>NC_084486.1:149694673-150294673 GCF_030035675.1 Rhineura floridana | reverse complement strand
ATGGTACAATATAAAAACAGTATAAAAACAATACAGCAGCAGACAATAACATTAAAACAGGGTAGGAGGCATTTCAATCTTAGTAATTAACCCTCCCCGGAGAACCCAAAGGCCTGTTGAAAGAGCCAGGTCTTTAAAGCTTTACGAAATGTATTTAGGGAAGAGGCATGCCGTTGATCTTGTGGGAGGGAGTTCCAGAGGGTGGGGGCCGCCACTGAGAATGCCCTCTCTCTTGTACCCGCCAATCTAGCTGTTTTTGTCGGCGGGATTGAGAGAAGGCCCTGTGTGGCTGATCTTGTCGGGCAGCATAATTGGTGGCGTTGAAGGCGCTCCGTAAGATAAACTGGGCCGATACCGTATAGGGATTTAAAGGTTAATACCAACACCTTGAATTGGGCCCGGAAAACAACTGGAAGCCAGTGTAGATCGAACAACACTGGTGTGATGTGATCCCGGCGGCGACTGTTCATAAGTAGTCGAGCCGCCGCATTTTGTATAAGTTGTAGTTTCCGGACCGTTTTCAAGGGTAACCCCACGTAGAGCGCATTACAGTAATACAAACGAGAGGTGACCAGGGCGTGTACTACCAGGGGGAGCTGATGAACAGGAAGGTAGGGTTGCAGCCTTCGTATGAGGTGTAGTTGATACCAGGCTGCCCGGCTCACTGCCAAAATCTGAGCCTCCATGGACAGCCTGGAGTCAAGTACAACCCCAAGGCTGCGGACCTGGTCCTTCAGGGGTAAAGTCACCCCATTGAACTTCAAGTCAACATCTCTCAACCTTCTGTTGTCCCCCACAAGCAGCACCTTGGTCTTATCAGGGTTCAGTTTCAGCTTGTTCCTTCCCATCCATCCACTCACGGATTCCAGGCACTTGGACAAGGTCTCCACAGCCGACTCTGGTGAAGATTTAAACGAGAGATAGAGCTGAGTGTCATCTGCATATTGGTGACACTGCAGCCCAAATCTCCTAATGATTGTCCCCAGCGGCTTCATATAAATGTTAAATAGCATGGGAGAGAGGATAGAGCCCTGTGGCACACCACAATTGAGAGGCCAAGGGTCTGAAACCTCCTCTCCCAATGCTACCTGTTGGTACCTATCGGAGAGGAAGGAATGGAACCACTGCAATACAGTACCTCCAATTCCTAATCCCTCCAGGCGATGTAAAAGGATACTGTGGTCGACAGTATCAAAAGCCGCTGAGAGATCGAGGAGGACAAGAAAGGAGCATTCTCCCCTATCTAATGCCCTCCTCAAATCATCTACCAGAGCGACCAAGGCTGTTTCAGTTCTGTGACCAGTCCTGAAACCCGATTGGTATGGATCCGTGACCAGTCCTGAAACCCGATTGGTATGGATCCAAGTAATCCGTTTCATCCAAGTGTGCTGACAACTGGTTGGCCACCACTCGCTCAATGGCCTTGCCCAAAAATGGTAGATTCGAAATTGGGCGGAAGTTATTAAAAACTTGGGGATCCAAGGAGGGCTTCTTCAGGATGGGCTTTACAATTGCCTCCTTGAAGGCTGATGGCATCACACCCTCTTTCAAGGATGCGTTTACCACCGCTTTGATCCCCTCGCCCAATTTCTCTCTGCAGCTCATAAGGAGCCACGATGGGCAAGGATCAGTTAGACAAGTGGTAGGCTTCACAGTTGTAAGCACCTTGTCCACATCCTCAGAAGGGAGAAGCTGAAACCGATCCCAACTTACCGGCATGCAACTGGCCAACTCTAGTTCATCCACTGTATCCACGGCGCACGGAATCGAGCTCCGTAAGTGTTCGATTTTATCAGTGAAGTGCTTTGCTAATATGTCACAGGAGGCCTTTGACTGTTCCAAGGGTTCCTGAGCAACTGGACCGACCAGGCTTCGGACCACCTGGAACAGCCTCCTGGGACAGCACTCTGCAGACGCAATTGAGGCAGCAAAGAAAGTCTTCTTTCCTGCCTTTATTGCCACCTGGTAGGCAGCTACTGCTGCTCTAACCTGTGTCCGGACATCTTCGGAGCGGGATTTCCACCACCGGCGTTCTAGTCGTCTCACCTCCTGTCTCAGACTACGCAACCACAGTGTATACCATGGTGCTAGCTGAGTTCTATTCAGGGGGAGAGGACGTTTTGGAGCCACCCGGTCTAATGCCCTGGCGATACCATCATTCCACTCCTTCACCAGGGTTTCGACCGGGCGACCTTCAGCAGGTTCCAATTCCCCAAGCGCAGTCAGGAATCCATCCGGATCCATCAGGCGCCTGGGGCGGACCATTTGAATAGGTCCTTCACCCCTGCGGAGGGGGCATGGTATCGAGAAGTTCATGTTTACCAGGTAGTGATCTGACCATGACACAGGGGTGGAATAAACCACTCCCAACTTCAGACCACTTCTCTCCTCTCCCAGGACAAACACAAGGTCAAGAGTATGACCGGCTACATGGGTGGGCCCAATATTACTAAGGTGCAGTTCCCAGGAAGCCATGGTTTCCAGGAAATCCCAAGGGGCTCCAGTGAGAGTGGTCTCGGCATGCACGTTAAGGTCACCCAGCACTAACAATTCTGGGGACAATGCCCGTACAGCCGAGACCACCTCCAGCACCTCGGCCAGGGAGTCTGCTGTGCAGCGGGGTGGGCGGTACACCAGCAGGATCCCTAAACTGTCCTTCGGGCCCAACCTCCAGTACATACAATCAACGAATTGGGTCCTATGAAGAGGAGGTCTGGCAAAAACCAAGGACTCTCGATAGATGACTGCCACGCCCCCTCTCCGCCTTCCCACCCTCGGCTGCTGTGCATAACGGAAACCTGGTGGACACATGGCCTCAAGAATGGGAGCAGAGGCTTCGTCCAACCAAGTCTCCGTAATGCATGCCAGGTCTGCCCGCCCATCCAAGATCATGTCATGGATGAGTGAGGTCTTTTGCGTTACAGACCTGGCATTACATAACAGCAGTCGAAGGTCGGTAGGAACCTTGCGTCCCCAAGCTTCTGTCTGGTTCTGAGCAGACCCGGAACATGGGATGGATATAATGCATCTATCCCGTGTTCCCCTATTCTGGCATGGTCTGTTTATGTCTCCCTCCCCCTTAAGATTCAGTTTAAAGCTCTCCTGATGAAGTTTTCCATGTTGTGGCCAATCACATTCTTCCCAGTCTTTGTGAGGTGCAACCCATCACTTGCCAGCAGTCCATCTTCCAGGAAGTGTAGCCCGTGGTCCCAGAATCCAAATTTCTTATGTCGCCACCACCTTTGTAGCCAGTCATTCACCCGGAGTATTTTTCTTTCCCTTTCCACTCCTCTTCTAAGTACCAGAAGGATGGACAAGAAAACTATCTGGACCCCAAAGTCCTTGAGTTTCCTTCCCAGATCTTCAAAGTCTGGTGTGATTTCTTGGTAGTTCTGCTTGGCAGAATCATTCATTCCCACGTGGATGAGAAGAAAGGGATATCTGTCAGTGGGCTTTATGATGGCAACCCTTCTTTCACATCTAATCCATCCTCCAGGGAGGCAGCATACCTGGAGAGTCCATGGACTCCATCTTTGGATGCAGAGTGCCTCTCTCTGGAGATTTTGGTTGCCACCAGATTTTGCAGGAGGGGTTCAAGCGCATACCGAAGATTTTGGTTTGCACAAAGTGGATTAAAGCTCTTTGCCACTCTAGCACAATAAATCCACTTGTTTTTTTAAAAATGGACTTTTGTGATGAACAAATTATTAAAGGGAAGACATTAAAGAGATGCTACAAGAAAATCATGAATGCAGGCTGTTGTATAACCTTCCTGCAATCAAATCAGATCACATGCTCAATAAAGAACGGACATTGTTTAATTTGTTCTAATTTGTTTATGAGGAGGTTATACGACAAAGAGCATTTATCCTGATTTTCATTTCTTTTCCGCAATCAGGTAGAAGTAGAATCAAAATGGAACTTCTGCACGGTCCTTAATACAGAACATTATTTACCAGCAATGCCCATCCTTATCATCATTAGATCCCTGTATGTTCACTCAAAAGTAGGGATGTGGTAGAAATTTGATTCTTTTCCCAGTTCAAGCTGAATCTATCAAATCCACACTTCCAAAACAATGTCAGAAACAAAACACAGCCATCCTTCCAAATTTGCTCTTATCTGAATTTTGAGATTCAGTTCTCCAACCACTGAAAGTTTACAAAAATGCACCAAAGTGTGCACCAAAATGAGTATATTAGCAAAAAAACCATACAAAAGTACATTATATTAGGAGAAATTTCTTGCAAAAATGTATGCATTAGTGAAAACTATGTACAAAAATGCATTTATTAGGAGAAATTGGCACTAAAACGCTGAAGAATTTTCATGAAGATTTTTTTTACATCACCAATTTAAAATTGGAAAAATGAGAAACTGACCGAACCAAAATGGACGGATCATTCCATCCCTACTCAAAAGTAAGTCCTGTTCAGATATGCTTTCAGCTTTATTTAGAGTCTTCCTTGTTGAGGCTTCTGCATCCATTTGCTTCCTGATAAACACACAGTTATGACATTACAGATGAATTACTCCTTAATTCGTCAGTTCCTATACCGCTTGTGGTAGAAAAGGGACTTTGTTTACTGAGTTCCCCTCATCAGTATTATGCTTTCTTGAAATGCAAAAGTTCCCTGAAAACTCTCAACAGCGTTTCGTCTTTGATGATGAGCAAGCTGGTGCTGTAATTGCATTTTAAGTTAAAATTATTTAACACATTTTTTAAAAAAACAGCCAGGAGTGTGACTCAGAAAACCCTGAAATGCAACAGGCTGGCAATGATGGTGTCTGGATTCTACACATAGGACCACTTCCAGACTGTCACTATTTCTGGGTGGAATTCAATCACATACCAGCAAATTCACAATTATTGTTTATTTATTAAATAATAAATTTAATATATTATTAGATTTTTATGGGAGGTCCTGTGCAACAAACCCATTTCGCTTGCAAAAGATCTGACTTTTTGCAATAAGGAAAGTGATGGGGAAAGCACTTCAAACTGTGGGATAACATTTGCTTTACCTTTAATAGGCATGGCTTCCCTCAAAGAATCCTGGGAACTGTAGTTTGTTAAAGGTGCTGACCTCACAGACCTACAATTCCCAGCACCATTAACAAACTATAGTTTCCAGGATTCTTCCATGACTGTTAAAGTGGCATAAGAGTGCTTTAAATGCATGGTGTGTATGTGACCATCACCAAACCCAGTGGTACCGAACCTGGGGGCTGTGACCCTCAGAGGGGGCACAAAGTAATCCAGGGGGGCCACCAACTGTAAAGAAATGCATTTTTTTAAGTCTTCACTCCCTGGATGCTTTCTGCTCCCCACTGCTGCTGCAGATGACACCTCCCCCTTGCTCCAAATGAGAGCAACTTTTGCTGAAGCAGCAGATTATCTTTCAGATATGCTGAAGGCAGGCATCTGCCTATAAAACACGTGGCAGATGCCAAAGGAGGCTGAGGGTGGAGCTACCAGGAAGAAGAGGGGATTACTATCACCGACTCCCATCTCCTCGCACTGCCGCTGCTGATGACGCCCTCCCTCAGAATGAGAGGAGAGGGCTTTTTGTGAAGCAAAAAGAAGCATGGCCGCAAGACTGCTTTCCCCCTTCCTTCCTGGCAGCAAGCCTGCCTGCCTTTCTTGGCTCCTGCTTTGGTGCCATCTCCTTTTAAAATTTATTCTTATATGTGAAGTCACCCAGATGTCGCCTTCAGCCCAGACAAAGCCAAGAAGCAGTGAGGAAGCTCAGGACTTGTTTGCCCCTATTTCTGAGGCTAAGTATGTGTGCCAGTGTCCCTCCTTTCTTCCACCTACACTCCAACCCCCCCCCCCAATCTCTCTCTTGAAGACGCTGCGGCAGTTGAGGGCTTCCCGCCTCCCACATGCCCAAATGCATGCATGCCTGCAGATGCTTGCTGGAGGAGCAGGTGTGTTTGTGTGTGTGCGTGCACTGATCTGTCTTCTGCTCTGTTCTCATTCCCCAAGTGCACGCTAGCCAAGTCATCAGTTATGATGATCATCCCAAGGCCTAAAAGCACTAACCCCCCGGCTCAATCTATCCACTCTGTTGTCTGCAGTGTACAATCCAGCATCCTCATTACCACCACATTGCTGCTTCTTGATTTTTTTTTAATTTTTCTTTAAAGCTCAGCAGGTTGGCTGGCTGGAATCCTGGTATTGCAGCAGAAATGTATTTATTTAATTAATTATTGCATTTATATCACATCTTTCCTCCAAGTTGCTCAAGGTGGTGCACATACCCCCCCTTTCCATTTTACCCTTACACCAGCCCTGCGAGATAGGTCAGGCTGGGTCTGGCTCAAGGTCACCCAGTGGTCTTCATGGCTAGATGGGGATTTGAACCTGGATCTTAGTCTAACACTGTAAACCACAGGTGTTGGGAGACAGGACTGTACATCTTCAGACTGGAGGGGGGGGGGGAGATACCAATTTGATTGGACCTTTGCATTAAGAAAAGAAAGCAATACCTCCCAATCTGGAAAGGGATGTTTGGAGATGTGATTTTGCCATGCACCTTTTTTTCAATTAACAGAGACTAAAATTACAATTAGCATGGGGGGGTCATGAAATATTTTGAGTTTACAAAGGGGGTCCTGTACTCATAAAGGTTGGGAACCACTGATCTAACCTCCTCACAAAGAAACCAGAATGAATGCTCAATAAATAGCCCATGTCTTCTAATCTCCTTGCAAACAAATCAGAATGAATGCTGTATAAAGAGGTGGTCTGAAGGGACCATAACATGAGTGGATGAAAAAGTGGAATTCCACCCTAAACAGCTAAGGTGGAAGCAACCTGCTTAGATGGCTTTTTAAAAGGTTAGACTAATTACTAAGTTCTATATCAAGAGCTATTATCCATGATGGAAGAGTGGAAGCCCCATATGCAGAGGAAGTCTACCACATGCTCTGGACACACAATAAGGGACGTGCACTCTAGCACTCTATCTCCCTTCCTATATTTAAAATGAAATTTGTTCCTTCCACAAGAAAAAGCTGATGGCACAGTTAACAGGAAATGATGCACAGCCTCCACCCCACTCATTTAATGATTTGTCAGAAATTACAATAATTTGCATAATGCTCCACTAATAATGGCATCAAGATGTGTTTATGCTACTGCATCAGAATTGTTGACACTTGCTTCGTTTAAAAAAAAGGTAGCTTCTAACAGTGACCAATTGTTTCTGTCTGTTAAGTTTTAAGCTCTCTCATATTTACGTGCCATTCCTTTGGTATTGCTAAAAAGGCACTTACTGACATTGAAATTTTGGTAATATGTACATTTATTTTAATTGGTTGACAGTGCAATAACCAGATAATTAATCAAAGGAGGGAGGGAGGGAAAGGGCTATAGCTCAGTGATATGGCATCTGCTCTGGATTTTAAATGTTCCAGATTCAATCCCTGTCATCTTCAGGTAGAGCTAAAAAATACTCCTGTCTGAAAACGTGAAGAGCCTCTACCAGTCAGTGTTGACAGTACTGAGCTAGATGGACCAATGATATGACTCTGTATGAGACAGTTTCCTATCTGCCTAAATGTTTTCTTTTTTAAAAAAAAAAAACCTATTGTCTGGCACCCCTGACAGTGACTTTTTTTTAAAGTATATGTATTTTTGTATTGTTAACAACCCCAGTCCTTAAGATGAAGCAGGTTAAAATTTAAAACAATAAAGCATCATTAGAAGTATTCTTACTGCTTAGACTGTTGGGCTTGTTTCATTATTATGCATGCTTATATTGTTCTTGTGATACCAACAGGTCTTCCAGTTGAGTTTGTGGTGAGCAGCATCTGTCAAGAGCTGACGCCTTCCTTTCCTCTTGATTAGGAGCCATGCGATGACTCAGTTGTTTGTGCAAAAACCAAGGACCACTTATGAATGGCATAAACCAGCAAAAAGATTCCAGTGAAGTCAGGGGAGGCTGGCAACCTTTGTCTGTTCTATATAATAATAATAATAATAATAATAATAATAATAAAATTTTTGTGTCGCCTATCTGGCCGAAGCCACTCTAGGCGACGTACACATTAAAATTCAATAAAACACACTATGATTACAAAACAAAATACAATGCAGTCAACAATGATGCAGGCATAAATTATGTAGGGCAATCAATAAACAATTTCCACAAAAACAATAAACAATCACAGAAAAAAATTAGCCCACCCCGGGGACCCCAAAGGCCTGTCCAAAGAGCCAAGTTTTTAAGGCTCGGCGGAATGTATTCAGGGAAGGGGCATGGCGAAGATCAAACGGGAGGGAGTTCCAGAGAGTGGGGGCTGCCACTGAAAATGCCCTCTCTCTAGTCCCCACCAACCTAGCTGTTTTCGTTGGTGGGACTGAAAGAAGGCCCTGTGTGGCTGATCTAGTTGGGCGGCTTAATTTGTGGTGCTGGAGGTGCTCCTTCAGGTAAACTGGACCGAAACCGTATAGGGAATTATGCAATTCTGGAGACTGGTCAGAGGAAAGGAGAAGGAGACCAGCACCAGCAACAGGAAGTTCTGGGGTTGGGGGAAACAGACTCACTGCCATTGTCCCCCCAGAAGTGGCAAATGGTGACGCCGATGTCAGTGGGACAGTGAATCCACTCCAGGTTTTAGTCCAAACTTTCGGAGAGCTGTCCAAGGTGCTGAAAGCTCCTTGAAAGTTCAGACTAAAACCTGGAGCAGATTTACTATCCCACTGACATCAGAGCCAACAGCATCCACTGCTCCCCAGCATTTCCCTTTTGCTGCTCCGGAGGAGGAAGGAGGGAGCCAGCTGTAAGCCATCTAGTTTGGTGAGAAGACCCCTCCGCTCTGAACTATTTCTAAGCCAGGCTGTTGAAGTCTAGATTGTTTCTTTTGCAATACTGAATTTGTTCTATGTTTCCTGAAGTGTTGCTTTTTGTCCTATTTGAATATGTTTTATAAAGTGACTTCTTTCCCTCCTCCCCCAGTGTTTTGCATTTTGATAGTTTGTTGTAACGTGCTTCGGGCACCGCTCACCATGAAAAGGCGGCATATAAATAAACTCAGTCAATCAATCAATCAAAGGTGAGGTTTGTGGCATAATACAAAATGGTTATCACCTCTAAAAAAAAGGAGAAAGACAGGATCATGGTCGGCCACACCCATACACAATGCCAGCAAAAATGACCAAACGCCTGAACCATTAGTGCTGTCCAAATATGTGGAAGAATAAATGTATTGATTATTTATTTATTTCACTTATAGATTTCTTCCCATGAGGCATTCCAAAGCAATTAATAAAAGCAGTGAAGAATTGCATATATATAAAGACTACACAAACAAACAATTTAAAACAACAGCACATGCATGAAATCGATTCCAATCCAAATCAGACACCAACTGGGGTAAAGGTTTTAGAGGGCTAGCTGAAAGTTTCTTGGGGGTGAAACAATCTTTTCAGTATCCTGGTTCCAAGCTGTTGTTGAGCCCCAGCTTCCCCCAGGTGGACCAGGGAGAGGGGTCGGAGGAGGAGGAGGATGTTGGCGTGTTGTGCACAGTCTGTCGCCCAGTACCTTGTAGAACAGAATAATAGCCAGGCATACAACGTAAAGCTTCAAGTAAGAAGGACTTTATTTGCTTGCAACACAAATAGGTCCTATAGTCAAAGTACAGTTCACTCACTTGCTCCTTTACCAGCATACCGCTCTGCATCAAATTTCTTTCTCCTTACCCCCACACAGCCTGCTATCTCTTGCCCTAATTTCTTACTCTAGGTGCTAACTGATAATCACTTGCAGCTGTGTCTCTAACACTTACTGAGCTGTCCACTCAGTCTTTACATTAACCCCTTGCTCTCCTGCATTTCCCTGAGGAGCAAAAACAACTTTTCACATAAAACTGCAAGTCATCATTACTGGTAACAATCCCCCGCCTTTTGTGATTCTTGAGGGAATACATTTTATCATTCTTACAACCAACTTGCATATATATGTTTTCTTTTAGTTTCCAGTTACATTGGGTTACATAGTTATTTTTGTACATACATGTTTCATGGTACATAGTCATCAACATGTTCCATCCAGTCTCTATCTCCATCTAACATAGCAAACCATATTTTAAAGTCTTGTGCTGTCCATTCATCTTCTTCTTCTTTGCATTGTGCTATGTCTACTGGGTCTTGGACCTTTACCTTAGCTACAGCTTTCAAGGGCATTGAGGGGGAAGAAGCTGACAGCCTGTCCATTCCCACAGACAGCCCCCACATTGATGCAGCTCCCACTCTGACTGTAAGCACTCCAACAGAGCCGTTGGGAAGCGATCTCGCACATGCGCCAACTACACACCCCCAGGATTCCCCATCTGGCACTTCAAACGCTTTCCCGCCAACCTGCTCCCTGCCTCCTGAGGTTGAGCCGGCACCTAGTGAGTCTTTGCTGTCAGATGAGCAGCTGGAGGATTGCCCCCCCTCACCCCGCGCAAGATGTCGTGAGAAGCCACGAGAAGCGGGATGGTCAGAAGTTGATACTTCGGAGGAGTCAGAGATTACGGGCAAAGACCTTTCCTATATAAGGCGGTGCCCCCCTGATTGGAGTGCTGAGTCAACTTACTCCACACGCTGCAGAGAATGCGTAGGTAGCTTAGGCAGTGATAGTAGTGAGTCAGATTAGTTAGGTCTATGAAGCGCACTGCTTTTGATGTAACCGTTACTGTAATAAAACAAGAATTAATTCCAGTCTCGCCTCCATCTCGTGACTCACACTCTGGGCAGGACAGCTTGACTCAGCCATCATCTCTCTTCCCCAATGCTCTCATGACAGACAACATGGAGAATAGCGTCAGTGCCAAAGCGGGACTCCCACTGACCATCAAAGCCTTGTACGCCAAGCTCCAGAACCTCCAAGCCGTGACCCAGGACTTACAACGCGAGAACCAGAACCTTTGAGCCCTGATCGCTCAGAGAGGCACGGCACTGGAGCCCGCGCCACCTGTCAGAATCAAGTCTCCCGTGGGGCTACCCTCCTGCTATGGGGGCCAGAGTGACCAGTTTGCCACGTTCCTTGCCCAGTGTAAACTATACATACACATCCATCAAGCCAAGTTCCCGACTGACGACTCAAAGGTGGCCTTCATCATCAGCCTTCTGATGGAGAAGCCACCAAATGGGCCACCCCATACCTGATCAGAAATGACCCCGTCCTGGGTCAATACACCGCCTTTGTCGCCACCATGAACAAAATGTTTCAGGATCCTCAATGGAAGGAGATGGTCGCTAGGAACTCTGAAACAGGGGAAAGGATCCATGGGGGTCTACACTAATACGTTCTGTGTTTTAGCTCAAGAGACTGACTACAACGACCCAGCCTTGATGTACTTCTATCGGAATGGCCTGAGCCCGGAGGTGTTGGACAAGTTGGCATGCACCTCCCCACCTGGTACTTTGTCGGACCTGATCCAGTTATGTTTGCAGATTGACAGCCGTCTTAAGGGCCGTCATTTAGAGCACAGAGCAGAGCCGCTCTGTTCAAAGGCACCTTTACCCCCCATCCGTTATCCTCCTAGCGTGGGAACCTCGACCTCGTCGGGGGTGGAGCCCATGCAAATTGGCGGCGCTCAACCACGCTTGTCAGAGAAGGAGAAAGAGAAGAGCAGCAGGGAGTGGCTATGTCTATACTGCGGAAAGGGGGGACACCTAGCCCGAGGATGCCCTTCCAAAATCGAAAAGGCCCCGGTGACGGAAAACTCCAAATCCCAGCTGTCGTAGAGGCTGAAGAGTTGGGAGCCAAGTCAATGAAGCGGCCTCATCAGCACCCCTCCCATCGCAAGCCGTCCTGCTCATGCCAGTGTGACTGACTCTGCCCTCGGGACAGAGTTTTCAAGCCAAGGCCATGATTGACAGTGGAGCTTCGTCGAGTTTCATGGACTGGGACTTTGCTCTCGAGCATGGCATACCCCTTCAGATGCTTGAACAACCCTTGTCCATCAAGACCATTGATGGGCGGCCCCTAAAGTCAGGAACTGTGACCAGGGCGACAGAGACGTTGGGTATGGAGATCCCGGAACATGTGGAGGAACTGTCATTCTATGTGGCGTCCTTGCCCCGTTTTCCCGTGGTGCTGAGGATGCCATGGCTGGTCCAGCACAACCCAACAATTTTCTGGGATGAGACAGTGGTGGTGTTCACCTCGAAATAATGCCATCAGCACTGCCAGCCTCGGAAGAAGCCAGACCCTGATATCGTGGCTGGAGCGGTTCTGCAGGAGGGAACTCCTTTGCCCAAGAAATATGAAGAGTACTGAGACATGTTTGACAAAAAGGAAGCTGACCAATTACCCCCCCCCACCAGCCCTACGACTGTGCCATCAACCTAATGCCAGGGGGACGCTTCTCAGACAGGAGGATCTACTCTCTGTCGGAGCCAGGGCTGGTGGCGCTGAGGGAATTCCTAGACACGAACCTGGAGAGAGGGTTCATTCGACCATCTCAGTCCCCGGCAGGAGCACCCTTGTTATTAGTCAAGAAAAAGAACCGGGAATTACATCTGTGTAATGACTACCGGGCGCTGAATCAAATCACCATTCCCAAAGGTTAGCCTCTACCGCTCATCACGGAAATGCCGGAACCGTTGCGGTTGGCCAAGATCTATACCAAGCTGGACTTGAGGGGGGCTTACAACCTGGTGTGAATAAAGGAGGGGGATGAGTAGAAGACTGCATTCAAGACACGCTATGGCCAGTTCAAGTATTTGGTGATCCCCTTTGGGCTATCTAATGCATCAGGGCCTTCCAGGACTTCATGAACGACATCTTTAGGGACGACTTGGATTGATTTATGATTGTGTATTTGGACGATATTCTGATATATTCGGACTCCCCAGAGGATCACGAAGAACATGTGCGGGCAATGTTGCATCGCCTCCAAGAACATTGCCTCTATGCCAAGTTGGAGAAATGTTGGATTTGACCACACTGAACTTTCTGGGGTATTTCATTTTGCCAGTCGGGGTGGAAATGCATCAGGGCAAGGTCCACTGTGTTCTCATGTGGCAACCTCCCAAAACCAAGAAGGATCTACAGAGTTTCCTGGGGTTCGCCGACTACTACCACTGATTCATCGCAAATTATTCTGACAAGACGGCGCCCCTCATGGACTGTTTGAAGGGGCCGGGCCCCTTTCGCTGGATGGAAGCCGTGCAAAGAGTCTTTGAAGATTGAAAAGGCGATTCGCCTCAGAGCCCATACTACAACACGCCGATCCCACACACCCCTTTGTGATTGAGACAGATGTGTCGGACGTAGCCATCAGAGCGGTGCTTTTACAACCAGCGCTGAAAGGGGGGGTCTAAGACCCTGTGCCTACTTCTCGCGGAAGTTGACAAGCTCAGAGCAAAACTACACCATGTGGGAAAAGGAATTGCTGGTCATCCGGGATGCCTTCAAGACTTGGCGACATCACCTGGAAGGAGCGCAGCACGAGATCGAGGTGCACACCAATCATTGGAATCTGGAGAGCCTCCACACCGCCCTCAATCTGAACCAAAGACAGGTGCGCTGGGCCCAGTTCTTCGCTTGCTTTCATTTCAAAATTCACTATATCCCTCAAGCACAGAACAAGAGAGCGGACGCGTTGTCCCGCAAGCCGGAATACCTAGAAAACCCGATTCTGAAACTGCCGCAACTGATTATATCCCCCGAGAAGATAGTAGCAGAGGTGTGCCAAGAATCCTGGGTGATAGATCCGCAGGCAGCGCAAGAGCAGGATTCATTCGCCAAGGAGAAGTACTCAGAGTTGTCAACATCACCATCTGGGAGTCATGAGATTCCGTGCTGAGGGAAGAGGTACTGCATTACTGCGATGCCATGTATGTGCCTCCCGGGGAGATGAGAGCCAAGGTGCTGCGTCAGTGTCATGACTCCCCCACCGCAGGACATTTTGGAGTCTACAAAACTTGACAAGCCGTCGCCAGGGAATTCTGGTGGCTTTGGATGAAGCGAGAAGTGGACCATTATGTCCGGTCCTGTCCCACCTGTCCTTGGGCCAAACATGCCACTGGGCAACCTGCAGGGTTCCTAGAGCCACTCCCAACCCCACAAGGACCTTGGCAGATGGTCACCATGGACTTTGTCACTGACCTCCCTCGCAAGGAAAAATGACAGTGCTGGTAGTAGTGGATGACTTCACGAAGATGGCACACTTCATTCCATGTCCAGGACTCCCAAATGCTCAAGATACGGCTCATTCGTGTGTTGCATGGTCTACCGGACAGTTGGTCTCTGATCGAGGGACACAGTTCACGGCCCGTTTCTGGTGAGCAATGTGGCAAATCCTGCAGAGTGAGTTGAGACTTTCCTCGTCCCATCACCCACAGACGGACAGGAAAACAGAAAGGGTTAATGCCACGCTAGAACAGTTCCTGTGTTGTTATGTCAACTACCAGCAGGATAACTGGGTAACCTTCCTGCCCCTGGCGGAGTTCGCTTACAACAATGCTGTACATGCAACAACACAACAGACTCCTTTTTTGCCAGCCTGGGATATCACCCTTGAGCTTTTGCCACCCCCCGAGCCAACCCATCTGTCCCAGCAGCAGAGGACTTTGTACAAGAGTTCCAGGCTATGCAGCATCTGTTGAAAGAGCAGCTGGAGTGGGCTAAGGAGGACTATAAGAAGGCTACGGATCAGCATCAGCAGGAGGGCTCTCCAATCCGAGTGGAGGACAGAGCGTGGCTGTCTACGCACTACTTGCCGAAGCAGGGACACTGTCATAAGTTAGAGGATCAAAGGGTGGGACCCTTTGAAGTGGAAGCTCAGATCAACCAGAGCTTGGAAAAGTTACTTTTTTGAACTACAACTCCCATCAGCCCAATCCAGGGGCCATGCTGGCTGGGGCTGATGGGAGTTGTAGTTCAAAAAAGTAACTTTTCCTAGCTCTGAGATCAACCCAGTGGCCTTCCGTCTGAAACTACCCCCCACCTTCAAGATACATCCCGTGTTTCATCGCTCCTTGCTGACATTAGAACACCCCCCCCAATCCCCACAGAGCACCAATGGAGCTGCTACCCCTCCTCACAGTGGATGGGCAGGAAAAATACGAAGTGGAGCAGATGCTAGACTCGCGGAAACGCAGGGGGCGGCTTCAATATTTAATTCACTGGAAGGGGTATGATCCATCGGAGCGATCCTGGGAAGCCACGGATGACATCCATGCGCCAGACTTGGTGAGAGAGTTCCATGATGCCTACCCGAACAAGCCCAAGCCCAGGGGTGGGAGGGAATAGTGCATGGACGGGGGATGATGTTGAGCCCCAACTCCCCCAGGTGGACCAGGGAGAGGGTCGGAGGAGGACGAAGCTCTCGAGGGCATTGGGGGGGAAGAAGGTGACAGCCTGCACATTCCCACGGACAGCCCCCCCCATTGACACAGCTCCCACTCCGACTGTAAGCACTCCAACAGAGCCATTGGGAAGTGATCTCTCGCGCGCACCAACTACAACCCCCCGGGGATTCCCCATCTGGCACTTCAAACACGTCCATGCCAACCTGCTCCCCACCCCCTGAGGTCAAGTCGGCATCTAGTGAGAATTTGCTGTCAGATGAGCAGCCGGAGGATCGCCCCGTGCGAGATGCCGCGAGAAGCAGAACGGTCAGAAGGTGGTACTTCGGAGGGAGATTACGGGCAAAGACCTTTCCTATATAAGGTGGCGCCTCCCTGATTGGAGTGCTGAGTCAACTTACCCCACCCGCTGCAGAGAATGCCTAGGTAGCTTAGGTTGTCATAGTAGTGAGTCAGATTAGTTAGGTCTATGAAACGCACTGCTTTTGATGTAACCATTACTCTAATAAAACAAGAATTAATTCCAGTCTCACCTCCGTCTCGTGACTCGCACTCTAGGCAGGACAGCTGTAGAAGGCTTATACCAGCACCTTGAACTTAGCCCGGTAGCTAGCTGGCAGTCCATGCAATTCTTTCAGCAGCATTGTAATATGATGGCAATATTCTGCCTCTGTGAGCAAACGACCGCATTCTGCACTAGCTGCAGCATCTGAGGCAGTCTCAAGGGCAGCCCCAGATAGAGCGCATTGCAGCAATCCAGTCTGCAGGTTACCAGTGCATGGCCGACAGGGTCAGACTATCCTGATCCAGAAACAGCTGTAGGCCACCTGGCCATCTAGCAACAGAGATGGATCCAAGAGCACTTCCAGACTACAAACCTGCTCCTTGAGGGGGTAGCAATTTTGGCAGCAGCAGCAAGAGTCAGGACAGTACTCCTTCACACAGCGGACAGTTAATGTATGGGATTTGCTCCCACAAGAGGCACTGATGGATATTAACTTGGGTGGCTTTAAAAGAGAATTTGACCAATTCATGGAGAAGGCTATGGATGGCTACTAGCCACAATGGCTATGTTCCCCCAACTGTTGGTGACAGTATGCCTCTGAAAACCAGCTGCTGGGAACCAGAAATGGGGAAAGGGCTGTTACGCTCAGGTCCTGCTTTGGTGGTCCATGGTTGGCCACTGTGAGAACAGGTTGCTGAACTCGGTCGGCCTAGATTGGCCTGATCCAGAGGGCTCTTCTTAAAAAAAACAGACACAGCACTGGAGTGAGTGAAGCCTAGTGCCCTGATAAGGATGCAAATTGCCCCCTCCCCAGCCATCAGACTGGTAATTTGATGAGCAATAAATAGCTCAGCTGAATAGATCAGCTGAGGAGAGGAGCTGTTGTGCCTCTGCTTGTGTGTGTGTGTGTTTACGAAATTGTCCATGAGGGAGTGAGGTGTCAACACACACCTATTGCTAGTCACATCCACTGCTGGTATGTGGCCCCCAGAAAGTTGGCAAAGGATAAATGTGGCCCTCGGGCTAAAAAATGTTTGCTACCTCTGGTTTAATTATAGATATGCTGTTGAAGAGGAAAACATCTTCTTTATCCGATTAGTAACATTATGGACAGGGTTGAAACTGGATAAGCAAAAGAAAACTATCAGAGCCTAGGCTTTTCAGCCTCAAGAAAAAAGAAGAAAGCAGAAAGTTTATGAATTTGGGGATATTCACCCATATTTAGAATTTACAGATATTGCTTGTTAGATTTCTGGTCAGTGTGAAGCCTGTTTGATCTGGGGGAAATGCAGGGAGAGTTGGAGTCCAGGTCATCTAGAAGGGCCTTCATTTTTTGCTTCTTTAAAAACTTTTTTTTAACCTAGTTGATTGCAATAATCAACAGCAAAAATCAGTGTCAAAGCAGAGGAAATGGTTTATCTGTTCAGCCGGTGACGCCATTATGTTTTCAGTCAAAGTAACTCACAGCTGGGACACCGTTTCTGCCCATAGTCATCGCCATGCAGAAAGTCAGACTGCCAAGTATAATGAAGTAAGGGAGACATTAATCCCACAAATCATCCAAATGAGATTTGGGAGGAGGAGGTGGCCAATTGAGCTGGGCAATTAAATGAATAATTCAGTTGTGGAAACCACTTTAGCCACCAAAACAGAATATCCTTGATAGAAGACAACACTCAGAATGAGTAGAAAAACCTTCCCCTATCTGGTGTCTTCCAGATGTTTTGGACTACAACTCCCATCAGCCCCAGCCAGAACATCCGAAAGGCACCAGGTTGTGGAAGGCACTACCTGCAGTGTAGGAAATTACAGGAACACACAGCATTCATTTGGTTGTATCCAAGTTAGTTGTAAACTTCCTAACTGTTAGAGCCATACGACAATGGAACCAATGACCTAGAGAGGTAGTGGGCTCTCCGACACTGGAGGCATTCAAGAGGCAGCTGGACAGCCATCTGTCGGGAATGCTTTGATTTGGATTCCTGCATTGCGCAGGGGGTTGGACTTGATGGCCTCATAGGCCCCTTCCAACTCTTCTATGATTCCATGACTCACAGTATGGAATCTCTGCCAGAAGAGCGTTCCATAGCATGGGGCTGGTGACACTTAAATGCCTGACTTCTAGTTGAAGCTACTTGGGCCTCTGCAACGCTGAGGACAGGGGACAAGCGACAAGGCTTCCTTTAGAAAATGGAAGTTGTGTCCAAGCAAGGAGAACAAAAAGGAACACTAACTTTAGCAATAGAAATGCAAGCAGGCAATAACGGATGTTAAAACAGAATTTGAGAAGCACATTGGTAAAAATATGAAAACCAATACCAAAAAAAATTAAATTCATTAGAAGCAGGAGACCAGCAAGGAGCAACTCCAAAATAATCCAGTGCACTGTACTTCTACAGCAGTTGCTGAGAATTCTGTTCCCAGGAGTCTCTAAGGAGGGAAGACTGATATTAAGCTCCATAGTTAAGCTTCATTGATTTACTTCCAAGGAAATACGCAAACGGTTGCACTTTTAAGTTTTTAATTATTTATACATATCAAAGTGTTTTTAATGTGCATATTTTTAAAAAAGTTGTTAGAATTGTTTTTGTATATGAAGTTGTGTAATTGGATTCATTGCTGATGTTTTTATTATGAAGTTGTGTTGAGATATTTTATGGGAAGAGATTCATAAATTAAATTAAAATAAATTAATAACTAAATGAATCTGCATTACTTTAGGCATTAATGTTATATGCCCAGGGCACAAACTCAGCCTGCCATTTCCATCTGAGGTTTCACAAGCCACAAAAGAGATAACAGGTAGCTCACACATCTGACAGGATCTTATCTAGTCAGCAGAATTATCACTATGGCTGAAGCTCCCCACCACCAACTGACATTTAAGTAAAAGGAAAGCAAAAATTGTCTGTAATGGGAAAAGCTTCTACAGCACAACTACAAAATCAGTTGAGATTTCTACATCTGATAAAAGACAACTTTCCACCTGATTTGTTCCATAGAACTTGAAGAGTGAGTGTTATCAACACCAGTTAAGAAGCCTGTTGCAATGCTGCTTCACAGTCTGCTGCAAGGTAAGATCACTTGCCTTCCCAGAATATTTTCCACTAACAGAGCATGCAAGCAAAGACCCAGAGGCCCAAACAGCCAGGGCCTGTTCAGGTCTGAGCCTTGAACTCTTGGATCTCATGTTGCCAACTTTTTTTCTTTTACTAACATATGCTCCTGTGACTTTAACAGCAACATGGAGTCATCTTTGAAAACTGGATGCTTCTGCCAGTGCTGTAGAATGCTGTAGATGCCTTGTTGGCATGCATGGACTGATCTTTCACATATTGAGAGCCAATGTGGTGTAGTGGTTAGAGTGTTGGATCAGGACCTGGGAGACCAGGGTTCAAACCCCCACTTAGCCATGAAGCTTTCTGGGTGATCTTGGGCCAGCCACAGTGTTTTAGCCTAACCTACCTCATAGGGTTGTTGTAAGGATAAAATGGAAAGGGAGGAGAGCCATGTACACCACCTCGAGCTCCTTGAGGAAAGGTGGGATAGAAGTGTAATAAATAAATAAAAATATTGAGAGCCAATTTACTTCAGAGCCAAATGCTAGGGTTTTTTTACATTTAAATCCCAGGAAACGGTTTGGGTCTCCTCCCATATGAGCCCTCCCCCCATTTAAAATTTTGTGGGGCAGTCCTCTCTAGGCTCCACCTCACCTAGGGGCTACCTAAGTATACATGGTCATATCCACAGTCATATCCACACCATGCATTTAAAGCACATGTCTTTCCCCCAAAGAATCCTGGAAACTGTAGTTTGTTAGGGGTGCTGGGAATTATAGTTCTATGAGGGGTACACTCCAGTTCCCAGGATTCTTTCAGGAAAGCCATGCACTTTAAATATATGGTGTGGACGTGACCTGCTGTGTTACTGGTGGGGTTGCCAATCTTTTTAGTCCTATGGGCAGACTAGTATTTTTGAGCAAGTGCCGTAGGCAACACCCTCATCTGGTCAATTCTCCCTCCCAGAGATCAGCCCACCACCACCCAAGAAACAGAAAGGGAGAAAGCACACACACTGCATTTTCCCAAGGGATCTGGGTAAAAGTCAGAACCAGCAGAATTAATCTGAGCTTTGAAAAGCACATAGAGCTGAAAAGCCAATTTCCTCCTTCAGGCCTATGTAATTTTGGAGGGGAGAAGAAGGAAATCACCTTCACTACCAAGGGAGTCGTGAAGGGCTCAGAGGCTTTGTTGAAGACCTCGATGGCATCCTCGTGCTGCCAGGTGCCACACCGGCGATCCCTGCTCTGCAAGGGGCAGGACCCTTCACTGATTGGATTGACCTGGTTAGTTAGTTAGTTAGTTATTTTGCAAACCGCCATGAGATTTTCCAAATAGTGATATAAAAGTTGGGCACAACAATCCTGACCATAGGAAGCCAGCATAAATTATGCTGGGATAAATGATCCCAGGATAAATTACCACTGTTCAGGAACAGGGCTACTGTCGGAGGGGAAACAAGCCTTTAAAACAGAGGCTACATCCACACAAGACATTTATTCCATTTTAAACAGTCATGGCTTCCCCCAAAGAATCCTAGGAAGTGTAGTTTGTGAAGGATGCTGAGGGTGATGAGGAGACTGATATTCCCGACAGAGCTCAAATGGCCAGAGTGGTTTAACAGTCAGCCCCTCTTCCCAGAGAATTCTGGGAATCGGGTCTTTGTGAGTGGGATAACAGTCTCCTAACAACTCTCAACACCCTTCACAAACTATACTTCCCAGGATTCTTTGGGGGAAGCCATGACTGTTTAAAGTGGAATAAATGTCTGGTGTGGATGCGGCCAGAGTGTGCCACTCTTTTTGGCAGTGTAACATCTGCTGGCTGTGCAGACTGGTGGCTTCAATGTCAGTGGGGCAGTGAACTCGCTACGGGTTTTAGTCTGAACTTTCAAGCAGCTGTCCAACAACTGTCTGCTGGATAGCTAGGTCACATGACCAAGCCGAACAGAGTTTGGAACAGGGATACGTCTCCCCCTGCCCCATCTCACTCCTCCTCTCCCAGAATGCCCCATTTGGGGGACTTACCCTGGCCTCAGCTGAAGCAGCTGAGCTGGGATGGAGGAGTTATCTCTAGCTGACCTCCACTCATCCCGGCAGATCTTGGGTTTGGATTTGAAGTAGTCCTTGTAAGTAGTGTTAATAGCAATAACACTTGGCTATCTCTTCATTTCGTGGCCTGTTATTTTAGGACTTTTCTTCTGGTTTTAAACCTATGCAATATGGCTGACCTCTTGGAAAAGAGACCTTGGTGTCCTACGAGAAAGCTCAGAAAACGTCGCCTGAGTATCCTGCCAGCGTAAAGATGTTAGGAAGGATCTGGAAAAGGACTGAAACTAAAACAGCAAGCAGTGAATCAGAATGTGAGTACATACATTTATAATACGTGACCGCATGTGAGAATACCATGTACCGTCCCAGTCACTTCATCTCAAAAAGGATACTGAGAGGTGCACGAAAGGACGACCCAAGTGATCCAAGGGCTAAAGCACCTTCTCCACGAGGAAAAGGGGAATAGAGCATTTGGGACTTTTTAGTTTAGAAAAAAAGACTACAAGCAGTTGAAGATTATAACAGTTTTACAATACTGTGAATGGTGTGGATAAAGGAAAGAGGGTAAGGAAATCATCTCTATAACAGGGAAGGGGAACCTCAGGCCTGGGGCCACCTCTTTTTCTCGTGCTCAGTATTGCTGCTATTGCTAATAATGATTTGATTTATTACCCACTGACCTCTCACCCTAAGGACCCAGGGCAGGTCACAACAACAATTTAAGATGCAACACGAACAGCGGTTTAAAACAAATAGCAATCACAAGAATAAGGTGAGTCCTAAAAATACACATCTCAGGTGTCAAAGGATTAGGGTACAGGGGAGCATCTTCAGCATGCAACAAAAACTGTACAGTGAAGGTGCCAGAGACCACACCTCACGTCACCGGCTTTGCTTTCCACCTTCCTTGGATGTTTTTGCCTGGCTGGGCTGTCCAGTTCTGATTACACCCCTAGCTTGCCAGGATGGAGGACGGAGAGGAATGTGAATGTGTGTAGAAACTAGCTTACTATGCAAAAGGTAATATTTACATTCACTGCTTCACCTCTCACTGGTGTGTGTGCCTCCCCCTCAAAGGTTGAGCAGAAGGGAATTTGGCCCTTGGGTAGATTCAGGACCAGAAAAAGGAAGTACTTCTTTGCACAATGCAATATTAAGAACTTTGCTGCCACTCCTCGTGGTGATGATCAGGACACTGGCTTAGGCAGCTTTTCAAAAGGATTCAGCCAAGTATTGGAGGACCAGCCTGCTGCCAGCTCTTAGCCACAATTTTGTTCAGCCAGCGCAGGAAGACTTGCTTGCTGGTCTCACGGGCTGAGCGAGTTTCAGCTGCTGAGCCTACTCCACACAAACACACACACGCATCAGCAGGCTTTGATTCAAGTATCTGACTGGCATGACACTCCAGAAGAGCTAAGGTAAAAAAGGTAAAGGTGTCCCCGCACTTATAGTGCGAGTTGTTTCCGACTCTTAGGGTGACGTCTTGCAATGTTTACTAGGCAGACCATATATATGGGGTGGGATTGCCAGTTCCATCCCCGGCCTTTCTTTACCCCCCCTCATTTTACCGACCACGGATGGATGGAAGGCTGAGTGGATCTTGACCCCTTTTACCAGAGATTCAACTTCCTCCTTCCATTGGAATCGAACTCCGGCCGTGAGCAGAGCTTTCGGCTGCGTTACTGCCACTTACCACTCTGCGCCACGGAGGATTGTCGTGCCCCGTCAGAGGACTCCTCAGATGAGGACAACTCGGGAGTAACAGCAGCAGACCCAGGAGCAGCAGACTCAGAAGGAGACATGGAGGAGCCTCCTGAGAATCCAGCTCCTTCTCCCCCTCAGCTGCAGAGCACCCCAGATACAGCAGAGTCCCTGCAGCCAGACACAGACAGTGAACAGGATACTCCCCCCTCACCTGCAGAACGTAGACAGCAGAAGGTCAGGCAGAAGAGAGGCAGGCCTGTCTCCTTAAGGCCCAAACGCTGAGGGCTCACACCTGCTGTCCATCCTGCTCTTTATAAGGCACACCTTGGCTGCAACTTGTTGCTGACTGCAACATCAGGCGTGGCTTGTGTGTTCCTAGTTTCCTGGCACCCTCTTTCGGACTGACCCCTTGGCACTTGATCCCGGACCTCTACTGACCTCGTTTCTGGACTCCTGACTCGGCAAGTATGCTTTGGACAAGCCTGGCCCTTATCAGATTTCCTCCTCCTAAGACCTGGCAGATTTATGGCCAGACTGCCGGCTAAGGACTTTGCTTCCCTGCCAACCACCCAGGAATTTCCAGCCCCCACCGGCACTACTGATGCAGTGTAGAGCTGACAAGGATCTAAGGTAATTACCCAAATCATCCTGACTCCACATGGGACACCATGCCATTTTTTTGTTCTGGGACCAGAGTGTGATTTTATTCTGAGAATCTTTTGTAAGCTGCTATGAGAGCCTCTTGGGGCTATAAAGCGGAATTTAGGAATTGTAAATAAATACATAAGCTGCTGCTGCTGCTAGCCTGCTATTAATAAAAAACCAAAGCAGCTTACCAAAAAAATGCTGGATAGATGGAACTCCCATGGTCAGAATTCCAGGTGCAAGGGGGGCAAAGAAACAAGGGCACATGGCTTTCCCCCAAAGAATCCTGGGAATTGTAATTTGCCGCTCTGGGCTCCTGCTGAGAGGAAGGGTGGGATATAAATCAAATAATAAATAAATAAATAAATTGCTACGGTTGCTTGGAATGGTAGCTCTGTGAGAAGTAAACTATAATTCCCAGGAGTCACATGAGAAAATACTAGAAGCAGGCCTTTTTTCCTGACAGAGTTTCCGGGTTATCTCTAAAATCATGGCTGTCTCTTGTTAACAATACAAACAACACAAGAATCTTGTGGCGCCTTAAAGACTAGCAAGTTTATTATGGTATAAGCTTTTGTGACTCAAGCCCGCTTTGTCAGATGCATGAAGTGAAATCTTACACGGCAGATATGTAGGGGAGAAAATTGTAAGATGAGAGCTGAGTGTCGAGGAGATGTTGAATAGGCACGTCTTTTACAGGAATAGATTGGTGATAATTTATTCAGCATTGCTGGGATGATGGCTGATAACACAGACATCCTGGCATTGATAAGCTAATGAATGCACGCAGTGTGATAAAAATCCTTCATCTCAATTTAACTCATAAGTGATAGCGTTGAACTTGTTGTTACAGGGACATCAATAGCAGCTGCTCAGAGGTATTGGCCAAACAAGAGATGGATCGACTCCATCAAGGAAGCCACAGACCTGAACTTACAAGAGCTGAACAGGGTGGTTCATGACAGATACTATTGGAGGTCGCTGATTCATAGGGTCACCAAGTTGACTATGTGCCTTCAAGTCGACTATGACTTATGGCAACCCTATGAATCAGCAACCTCCAACAGCATCTCATGAACCACCCTGTTCAGATCTTGTAAGTTCAGGTCTGTGGCTTCCATTAGGGAATTGATCCATCTCTTGTTTGGCCTTCCTCTTTTTCTACTCCCTCCTGCTTTTCCCAGCATTATTGTCTTTTCTAGTGAATCATGTCTTCTCATTATGTGTCCAAAGTATGATAAACTCAGTTTCATCATTTAGCTTCTAGTGATAGTTTTGGTTTAATTTGTTCTAACACCCAATTATTTGTCTTTTTCACAGACCGTGGTATGCGCAAAGCTCTCCTCCAGCACCACATTTCAAATGAGTTGATTTTTCTCTTATCCGCTTTTTTCACTGTCCAACTTTCACACCCATACATGGAGATTGGGAATACCATGGTCTGAATGCTCCTGACTTTAGTGTCAGTGATACATCTTTGCATTTGAGGACCTTTTCTAGTTCTCTCATAGCTGCCCTCCCCAGTCCTAGCCTTCTCCCAATTTCTTGACTATTGTCTCTGTCATGAACTTGTATATTTTTATGAAATGTTAAAATTATATGTAACATCATGGCTCAGTGCAAAGAACTCTGGGAGTTCCATCTTGTTAGAAAACAGGCCTCTGAAAGGGTAAAAATGTTAAGTTTCGGTTTCCAGCTGAAGACAGTTAAGGGAGGCCTAAACAGAAGCACCTGGTTATCTGTGCTAATCAGTAAGAGCCTGGCACTCAAGGCCATCCTAGCCTGTGAAGGTTGAAACACCGTTGGGAGAGGGGCCTGGAAGGCGTGCAAAAGTGGAGAAACATCTAGAAAAGGATTACATCAGAAAACTCCTGATTGGTTAATTAATCTTGGACCGTTGGGTTTCTTTTCCTTAAGTATAGGGCTTGAGACCCATAGCCTTTGTTCCCTCAGGAAGGTTCTGAAAGGTTCCTTCGGACTGGTGCCTATGGGAGGTTACCTAAGCAGGGTTCCATTGCTTTGTAACTGATGCTATTCTCTCTGAGGAGAGACGAGACTTCAACCAACTACCTCCTATGTAAGTAGATAGGTTAGTTAGGTTATTATTTTCTTGTTGTGTGAATGAATTCTCTTATGTGTACCTAAACCCCTGTTTGGGTGTATGGTTTTGAAGAATTGTTTGCTGCTATATTTTAATGTGCACTTATATTTTTGAATAAAGCTACTTCTATTTAACCTGGTGTGTTCATTGAGGGTAAGGGTGGTTCTGAATCCAGCACCTTGACCATTCAGCTACACAACTACCAAAAGGGAAAAGGAGTTAAAGCTTAATTCTAATTTGTGGGGTTTTACCAGAGGTTTCTTGACAAGGAGTGTAAATTTGGCTCTTGTCTTATAGGACCTTGGTTTACCTATTTTCTGGGCTCAGAGTTCCCCTAGCTCTGAGTTGAACCAGTGACAGGGGTCAGACAGCCTACTTTCTACCTTGCGGGGTTGGTGTTGGTTTGCACAGCCTTGGCAAGGGGGAATTTAGTATTTGGGTTCCAGAACAATTGCCCTAAGGGTGGGAATTGGGTCTGAAGCATGGTCCTCGCGCCTTGAGGAGCGGGTGGTCGCATGACAGTCTCCATTTTGGTTAATGACTGTGCCAAGGTATTGATAATCCTTGACAAGTTCAATGTCCTCATTGTCAACTTTAAAGTTAAAGAAGGCACATAACAACAACAACAAAGGAACATAGGAAATTGCCTTATACCGCATTGGTCCATCTGCCAAGTATTGTCTACACTGACAGGCAGTGGCTCTCCACGGTTTCAGGCAGGAGTCTCTTCCAGCCCTGCCTAGAGGTGTCCAGGGACCTTCTGCATGCAAGGGAAGATGCTCTACCGCAGAGCTACAGGCCTACAGCAGACATCGAATACCTTGCCTTAGCTGCAGGAGCATATTCTGCACCCCACAAAAAACATGAAAGCAAAAAATAATAATTCATGCTCTTGCAGACTTTGTTGTTATTAAATGAAAAATGTTACATTGGGAGAAGGGGAGGTATTGCCTGCAAATATTTTCTGTGCTGCTGTTGTTAGATTGAAATTCTGCTTATATACCACAATGGCTTCTAAGCAGTTTAACAAAACGAAATCAATTATGAAATACATACATAATTAAAATACCCAATTAGAATCCAATCAGAACATTAAAACATCAATAATTAAAATATACAATAAAACAAGCCACTTAAAAGCATGGCAGTTAAAACAATTTTAAATGATCAGTCAAACCAGTTAATAAAATCAGATGTTGGAGAGGAAACGAGCTGCCCAGTATTAATATCCCCATAGAGCAGGTTGGAGCGTGAAGTTAAACGATTTATTGGAATCCTGGAATGCAGAGTGGGGAGACTTTTTCAGCCGGAGGCGGTCACATTCCTTCATCAGCAACCTTCTAGGGGCTTCACACCAATGGTGGGTGGGTGGGTCACAGGCAACAGATGTGAGCCTTTCCTCTGTACAGCTGTGTGCCTGCATCCCAGCCATGTAAAAGTCAGGCTTTTCTACACACACACATCTCCATCCAGACATGCAAGGGATGTTATCACAATTCAAGAACACATTGCAGCCAGGCCACAACACTCAGGCCAGGGAGGGAGTCTGGCCTGGGGAAAGTGCCGAGGGCCAGTCAGAGAGGCATTATAAGGAGCTTTGTAAGTAGGTCAAACAGCCGTAAAATGCACTGTGAGCATTCTCTGCCGTAGGAGTGAGTGATAAAACAAACTTCTTAGCTTTGATATGTTAATTAATACGTTAGGAGAGATGAAACCATAATCTCAACTCAGGTCTAAAGAATCAAACATCCTGAAAAGTTCTTATTCAGCAATTTCCACACAGACACGTTCTTTGCTGAGTGGCAATTTTCAGATCAGCAAGAGAATGCCCCTAGAGACTGAAGCATTCTCACTGTCTTGTGAATGGTGCAGTTTCTATTTTCTGCCCATTTATGATTTTGTGCAGAGCCAGAGACTGGCCCATTTGTGCTCTGTGGACAACAGGCCAGCATTGATGGCAGGTGATTTAGTGGCTAGAGTGTTAAACTTGGACCAGAGACCCAGGTTCAGATCCCTTCTCAGTCATTAACCATATTGGCCAGTCACTTTCTCTCTCAGCCTATCAGGGTTGTTGGAGGACAAAAGGAGGGGACCTTGTGAACTACCTCGAGCTCCTCAGAAAAAGAGCAGGACAAATATAACAAATAAATATGAGGATGAGCAGGTGAATGAGGCTCTGGTGCTGCTGTTGATGTTGATAACTAGTGTTGCCTGTTGTTGTTGTTATGTGCCTTCAAGTCGATTAACTCTCCCTCTGGGCAGTTGTGCAAATTGGCTCCAGGTGATGGCAAACGAGTGGGCAGCACTGAGGATGCCATTGAGGTGGCGGAAGAAGACTCAGTGTGGGAATCTTGCCCTCCAAAACAAAGAGCCAGTACTGAAACGATGTTTCTTCTGCAGTATTTTTTTTTTAAAGTTAAGCTTTCCAACTGAACTGTATTTTATCTTACTTTGATTATCTGAGTCCTGCTCTGAAGGGCAGCACAGATGTTTTCCTACTTGAGGAGTATATGCCTTGGGATTGTACTGATGTTTTACCAGTCTTTCTCTTTTTTGTATTATTGCTATTTTATTATGCCAGATAGGCGGCCTAGAAATAAAATTTATTATTATTATTATTGTTGTTGTTGTTGTTAACTACCCTAAGCATCATTTGGTGGAAAGACAGGATACAGATTTAACTAATTAACCTATTTATTCGTTAGTGATAAGATTTTTATTGTTGTGGGAAACACCTGTTCGATTCTCGCTCTGGTCAAAAGTAAGAAAACACTGGACAGCAGTTCAGGAGTAAAACTACAAAAATAGGTTTTATTGAGAAAAATGCAGTGCACTCACACATCAGGAGCATGCTAGACAGTCTACATGGGTATCGTATACCCTCAAGCGCTGGGGTTTCAGGAAACACACCATACATGGCATACCCCATTATGGTGTGTTTCCTGAAACCCCAGCGCTTGAGGGTATAAGATACCCATGTAGACTTACTACTGTGGTTGACCCACCCATCTAGCATACTCCTGATGTGTGAGTGCACTGTATTTTTCTCAGTAAAACCTATTTTTGTAGTTTTACTCCTGAACTGCTGTCCAGTGTTTTCATACTTTTCACCAGAGCGAGAATTGAACAGGTGTTTCCCACAACATTAGTTAAATTTGTATCTCACCTTTCCACCAAATGGTGCTCAGGTTGGTTAATAATAATAATACAAATAATATAATTGTAAACAGTAGTAAAAATTCATTATAAAATATAATAATAACGTAGTAATAATTATCTCTGCAGGCAAAAAAAAGGAAATAATAATATCTGCAGGCAGGAAAGGGAACTGAACTGGCTCAGGCAACGAGACCTTCCTGCCGCTCACTCCACTTGCGTTCAGACACGTTAACAAAGGATCCTGTTTTTGTTATGTGCCTCCAAGTCGATTACGACGTACGGCGACCCTGTGAATCAGCGACCTCCAAGAGCATCTGTCATGAACCACAGAGGATCCTGGCGGACCAAAAACATCACACCGGAAGCCAAAGAAGGTCCGTGCCGTCGATGGACTTTTCTATCTCTTTCTATGACGTAACCTTTTCCCCCTTTTCACGTGCCGAACGGATTTCCGGTCGTGAACTGAGTATGCGCCTCATGGAGATAGTAAAGTGTGAGAGTGACATACAGGGTATGAAAGCTGCCCTTGGCCATGTTTGTCTGTGGCCGCCATTCCTATCTCGCTCTATCCCTTATCTTTATGATCAGCGCCCCCCCTTCTAAGCGTTATATCAGAAGATAGAGCGGGGGAAGAAGGGAAAACTCCAGTACAATTTGAAAAACAGAAGAACTTTAGCTCTACCTTTTCTACCTCTATAATCCAAAGGCTGGAGGGCTTTTACCATAGAAACACCAATGCACCATTCTGAGTCCACTTAAAACTACGGTGCTATGTTCGCCGCAAACCTTTTGAAAGCTTTTCCTCCCCCTCTCCCGCCCCACTCCTCGTTATGGTTTTTACGGAAATTCATACTCTGCGGACCGCTCCGCAGAGTTCCATCTCTAGGGTGAAAAAGGGGAGAGAGAGAGGGCCTCTGCCGGAAGTGGCGCGTCGCCATGGCAACAGGTGGCGTCAGGCCTCTCCTAGAAGGCGGCGGGAGCTGCCATGGCGGAACCAATGCAGGGTTCGACGTCGGCAGAGACGACGAGGACGACGAGCCCCAGGCCGTTCAGCGGCTCGTTTACGGGCCGCTCGTACAACCTCCGGCCCGCCTTCCAACACAAGTCAGTGGGAGGGGCCTGTGAGTGGGCGGGGGAGTGCACCTGCTTCTTCGTGGTGGCTTTTCTTTCCCCGCAAGGAGCTCAAGGTGGCGCCCGTGGTTCTCTCCCCCACCCCACCCCATCCTCCCAACAACCCTGTGAGGTAGGTTAGGCTGAGAGGCAGCGACAGGCCCAAGGTCACCCAGCGAGCTTCGTGGCTGAGTGAGGATTTGAATCCTGGTCTCCCAGGTCTCAGTCTGACACTCTACCATAAGTCCTAGTCGACTTGAAGGCACATAACAACAACAAACAACGTCTCTTGGGGGGGGGACAAAAATGTCTTCTCCTGGTGCCAAAAGAGCAATACCATGAGAGGGGATTTGATCCTTGGTCTCCCAGGCCCCAGTCAGACACTCTAGCCATGCCCCACCCCCTGGGCTCGCTCGCTCTCTCACACACACAAAATATTTCCTCAGCTTTTATTTTACTGCTGTATAATGTGTGTGTGTCGATTTAGAGCTGCCTTTCCTAACCTTTGGGTCGCCAGATGATGTTGGACTACAACTCCCATCAGCACCAGCCAACATGGCCAATGGTCAGGAATGATGGGAATTGTAGTCCATCAACATCTAAAGGCCCAAAGGTTGGGAAAGACTGATTTAGAGGCTTGCCCAGCACATCCACCCACATTATCTCTCAATAGCTTTTTGTCATAAACCTCCCAAAATAAATAGTTAAATGCAGGGCTGTGGAGTTGGAGTCGGAAGCAATTTGGGTGGAGTCCGAGTCGGTAGAAATGTACTGACTCCGACTTCAAAATAAAATTAATATTTTAATTTTAATTTATTAACATTAATACATTAATATACATTTGCCATTTATGAAGGAGTCAGAGTCGGACAGTAGAAAAATAGAGAAGTCAGAGTCGAAGGTTTGACATACCGACTCCACAGCCCTGGTTAAATGACTGCAATCTTATACATTTTCCTGAGGAGGCACACAGGATCTTGTTTGTTGCTTTTGTCATCTCAAGCCTCCGCATGTCTACTCACAAAGTCAGTCCCATTGTTTTCAACCAGGTTTATTCCCAGGCACATATCGGAATTATAGCCTAAACGGATTGATAAAGTGTTACAGTCAACATATTGGGCATGATCCAGACCTAATGAAGAAAGTTGTTTGTTATCAAGATCTCTGCTGGTCGGTGTGTTCCACTGAAATCAGTGGCACTTAAAAAGTGACATTTGTATGTTTATGTTGTATTTTGTTCTTATAAAGCTTGGAACCCCATTTAATTTAATTAAACAGCAGGAAAGAAGACAAGGAATTGGCATCATCCAGTGAAGGGGGTTGCTTTTGGTAGGTGTGAATGCAGGAGAGGGTTGCAATTGTTTGTGCCGCAAAAGATCTTGCTCTTGAAGTAGGTATGGGGAACCTGGTGTCCTCCAGATGATGTTGGATTCCAACTCCCATCACACTCAGCTGGTGGTCAGGGATGATGGGAGTTGGGAGTCCAACACATCTGGAGGACACTGGGTCCCCCATCCCTGCTTACTCTCATTGTCAGAAAGGCTACAAATCCATCTCCTATCCTTTATTTTTAAGTGCTTTCATTTCCTTTCTTTTATTGAACAGAAGGTGACGTACATTTCGTTTCCAGGCAATCTCCCATCCAGACACAGAACTGAGCTACTGAGTTTCAGCACAATTGATGTATCATATGCCTTCAGCCCATGCCCTGAGACATTGTTTTTCCATGTGCAGGGACTTTGTTTGTTGTACAGGAATGAGGTCAGCTAAGCCACTTCCCACCTGCATTCTCTAGTGGTACAGTCCCTGAGGGCCTATACCAGATGAAGATGTAAATTGGGTATAAATCCTATTAAACGTGGATGCAAGTCTAGATTTTGGGAGTTGTCACAAACTAGGTGTCCCAGACCCCAGTTATTTACTGTACTGATGGAGAAGAGATATAACCCTAGGTACTCTTTTGCCATTCTCTTTCCTATTAGATTCCGCTCTTCTGCAGTAAAAGAGTGTATCCATGAGGTGTTAAAAGAGGAGCTGGCCAGTGTACAGTACAACCCTGAAGAGATCCCATCTCTCACCAAATCTTTATCAGAGACAATCCGGAACAAACTGAAAGGTAATAGCATGTCACTAGAGTAGCTGCCTTTTCCTTGCTATATCTTCCCACCCTACTCACCCTCCCTTCCTTTCTCTCTCACTCCCACACAGATAAAAAACACCCTTGCCCATGTTCTTTTTTTAAACTGGCCAAACATATGATGTCACTATGGCTGTGTACACACTGGCTTCCCCTAAAGAATCCTCAGTACTATAATTATGTAAGAGTGCTGGGAGTTGTAACACGCTAATTCCCAGGATTCTTTGTGGGAAGTCATGTGCTTTAAATGTGTGGTGCATGTACAAACTATGTGGCTTCTCTCTGGAATGTGCTCCCCACTGAGGTTCATCTGGCACATTCATTGACACCTCTTCAGCGCCAGGTAAAGACTTACCATTTCTCCCAGGCGTTTGACAGACTGAGACGATGTTCTTTGTTGCTAGTATGCTGCCAAAGCTTCCTATGGGGGTGTCGTTTTACTGTTTTGTTTTTATAGTTTGATATATTGTTTTTGTTTTTAATATTGTAAGTCACTTGGAGACCTTTGGGTATCAAGTGACTAATCTATCTAATTATTATTTTTATTATTAATAATAATGTGTAAAGGTGTGGTGAAATCTTTCAGTTTTTCTTAATCGTTTTTCTTCCCCCATTATTCCTTTTAGAGAAGGGTTATCACCGATATAAAATAGTGGTTCAAGTGGTGATTGGAGAGCAGAGAGGCGAGGGAGTTAAGTAAGTCTGGCACTTTTTTCTCACAGAATTGTACAAATATCTTAAAACGTTTGCAGCGTTATTTTTGTTAATTGTGAAACCTCAGGGCTGAGTGCTGCTTTGTTTAAAATTGAACATTCTACAAAAGACAAATGTACATGTTTCTTCTAGAAACTTAAAACCATTATAATAATAAATAATAATAATAATAAATTTAATTTCTTCGTCGCCTATCTGGCCAATGGCCACTCTAGGCGACTTACAAAATTATTAAAATACAATTAATAAAATACAGTAATACAATAAAAACAATAGATCTACAACAACAATATTAAAACTGGGTAGGAGGCATTACAATTATATCGATTAACCCTCCCCGGATACCCCGAAGGCCTGCTGAAAAAGCCAGGTCTTTAAGGCTTTCCGAAATACATTTAGGGAAGAGGCATGCCGGAGATCTTGTGGGAGGGAGTTCCAAAGAGTGGGGGCCGCCACTGAGAATGCCCTCTCTCTTGTACCCGCCAATCTGGCTGTTTTTGTTGGCGGGATTGAGAGAAGGCCCTGTGTGGCCAATCTTGTCGGGCGGCATAATTGGTGGCGTTGAAGGCGCTCCGTGAGATAAACTGGGCCGAAACCGTATAGGGATTTAAAGGTCAATACCAACACCTTGAATTGGGCTCGGAAAACAACTGGAAGCCAGTGTAGGTCGAACAACACTGGTGTGATGTGATCTTTTTTTGTCATTCTACAAAAGACAAATGTACATGTTTCTTCTAGAAACTTAAAACCATTATGCATTCTGATTTGCATTGCTTGCCTACAATATTCAGAGCAAATTGGACAGCTTTAAGGACATAAGAAGAGCCTGCTGGATCAGGCCAGTGGCCGATCTGGCCTAGCATCTGGTTCTCACAGTGGCCAACCAGATGGGAAGCCTGCAGGCAGGATGTGACCACGAGAGCGCTCTCCTCGCCTGTGGTTTCCAGCAACTGGTATTCAGAAGCATCCTGTCTCCCACCATTGAGGCAGAGTATGGTCATCGTGCCTAGTAGCCATTCATAGCTTTATCCTCCATGTTTTCTCTTATTCTCTTTTAAAGTCATCCAAGTTGGTGGCCATCGCTATCCTCTGCAGTAATAGCAAGTCTGGTGTGGCTAACTGTCCCATCCTTTGCTTCATCTGGAGAGTTTTCATACATATGCTCACTCTTTTTGTCTCCAGATGATGATTCTAGTTTTCACCAGAACCATAGGTCAATTCCCAGTGCAGAGCTGGCAGCACTGGGGTGCATCCAACAACATCACTGTGCTTGGGAAACAACTTCTCCTCACGCAGTTGAACTCCCCCCACCCTGTGTGTGTCCCCCCCAAAAATCTGCTCTGGGGGTTCCCCTAACCCTCCGGAGCAGATTTGGCTGGTGCACAGAGGCAAGGGAAGAGGAGAGGGAAGTTCCATTGCGCAAGCAAAAGTTGCTCCACAAGCGCAGTCACTTCATTGGGCTCAACCCATTGTCACAAATTGTGTTCTGCCTGTTTTTGATCACCTTCTCTCGCTACTGGTCTCAAAGGTGGCTTATGGAGAAGTATTCCAGCTTTTCACGTGGAATGAACAATGTCTAAATGTGGATTATTACAATTATTGTTACGATTATCTTGGCTGTAAGACCTGCAAGACCCTCTCCCTGCTTGCTGGCTCTTTCCACCTGGCCTGGAAGGGTGGGGCCTTGGCTGACTGCAGCTACAAAAGGTATCATTACCTGAAGATGCCAGAGACCACCCTGACTGTGGGGTGTTGTTTAGGGGCTTCTGTTTGGGTAAAAAATTAATTTCTGCTGGTCAGTTTTTTTGCTGTTATTGGGATTATGCTTCCATATTTTATTGTTGGATTTTATTAGGAATTATAAGGATGTATCAATTTATTGTATGTTTTTAAAGACGTTTTTGTTATTGACCATTTGAATTTATTTCTTACAGTGAATTGTGTAACTTTTTTCTGTTCATGTTGTGAGCCGCCTTGTGCATAAATTGTTATGGAAAGGTGGCATACAAATAGTGATGATGATGATGGTGATGATTCAGTTTATATCCTGCCCTTGCCTCTGAAGGTGCCCAGGGCCGATAGTTGTCACCAGTTGATGCTTTCCCTTGTTAATGCCTGGGTCCCTGTTTGTTTCTTCAGCATGGCTGCACGATGCTTCTGGGATGCAGACACAGACAACTATGCTCAGGATGTCTTCATGAATGTAAGTTCTTCGCTGGTTTTGTCAGGTGTCATCCATGGAAGAAGCCACGGGCCCTGAACCTTCCAACAAGCCAAAGGGATTGAGCCTCACCCATTTGTAGGATTCTTATTCTGTATGTCTCATTATTTATTTAGTTTGTGAATCACTTCCTCTAAGACATCCCATAGCAATTTACAACATGAAAAAATATAAAAACTGTTGCATGTATAAAAACAGTTAAAACAATTGCAGAGAGAGAGACAGACAGACAGACAGTTTCGAAAGCAACAAACAGAACTTCACACAAGCTTGTTCTGGATCCCTATAAGGATACCGTTAATCACCTAAAAATATATATACATGTAATTGTGTTTAACAAACCAGGTTTTTTTATTGTACTACCAAAACATTTCAGCTTCCGCGTTCGTCAGCTATTCCATCCTCAAAGCTCTGTAACTGCCACCTTGGTAACAGCATTTGTATGTTAGCAGCTGATGAAGGCGGAAGCCGAAATGTTTTGGTAGTACAATAAAAAACTGTTTTGTTAATCACAATTACGTGTGTGTATATCTATCTATCTATCTATATATACACACACGCATATACAGGGCTGGCTCCAGGAATGCTGCGGCCCTTGGGCATCAGCTTGCCCTGGCCCCCGGTGTGTGTGTGTGCACACGCACGCACACACGCACCCCCCCACCTACCTGTCTGCTGTCTTTTACCATTGCCCTTAACAAAGATGGCGGCCGCAGTTTCCCTAAGGGGATGATGCCTCCGCCGCCATCAACTATGAACGCGCATCTCTGCCATCAACTAAGATGGTGGCAGGGGCTTCAGTACCTTAGGGAAACCGCAGCCACCATCTTCATTAAGGACAATGGTAAAAGACAGCAGACAGGTAGGTGGGGGGGCCACAGATCACAGAGGGGTGGCTGAGGGGGCCCCTGTAGCTCCAGGGGCCATCGGGCCAGTGCCCCACCTGGCCACCCCTTAGAACCAGCCCTGCACACATATATAAATTCATATACACACACACACTATAACAACAACAGCACGTACAAATAACAACTGGGATAAAGGTCTCAATTCACAAGGCTTGCTGAAAGAGGAACATCTTTAGCAGACAGTGAAAAGACAACAGAGAAGGTGCCTGTCTGATATATATAATGGGAGGGAGTTCCAAAGGGTACTGTAGGTGCTGCCACACTAAAGGTCCAATTCCAACATTGTGTAGAATAGACCTGCTGGTAGGATGGTATCTGCAGGATGCCCTCTCCTGCAGTGATCAGTTGGGGATGTAGGAGGTGAAGTGATCTTTTAGGTATCCTGGTCCCAAGCTGTAGAGGGCGTTGTACACCAAGATCAGCACCTTGAACATATCCCAGTAGCTAATTGGCAGCCAGTTTAATTCTTTCAGCAGTGGTGTAATATGATGGCAATATTCTGCCCCAGTGAGCTGTCAAACCGCCACATTTTGCACCAGCTGCAGCTTCCAGACCAACTTCAAGGACAGCCGCAGATAGAGCGCATTACGGTAATCCAATCTGGGGATTACCAGTGCATGGCTGACAATGGTCAAGCTATCCCAGTCCAGAAATGGCCATAGCTGCCTTACCAACTGAAACTGGCAAAATGTACTTTTAGCCCCTGAGGCCACCTGGGCCTCAGATGACAAAGATGGATCCAGGAGCATCCCAGACTTTGAACCTGCTCCTTCAGGATGGGATAGACTACCCCATCCAATGCAGGCAGTTGACTGACTATCTGGACTTGGGAACAGCCCACCTGCAGCACCTTCAGCTTGCCAGGATTCGGGGCAGGTTCACACCAAACATGTAAAGCACATGACTTCCCCCAAAGAATCCTGGGAACTGTGGTTTGTTAAGGTCCTGGGAATTTGTAGCTTTTTGAGTGGGAAACCACAGCTACCAGGATTCTTTGCAGGAAGTCATATGCTTTAAATGTATACTGTGGATCTGCTCTTAGAGTCCATTTACTGGCCCTCATCCAGCCCACCACTGGTCCAGGGCTTGCCTGGCCTTTCCCAATTCAGATGTTACAGAGAAATAGTGCTGGGTATCACCAGCAGCAAACTAATCCACCTTTCCTCAAATCTCCTAATTATTATTTATTTATTATTTGATTTATATGCCACCTTTCCTCCCGACAGGAGCCCAGGGTGGCCCAATTATTTATTTATTTATTTACTATTTATTTAACGACTGCTGCTGATGGCTACATGTAGATGTTAAAAGACATCAGGGATGGAATGGTACCCTGCAGGGTTTATGTAGCACCATTCGGGTACATGACACTTCACAGCGTGATAGAATCTGGAAAGGCAGGTTCTTGCAATTCAAATTTTGACAGTGGGTGAAATAATAAAAATGGGTGTAGAAAGGCGCAGGCAAGACTCAAGAAAAGATGGACGTGAGCAAATGCAGTTAGTCGTACTCAGGCATCGCTTCATTTGGGGGTGAGGGACTAACCCTGGGTCCGAAGCCACACAGGATTTCAACGGTAAGCCTCGGTCCTCCTTCTCCCCTCCCCAGTCTTCACCAGGCAAAGCTAATATTCTCACTTGATGTTAAGCTAATATTCTCACTTGTAAAATCTCAGTGTGCTTATTACTGCACCAAATATCAACGTCCATGATTTTGTTTTACCCGAGGGCATTTTCACTCATGGATCTGTTCTCTTGTTTCTGTTCCCCCAGGACACCCTCTTCTGTGCGGTGGTTGCCTTTGGATGTTTCTTCTACTGATGCGGATGAAGAGTTCAAAGAAGAAAGGCTGCTCTTTCAGAGACACTGGGGAAGGAGGGCTCCATGCTGCATTAAAAAACAAAAACTATAGATGCTTACTTTTACCAAATACGTTTTCTGCTTGATGCTTATATCACAGAGTGCTGCTGCTTTTGTATATAAATAAAGCTTTCTGCATAAGCCCCATTGAAATGAATGCGGTACATCTCTTACACAACTCCTGTTCATTTCAGCAAGCTTTGTACAAGAGGACTTCCTGCCGAATTCAACCCTGTATTTACTTATAACTGTTCTTTGTGCTTACCACAAAATGAGATCCATCTGGTTGCAGCCATTCCAGACAACTGAATTTCTGATTGTAGAAAAATGCGTTGCGAAGACTAAATTCTTATGCTGAATACCAGTCTGTTTAAATGAATATATTCAAATCTCAATTAGAGTGGTAGTGTAAATACACTCTGTAATTTTAACATGTACTTCCCTATTAATTTTGTTCCTCAACTAATCCTGAAAATTCATATGTTGTTACTGCAGACACCCATTAAGAAAAGGTATTTCAAACACTTCTGAGTGAGAGAAAGGGGGGGGTGTACCTTGCTAGCTTTGGTTTTTTCTCCATAAATCTGCTGCCTAATTGGACTGCTTTTTATAATTGATGAGAGGTTTTTTGAATTAAAAATGAATTAAGACTGAAAATCCTATGCATACTTTCATTTCCCAGTTGAATTCTGTGCTGCTTACTCCTGAGTAGGTCCTGATAGGGTTGCTCTGTAAATGTTGCAGCCCTGCTTAGAAATTATGTAATACTTTCTGAGCATCCAAAGGCCTTCATGTATGTTCTTAGCAGCCCTTACAACACCACTATAAAGTAGGACTGTCTGGGTTTTTTAATCCCTTAACAGTAACAAAGCCACAGGAGCAGGCCAGGCCACTGATTACTGGTTAGGTGGCAACTCTGTTGGAACATAGTGCAGGATTGTTATCTTCGTATTGGGAATGGGAAGGTTGAGATGTAATGGAGGTTTAGTAAGTTTATACGTGTGGTGAATAAGAGTTTTGAACCAGGGACCTCCCAGCTCCAATGTTTAGTCATTGTGCCGCACCAACCTCTGTACTGACCCAACAGGGCATCCTCTTCCAATCAGGTTCCTCCAGGTAATGTGTTGTATTACACCTCCCATCAGCCTCAGCATGCACAGCCATGTTGGCTAGGACTGATGGGAGTTGTACAAAAACAAAGGCAAAAGGAAAGAAAATGAATTCACATGAAAAAGGGCAAGGCGAAAAATTTCTTTTTTACATTATGAAGGTGAAAACATTTTCACATGACATAAAACCTTTCTTAACTGCTTGATGTGGTAGAGCTTACAGTTTTACATCTCATATGCTATCCTGTCATGAGATTGAGGCCCCATCTGCACTACACTTTTAAAGCAGTATCATACCACTTTAAACAGTCGTGGCTTCCCCCAAAGAATCCTGGGAGCTGTAGTTCGTTAAGGATGCTGAGAGTTGTTGTGAGACCCCTATTACACTCACAGCATTCTCAAGAGTAGTTTAACAATCTCTCTTCCCAGGTAATTTTCAAAATTATACCCCTGTGAGAGGATAGTAGGGATTTATCTGTTGTGTTTATATCCTGACATTCCTGTCAGGAACTCAAGGTGGCGCACATGGTCCTCCCTCCATTTTATCCTCACAACAACCCTATGAGGTCAATTAGACCAAGAGTTGGTGACTGGACCCCAAGGGCACTACTACTTCATAGCAGAAGGAATTTGAACCTGGGTCTCTCCAGCCTTAGTCCGACACACCACACCACTCTTCTTGTTGTTATGTGCTTTCAAGTCGATCTTGACTTATGGCGACCCTATGAATCAGTGACCTCCAAGAGCATCTGTCATGAACCACCCTGTTCAGATCTTCAGGTCTGTGGCTTCCTTAATGGAATCAATCCATCTCTTGTTTGGTCGTCTTCTTTTTCTACTCTCTTTTGTTTTTCCCAGTATTTTTATTGTCTTTTCTAGTGAGTCATGTCTTCTCATGATGTGTCCAAAGTAGGATAACCTCAGTTTCATCATTTTAGCTTCTAGTGACAGTTCTGGTTTAATTTGTTCTAACACCCAATTATTTGTCTTTTTTGCAGTCCATGGTATGCGCAAACCTCTCCTCCAGCACCACACTTCAGATGAGTTTATTTTTCTCTTCTCCGCTTTTTTTGCTGTCCAACTTTCACATCCATACATAGAGATTGGGAATACCATGGTCTGAATGATCCTGACTTTAGCGTTCAGTGATACATCTTTGCATTTGAGGACCTTTTCTAATTCTCATAGCTGCCCTCCCCAGTCCTAGCCGCCTTCTGATTTGTGACACCACTCTGACATCATCTTATTTAGTTTGCATATTTTTGCCCTGCGTTTTGCACAATGGCTCCAACCCAATGCACTAAAAACATAAAAATACGAGAATAAAATAAGAAAATAAAAACAGCTGGGTGGGGGCATAAAGCTAGTGGCTGACCAGAAAATGGTCTTTTGTTACTCATTTGAAATAAAGGCTCCATGTGATGAGAATATCTCCATGTGACTCTTAACTGGACTCCTGCACTCTGTTGGCCGGCATAAGAGGCCATCTGTCCCAGTTCCCTGCTGCATGGTATACATCGCAAGTGGAGAGAGAGACACTAGAAAGTCCCTATTATACCAAAGATTGCTGCACAAGGCAGGACTGAATATGTACTTCTTTGCAAGGTTCATTTGGTCTCCACTAATTGACAAGCCAGGAAGCTCGTTCATCACCTTTGGATAAACACTTTCTAGAAAAACATTACTATCTTGCAGTATATTGTCAACCATTCAAAATTTATCTTGGCTGCTGCAGTATGTGAAGTGGTGGACTGTCTGCTGCATAGTGCCTTATGGTTTATGTGTGTGCATTTAATGTACATGAGATCACAAGATGCGGCACCACCTTCTTTGGAGATTTAGCTCATAGAAACCCCAGAGAGGGAGTTGCATCTTCCACTAACAAAACGTCCCTTTTTAAAAGGTAAAGACGGGAGACCATTTAAAAAGAACAGGTATTAAACAAGGACTATGCCTGTTAGAAAGGGCCATACTTTTGAGTTGAGCCGCCACCTGGCTATTCTTTTAATGCCCGGATTCTACTTCAGCATAAAGAGCTGCTTATACAATCTGACTGTGCATTCATCTCGACCAACAGTACAGCCCTGCAAAGTCTCAAGTCTGGATTCATTCCCAGCCTTGCAGATTTTGATTATTTTAATCAGAAATGCCAAGGACTGAATCTAGGGTGTCTGCTTCAACACTGAATTATCCCACTATTCATTGTTTTTTGCTTTAAAAAAAAAAGACTATTGCTTAGACTCCTGTTTTGTTAAAACTAGCGCCGCTACCTATGGCCCGTACAATAGGCCTCCAGCCGGAAGGGGGTGATAACGAAGAGCCCTGAAGTTGCTACTAAAGCAGTTTGCCTATATGCGACACATTAAATCTTGCCAGAGCCGGCTCTTTCCCACTGTTGCTAGACCTTCCATAAGTGAGCTATGTCACCCCCTTGTGGGCTCCAAAGGGAGTGCAGCAAGTGGATCAAAGCCTACTTGGCCAGAAGCCCTTTCCCTTGGTGGAAGCGGCTAATTTGCAGCTCCTCCAATTTTCCCTGCCGCCTCCTCTCCTGCTTCCTTTGCCCCTGGACCCCCAGTTGCCCCAGCGTGGCCTCTTTCCCCTGCCCACCATGGCAGACAAACCCCTCAAGCACAGCAAGAAATCTAAGCGGTGTTTGCTGTGCGAGGCACCCTTCTCTGCAGCAGCGGAGGGAGAGCTGTGCCCCAGGTGTTCCCTGACCCCCCTTGTCCCGGTCCACACTACGGAGCCGGGCTTGGAGTCCCGATGGCGCGACCCCAGGGCCCCGTCTCCTGCAGCCAGCTACGGTTCTGGGGACGACCAGCAGGGACAAGAGCAAGACGAAGAAGAGTCAGGCCAGCAGCGCCTGGCTGAGTGGGTAAGTCCAAGCCAAGCCACACCCATCAGGGTCTTCATCCATGGCCGGTCTCCAGGCAGGCCGTCATTTTTTAATTTTCGAGTCAAGAGTGTACCAGGACTTGGCCTCCAGTCTCAGCCTGGCCTCAGCCACGTTGGTGTAACATTTTGTTTATTTTTATTTATTTAACAAAATTTATATATTGCTTGACTGTCGAAAACCTTTAAGCAGTTTACAAAAAAACATTAAAATTATCAAGAAAAAAGGTTAAAAACAAGGAATTACAAATGTTTTACAACAATTAAAACAGCAGTAGACTGAGACAAGATCAAAAGACAGCAGCAGCTATGTATCTGGAGGGGCGTGCCTAAACAAAAAAGTTTTAAGCAGGTACTGAAATAGAGTATAGTGAAGGTGCCTGCCTGGTGTCAACAGGCATGGAGTTCCAAAGGGTGCTAGGTGCTGCCACACTAAAAAAAACAATTTCTTACAAATGCAGAACAATTATGTGGCACCTGTGCGAGTTCCGCAGATCAAAGTGCTCGAGTGGGCACATATGAGTGCAGGACATGGAATAATGGGCTCAAGTTGCAGGAAGCCAGATTTCGACTGGACATCAGGAAAAACTTCCTAACTGTTAGAGCCATTCGACAATGGAACCAATGACCTAGAGAGGTAGTGGGCTCTCCGAAACTGGAGGCCTTCAAGAGGCAGCTGGACAGCCATCTGTCAGGAATCCTTTGATTTGGATTCCTGCATTGTGCAGGGGGTTGGACTGGATGGCCTTATAGGCCCCTTCCAACTCTACGATTCTATGATTCTATGGGGTAAGGCAATTTCGCAAGTAGTCTGGTCCCAAACTGTTAAGGGTTTTATATACCAGTAGTAACATCTTGAACTTGGCCCTGTAACAAATTGGCAACCACTGCAGATCCCTGAGTAGAGGTGTTGTTGCGCGCCACCCCAATCTCCAAGCGGTGAGATTTCCAGGGGTCCCTGCACTCACCCAGGGTTTGGTTTCCTTGGGAAGAAGGTCAGCGGAGACTGCAGTGTCTTTATGAAATATGGTTTATTTATTTACACACATTCCAACCTGAGCTTAGAATGGAGGAATTCAAGGCACCAGCTTTTCCACAGGGTTATAGGAGACACCCCAAAGCCATGGTGCAGAGAGCTAGTCTCTCTGCCTGCCTCCAGTTCCCAGCCTTTCTCAGACACAAGCCTCTCTTCAGCCCCAGAAGGGGGGAGACGCTCTCTTGAAGAGTTTCAATGACAAAAGGATCTCCCTGGCCCATTCACCAGTTGATGGGCACCTGATAGACCCATTAACCCACCCGGCCACTCTATTAGATTAACAAAAGAAACTCATCTGACCAGCAGAGTGCGTTTCTCACCTCCAGGAACAGGATTCCAAATCAGAGGCTGGAAGGGGACTCAGAGAAATTATCCATCTCAACTCCAAACTCATAGCAATATGCTGACAGGTCTCACTCCCATCAGCAATCTAGCTGCAGCATTCTGCACTAACTACAGTTTCTGGGTCAAATGCAAGGGAGGCCCCACATAGAGTGCATCCAGTCTTGCAGTCACCAAAGTTAAAAAGGAAAGTGCCTTTGAACATGTACAGAGTGCCATTCTCTCCTTGGTGGGTAGTGCCTGAATTGTATGAGGCATGATTTGACTAAAACTTGGGGGAAGAACTAATAGATTTCATTAAGAGCCCCCACACCTCACCTCCCCACGTCAAGCATTAACACTTAGCTCATTGCAAGGCTAGGTGTTCAGCCTAAACCTTATTTAAAAAGCCAACATCAGGCACTGAAAGGAGCCAAATCTCTTTTCCCAAGCATCAACTGAAGCTCTTTGGTGGAGTTATTATTATTTGGGGAAGGGACATGGCTCACTGATAGAGCTTTGCATGCAGAAAGTTCAAACAGGTGGTGGTGGTGATGATGATGATGTGCTAACTGGATCCATATGGAATCTTTCAGGCATTAACTGGGCTATATGATAGAGCTATTTAGATTTTTATTTTCCCTAAAGTTGGGTAGAGAGTGTGTTCTGTTTCTCTGGATGCAAGTGTGGAGTAGCTTATAGGCTAACTCTTTTTTTATGTTAATAACTGCATAGAATTGTCTTGCCATGCAAAAAGTGTGACCTTAGCAAGCTCGAGCTCTTGGAAAGTTTATCACAATTGCCAACACTATTCTTCAGGTTATATACACTGAGAATTAAGTTAATAGAACTCAGTGGGAGTTACTGCTGAGCAGAGTTGCATAGGACTATGCTGCAAAAACCTTAAAAAATTAAACTGGCCAGAACAAAAGGACGGGCCCTAGTGGAGATAATATGTTTCAAAGTAAGGGGAAGGATCCTACAAATTAGTAGGAAGACTGGTAAGCCTTGGTGGTGGCAATGGCTGAGGAAAGTGTTTATAGTGGCTATAAACTTCTGTTCTGCAATTATTTGCCTCCCACATTTAAGCTCCCCTCACAGCTTTCTAGGGTTACCAGGTTCTTGGCCCGAGACTGATCTTGTATCTTTAGGAGAAGAGAAAGTCAGCCAAGTGCAGGTGTTCTTGCAACTCTGTAATGGGAAAAACCACAAAGTGGAATCCTCCCTTCCCCTGCACAACTTTTAAAGATAATACAGAAGACCTCTTGGTTGCCAGGCCCAGCCTCCAATAGGTTTTCTGTATCTTTTAAAGGAAGCCTGTAAACTAGACCCTTGTTCATCAAATGTTGTACACAGCACCTCATTCATTCTAGGCACTTTTAAAATATGAAATAATTATCTGGGTCAGAGACTGGCGATGCAATTCTATCTATGTCCACTCAGAAGTAAGTCTCATTGAACTTTATGGGATCTATTTATTTCTTCGCTGTATTTTAAACCCACTTTTCAGAGCATGATTGTCTCCCAAAGTAGCTCACATCAAGGAGACAGAGAGAGAGAGAGAGCTTCCTATCAGACTTGCAAACTAAAAAGACAAGAGACACAAAAGACAAGAAACACAAGCAAAGGGAAATGGAGGGAAAAGGTAGAGGACGAAGATCAGGTCTTCAAGGCCAGAACACATTCTGAGTGCATGGGTATAGGATTGCATGATAAATTACAAATTAGGAAGACCCTGGCTCAGTTTTTACTTCTGCCAGAAATTCACCAGATGGCTGTAGGCAATTTTATTTATATGTCCTCCTCATCCGGGGAGCTCTGAAGAGGAAACATTAGATTTAAAAGCTACATCTACACAAGTGGACACATGACTGCAGTGAATAATAGAAAATAATGTTATAATGAAATGGAACAAGGCTATGCAGTCTTAGCATTACACAATGAAAGATCGCTATTGTATTGTATCACAATAACAACACAATGATATCTTAATATTATGCAGTTAACTCAAGTGCACTGCTTTTAACTACAGTGGCATAATGCAATATTGTTCTACAATAATGTTTTATTATGCATTACTGTACTGCTATGGTTTCTACAATAATTTTTGCAGCATGTTATTTGTTTCGCTTGGTTCGTGATTGGGGAACCTGTGACCCTGCAGGAGTTGATGGACTACCATCACCCCTGCCCATTGGCCATGCTGACTGGGGCTGCTGACTGCCGGAATTCAACAGCGACTAGAGGGCAACCAGTTCCTCACCCCTGTGCTAGGCAAATAGCATCACATTATTGTATGGCTCCGTAAGAGACATGCCACACAGCAGAATCGCGATATGACAAAATCAATGGTGCTAGCAAGATGTTTTAACAAACTGCTTTCCAAATATCCCAGTGCCTTCCAAATGAAACATTAACAAAAATGATTATCAATGAATGCACCCTCAGGTGCAGAGCATCTGCTTTGCATGCAGAAGATCCCAGGCGCAATTCTGGGTATCTCCATATCCGGCTGGGAATTCTCCCATCTGAAACTTCGGAGAGTTGCTGCCAGTCAATATACACAATCCTGAGCTAGATGAACTAGCAGTCTGACTTGGTATAAGGCAGCTTCTTATGTTCTTATGGTATAACATAGCAGCAGAATCTGCTGGTTGTTTCCTTTAAGTAACTGTATTGAAATAGATTGCCCTCACCAAAGGAGAGATATTTGCTAGCTACCATTTACTATTGAGGCCAGAAGGTTTCACTCTGTTTAGCTAACACCTGGAACTGAGATCTGGAGCTGTCTTCCTCTCTAGCTCTTTAAAAGGGCTCATTCGGCTGTTATCTCCTAGACTAGAGAGTGCTTCACTCTCTTCCCTTTCCACTAGTAGTGTATTGTTTTGATGTTATTTTATTATGTATGCTGTTATAAAGCCATTTTAACTTGTGCTTTTATATGGAGATATTAAGGATGGTGATCTGTTGCTGATCTATTTATATATTTGGTTGCTGTTTGTTGAGCATTCGGTCTGATTTGTTTGTGCAAAGTTTCTGACAACATCAGCTGTTTGAGCGTTCATTTTTTGATTTGTTTGTGGGTAGGCTATACAATTGTTAACCCACACTTTACAGTGCATTTTCCAGTCATAACTTTCCTTACAGTCCCTTTTGTGAGGAAGCAGATAATTGCACAACCTGAACTTGTATGTGATTGAATCCTACACTTGAAAAACTGACAGTCTGGAAGCACCCATAGGGTGTTTTTCTCGTGTTTTGTGAATTGCTTTGTGTGTGATGTTTACAGAAAAGTGGTAGTCAACATTTTTGTTTTATACAGCACTGTGCACATGGTGCTTTGCAGAGTAACAAACAAGGAGATGAAGTCTCTGTCCTGAGGAGCTTGAAGTCTAAAATTAAATACAGAGGAAAGCTGCAGAGGGAAAAGGGGAAGAGACAAGTGTTCCAGTTGAAGAATGTGTGTTGCAAGAAATGAGCATAGTTTAGCTAGGTGAGTTTTGATGAGCAATTTGAAGAAGAAGCATAGGGTGGTATTGTGGCCTACTTTACAGAGGTCTTCTATTTCAAGGTGTCCTCTGTTTAAAGGGCTATCTGGTCCAAGTCTAGTTTTAAGAAAAAGACTCCTAAGAAGAGAAAGCAGCAGGGGCCTTGAAGTTGCCCAGCTACAGAACACCAGAACAGCAGACTAGGCATGGGTGACCTGCTTCGTCTTGACCTGCTTCGTCTTGTTCCCAAATACGGTGAGGGATGTACAGTACTGTATTTCTCTTTGTGATTATCTCCACCCCCCATTTACATCAATGCATATAAAATTAGCATGTACAATTTTATGTAAATCTGCATCCTTTCTTGACCTTTTAATTTTGTTTGGTGATGCTTAAAAGGCCACCCTCGGCAGCAGCACGGTGCGATTCTGGGCATAAGGGGCAGCAAGGGAGAAAAGGCGGAGTTGTTCGAGGGCTGAGGAGGATGGAGCTGAAGGGGCGAAGTCAGCAGAGGGATGTGAAGACTTGCGCTGAAAGTGGAGATCAAAGGCGGGGGAGGGAATCCAAGGCAAATCTTCGGGCCTGCTGGACAAGTTTTTTTGCATCTACAAGAATCCCTTATATAATTGTAGGCGTACAAATACAAACGAGTGCAACGCCGCAGGAACAGGGGAGGGATACAGCAAAACGCAACGCGGTGAAACGTCTGCCATTTAATTTTGCGGGGCATGCCTGTTCGTTTGTACTGCCTTCAAGTCGATTCCGACTTATGTCGACCCCAAGAATAGGGTTTTCATGAGGCTGAGAAGCGGTGACTGGCCCAAGGTCACCCAGTGAGTAGCTTTGTGGGTTTTTCCTCCCCGGAACCTCGGCATCAGGAGCGCGATTTCCGGATGGGGCGCGAGAGAGAGCCGGACCGTTTCGGCTGGTCCGTTCCGGAAGGGTCCGACAGGGAGCGCTTCCTGTTCAGCCCAGCCCCGTTGGCACTGTGCGAGGGTGAGCCGGACGCACAGTCAGAGAGAGAGAGAGAGAGAGAGAACGCGGAGAGGAGGCGCAGAGCCGGCGGGGTAGGTCGAAGCCCGGCTGATGGTGTCCGGGGCGCGGCGATGGTTGGCCTAGGCTCTGCTCTGTGGCGAGAGTGCTGTGGCTTCAGTGCTTCACCTCTGGGGAAGGCAGGCGGGGAGAGGCGGCCCCACCCGAAGGCCCACAGGGAGCCCTGCAGTAACAAGAGACCCCCTCATCCCCACTCCGCAAAAAAACCCTACAGTCATTTTGTGGAAGCCCCACAACCCTCCACTTCTCCACTGAGGGCTTCTAAGCTCTGAATCCCCATTTCTGTGACACACACGCGCGTGCATCCCTACGCCCCAACCCCTCATCGTGGGGTTTGTTAAGGGTGGAGGTGGAGGGAAACTTTAAGAGAGCCATTAAAGATGTCTGAGAGAGCCTCCCACACCACCACGCCATTGTTCTCAGGAGGTCAAGTTTGAATGCACTGGTGGTGTGGGGGGGTGATGAGTTTTGGCAGGACTTAGGAGCCCTCCGGCCCGTAGGGAGTACTCAGTGATGGAGGCTAGACCTGGGGCGTTGTGTGCCTCTGGGTACGAGAAAACAGGAACTGGTAAATAGGAGCTGTTGATGAGTGTGAGATTTCCCACCACTGCCGGTTTTAAGGGGTTTGTTTATGTATGTATTATGCTGCCTTAGGGGTCTTAGATCCTCCCAAAGAGGCTTACAGTAGAGCTGACTTCCTCCCAACCTGGTGCCTTCCGGGTCTTTTGGAGTGCAGCTCCCATCAGGCCAGCTAGCAGGGCTGCAATAGAATTTTGTCGGATTGGTGGGGGGGGGAGTTATAATCAGCACTGGCAGGGCTTGGGACAATGTTATGACAATGGACACTTGGGGTGGGTGTTGTTGAGGAGATGGTATTTTGCAGTTTGGTGGGGGCAAGGAGAGTTATGGGAAGAGTGACCATAGAAACTAGTGCCTGAGTATGAACAGGAGCAGGAGGATCTGCGGGTTGGTCTTGCCTTAAGAAAATCTTTTTGCACACAAAGATTTAGCATGCGACTTGGGCAGGAAGGTTGCAAGACATATTGATAGAATGGAAAGGAATAGCCATCATGCTTGCTCAGCTTGGAGGAAGGCTGGGAGAAAACGCATTGGAAACGCAGAAGAAGATAGTGGAAGTGATGATAGTGTTCATGGGGAGATCCAGCCCCCTAGGAATGGAAAGAGATGTGTGAGCAACGAATTCACCTCTGCGTTGTGAATGGTTGTAGATTTAGTAGCTAATAGTGTGACAAAATCACATTAAGGGGTTTGAGGGAAACAGTTACTTGGGATAAGATGTAGGAAGGGCTGGTTGAAGGAAGGCCTTGTTATAAGGTGGCCGCAATTTGGGACAAGTGCTGTTGGAGACACCATCTGGACTGGGTGAGATGTCCCTTAGGTGGGGTAGCTGCGAGGAGGAAACAGTCCCAAAGAATTCCATGTTTACATCCCTATCACTCCACCACCACAGTATTCCCAGGTTTCTTGTTCATAGTCCATTTTGCTGTTTTGTGTGTGACTGTGTTAAGTGTTTCATCATTGTTATCTCCAGAAATACTTTGTGTTTTCTATGTAATGGCCTCAAATTAATTTTGAGTTAGATCCCATAACGCTTGTGGATGTCTTGCAGTTCCGTAAACATTGGCTCTGTGATGGTTGAACCTGTCTTGGGTAGCAAAAAAAGAATGACAAAGGATTCCGTGACACCTTAAAATATATTGTGGCATTAGCATTTGGGGATCAGAGGCACCTTCACCAGTTGGGCAAAGTCATAATATCGCAGGGTAGGTGAATATACTTGTGAACTGAGAGAGAGTTAAAGGCTGAAGCCAAAAGGCCAGGAAATTGCAAGGTGAAATGGCTGGTGTGTCCCATTTCTATGCAAAGCCTATGGGGTAGATGATTAGATATCACACATTGCATGCATGCAGCAACTGTTTATAAACTGAAGTATAATATGTGAACAAATGTGGATTGCAACACTGGAGGCCACTTCCCCTTGCACACCAAAGCCTTTTCTAGTCCCTGGGGACACTGATACTAAGTTTACCTTCTTTATTTTGTAGTACCCACAATCTGTCCCTTCCAGCATTTTGTTTTCAAGATATAGCTATAGAATAATTCCCTCAGTCCTCGCCTGCCAATTTGCATTGCATACTTTCCCTTTGATCATTCTCATCACCTCCCACTATAATAAATAAAGCATTAGCCCACGCCTTTGCATTGCATCATAGCACAATTGCAGAGGTAGTTTTCCATGGACGCAAGTTCCCGGCTCCCTTTGGCCCCATGAACCCTTTCTGAAATGGATTGGGGGAGGAAGGCATGGAAAGATGCAAGCAGTCCAGCAAGGGAAGGAAGGAGCCCACTGCTATCTCTCCGTCTCTTTTCCCTGCATCTGGGCTGTTCTGCAGAGGGAAGTGTCACCAGAGGAGCAGCGACTGGACTGAATGACAATCACTTTGGGTCTGGGGGACTTGAACCTTTCTATTTACAGAGGTTAAGATGCTGGACTACGACCTGGGAGACCAAGGTTCGAATCCCCATGCAGCCATGAAGTTCACTGGGTGACCTTGGGCCAGTCACTGCCTCTCGGCCTCAGAGGAAGGCAATGGTAAATCACCTCTGAATACCGCTTACCATGAAAACCCTATTCGTAGGGTCACCATAAGTTGGGATTGACTTGAAGGCAGTCCGTTTCATCAGCAGAATCAGAAGGCACTGCCTTATACTGAGTCAAACCCGTTGGTCCACCTAGCTCAGTTTTGTCTCCACCCGTGGTTCCCTAATGTTTTTCCCCCACGGACCGCCTGAAAATTGTTGAGGATCTTGGTGGAGCACTGAATGATTTTTCTGCCTTTTTTAGCAATTGTAATGCACTGTGCTAGATACTGCATGATTTTTAATTCTTTTATGTCTTGTATTGTGGTTCAATATGCATTCCACGGAATTGCCATTATAATACAGTATAACATAAGAAATGAAATAAGCAGTAAAAATACAATGAAAAATCAGAATGAATATTTAATGTGGACATGCCACAGACCACACTGAATGAAGCTCACAGACCACAGTGTGGGAACCCCTGGTCTACGCGGACTGGCAGCAGCACTCCAGGATTTCAGATACGGTTCACCCCCAGCTCTGCCGGGAGCTGCTGGGGATTGAACCAAACCAGGGACCTTCTGCATGCAACACAGAGCCACGACCCTTCCCTGAAACCTGTTCTGCAGCCCAAGCTCTTAGAAGTATAATGTCCCTGACAACACTGTTCTGGGTCAGAGCTGTAGGCATACGAGGGGAATCCTGCCAATGCTTTAAGGAAACAAAGTCATATATTCCTATAGATGAGTGGTGCACTTGAAATTTGCAACTTTGGTGTTTGCGTGGGGGCAACTGCAACTTCCTCCAGATGAGTAGCACATACTAAGTGTACGTTTTGTTGACTTTCTCTAGATGAATGAAACAGAAAGGTGGTGGAACTGACAGGGCTGTGGAGTCGGAGTCGGGAGCAATTTTGGGTGGAGTCGGAGTCGGTAGAAATGTTCCGACTCCGACTTCAAAATAAATTTTGATTGACAATTTTTTAAAAATATAAATGCAAAATGTCAAAGAAGCTTCCCATGAAATCAGCTGTATTTGAGCATTTCATCATAACTCAAGATGGAAAACATTTTGTGTGTCAGTGTATGACACAGGACCCAGATGAAGACAAATGCTGTGATGCCAAGATCAGCGCATACTCAGGCAGTGATAAAAATGCTCCTATGAGAGCTTCCAATTTAAAAAGAAATTTACAGTGCTTTCCAGGGCTGTGGAGTCAGAAGCAATTTTGGGTGGACTCAGAGTCGGAGTCAGACAGTAGAAAAATAGAGGAGTTGGAGTCGAAGGTTTGGCGTACCGACTCCACAGCCCTGGGAACTAATTTCAAATGCAAATATATGCCCAAACTTCAGAAGATATGATTGCTGCAGAACATAGGTAGGTTTACATTATCATTTACAGCTGCAGGGAGATTGTTTTTGGAGCTGAGTGGCCTAAATAAATGAGCATTCTCTTTTAGCCCTCAAAACTAAACAGCAAATCTCAGTCTTCCAAAATAGTGTGCCTGCAGTTGCTGAATGCCCCAATTGTTTTTATTTGTGGCTTGGATATTGTGCTGCAAACCACTGAATATAGCCAGGCCTGGATAAATGCCAAGGAAGTATAAGGGTGTGGCGCTTGTGATGGTCAGAAGGGCTGACATTTCACTAACTGCCTGATCCAAATGCCTGTTTGCTTAGTCTTAACTGTACTGAAATCTTTCCTGGTGTCGCAGAGGGAGGATTTGGTTTGCTTTGCTTATGATTTTTGTGTTCTATTTAGCAGGATGGCAACGAACCTTAGAAACCAGTTCTAAGAACCTTGCCAATTAACACTACCATAAGGTGGATGTGAACAAAATAGGTTCTCCCCCTCCATCCGTGAAGGAGAACCTGTGGCCCTGCAGATGCAGTTGGACTCCAGTTCTCTTCAGACTAGCCCAGCATGAAAACTGGGAGTTGTAATACAGCAACATCTGGAGGCTCGCAGGTCCCCTTCCCTGGCCTACATATAGGCTAGAAATATATTCTTAGCTACATCTCCAAGATTTTTTTAAGAGCCAGAGAAGTACATGTAAGTGTCTGATCTAGCTCAAAGTTTAAAGAAGTCCTGCTGGACTTTACAACACTGTTAACTAATGTGGAGCTCATCCAGAATTAGTGCACTGTCTTGGGACTCTCCTAATCATGAAGTTGCACAGATGCCAGCTAAACTCTGACCCTTGCTGCCGTTCCCCATCACCTATTCCTATCCCTTGTACTTGCTGCGGTCTGGTTTGCACTTGGCAAAAAAAGGGCTGTGGTTTAGGAGCAAAATAGAAACATAAGAGGAGCCCTGCTCGACCCAACCAAAGCTGCAACTAGTCCAGTATCCGGTTCTTACATTGGCCAGCCAGACGTCTGTGGGAAGCCTGCAGGCAGGACATGAGTACAACAGCACTCTCCCCTCCTGCGGTTTCCAGCGACTGCTGTTCAGAGGCATATTGCCTTCCACAGTGGAGGGAGAACACAGCCATCATGGCTGGGGGCCACTGCTAGCCTTATCCTAGGAAAATAGAAAGCTGCCTTGTATCGAGCCAGACCACTGCTCTATTTAGCTCACTATTTTCTACACTGAGTGGCAATAGCTCTCCGGGGTTTCAGGCAGGGGACTGATGCCAGGCATTGAACCTGGGACCGACTGCGTGCGAGACAGATTCTCTACCCACCAAGCTACGTCCCTTCCCCAAATCCGTCTAATCTCCTTTTAAAGCCAACTTTGTGGCCATCACTAAATCACTATGGAGTGAATTCTAGACTGGAATCTCACACAATTATTTTATTTTAGAATAATTTCCCATATAACATCCCAACGTGTCTTAACAATAAAAAGATACATAAAAACAATTTCATGTCTAATATAGATAGAAATTGGGGTAAAAATATCCACTTAAAAGACTTATTGGAAAAGTCTTTTAAGTCAGTACGCGCCAAAAAGATAATAGAGACAGTGTGTGTCTGATATGTAAGACTTAGGAGAGTCTGGCGCCTTTGAGGAAGTCCAAACATTTGTTAAGAGCAGTGGGAAGCGCTGCCACTCAGCGAGAACTTGGCTTCAGGGCGGGGATGTATAAAAACATTGGTATTTGCCTGTGCTAGCCTAAAACATCCCCAGTTCTCAACATCCCACCGGCCTTTTCCTGGGTCAGTATTTCATGCATTGGAAATTTCCCAAGCAAACGGCTAGTGTAATGCAAGATTGAGGCGTGGGTTGGCTCAACAAAGGTGTGAGTCAGCAAAAGAGCCACTGCAAAATTAGCACCAAATCATAGCACGTGGTGTGGCATGTGGCTGAGCCAACAGAACTGAAATGCAGAGCTATCGTATCTCAGCACTGGAACAGGAAGTTTTGGGGAGCTCCCACGTTTGCAGGGTATGCAAGTTTGGGAGCTGACTCTCCTACACTTGCAATTAGCTCTTTGGATAAAGCTCACTTCTGCCCCTGAAACATCCCTCCAGGCTCCAGCTTGTTGGCATTTGTAGAAGGGCAGCTTTATCCTTCACCTCTGACAAGTAAGTAGCAAGATTTTCCCACCAGGCTCCTTCTGCTTCTCTTATCTGAACCAGATTCTTTTGAGCCCACTTTGCACTGAAAGTGGAGTCATTTCCTCATTCCACTGTTGTGTTGATACTTTGGCCAGAATGCTGGGTTATCAGGCATCATTAATAGTATGTGGTTTTTCTGGATTTCAACACGCAGTCTCTTACACTGATTAGCAAACTTTCACCCACTCTGGATTTCTCTTTTGAAACTGTCCTCGCCAACGTTCTTTAGCCGTAAAAGGAAAAGTTGCTTTTCATTCCAGAGCCGCATTCCTAAAAGATCAGCACTGGTTCTGCTTTCACAGTCGTTCTGGGCTGGAATAATTTTCTGCCTTTGTGGTTCGAGATCGTTGTTTCCCCGTTGCTTAAGGTGTGCAGAATTTTGTACCTTTTTCAGACACGTAAGTCTTTACCCCAGAAACATATTTGATAAAAAATGATCAAAATCTCATGGAACAAATTTATTCACCATTAACTCGTGTATTGTGGTGGAAGCTTCTGCGGGTCAGACCCACTTCATTAGAGAATATGAAGTGTTATTCTCAGTTGGCAGATGTACAGTATATACCTGCAGGGGTGGGAGGAAGGAAGTGGCTTTATATCAAGCAAGGGTGGGAAGCCTTTTCCAGCCTAAGGGCTGCATTCTCTTCTGTGCAACTTTCCAGGGGGGCACATGACACTGGTGGGCAGGGCCAGAGACAAAAATGGGCAGAGCAATAAATATGAATTTTACTTTTGTTTTGTTGTTGTTATGTGCCTTCAAGTCGATTACGACCCTATGAATCAACAATAGCATCCAGCATGAACCACCCTGTTCAGATCTTATAAGTTCAGGTCTGTGGCTTCCTCTATGGAATCAATCCATCTCTTGTTTGCCCTTCCTCTTTTTCTACTCCCTTCTGTTTTTCTCAGCATTATTATCTTTTCTAATGAATCATGTCTTCTCATGTGTCCATAGTATGGTAACCTCAGTTTCATCATTTTAGTTTCTAATGATAGTTCTGGTTTAATTTGTTCTAACACCCAATTATTTGTCTTTTTCGCAGTCCATAGTATCCGCAAAGCTCTCCTCCAACACCACATTTCAGATGAGTTGATTTTTCTCTTACCCACTTTTTTCACTGTCCAGTTTTCACATCCATACAGAGATCAGGAACACCATGGTCTAAATGGTCCTGACTTTAGTGTTAAGAACATAAGAAGAGCCTGCTGGATCAGGCCAGTGGCCCATCTAGTCCAGCATCCTGTTCTCACAGTGGCCAACCAGGTGCCTGGGGGAAGCCCACATGCAGGACCCGAGTGCAAGAACACTCTCCCCTCCTGAGGCTTCTGGCAACTGGTTTTCAGAAGCATGCTGCCTCTGACTAGGGTGGCAGAGCACAGCCATCATGGCTAGTAGCTATTGATAGCCCTGTCCTCCATGAATTTGTCTAATCTTCTTTTAAAGCCGTCCGAGCTGGTGGCCATTACTGCATCTTGTGGGAGCAAATTCCATAGTTTAACTATGCGCTGAGTAAAGAAGTACTTCCTTTTGTCTGTCCTGAATCTTCCAACATTTATCTTCTTTGAATGTCCACGAGTTCTAGTATTATGAGAGAGGGAGAAGAACTTTTCTCTATCCACTTTCTCAATGCCATGCATAATTTTATACACTTCTATCATGTCTCCTCTGACCTGCCTTTTCTCTAAACTAAAAAGCCCCAAATGCTGCAACCTTTCCTCGTAAGGGAGTCGCTCCATCCCCTTGATCATTCTGGTTGCCCTCCTCTGAACCTTTTCCAACTCTATAATATCCTTTTTGAGATGAGGCGACCAGAACTGTACACAGTCTTCCAAATGCGGCCGCACCATAGATTTATACAACGGCATTATGATATCGGCTGTTTTATTTTCAATACCTTTCCTAATTATCGCTAGCATGGAATTTGCCTTTTTCACAGCTGCCGCACACTGGGTCGACATTTTCATCGTGCTGTCCACTACAACCCCGAGGTCTCTCTCCTGGTCGGTCACCGCCAGTTCAGACCCCATGCGCGTATATGTGAAATTCAGATTTTTTGCTCCAATATGCATAATTTTACACTTGTTTATATTGAATTGCATTTGCCATTTTTCCGCCCATTCACTCCGTTTGGAGAGGTCTTTTTGGAGCTCTTCGCAATCCCTTTTTGTTTTAACAACCCTGAACAATTTAGTGTCGTCAGCAAACTTGGCCACGTCACTGCTCACTCCTAATTCTAGGTCGTTAATGAACAATGTTCGTTAATGTTCAGTAGGGTATTTCTGTACATGCTCATACATCCCTCTATATCCTCCCTCCAGGCAGGCAGGAGGCATTTTCAGAGTCCAGGGACACATTCCACTCAGGCAAGGAAACTGAAGAAGGGCCAGTTAGGAGGAGTGTGGCCTGGGAAGACTGTGTGTGGTCTGGGACGAGTTTTGGGGGCCAGAATGAAGAGAACAGGGAATTCTGCCCCTGTTTGCTGTAACGGAAATCTCCAGTTCCAGAATTGGAATTTGCTCCCAGACTCAAGGTTCCCACCCCTGTCTTATAGAGTGAGGCCAGAATGCAAAGGGTACGCGTGCCACGCTATTTTGTAAAACACAGATGGAAATGAGATCCAGTAAAAAAGAGCAAAGGGTCCAATTAGAGTGGATGTGACCTGCTCTCACATTGTTAACGTATTGGCAAAACAAGATAAGTGGTGCCTATAAACATTCTAAAGAGGGCTTGGCCAAGGCAGAGCAAAGTGGGGGAAAGCCTCACCAGAAGGAAGAGAATCGGACATCGTCCAGATCACGGATGCCCTGTATTCTCGCATGGAAACTTGCAAGCAGTCATGAGTGCTACTTATGGGAGAGACCCTTTCTAGGGAATATATAAAGACATTTTCTCCATAGGTTAAACAACAAAAAGAAAGTATGCAAAATATTTGCAGTTCAAAGCCTTGTAAGGGTGAAACAACTGTCTAAATAAATCTTCAGCTATCAGTCGGCATGCATTAGTGTTCAGATTTGAACCATTGTTTAGGAAATATTTGAAGATGTATCAGTGGGAAACTTGATTTAAATCAGTTATTGACATTGGCCTCTCTTTTTTCATTCCTGACTTAAATGGTCAATTTTAGAGGTCACCCATCTTGGGCTACTGTTGGAAACAGGGTGCTGGACTAGATGGATGCTCAGTCTGGGCCTGTGAGGATCCACACAATGTTCTTGTGCCCTTTCTCCTTATGACTGAGGTGGGGAGGGTGGCACTGCCCCTTTTTGCAGCTGGGAGGGTTAGCAACTTGTTTTTTTAACTAAAGCTGAACTATGATTCTCAGGATATCGAGTGCCTTGGCTGATATTGGCCTGGTTCACACATAACGCTAAGCCATTGTTTATTAAGCAACAGTTTATTAAAGCTTGGCTTAGTGTTAAGTGTGGACCCTTCCCAGCAGCTTAACTGTGGTTTCTTTACTGCCAACAAACCACGATCTGAAGCTATGATTTGTTCTTGGTTTACAAACCTTGATTTGTTTAAACTATGGCCAAACTTTGGAGAAACCATTGTTTGTTTGATCATCTCATTGTAAATAAACACATGACTTAGGGCTATGTGTGAACCAGGCTATTGTACATCATACATATTCAGGAATGCTGGATTCACCCACCCCCAGGCAATATAGCTATGGGGCTGCTAACCCTTCCTTTGCAGTTGCATCAAAACCTGTTTCTAGTTGCACCTCTCCCACAGGCTTGTCAAAATATGTTGCAGAGGTGGAACATTTACACAGAATGAGGAATTTTTTATGTGGGACAGGGAGGTTTCTGCCAGCAAAATCCAGGAGGAGGAAGAGACCTGTCCTTTCTTTTTGAAAGTGCTGTCAGGAGATGCTCTGAACCTAAGCCTTTCCGTTAGGGCCATGAAGGCCTTCCATCTAGCATCACACACACAGGAAGCTGCCTCAGAGAAAAGAGAGGAGCCCGCTTGGTACCTATGGACTCAATAGAGAGTGTCAGCCAATGATTTGGAAGTATTTTGAAAGCAATTGGAGGGGGGTGTTTAGATTAGAAGAAAGGCAACTAAGAAGGGACCACGTGAAGGCCCTTAGAAAATCCTGCAACAGTAAAGAAAGTTATAAATGTTTTGTGTGTGCTGGGCCTTTTAGACAAGGAAACTCCTCATCTCAACTATTAGGCTGAGTTCAGTGTGCTGATTTTGGTGTATAAAGCCTTATACAGCTTGGGACCGGGATACCTGAAAAATTGCCTCACTCCTTATACCCAGCCGATCACTGTGCTCTGCAGATGAGGTCCTCCTGCAGATACCATCTTATTAGGAGGTCCACTCCACACAACATAGGAAGCGGACCTTTAGTGCTGTGGCACCAACACTTTGGAATTCCCTCCCCTTAAATATTAGATAGGCACCATCTCTGTTATCTGTTCGGCACCTATTGAAGACCCTCTTTCAACAAGCCTTTTAAGTAGAGACCTTAATCCCACTCTGCATCTGTATTGTAATGGTTTTGAAGAAGTTTTTAAAGATGTTTTGTTTTTAAGATTTTTTTTAAATGCTTTTAGTGTTTTGTTGTTTGCCACCCTGGGGGAGGAAGGGTAGGATATAAATGTAATAATCATCACAAGGCCTCTGATTAGACCTCTATGCAAGGCAGATGGCAAATCATCTGTGTGCTTCCATGTGCGCCTTCTTGTTCCCAATGAAATTCCATTTCCCTGCCAATCGCAGCAATGCTGCTTTGGAAAGCTTCACACTTCACTCCACTTGGGACAAGCCCTCGTAATCTTTAGCCTGTTGCTTTTACCAAGTGCTAAAATAAGCACGCCAGCGGAGCTCCTGCGGTTCTAGCGTTCCTGCCAGGTCATGGGAGAAAGACCTTTCTGGCTGCCAGCTGGTTTTATTACCCTGTAGTCACTACAGCAGATAAGAGCCAGCTCAGCTTGAAAGGAGGACTCAAAACTTGCCCACCTTGACCCACTTCACTCGCAGGCATGGTGACTGTGGCCAGTCCAAACAAGCTGCTCCTGTGATCCTCGCCTTGGCCCACTATACACCGAGTCCTCTTCTGGCTGGCCTCTCAGCCCATGGGAGTGTTTTCTTTAAACTCCCTCCTTTGTTCCTGCAGGTGTTTCCAGCCGAGCTGCCGGACGCGATTCGCGGGATGGAACCCCAAGGCACAGGCAGGCTGAATTCCAGGAAAAGGAGGAAGGAAGGGCTGGGCCCCAATGGGGCCACCGAGGCAGATGGCATCCCCTCTAAAATGCCACGGAACTGCTTGGTAGGTTGAACGGCTGGTGGGAGTTTTTGATGAAGGTTCAACTTCCAGAAAAGGGGAAAGACGCTGCAGCATCTGTACAGCCGAAAGACGGTCTTGGCTAACTTATTGAGGATAGACTTTAAAGAGGGGGTTTTAAAAAGCAAAATCGGAGACGTGGGCATCCCTAGCAGCCAGTTTTGCTTTCTCCTCCTCTTAATGGGCCAGAGCTGTGTGTGTCTTGTGGATGCTAAAATTCCCTTAAGCAAAGCAGTCTTAAAGAGCTCCTTTCTTCTGTATAGAACTCCGAGTGATAGGTTTTCCCAGAGAGATCCTGTACCTGGCTTGAAGTCCATAATGCAGCCTTTGCCAACCTGGTGCTCTCCAGCTGTTCTGGGCTCTGACTCCCACCAGCCCCAGCTAGCTCGGTTGTGCTCCCATCAGCCTCAGCCGCAAGCTGATGGGAGTTGTAGTCCAAAGCATCTGGAAACCACTGGGTTGGCGAACACTGCCATAATGTGATCCCTTCCAAAGAAGAACCACATGTTCCTGCGGTCGTTCTCTCCTTGCTGTCATCTGAGATTCAGGTCTCCCAGAATCAAAACCGAGGCGCCCTCTCACCTTCCTTCCTTATATCGGATAACAGCGCTTTGCCCTTTCCAACTTTCTCTGTCTTGCTCACACACTGCCTTGCTCCAAACTGAAAAGGCAGCAGGGAGGGAAGGAACTTGAGTCTCTCCAAGTGGAGTTTCCCAACGCTGCAGTCAGTATTTTTCTTAACAAGTGGGTCCTGCAACAAAATGTTGCAGTGCATCCTCTGTCGCTAACGGGAGTGTTGCTGTTTCAGAGTGCCAGCCTGCCTGCCAGCCGTCTCCTCCTCTGGGATGCAGTCCCTGTGAGGGAGGCTGTGAGGGGCAGATGTCTTTTCTGCTGCCCAAGAGCCGTGAGGACATAAGGAGCAGGACCTGAGTGCAGTGGCGCTCTCCACGTCGGCTTCCAGCAACCAGTGTTCAGAAACATACTGCCTCTGACAGTGGATGTAGAACATGGCCAACATAGCTAGTAGCCATTGATAACCTTCTCCGTGAATGTGTGTTGTCCCCCTTTAAAGCCACCTAAGTTGGGGGCCTTGCTCGTGGGAGTGAGTCCCATAGTTTAACTATGTGCTGTGTTAAAGAAGTCCTTCCTTTTCTCTGTCCCGAATGACCCAACATTCTACCTTCGTTGGATGAAGTGGAGGTGGTGTGGATTGAAAGCAACTGCTCTTGTACTGATTTATGGCCCCTTCAGACATATTCTTCATACAGTCTTTCTGTAGCATTGAACCAGGTGGTGCATTGTTCTGTTTTTGGGCTTTGATTCAGTGCTGAATGACGATAACTTTTCCCGCTCTGCTTCGAGCTAACCGACTTCCTTGCTGACTTTTTAAATTTAGGGCCTCAGGGAACCAGCTCCATTTTCTGATGAGCTTGAAGTGGACTACAGCAAGCCATACATCCGAGTCACATTTGACGAAGCTTTGAGGGGGACTCCATGTAAGTAGTTCTCAAAGACCCAGTTTGGAGTCAAGTGGGGCCTCCTTATGTTTTGCAGCCACTCCCAAGATAGGTTAGGCAGATGGGAGGTCACTCACCCATCGCCCACCCTCCCTGCCCCCCAATCCGGGTGGGTGCCCATAGAGTGAGCCAAACGCTGGCATTGCACTCCCACAGACCTCTAGTTTCTGTGTAATATCAAGCACGCTCTGCCCTCAAAGAGCTGCTTTTAATTTTTCAAAATGCCTTTCCCGCTTCTCTCTCTCCCGAATCTGGTGCTTCCTTGAAAAAGCCAGCTCTGCTACTTTTCTCTTTCTCCCTCCGCCCCCGATTACTTGTCAGCAAAGATTTGCCCTTCTCATCCCTGGTCAGAGTTCGGACAGGCAAAGGGAGGATTTGCCTGAGCTGAGCTTCCTTCTGCTGACAGAGTGTAAAGTGCAGAGCCTCACCTTGGCTTCACCCAGCCCCACGTTCACCATGCAAATACGAAATCCCCGTAATCTCTCTGTTAATAGCAGTGAAGTCATTGGAGTTGAGGCTCAGCTTGGCACTGCAGCCTCCCAGATAAATATTCGCTTTGTGGTGGGTGGTGCCTGGCTTCTGTGTAGCGGAGGCCAAGGAAAAGGTGGGTGGGAGGGGAACAGGACACCAGAAGCAAGAAGAGGTTCCCCAATTGCTCAGACCAGCAAGCAAGCAAGCGTTCAGAAGGGCGAAAGAGCATGGCCTGACTTGCCCTGGCCAGGTGGTGAAAGGTGGCTTCTTTGGCTTGTTTCCCTCCAGTTCCTTTCTTTAGCCAGCTCACAACCATCTGCAGACTCCAAACCTGACACATGCCCCTGATTTAGCTTTAAATCGGGGTGGCAGGCAATGTATGGCTTTTGACCATTTGCATTCAGTCACCCTGAGTGTCTGCAAGCCACGTGGCACCTTTGCACAGCCCACATGAATATCTCCGCTGCCCACGTTGCAGCTATGACACGCATGGTGGAATTTACATGGGGGGAGCTGGTGGGCATTCTACTGGTTCCCAAAATCCCTGTGCCATGTTGGATCTGGTTTTTTTCCAGGCGTGCTTCATACACTGCAGTTTTCCTACATGGAAAGCATTTCTTTGTAGAAAGACAGGACCAGGGGAGGCATAATCTGTGCTGGGAAGTCATTACGTGATTATTAACTGTTTCTTATTTCATATTATTACTGCACCAAAGAACACAGAAACATGAGAGTCTTCTTGCTCCCTTTCCCTGCTCATTTGAGGATAGTCACTTCAGGAAAGGATCTGGGTCTTGTGGTGCGTTGGTTGTTTTAGGATTTTCCTGCAACCAAGTTCCATCTCATACCTCCTACTGTGATGTGAGAGTCACTCCCATGTGGCCTCAAACTGTACCTGTAACGTCTGCAAGCAGGAATTCTGAGGGCCTGAGCAAAAGAAGCCCTGTTTCGAGCCACTGTGGAGTAGGAGGCAGAATCTTGGATTTGGGCTAGGAAGAGGCCCTCGTGGATGGCTGTAAAGCGGCTCACTCACCAGCTTGCTTTGGTTTTCCTTGTTCCTCTTCTCAGTGGACAGACCAGTCAGGGTTTACGCTGATGGAATATTTGACCTCTTCCACTCTGGACATGCCCGGGCCTTGATGCAGGCAAAAAGCCTCTTCCCAAACACGTATCTGATTGTTGGAGGTAAGGTAAATGTTTTGGGAGCGGGGGAAGAATTTGCCCTGCTGGGGGAACCTGGCATGATGTGGAGGAAGTGGATGAGGAGAGATTTTTCTCCCTCTCTCAGAATGCCGGTGCTTGGTTAGATGCACCCAGTGAACTGGATTTGCCGTTAGATCCAGAAAAGGCAAAAGAAAGAAAGTACTTTTCCTGTGGAGGAAAAGCATAAAGAGTTGGCCTTTAGCAGAAGGCTTTTCTAAAAAGTATGTCCCCAGCCAATGCTCAGTTGAAATGGACTGAACCCACAGCTTGATCTGAAGCATCTGTGCAGGAAAATGAGCAGGTAAGTACGTACCCTGTTGCAACGTTAAGGCAGTTCAGGCTTCATTGGACAAGGAGGGGAAACATTCCCTTCAAAAGCATGAGAAAGACAAAAATGGGCCTTGTGTGCGTTGGCCAGATTGGCCTGCCTTTCTTTGTTCCATCTGCCCAGACGGGAGGCCATTGTCTGTCTTGAGTTCGTCTGAGTTTTTTAGCTTTATGTTCCGTTGTGTGGTCCTCTATTCCTCTGTACAGTTTCTGTATGTGTGTCTATGCAGTTCTTGAGATAGTTGTCCCAAAAGTGCCATTCGGTGTATATAACGGCTTGCAGAGATTTTAAAAAAGCAAAACTCAGACCTTCTGCCCCAAGAAGGTTACAATCCCAACTTCTTTGGAAGGGGGGAGACAAGGGTAACAAGGGGTTGATCTGAGCATGTGCAGTTTGTTCCAGTTGGAGATGTAGACTAAAGGGTTAAGCCAAGGCCATAGGAACATGGGAAGGTGCCTTATACTGAGTCAGACCAGTGGCCTGTCTAGCTCAGTATTGTCTACCCTGACTGGCAGCGGCTGTCTAGGATTGCAGATGGGACTCTTTTCTTAAACCTACCTAGAGATGCTCTGTCACCGAGCCACCACCCTTCCCGCTCTAGAACAGGATCAGAATCGGGTCCTCCCAGAAGAGGTGGGTTTTGAAGGAAGATGGCACGGTGACGCCACCATGTAGGTGCTCTAAGTCGGAGCTCCAGGGAGGAAGGGCCCATGTGAGAATGGCAGGCGTGAGGCCTTTGCTCTGCCTGAGTTCTCACCCCTGTTTTTTCCGTGTCTGCAGTCTGCAGCGACGAATTGACGCACAACTTCAAGGGTTTCACGGTGATGAATGAAGCCGAGCGCTACGATGCTGTGCAGCACTGCCGCTACGTGGATGAGGTGGTGAGGAATGCCCCGTGGACCCTCACGCCAGAGTTTTTGGCTGAGCACAGGGTACAGAAGGCACTTCTGCAATATGTTGCTTTGGGGGGGGGGCGGTGCTGGATCTCTTATTGCTCTTCTGATGCTTTGGGACTCTAAAATCCAGGGTGAAAAGCAAGTCAAATCCCCATTTTTTTTCCTTGCAGTGCCCTGTCATGGCCGTAGAGCAGCCATGAGGAACCATTTTGACTCCATGGGCTGGATCCTTACCAGGATTGGATTTGCAAATCAGATTGAACTGGTGGGCAGGGTCATCCGCCTGTCATTGCCTGACTTCGCAATGGCATCAGGTGAGGTGCTTTGAAATCCCCAAGTCAGGACTTCAAAGCACCTCACACGCATCAAGGCATTGCTAAAACAAAGGAAAAACCCTTTGTTTTAGCAGCAGTTGTGATCAGGAAGGGGTTTCAATTGAGTCCTGCTGAGCTGAGCAGGATTTTAACCCCGTGCTCATCAGCTGATGGGTGTGGATTAAATCTTGCGGGGAACTGGTGCACACAGAATTGAACCATCACCTCTGCCCATCAGCTAATGTCACCCACCCATTGGAGTGATGTCAGCTAATCGACCGCAGAGTTTTGAAAAATGACCTCGCAGAGCAAATTGAAACCCTTGGTGTGCCAGGATTGACCTGGGGACTGGAAATTCCCCACCCCACCCTAAACAATCTGGCCAATAAGCAATGGGCTGAGAGATCCCCCCCCCAGGCCATGCCCTGCTGCTGCTGTCACAATGTCCTCTTACGCTGGCCCGCTTTGGCCTCTGTTCGGCCTGCGGCAGGTCCTGCTGCCATCTCATCCCTTCCACTCAAGCCTTCCCTGTCATCACCCGCGTTTTTGCTAACGGCGCTTGTTGCCCAACCTGCAGATCGACTTTGTTGCCCACGACGACATCCCGTATTCCTCTGCCGGCAGCGACGATGTCTATCAACACATAAAAGATGCAGGTGAGTTTGTGGCTGTGGCCGAAGCAGCCAACCCCACCCCCGACCCCTTCAGGGACCTTACAGCAGGGTTAGGGCTGACTCCTGTTTGGCCGGTGCTGTGCCAGGCCCCCGAATTTCTCTGGGCACTTCTAGAGCCCTGTCTTCTTCTGAAGCTGATCTCTTCGTTAGGCCAAAAATCATGCCCCCTCTTTGGAACTTGATCCATGCTCTCCAGCATAGCTTTTTCTCCCCAATTAGGGGTGTTTAATTCAGCACGCCTCTCTCCCCCTTTCCTTATATCTTTCCTTTTCTCAGTGTGTCAGTTTATGTAGAATGAGCCCCGCAGGCAGCTCTCTCTCCTTTTATCCTGGGTTGGGCAAGGTCCGTCGCTCAGTGGCAGATCCTCTGCCTTTCACACGGAAGCTTCCAGGCAGGGCTGGGAGGGAATCCTGTCTGAAATCCTGGAGAACCACTGCTCGTCAGTGTAGACGATACAGTAGGGCCCTGCTTTTCGGCGTTCCGCTAATACAGCGGCTTTCAATTAGAGTAACGCCCCACTCATACGGCGCTATTCAGGCGCCATTTTATTGATGGAGTTCCGCTTTTCGGCAGGTTTCGCTTTTAGGCGGGGGTCTGGAACATAACCCACCATATGAGTGGGGCCCTACTGTATTCAGCTAGCTAGACCAATGGTCCGACTTGGTAATAGGCAGCTTCCTACGTTCTTTGGATATTGGGCCGTAGAGCTCCTTGCTTTTTTAGACACTTACAAAAATTACAATATTTGATATTTTTCATCCCTGTTACTCTAGCACTGTGAACCTGAGCAGAGACCTGCCAGGCATAGGGAGGCAGCGAGGAGGGAGTTCCACTGATCCACCTGCCATGAAGAGTCGTCTTGGTGGGTTGTTTTGGACCAGTGTTCAATTTCTGATACTCTCCTCACCTGGCCAGGGTGGAATTGCTGAAGCTATTTTTTAGGAAGAGAGAGAGAGAGGACCATGCTAGTCTTTTTTTTTTATGGCATTTATATCCTCCCCTTTCCCCCAAAGGAGCTCAGAGTGGTGTACATGGTTCTTCTGCCTCTCCCCATGTTATCCTCACAACACCCTGGGTTAAGGTCGCCCAGCGAGCTTTGTGGCTGAGTGAGGATTCGAACCCTGGTCTCCTCCTGGTCCAACACTCGTAACCACTACACCACGCTGCCTTTCGTTCTTAATGTCTCTGCTCTTTTAATGTTTACAGAGCTTGCTCTGCACTCCTGTCTCTGTGCTCCCTCCCAAGGGAGACCCTGCCTGAACACTTGTAGAAAGGCAGAAGAATTTTCATTTAAATAGGCATTTTTGGTGATTTAATATGAGTACATATTACTCATATTAAGAGAAGCATTCTGCAGCTTCTAGGTCAGTTTGGAGAGCTACCTTAGGTTGCTCTCTTGAAGGAAAGGCTAGCTGTAAATATTCGAAATCAGCATTTCAAAAGCACAGGAATTTTAGGTCTGGTTCTCACGTAACACTAAGGCAAATTTGTGGCTTAGCACCAGGGTAGCCAGTGTGGTGCCCTCTAGATGTTGATGGACTACAGCTCCTGTCATCCCTGACCATCAACCATGCTGGCTGGGGCTGATGGGAGCTGGAGTCCAGCAATATCTGGAGGGCACCAGGTTGGCTACCCTTGGCTTACCGTGGACAAGCAAGCATGCTCGTAAGCAGGCTGAAAACACGGCAGCTTCACTCCTCTGCCACTACTGCTGTGCTACCTGAAAATAAGCCATGGTTTGGCTTAGTGTTATGTACGAACCCTGACTCATGGTTTGTCTCCCCCAAACAGAACATGACTATTAAGCCAAGAACAAACTTTGGCTACAGCTTGTGATTTGTTTAGAGCAAGACAAACCACAAGTCCCGATTTGGACATAACGCTTACCCAAACCATAGGTTGGCTCCAGCTAGCACGTCAGCCAGCACATGCGAATGAGGCCTGTATCTTTGCTGCCTCTCTTGTTTTTTTAAACTGCTCAGGGCAGGTTACAGTAGAAACATACCTTGCAACAACCCTGTGAACATGGGAGACAGCAGCTGGTTTCCTACCTGCCCAGGGACTACACCTGAGCAGGGAGTTTGCAAGCTGGATCTCCCGAGTTGAGTCAGGCTAGACCTGCTGGAGTGCAGCGGACCGAGGTGTGGTGGGGGAATAGAGCAGGGGCTCAGGTGGGTAGGCTCAAGTTTTGCATTTCAGTGCATGGCGTGAGCCTGTCTTCTCCTTCTGTTTCTCCCTCTGTCTTTTCACCTAATGCCTGTTGCAAGCCTTCAGGGAGGGAACGGTACCTATGCATATAATGTAATGCTCTCAGCCGTGCAGAGCCTTCTCAAGTAGAACTGAATGCCTGTCCAACATTTCTCGGGTCACTGCAGGAATGTTTGCGCCGACCCAGAGGACCGAAGGGATTTCCACGTCGGACATCATCACCCGCATTGTCCGGGACTATGACGTCTATGCACGGCGGAACCTGCAAAGGGGCTACACTGCTAAAGAGCTCAATGTCAGCTTCATCAACGTGAGTCTGGGGGCTTAGGAGGACCCCCTTGCTTTCTGTGTGGTGCAGAGACTTTTGCATGCTGAAGGCCCCAGGTTCAACCCCCATTAAAAGGATCAGGTGGCAAGTAGTGGAGAAGGCCTCTCTATGCCTGGGACCCTGGAGAGCTGCTGCTGCTGCCAGTCAGAGCAAGCAGGCCTGGGCAAGGTATATAAATGGTCTGACCTGGCTTAAAGCAACGTCGTGGATTCACGTGGGGCTGGGTTCTCTGGCAGAGTCCAGTATATGGTAGGCTCCTTCATGAGGCCACCTTGCCTTCAGCAGATACAGTAGCTGTTTAGGCTGCAAGCCTAACCATGTCTACTCAGAAGTAAATCTATTGAATTCAACGGGGCTAAGTTCGGATTGCAGTGTGTTTATTATTATTGAGTTTATATACTGAGCCATAGATTCTCTGCCCCAAAGGAATCTGGATCCTGCTCCCAAATTCTATGATTTCAGTATGTTGGGCAGATTCAACTCATGGGTGCTAATTTTCCTTTATTGAGTCCACTTCAGCTAGCCGTAGGAAATGAGAGCTGCCTAGAGCCCCAAAGCTCCATCCCGTGACCATTGGAAGCTTCGTGTCCCCTGGCCTGGCCTGAGAGGCTTCCCCAGCACCTGCCTGCATGACATCAGCAATAAGGGTCCAGGGTTCAAGTGCTGCACAAGGGCCACAGGGCACTCCACGAGGTCCAACCTGGAGGGAAGCGGGCAAAGGAGGTGGGGGTGACTTGGCTGAAACCCGGAGGGCACAGCCGCTCGGCCAAGGAGGTGGGAGGCTGCCAGGTCTTTTGATCAGCTAACTTGGGCAAGGGAGGGGCAAGGCACTGTGGGCCCAAAGCCAGGGGAGGGGGTTCTAGCCTGCCCAGCAATGGAGGCCTCCTGGCAAGTGAGGCCCTCCCCCTGGATTCAGGAAGGGCGAAATGGAGAAAAAAGTGGGCGCAGCTGGCAGGGCCTACCTATAAGAGGCAGGAGGGAGGGTGTATGGCTCCACCTTTGGCACCAGCCTGTGGAAGAGGAGGAGGCCGGCTGCTTTTCAAGCCCGGCCCAGTCCTGGTGGCAGACGAGGAGAAGGGTCTCGCCAGCTGGGTGAGGCACTTCTTTCAGAATCAGAAAGAGCAAAGCAAACAGTGAGGTTCCGCAGATACAGGATTTGACACATTCACACTGTGATCACAGCTCCTAAGAGTCTTTGAAGGCAGCGAGCTGCATCTGTTCGAGTAGCAGAAGCGAGCAGGGACAACGGGAAGAGATTTCGGAAGTTAGAAACGGTTCCGTGCCCCCCAAGTGCTGCTCTCTTGAGCACCACCACCTGGTCAGCCCACTTTTTCCAGATCCCAGTATTTTGCCACTAAAGAAATGCATTTCTGCATCTGTTCCTGTGACAGAGCTAAGCGTTTCGCTTGTGCAGAGTTTGGGCCTTCTGCGTGGCAAAAGTATCTGCTCTCCAAAGGCTGTTACGTTCTGGGGGATGCCAGCGTCTTAACCCAGCTGGTGCCTGACTTTTTTTGCAGGAGAAGAAATACCATTTGCAGGAGCGCGTGGACAAGGTGAAGAAGAGGGTGAAGGACGTGGAAGAGAAGTCCAAGGAGTTTGTGCAGAAAGTGGAGGAAAAGAGCATTGACCTCATTCAGAAATGGGAAGAGAAATCCCGCGAGTTCATTGGCAACTTCTTGGAGATGTTTGGCCCCGAAGGAGCTCTGGTGAGGAGGCCGCTGCGTCGGATGCCTTCCACTCATCTGTCTAGCCGTGTGTGTGCACAGGGTTTCCCTTTGACTCTAAGCCTAACTGTACTCTGCACATGTGCGCGCGCATGCACTCTGGGTCAAATGCATTCACGCTTTCCAAAAAGTGCATGTCTTAATGTCGCTTTAGGCCTGTAAAGCACTGCTTGGCGTGCATAAGAGCCCAGTTTTAGTCCTAGGTATTTCAGGTTAGAATAAGATTGGGGAATCTTCTCAGTCCATGAGCCACATTCCCTCGTGGACAGCCTTCTGGGGGCCTCATGCCAGGGGTGGGTGGAGCCAGAAGCAAAAGTGGGTGGAGCAACAGATGTGACTCCTTTTTTTGCACAGTAGAAGCCGGCAGTTTCTAGATATGCCTGCACGCTATGCGCATCTCTCTGTCTTCTGCCCAGGCAACCTACAGGCTTTCGCACGGTTCAAAAACACATTCCAGCCAGGCACAAGCACTGCAGGAGGGCCCAACTTAGGGTCCTTGAGGGGTGTAGCCTAGGAAGAGTGCCAAGGGCCAGCTAAGTTGTTTTTTAAGTGTTTTTAAATTTGTATATTTGTTTTTAATGTTTTAATTGTTGTAAACCGCCCAGAGAGCTTCAGCTATGGGGCGGTATACAAATGTTGTAGTAGTAGTAGTAGTAGTAGTAGTAGTAGTAGTAATAATAATAGTAATAGTAATAATAATAATAGTAATAATAATAATAATAATAGTAATAATAATAATAATAGTAATAATAATAATAGTAATAATAATAATAATAGTAATAGTAATAATAATAATAGTAATAATAATAATAATAGTAATAATTAGGGCTGCCTTCATCCTCTGGGCCTGTGGTTCCCCGCCCCGGGTTGGAAGGATTTTGGATAGCTGATCTGGGAAAGGCCTTTCTCTGCCTGAGACCTGAGTCAGCTGCTTCTGGTCAGAGTAGATAGTGCTGGATGGATCCAAGTGACGTGACTTGGTTAAAGGCGGCCTTGTCGTATGCACTAATAGCAAACCCAGCTGGTGGCTGCCAACAGGATTGTAGGCAAACAAAGCAAGGCCACTGAGCAGCAGGAGGTGGATAAAGTTTGCAGAAATGCACAAAAGCAAGAGCTGTTGTGGCGTAGCAGTGAGAGTCTTGGGTTATGACCTCGGAGGCCGGGGTTCAAATCCCCATGCAGCCATGAAGCTCACTGGAGTGACCTTGGGCCAGTCGCCGCCTCTCACCCTAACCTACCTCACAAGGTTGTTGTGAGGGTGAAATAGAGAGGGGGAAACCATGTACAGAACTTTGAGCTCTTTGGAGGAAAGGTAGGATATAAATGTGATCAATAGAGGGAAGGAAAAGCCCTAAGGGGCAGAAACCACAAACAGCCCAGTGAGAACTGAGCATGCTCAGTGGCTTACAGAATGCTGAGTTGGGCCAGTATGGTGGGCAGGAGTGGAAAACCAGCAGGGCAATAGAATGGAGTGTCCTGGAAAAGGGCATTTATTCATTTATATTTATTTATTACATTTGTATACCACCCCACAGCTGAAGCTCTTTGGGCGGTTTACAGCAATTAAAACATTACAAACAAATATACAAATTTAAAAACACATTTTTTAAAAACAATATAAAAACACATGCTAAAATGCCTAGGAGAAGAGGAAAGTCTTAACCTGGTGCCGAAAAGATAACAGCGTTGGCGCCAGGTGCACCTCGTCAGGGAGATCATTCCATAATTTGGGGGCCACCACTAAGAAGGCCCTCTCCCCTGTTGCCATCCCCTGAGCTTCTGTTGGAGTAGGCACCCGGAGGAGGGCCTTGGATGTTGAGCGTAGTGTACGGGTGGGTTCGTGTCGGGAGAGGCTTTCCATCATGGCTGCCTGGAACCTCGAACAGGAACACTGTGCACGCCAGTGTCTTCTTGCAGATACCCCCTTGTATGTCCATACATATAATAAGCCAGGGAGGTAGGCAAGACTGAGAGAAAGTGACTCCCCCCCCCTCTACAAGGCCCACCCAGTGAGCTTTGCAGCTGAGCCAGGAGTTGACCCTGCCTGTCCCACGGCCAGGCCCAACATCCTGGCCTAGCCGGTGCACCACACTGGTGTTCCTGATGCCTGCGATTATTCATAGAAGCCAAATCCAGCGTAAGATCCGGCATTGCATTCTTACTATAAAGAATTCTGAGTGTTTGGGGTTTTGTTTTGTTTTTTAAAGTAACTTTTTTATCCTTTAATTCATAAAGCTAAAGATAGCAAGAAATGGTTTGGAGCTTTTAGCCGATTTCTTCATGGGTTTCTCTCCTCCCCTTCTCTCTGCAGAAGCACATGCTGAAAGAGGGGAAGGGGCGTATGCTGCAGGCCATCAGCCCCAAGCAGAGCCCGAGCAGCAGCCCCACACACGACCGCTCCCCCTCCCCTTCCTTCCGCTGGCCCTTCACCGCCAGGACGCCTCCCTCGTCCCCGGCCAACCTCTCCAGGAACAAGTCAGCAGTCACCTATGACATCAGTGAGGACGAGGAGGACTAGCGGCCTGCCCCGGGCACAGGCAGGAATCTTGCAGGCACTTCATTGACGAGTCGCACCTCCAGGCACAAAGAGGACCTCCGGGGAGCGAGCACCAAGAGGGCTGGAATCTGTCTCAGTAGCCGCTCCGCTGGCACCTTCCTCCCCAGCTGAGGACGATTGCCTTGGGGAGTGCGGCACGTTGTTACTTTCTCCAACAAGCCCCTTCCCACTTCCACTTTTATTGGTTTTTTGCTGTCGGTTTCTTGGGGAAGGAGGGGGAGAAAAGGTGGCTCTTATTTTAAAGCAAGTGTCTTCTTTTAAACTTAGCACCCTAGTTGGTGGGGAATTGTGGGGCCGGCAGAGCGGAGAGACTGACCTCTGGACAAGCATCTTTGGCTGCCTGTCCCTTTGACCCACCTGGCACCCTTGCAGGCTGTTTCCAGTTCAAGGCTGTTGAGCCTCTCTGAAGTTGAGGCAATAGAGGAAGCAGTTATGGCAAGCAAGCTATAAAGAGGGAGGAAGGGAGGGAGAACTGTGGAGTTACAAAATGCTGTTTGGGATGCCAGCACGGGTGGTCACCTTACAAGCCCTCCAATCCCCCAAGTTGCCAGTCCTCGAGGAAAAAAAGGAAGAGATGTGTAAAATCAGCATGTTTGCAGATTCCCACTGTAACCCCAAAGATACTGTTGGGTTTTCTCCTTGCCTGCCTTTTCCTGGTTTTGCCGCACACATACAAAAAAAAGAAACCTTCAGTTCACTTTACAAACTCATCCCACGTGGGCAAAGTTTGCTTAAAGCTTCTGCTTTAGGGCATAGCGAGCCTCGGGTGAAAGGCAAGTTGCTTGCTGCTGCATTGGATGGGAGTTTCTGGCTAGTGCTGTGGGTCTCTTGGGTGACAGACGCATTGCATTGCAAAGCCAGAATGGTGCTGAATTGGTTGTGCTTGTTCTGTAGTGTCCAGAGAACTGACCCTAATTCTCTCAGCCCCCTAAGTCTGGGACTTGCAAAAGCACAGAATCTTGAAAATTTGTTAAAATTTTACCCCTTTTGCTCATTGCGCTTTTAGCAAAGGTTTGTGGCCCCTTTCCTGGTTGCCAGGTGTTTGGTCTTTGTTGCCATGACCCTGGCCGGGGTGTATTCGTCCCCTTTCAAAACATTCCTGCCCCACAAACGCGGCCCTCTCCAGAGGGCATCACCTATCTCCGCCCATCTCTTTGTGTGTCTGTCTGCCTATAACAGTGCTGAGTGGCCAGGGCTTTGTCGCTTGCCCTTGTGACAAAGGGGGAAGCTGCCCCATTGTGAGTGTGTGCCGTGCTCTCAGGAAGACCAGCAGCAGGACAAATCCTGACCAGAGAGTGCAATGTATTCATTGTCCCACCTCCAAATCTGCTGGGTGTTCAGTGCAAGTCCTGGCAACTTTTAGCTGCACCCTGAATTAATCTCTGCTCTTTCATCCTGGTGACTTGTCAGCTCTCGGGGACTCTCTTTCCGTTGGCTTTTGATGTTGACTGTGTAATAAATGTTCAGATTTAACTGTCAGCTTTCTGTCAGTGAATGGATTTTTCCCTGGATTCAGGCAGTGTGAGAGGCCCAGCTGATAAGATCTATTTCAGTTATTCCATGAGTGTGTTCTGATGGATGTCCAGATTGTTTTGTGATTTAACCTTTTTCCTGGAAAGAGATCACCTCCTTGTAAGAAAACTAAGCATGTAAAGCCTCTGCAGCTGGGACATGGCGTTATTCCTCCCTTGAGAATCTGAGGCAGGCAGTCAGCCACTGCACGCCCTCTGCGTTCTCTGCAGGATGAACATGAGGCATTTTGAAACCCACATATTTTCCAAAAACGTGAAGATTGTGTCTGGGCAGGAATGAAGGTCATGGCCAAATTCTCATTGTGGGCTGTACCACTTCAGACTTCAGGGCACATGTGATTGACAGCTGAATATTCTCTCTGCCATGTTAGTTTAGTTTTCTCCGTGGAGAGATCTGTTGTGGGTTTTTTGTATGGAGAAGCCTTCAGCTGCGTAAGCTGCCGCCACCACACAGTCTGAAGTGGTATAGCCCAGATGCGTATCCTTGAAGCCTAGGCCTCAGTTTCACAGGTGACAGATGTCTTACACTGGAGGAGGACCGCATTTCTGTTTCTCAACCTATATTCCCATTCCACATGGAGCAAGAAAGTTCCTGGAAATGCTCAATTTCCATTACTTGTGAATGGACGCCTGTCTTAACTCTCCAAAAATGTATTCATTTGGCTTGCTTTGAGACGTGCGTCTGAACACTTGCGCATTGTGCAGGACTGTTTCACAGGAGCATTTTGTGAAGGCAGAAAAACGAGTTGTCACAAGGCAGATTTCCCTTCCCTATTCATGTGTCAAAATTGATCTTCTGAAAGTTTCCCCACTGTTTTAAAATTGCCACAGTATGCAAAATCAGAAAAGGACACCTAAATCAAGTGACAAGATCATTTGTGGATTTTACCACATGGGCGTTAAATTGTGTGCAGAGGAACGTTACCTCATGGTGGGTATTCCACTTCAGAAAAGGTCTTGTGAATTGGGAACAGGAGCATGAGGGCCCTAAAGGAGTGACTGCGGCAAATAGCCAACTATTCTGAAATAATGCTTGCAGGGGTCAGTGCAGTTTCAAAAGTCACCAAGGCAAATTTGTTAGGTGGCCGTTTCAAAAATCTGGGTTATTTGGAATGTTGCAATGTGTGACTGCTACATATTGCATCATCCCAAACCTTTCTCCCTCCCGGATTTGGAACACCCACCTTTGCGTGTTGCATGGCTGTGGCATTGTGTCCCTTTAAAAAAAAAAAAGCTTCCTGGCCATGTGATCTGACTCTGGTGATACATCAGCCATGTGAAAATTGCTGTAGTAAAGGGAATTCTGCATAGGAATGTGCATGGATCTCAACCCGCATTTCCATCATGACATGCATGATGAATCCTGCACATGTGTTGCATGTGCCGTGAACTATACAATTGTAGGCTCATCACATGACAGCCTCCTTGCAGGGCTTCTGCCGATTAATTTAGTTGTGTATGAAGAACAGGCCTGTAAGCCTAGCAGACAGATTTCTGCTCCTGAAAACTCTTGATCTGTGAATGGAAAGTTAAGATCCTCAGAACGTTAGAGATGGTTGCGGACTCTATCTCCACTGCAACACTTCAGAATAACTCTATAGCCTGTTTAAAAAATACATATTTTTGAGCAGCTGCTCAAACCTTCCTTTCCCCACCGCCACCGTTGCAAGTGCTGCATTTTCAGTGTTTAGATCATGCCAGTAGCACAAGATTTTGGTCAGTGGATTACATTGACATTCTGTGGCCCAGCATCATTGTGTTTTGAACAAATAGCCCAATGTAGCTGGTATCTCTTGAGAGATTTCTTGCCCCATGTTCGGTTGCCTCTGAATCAATTCACCGGGGTACACTGTGATCAGCCCATTTTAGCAGTCACCTCCCGTAACATCTGGACCACAGTGGAGATTTCCATACTTCCAGGATCAGAGCTCGCAAACAGGTGATGGTTATTAACTTTTTTGCATCCTGCATACAAAAAGAGTTTGTAGCTTCCCACCAATACCACCAGCTGGGTAGCAACCAAAAGCCAATTGTTTTCTTGGATGGTGACCACACATATTTAGCACCAGAAATTATATTTCCTTTCTTCAGGCGTGCATATCCTTTGGCCCTCCAGATGTTTCTGAGCTGCAAGCAAGCAAGCATAGCCCATGTCCAGGGGTGATGAGGGTTGTAGTTCAGCAACATCTGGAGGGCCAAAGGTTCCCCACACCTGGAATAGATGGGAGACATACAAATACATCCATCCACCCACCGACATTCAGTCTTCATATAACCAATTAGAAGCCCCGGGGATATGCCTCATCTTAATGAATCTTTATTTAGGAGGAATTCCTACGCAGGGTAAACTCAGATCATCCCAATTCAGAGCAGGGTTCTTGTTCTCTATCCGATGGCAGTATTTGACTGTGAGTCTTTGCCAGTGGAAAATGGCCTTGTGGCTTTGCACGCAAATGGAAAGAGTGAGTCAGGTGTTGACGATGAGTCCAATTCTGGAACTGGAGAGCCGTCTGCGTAGCTAATCTGTTTGTGTAATGATTGTAGAGTTGAGTTGTTTTCGAGAGTTATCATAGCCTGATGAAGCTGGGTACCACACACTGCTTTTAGCAAGCCAGGTGCTTTTGGAATATTAGCACTAGAATCCATAATGCATTTGAACCCCTTTAGGCAACCTGATTCAAGGTGGATTCCACAGTGAGAACACTACAGTAGTCCCTGTTCTGTTGGAGTGGAGGAGCTGCGTGTTGAATCCACCCTTTTGTTGGATGACTTGCAAGAGAACTGTGTTTTCAGAAGTTTCGGCCGGGGTGGACAACCTACAGTTGATAGCAGGTGACACACTAGGGTGTCTTGTACAGCCACTCCCAACACTCTGTGGCATTTAAAGGGAAATCCCCACCATTCGTTCGTACAAATCCTGCAACAGTGTCAATGGAAGAAAATCCCAAAATGTCTGTGAGGACAAGGTGGCATCCCATCTTGTGTTCTTACATAATTTTTCCCAGGTACTGGAGAAACCTTGGAAATCATTTGTGTGTGCAAGTGTTTGACCTTGACCGGAATTAACACAGCCAGCACCAAGGCACAACCTGAGCTCTTGCTAGAGATGTGAAGTCCTGGTGGGGGATGGGAAAATTCAGAAAGAGGTTTTTCCCAGGCCTTCCCATCTCCAGCTCTTTCAAGTGAGTTTTCTCATTCAGAGGATACCTTTGCATTTATCTTTAAAGCCTAAACGACTTCTCTATCTGGGGAACGTGGGCTCCAGTCGCCAGCCTGAACACAGCCATTGTCCGAACTTGCCTGTTTGTATCTTGTGGTCCTGTGGTTGATCCTGGCTGAATGACTTGTGTGTTACCAGAGTACAGTCAGGGTCTCTTCCATGCGCCTGGATCCCACAAGAGAGGAAGTACGCCATTGCCCCAAACCCACACAGTTTACCTTCACACATATTAATGGAGCACCATGGAATCCCAATCACATCAGAGCAGCTTTCATGCCACTTTAGTAACATCGGGATCATCCTGTCGTTTGCTGCACAAGAGACGTGGTGCTGAGCTATCTTTTGACCACCTTATATGGGCAGGAGATTCTAATGTGAAGTGTCTTGTTCTTTTGACCACTTGAAAAACAAACCTTGTAAAGCCCCTCTGTCCATTGCATGTCCTCACCGTCGCATAATTTCTGGTCCGCATTGCTGCTGATATTTTTTCCTTAAAAGCCATATGTGTCTGTTGAGGCTGTTCTAGCAATGAATTGTCCCAGGATGTCTAGCCAGCTCTTCACACTTTCTAAGCCTACCCAGTTCCAGCCTTCGAGACCGGCTATATTCCTCAGTTACAACCCCATGTTGCAAAGCTCTTTTGAGACTAACTCTCCTCTCTCAGAGAGGAGCAAATGTATAGTAGAAATCGTTTCCAGGGTGTTTTTTTTAGTACTAATAGAAAGATAAGCCTCTTTCTTGCTCATTTGAAGCATCGCATTTACCATAGGCTTAGTGAAGACTTGGAAGATCTTGGGATCAAGATTTTTACGCTAGATGGCTTGAGCTACTTAAGAACATAAGAAGAGCCTGCTGGATCAGGCCAGTGGCCCATCTAGTCTAGTATCCTGTTCTCACAGTGGCCAACCAGGTGCCTGGGGGAAGCCCACAAGCAGGACCCGAGTGCAAGAACACTCTCCCCTCCTGAGGCTTCCGGCAACTGGTTTTCAGAAGCATGCTGCCTCTGACTAGGGTGGCACAGCACAGCCATCACGGCTAGTAGCCATTGATAGCCCTGTCCTCCATGAATTTGTCTAATCTTTTAAAGCCATCCAAGCTGGTGGCCATTACTGCATCTTGTGGGAGCAAATTCCATAGTTTGACTATGCGCTGAGTAAAGAAGTACTTCCTTTTGTCTGTCCTGAATCTTCCAACATTCAGCTTCTTTGAATGTCCACGAGTTCTAGTATTATGAGAGAGGGAGAAGAACTTTTCTCTATCCACTTTCTCAATGCCATGCATAATTTTATACACTTCTATCATGTCTCCTCTGACCCGCCTTTTCTCTAAACTAAAAAGCCCCAAATGCTGCTACCTTTCCTCGTAAGGGAGTCGCTCCATCCCCTTGATCATTCTGGTTGCCCTCTTCTGAACCTTTTCCAACTCTATAATATCCTTTTTGAGATGAGGCGACCAGAACTGTACACAGTCTTCCAAATGTGGCCGCACCATAGATTTATACAACGGCATTATGATATCGGCTGTTTTATTTTCAATACCTTTCCTAATTATCGCTAGCATGGAATTTGCCTTTTTCACAGCTGCCGCACACTGGGTCGACATTTTCATCATGCTGTCCACTACAACCCGAGGTCTCTCTCCTGGTCGGTCACCGCCAGTTCAGACCCCATGAGCGTATATGTGAAATTCAGATTTTTTGCTCCAATATGCATAATTTTATACTTGTTTATATTGAATTGCATTTGCCATTTTTCTGCCCATTCACTCAGTTTGGAGAGATCTTTTTGGAGCTCTTCGCAATCCCTTTTTGTTTTAACAACCCTGAACAATTTAGTGTCGTCAGGAAACTTGGCCACTTCACTGCTCACTCCTAATTCTAGGTCGTTAATGAACAAGTTGAAAAGTACAGGTCCCAATACCGATCCTTGAGGGACTCCACTTTCTACAGCCCTCCATTGGGAGAATTGTCCGTTTATTCCTACTCTCTGCTTTCTGCTTCTTAACCAATTCTTTATCCACAAGAGGATCTCTCCTCTTATTCCATGACTGCTAAGCTTCCTCAGAAGTCTTTGGTGAGGTACCTTGTCAAACGCTACTTAATGCGGTGGTCAAGATTTCCTATGCTGGACAAAGGCCATTTATGATGCCCTTTACAGGCAGCCAACCTAAAAACGCCCATAACAGAAATCTTAACTAGTTGTCTCAACAAAGCTCTCGGCAGCCTCAGGGACTGCTGGTGACCGATGTTATGTCCTGCTAGCTCTGCCTCTTTTGATCAGTGTTGATTGTCTTGGTTTCCTCTCTCTCTGAATACGAGCTCCTGGATTTGTTGCAAGCTGGGTTTATGTTTGACTTCTTTTCCTTCCTTTCTTTCTTCTTTGACTTCTGCGTTTAGCCAAATAAATGCAATTTTACCCCAAACGCTTCAGATTTAATCTCATTGCTTCCTGATTGACTGTGGGGCCACACGCTCTCATCACCCAGTCCAAGCAGGATTTGCACAGCTCGCTAGAAGCAACATAGTGTGTTGGGTCCCAAGAGCCAGGAGCACCACAATGCTCTCGACTCCAAAATGGTACTAGATGGCAGGTGTATCCATCCCAGAAAAGAAGTGCAAAGAATCCACAAAGGGTTTCTAATCACATGATGGTGGTGGTAGTTGCAGGGTAGGAAGAGAAATGGGAAGTAGTCTAACTAGACATAGGATAGGAAATAGGCGAAGCATGTTGTCCCGGAATCATGCCAGGTCGCTAAAGACTCTTGCCTTGGCATGGAGGGTAAGGCCTTTCAGTGGCTACTAGCCATGTGGGCTATGTTTGTCTTCCACTGGTAAAGGCAATATGCCTCTGAACACCAATTGCTGGGAATCGCAAGTGCAGAGAGTTCTGCTGTAATCGGGTTCCCACATGCATCTGGTTAGCCGCTCTGAGGATGCTAGATGAGATGGGTTGCAGAACTTTTTTTTTAACTGGGGTAAAACTTTGAATTGTGTGGAGTGCAAGCTTCTAATTCTTTTTTTTTTAAGTACAGAGTAGAGAGGGGGAAGAAATCCGATTCAGTTCACATTTAAAGCCGAATCTATTAAATGTGTATTTTCCAAAACAATATGAGAATTGAAGCATGGCCATCCTTCAAAGTTTGCATTTATCCAAATTTTGCAATGCAGTTTTCCAACTAAACATTGTTTACAAAAATGTATATATTAGGGGGGAATGTGTATAAAAATGAGCATATTAGTGAAAGTAACATTCAAATATGCATTATAAGAAATTGCTTGCAAAAATTTGGACGTTAGTCAAAACTGCATACAAACGTATTAGGAGAAATTTGAATTTTAATGAGGATTTTTAACAAATTGCAAATTGCTGCACAAATGTGAACTGAATTTAAGATTGGAAAAATGAGAAATTGAGAGAACCAAAATTGACAAGATCCTTCCATCCCTAGTATGGAGTTCATACAGCCCATACGTCTAATTACCGTGGCTAGTAACCCTCAATAGATCAATCCTTTACACCTACAGTCTATAAATTGTAGATTTATAGTGATCCATGCACTGGTAATGTCAAGGATGGACTTCTCCAATCTGCTGCCTGGAGGGCTGCCTTGGAAGCTGGCCTGAAAGCAGCAGCTGGTGCAGACTGCTGTGATACCGCTGTTGCATGGGGCAGCCTTCCCAGAGAGCATCACACCTGTCTTGAAAGCACTGCCCTAGTTACCTCTTGGCCACTGAGCCACATTCAGGGTGCTTGTATTGACTTGCAAGCCTTATACAGCTTAGGACTTGGATATTTGATAGAGTGCGTGCCTGTACTTGAATACCTACAGGGGATCCCCTCTTAGCAGTGCCATATCAACCTGATTTTTGATATACCGCAATGCAAGAAGAGGCATTCTTGGTACAGCCACTGTAACTGTGGAATCCCTCTTCTCCCAAATAGCGACTCTCATGAGTTTTCGGTGCCCACTAAAGACCAATTTATTTACCTGGGCTATGGGTGACCTACTGGCTGCTGAATCTGATGTCCATTAATTAATTCATTCATTCATTCAGTTTGTATACCACCCCATAGCCGAAGATCTCTGGGCGGTTTACAACAATTAAAACATTACAAACAAATATACAAATTTAAAAACACATTTTTTAAAAACAATTTTAAAACACATGCTAAAATGCCTGGGAGAAGAGGAAAGTCTTAACCTGGTGCTGAAAAGATAACAGTGTTGGCGCCAGGCACACCTCATCAGGGAGATCATTCCATAATTTGGGGGCCACCACCAAGAAGGCCCTCTCCCTTGTTGCTGTCCCCTGAGCTTCCCTCAGAGTAGGCCCCCTGAGGATCATGAGGCTCTGTTGTTACTTTGTTATTTCACAGTTTGATTATGTATTAGGATAAGGTTATGGGGCCTGTGGGGCACACCAGATGTTGTTGGACTTCAGCTTCCATCAGCCACAGCCAACGTGGCCAATCGTGAGGGATGATGGGAGTTGTGGTCTAGCAACCTCTGGAGGGCACCAGATCCCCCATCCTAGGGTTTAATGCGTTTTGATGGTAACCTGCTGTGGGATTGCTTTTTGTAGAAGAGCAGACTAGAAATGAAATAAAAAAACATAAGATAGATTTATTACACATACCTTGGGCACTTTGACAAAGCTGAGTGTATTACAGTTGTCCTGAAGGCACTGGGTTGTATTCAGCTAACTCATACTCAAAGCAGACTCAGTGAACTGAATGAACCTAAGTTCAGGTCTGAGCACACAAGTCGCTTACAGCAAAGAGTTTCCATTGACCATACCTGGAGGGGGAACAGGTTGATCTGTTGATCAGTTGCAAAATCTCTCTGAAGCGGAATTTAAACAAAGGAAAAAATGCGCTCGATCCCACCAGGTTTTAAGAGTAAACGGGTGAGGTTTGACTAGTGTCGTTTGCCCCCGTTTTAAGAAAATAAGAGGTGGAGACGCACTGGAACCAGCAGTGGTTTCTACCCTTAGCCGGGCCTATTAAGATCAATGGGTCTACTCTGAGTTGGGCTAGCATTGAATACCTCCCATTGTACAAAGGCTGTGCAGCATGTCATGCTTGTCATAAGCTAGCCATCGATCCATCGCCTCTTTCCTTCCCCCCTCCCCAGAAGGCCTATGTTGTCTTTCTTCTGGACATCCCAGAACAAATGCTTGCAGGGACGTTTTATGCCTCCAGGGGCCCTGCTGGCCGTGGCAGCTCCTTGGCAACTTAGAGACTGATGTCTGTCTTGGTCTCTGGAAGAGCTCCCACAGGACAGCAGCCGGCCTTGTCGTCCTGTTTCCGGTAATACATCCTGGTCAGCACCGTCAGGATGAAGGTCTGTAAGATGAGCAGCTGTGCGTGCATCACTGCAAGGGAAACGAGGAAGAGGAGTAGGAGGCAGCGTTTGGCTCTGCCAGGGAAATGTGGCTTACTTCTGTTCACTGCTTCTCTAATGCAACCTTTGCCAAACTGGTGCCCTCCAGAGATTTTCAACGACTCCCATAATCCCTCAGCCCAGCACAGCTGCATGGTGCAGGGGCTGATGGGAGTTGTAGTTCAAAACAACTGGAGGGTGCTAGCCTGCAGGCAGCTGGCATAAGGCAAGGGCATTTGTCCCCTCAGACTGCTGGCTCCGATGTGAATCCGCTCCAGGTTTTAGTCTGAACTTTCAAGGAGTTGTCCAAGGTGCTGAACGCCTGCCCAATGCTGTCAGGTCTTGTCCTTAAGCCCACCAACAACCACTGGTCCCTTCTCACACTCCAGCTTCACCACCAGATTGGCTCGGCGCCAGCTCCTGACCCAAAACGCAGAGCCAGAAAGCTCATCCCAGGTGCCTGGAAGTTTGCTTCTGAGAGCTGGCGGCAGCTCTGCTTGGACGGCAAGCGCCCACGGGCCTCACAAAAGCAACCTTCTCTTTAGCTGCAGCACCCCAGGCCTCTCCTGTGAGAGAAGCTGTGGGCAAGAAAGGGTCTCAAGGAAGGCCTGTCCCGGAAGAGCATTCCTCCTACAGGGACCCTGCCTGGTCTCTGCTAACTCTGTTGCTTTCTCTCTTGAGCCAGAGCCTATTTGGCAGAGAGGCTGAAATGAAATGGATTGTGTTCAAGTCGATCCCAACTTACGCCAACCCTATGAATAGGGTTTTCATGGTAAGCGGTATTCAGAGGGGGTTTCCCATTGCCTCCCTCTGAGACTGAGAGGCAGTGACTGGCCCAAGGTCACCCAGTGAGCTTCAGGGCTGTGTGGGGATTCGAACCCTGGTCTCCCAGGTCTTAGTCCAGCATTCTAACCACTACACCAATTCAAGTTTGTTTCAAAGACAGACAAACCGTCAGACAGCCCTTCAGGGGCCTTGCAGTTGCCCAACCACAGCTGGATGGCATACTGGGCAGACAGTTCTCAGGTCACCTGGTGACTCTCTCCCCTGCTGTGGTGTGGTGGGAGGTGCTGCATATCTACTTAAATTATGGTAATTAGTACTAAATGTGCTTACCAATAGGCAGAGATGCACATGCACTTTTTCTGCCAACCTGTGTCCTTGCTCATCCCTCCCTTTTGGCAATGCCTGATTGGCCAGCCTCCCTCTGGCCAATCCCGTGCACACTCTCACCCTAACGTACCTCGCAGACTTGTGCAGAAGAGATGAGACATCCCACATCCAGCCAGTGTGGTACAGAGTGTGGTGTTAGAGTGCTGGACTAGGAGTGGAGAGACCACAGCTCAAATCCCCCACTGAGCCATAAAGCTCACTGGGCGACTTTGGGCTGGTCACCATTTCTCTCACAGCCTAACCTACCACACAGGGTTGTTGTGTGGATAACAATGCCACCTTGAGCTCCATCCTATACCATCAGGATGGAGTATACCATCCTGAGCTTAGCGGAGGAATCATGTGAGGGGCCCATGTTCTTGTGGGTGTTATTATTCACAGTCCTTAATCTGACCTCACCGCTTCCACTGCACCTGCCCTGTGGTCTTCCAAGACCCTTGTGAATATAACCAAGCTCTAACTCAAGTCCTGTTGTGGGTGTCCCATATGGGTGCTTGGTTGGCCACTCTGGGCAACCGAATGCTGGACTAGATGGACCATGGACCTGATCCAGCAGGAAGGCTCCTCTTGCATTCGGCTTCCCAATTTTTTCCTCAAGGGACAATTCCCTCCCCACCACCACCACTAGCAGCCTCTTGCCTTTCTTTGCTGAACCCCAGGGTTCAAACTCACCCTGCGAGCGTGTTCTGGAAGACAATGGCGGGGAGCAGCCGATCTGGCCGCCGTTGCCCAGGATGCTGAAGATGGAGGGCTGCAGCGCAGTCACGATGAGGAGAACCTGGAACCAGAAACACAGAAGAGGGATTCTGGGGCGGCGCACCCACCACCGTCACAGTGGGTTGGGACCACAAAGGGCTTGCGAAGCCTCCATAACTTCAGCCCCAGGGCTGAGTCAGGCGTGTCTCGCTCACCCGGTTGAGAGGAGGTTACCTGGAAGCAAGCAAACTTGGAGCCCATGTTCTGTGAGGCCAGGTGTGTTCTGGCTTGCCGAAACAGGACCGCCAATGCCCACAGTCCAAATACGGTGGACACACCCAGGAAGGTGTTTATCCAGAGGGCCACACTTGTGGCTGAAATCTAGATGCGAGAGAGAAAAGGGAACGTGAATAGCAGGTGACGTGGAGGCGGCCAAATGTTCTGTGTGGCTTGTTGAAGTAGCCATAGTTCAGTGGTACAGCATCTGCTTTGCATAGACGGTCCCAGGTCCATCCCCGGCATCTCCAGGTAGTGCTGGGAGACAACCCTGCCTGAAACTGCTGCCAGTCAGTGTAGATAATACTGAGCTAGATGGGCCAATGGCAGAGCTTGGAACAGTTACTTTTTTGAACTACAACTCCCATCAGCCCCAGCCAGCATGGCCACTGGATTGGGCCGATGGGAGTTGTAGTTTAAAAAAAGTAACTTTTCCAAGCTCTGGCCAATGCACTATAAGGCAGCTTCCTCTGTTTCTATGCTGTGCATGTACTCTGTGTCCTGAAGCGCAGTCAAACTGTGGATGCTGTTAATTGTGTGGATTGACCACACCTGCAAAAAGATTTTTCCTTCTCAAGTAAGTTGCATGACAAGCTACACTTGCTGAAATTCCCTCTCCTCCATAACTGTTAAAGGCACAGGAGCCCTGTCCTCTCTCTCACCTACCCTCTGAAACTGGGGGTACGATGTTCAGGAGATAGAGGGGGAAATCGTTCCTTACACAACAAATAATTTATTTATGGAATCTACTATTCCATGAAGTGTTTGATGGCCACTGGCCTGCATAGCTTTAAAAGGGGAATTAGACAAGATCTGTAAATAACTGTTCTTTAAAAACGGCTATTAACTATAATATGGCAGAGTGGAACCTCCATGTTCAGAGGCAGTATATCACAAAGTACCATCTACTGAGGATCAACAATAGGAGAGGGCTATGACTTCCCAGCCTGCTTGTGGGATTCCCAGAGGCATCTGGTTGCCACCTGGGAGCCAGGATGGTGCACTAGACAGACCTTCTTGGCCTGATCCACCTGGGGCCATAGCCAAGTGAACAGAGGCTGCAGCAATCCTGCTACCATACAGGTTCAAGTACATCAGGTGACTGCTGCTGGCTATATGTGTCCTGGGAGCAGTGGCGGCTGGTGCCTCCATGTCAGTGGGGCAGGGGAAATCCGCTCCGGGTTTTAGTCCGAACTTTCAAGGAGCTGTCCAGCGGATTCCTCTGCCGTGTTGACATGGAGCTGCCAGCCATCACTGCCTGGGAATGGTCTGGTATATGCATCAGGGGAAAGAGCAACAGGGTGGATGTGCGAAGCGGTTTAGGAGTTGTCTTTAAAATGCTCCCTGTTGCTTTCAGAAGGCAAGACCATTGCCAGTGCCGAGACTTACGTCCGACGTGTTATACAGGCCTTCTGTGGTCAGAACGAGCCCTAGGAAGACGCAGGCTCCCTTCAGGAAGGCATATTGGAAAGTACCCAGCATGATGAGCTTCAGTTTCTGTCTGCAGCAAAAGGAAAGGGAAGGGTGTTTGCACCTAGGAAATCCCTGCATCCCAGTCAAAGCTCAGAGAACCTTTCAGTGTGTGGGAAGAGCCGGGCTGGGTGCAGTTTGGCAGCCTGGGACAGGCCTAGGTGAATTCCTCCCTTGCGTCAACTCAAGGAGTCCACGCACTGCCTTGCCAAGTGTTTCCACGTTCCGCCAGCCCTGAAACTCACAACGACAAAGAGGTGCAGCTCAGCGACAGAACCTCTGCCTTGCATGCAGAAGGGCCCAGGTTCAACCCCCAATGGCATCTCCAGGTAGAGCAGGGAAGGCGCTGCTGCCAGTCAGTGTAGACAATACAGAGCTAGATGGCCTGACTTGGTATTAAGCAGTTTTCTGTGTTCTTGTATGTTCCTATCGCCCATCTCACATATTGCCTAGTTTGGCCCTCTGGCTGCTAAAGTTTAGCACAATCCCTTAGCAAAATGCAGGCGCTCTCTCTCGCTCTTGCTCTCTCCAGAAGCCAGTGCATTTAAAGGCAGCAGGATGTGGAGGGCAGGCTGCACATGGCTCACTCACGGCTCTGTCTTCCACTTTGCCACTTCCCCCTGGCATTTGCTGCCTCAGGCGGTTGCCTCAGTCTGCCTCAGAGTAGGGCCAGCCCTGGGACTAAGATAAAGCACATATTCTTCCCCTGTCTCTCTCTAAATAAGTATACCCCATACATTTAAAGCATGTGTCTTCCCCCAAAGAATCCTGGGAACTGTAGTTTTTTTAATGGTGCAGGGAATTATAGTGCAGCGCGGGGGTAAACTTCGGTTCCCAGGATTCTTCAGGGGAAGCCATGTGCTTTAAATGGGCTTTAAATGCATAGTGTGTACTGCCTCCGTCTCTCTCCTTTTCTGCTGTTGTCTCCCCAATGTTAAATTTTAGACTGTAAGGTCCTTGGTGGCAGAGACGTGTCCTCTTGTGCTTCGCAAAGGGCTATGCACATTGGTGGTGCTCTAAAAATACGCATTAATGCCCTTTGGAGCGGGTGGGGCAGAAAGCAGGCAGAGCCCCCCCCCCCGACTGGTTGTAAGTAAGGAGGCAGGCGGGTGGGTGCTGCCTGAGGGCAGACTGAGGTTAGCAGGGCAGTGCCCCGTTCGCTCTAAGGGAACAGCCTCCACTGCTGCCTTGCTCACACACTCGGCCCCAGCCCACGTAAGGAGAGCCTCTTCCACCCAGAAGCCCCAATGGGAAGCCGGCCAGCAGGGCCTGGGAGCTTCTCCCTCACTTGGTCATGGTGATGCGAGGGCAGCAGGGGCAGCAGCAGCAGCAGGGGCCCGTGCTGATCACGATGGGGGTGTCCTTCAAGGCCTTGAGCACAGCCTCCGTTCCCCCAAAGCCTTCCACCATGATCAGCAGCAGCAGGTAGAAGCAGACGGCAAAGTACCTGGGAGGGACACAACATCACATGATCTCTGCCATCACATCGTCATTATTGCCGTTCATTCATAGCAGTTGGTTGCTACATAAAAAGTCTCTAAGCAACCTACAAAGCTCTAAACACAGAAAGCATAACATAAAATTTAAAAAAGAACACATTGCCATAAATAGGGCCCAAAATCCATAGAACCAGTAAAATAGCAAAAAACGCTGGGTCCAAAGCCTCTCATCCAGCAAATGATTGTAATCCATCAAATGTCTGGGAGAAGAGACACGTTTTTACCTGGGGTCGAAAGGACCTCAATGGGCAGAGCATTCCACAAGCAGGGAGCCACAACTGGAAAGGCCCTCCTCCTTGTGACAACCCTCGGACTCTCTCCCTGAGAGGGAGCACTGAAAGGAAGACTGAAAGGTATGAGGATTGGTTCTCTGTACATCCACACACCATTGTTGGAGAGAGGTCAATGGGCTTATTTCCACCCCCCAAGTGTTGATTCAAAGGGCAGTGCCTGTTTTTGCTTTTTTCAGGGCAGGATAGGTCTCCCTTGAGAGAGGCTCTGTGCACCCTAGTTCCTTAAAAAGCAGTGAGACCGTTTTGTCTGGGCATGGTTTGAAACGAATCTGCACTTGGCTGTACGCGTCTTTATTGTTACACTGTACCACTGCTGATGTCAGACCTTTTAGGACCGCCCACTGCAACGCGTTTCCATTGGGTGCACCTCAGAGTCGCAACAGGTTGATCACCCAAACAGTTTTGAAGTTGGTGTGACACTGGCTTGAAGGGAAAGTACATCTGATCCCAAAAATCCCAGACTTTGAGTAAAAGGGGGCAGGGTTTGACTAATGTTGTGTGTCCCCAGATTCACAACACAGAGGTGGAGATGCACTGAAACCAGGATAACGGCAAGTGTGTCCAATCCATAGCCAGATACTCACGCGCCAATAGCCATCTCCACCACCGACATTGAGCGGGGGACCCAGAGCCCAAAACAGCAGAACACTGAGACCACCTGAGAGAACGGAAGGACATCAGAAGAGCCTGGACCAGGCCCAAGGGGGCCCAACTAGCCCTGCATCCTGTTCTCCCAGTAGCCAACCAGATGCCCGCAAGCAGGAAGCCTGCAAGCAGGGCCTGAGAGCAAGAGAAGCGCTCTCCCCGCTTCTTTCAGACCAGGCTGAGGCACAGCAGAAGGAAGGCAAGATGGCCTCAGAGGTGCCCTTAATGGGGATGGACACGTACGGTGGGTGCGGAGCTGCTCCAGATGAGGGTTTTCATCTTGATGAAACAGCGGACCTTCTTCGAGAGGTACATGGCGTCTTCCACAAAGATGATGGCGGACAGCAGCGTGAGGAAGGTCGCCATGCCAGTGATGGTGAGGTCTACGAGGCTCTGCTCTGAAAGGAAAAGCGAGCCGATGTTTCTATGAGGAAAAACTCTATATTTGTGGGTTTTTACAGAGTAAAATCAACCCTGGGTGCACTATTCATTGCAGAATTTACACAGAAGTGGACTTGCAATGTACCCCTTCCAGGATATTGCACCTGCACCATAGTAAACAAGGTCCCCCAATTTCAGCCACTGACCATTTACAGTTTTCTTTCTGTAAATAACCCAAGAAGTCTATTGATGTTTGCCATGGCGAACCTTTTTTGTCCCAGCGAATGTTAACCTTTTGGGGTTTTTAAAAAATCCCATGCTTTTTTTCAGACTAGAACATTGGCCTGACCCAGCAGGCTCTCCCCAGAATTCTGCAGACGCTTTACTGCCGTGTAGAGCAAAGGTAAGCGCTATTTCCTTCTCCCCTTTGTAGGCTCAGACCCACCCACCCCCACCGGCCTTACAAACTTACGTTGCAGCAGCTGCAAAGCGGTCGGTGGATGGGAGAAGCAGGCAATGGGGACGCTGAAATTCTCAATCAGCAGATGGATCAGTTCAGGGGGGAACCTGTGGAAAAGATGCAAGCCGCCGCCCCCCGGCCCCCAGTGAGACAAGGCACTGTAGGAGCTCTGTCCCCGTCCGAGCATGGCACAGAGCTGAATTTACCAGGAATCATTCCTGGGTTAGTGAACACAGTTTCCCACCCACTAGCTTGTGACACAATAATAATAATAAAAAGAGGCTGAGTTTAACTTTAATGTACTCTGTGCATGCACTGCGACACTCTCGTTTTATTACTCGGCAGAAAGCTTGAATGAATTTATTAAACATGTTATTCAAAAAGCACTTCAGTTAATTGATTGAGAGCCACCTTTAATCAGTGGAACAAAAACTAAAGGCACCCTGCTTTGCTTTTTAGTCTGAGAGCAGTACCCTTTATTCCATCTGTCATTTATCACAGAAAGATCTCAAAGTTTTAGACACAGGCAAATATTTTAGTAACCTATTAGAATTCTTTGAGAGTGTCAACAAGCATATCCAACCAGGAGAGAGACCTCGGGGTTGTAGTGGACAGCACGATGAAAATGTCGACCCAGTGTGCGGCAGCTGTGAAAAAGGCAAATTCCATGCTAGCGATAATTAGGAAAGGTATTGAAAATAAAACACCCGATATCATAATGCCGTTGTATAAAGCTATGGTACGGCCACATTTGGAATACTGTGTACAGTTCTGGTCGCCTCATCTCAAAAAGGATATTATAGAGTTGGAAAAGGTTCAGAAGAGGGCAACCAGAATGATCAAGGGGATGGAGCGACTCCCTTACGAGGAAAGGTTGCAGCATTTGGGGCTTTTTAGTTTAGAGAAAAGGCAGGTCAGAGGAGACATGATAGAAGTGTATAAAATTATGCATGGCATTGAGAAAGTGGATAGAGAAAAGTTCTTCTCCCTCTCTCATAATACTAGAACTCGTGGACATTCAAAGAAGCTGAATGTTGGAAGATTCAGGACAGACAAAAGGAAGTACTTCTTTACTCAGCGCATAGTTAAACTATGGAATTTGCTCCCACAAGATGCAGTAATGGCCACCAGCTTGGATGGCTTTAAAAGAAGATTAGACAAATTCATGGAGGACAGGGCTATCAATGGCTACTAGCCATGATGGCTGTGCTCTGCCACCCTAGTCAGAGACAGCATGCTTCTGAAAACCAGTTGCCGGAAGCCTCAGGAGGGGAGAGTGTTCTTGCACTCGGGTCCTGCTTGCGGGCTTCCCCCAGGCACCTGGTTGGCCACTGTGAGAACAGGATGTTGGACTAGATGGGCCACTGGCCTGATCCAGCAGGCTCTTCTTATGTTCTTATGTTCTTATTTAACTGATGAATTGGCCAGTTCTCTGGTTAAGAGTCAGGTGATTGATGGGCTACAAAAGTCTGGCTGACAGAACTATTTCTTACTTCAGATATTCATTCAGGGATTCAGTCTATGCGCAGGAATAGGTTCTGGGGCCGATCTTGAGTGCAGCCCCTGAATTTTGCCCTATTTGTGCACCTTGGTCTTTCTCCCTCCCCACCCCTCCAAAAAAAACTTCAGGCAGCATGGACAGAATAGCTGCTGTCTGAAATCCTGTAAAGGAGAGCCCAGCCCCTCTCAGCTGGATGGGGCTCTGCCAAAAATAGGTCCCTGGCTGCTTACCGAGGGTCTTTCACTAGATCACCCAAAGGCTCCATGATTCCTTCCTTCTGAACAGCTTCCCCCAGGGGTTCTCTCAATCCTTGATCACGAGAAGCCGTCTCCTGATCCCAAGCCACAGCATAGTCTGCTCTTTGGCGGTGTTTGCAAAGCGAGGTCAGAGTCCTGCAGCTCAGAGCTGTTGGGATGGCCCTGGAGCACTTTTTGTCTGACTCACATTTTACCAACCTTCTCTTTAACCCCCCACCCACATTCTTTTCCCTTGAGTGCATGCCAGCAAGTTCATTGACAGAGAGGCCGTGTCACCTGCAAACATGGGTATCCAGGGTTAATGACCCAAGAAGGGGGCAATGATGAGCAAAAAGCATTTCGACCAGGCGACGCGCCAAGGAAACCACCGTCAACAATTTCTTCTGTGCCTGCATTTGATTCCCTCTGTCATTACTAAGAACATGAAGCCACCTTACTCCCTGGGTCAAGCCACGGGTCCACCTAGGCGGGATCATTGACTCCAATGTTCTTCGAGGAGGTCCTTCTCAACTTGGCAAGCCAAGGTCCTCTTGCCTTGAGATTGAACTTGGGGCCTTCAGTATGCACAGTGCCACTGAGCTATGGAGGCTCCCTGGTCAAGTGTCATAATTTGTTCTGGCCTGGAAGACCCCCTCTCCTTCCTCTGCCTTTCCCCTCCACTCGCCTTTCCTTGAGTGTCTTGTGTTTTTAATGTGTAAGACTGAGTGCAGGGCATCTCTCTCTCTCACTCTCAGTCTTTACCGATGTGAGCCACTTCAAGGGACATTAACCGCCTGTTATGATTTGATTGCTCTGTGTAAACCTCTAAAAGGTCACCTGTAGCAGAAAGCAATATAAAAAAAGTTATAAAATTAGTCTGAAAAGCAGCATAACAATGCAGCAATGTTGGTATAAAGCTTTTTGGCCAGAATGATTTATGACATGCACTTTTTTTTTAAAGAATTGCAAAAATCCACAAGAAAAAGCATACATTCACACCACAATGTTTGCTGATTTATCATTTTGGTGTTTTATCTGTGTGTTATGCTATTTGTGTGGGCCATTGGCCCTGAAAGGTGATATAAAAATGCCTCCATAAAAATTAAATAAAAACCATAATGTATGGAATGAGAACTATGATTGTGCCCCCTGCTGGTGGTGGCTGGAGGTGTCAGACTAAGACTAGGGAGACCCAGTTTGAAATCCAACCACTGCCCCAGCCAAGAAACTCACTGGCTCGGCTTGAGTCAATCTCTCTCTCTCTGTTCTGAGAACATAGTATTGTTCTGAGAATGTAGCAGAGGACGTGGCTTGGTTACTTGTGAAAGGCTGTGGGGCTCTCTGTGCATGGGACAGAAGCCTCTGCCACCTGTAAATCCAGTTTATCCTGGTCCATATTTAATGCAAAGACAAAAGGAAGGGTGAGGGAATGGTGTGAACCAAAAGGAAAGGGGAGGAATCCCTTGTTAGCAGCAGCACAGGAAAATTTAAGTCACCAAGTCTGTCGGGAAGTTAGGAGCTACTTCACCCTCTCTCCCTTACAGAGCAACTCTGAGTTAGGAGTAGGGATGGATGAGAAATTTGATTCAGTTTGCATTTCAAGCCGAATCTACCAAATTCACACTTTCCAAAACAATATGAGAACCAGAACAAAACCATCCCTTGATATTCGCACTTATTCGAATTTCGCTATGTAGTTTGCCAATGAAACAATGTTTACAAGCATGCATATGTTAGGGGGCAGTGTGCATGAAAATATGAGTGAAAATGGACTTCCGGGAAGGGTGACTTCGCTTGTGCCTGCTTTTGGGACGGGCTCCCGCCTCAAAAGAAGCTTATTCAGATATAAATCAGTCAGAACATTTTTTTTTTGACTGATGAAATTTCTCCCGGGCAGGGAGAAACGTAGAGATCAACCTCAAAAGCCTGTTTTTGTTGGGAGGACTGGATTTCATTAATTTATGAGATAAGGTCCAGCCAACAATGCCGGACGGACTTCCTAACAAGCTCTATCTGCTTAAGCGATACGTTTATCTTTTCTTGAAAGAGAGAACGGACTAACAGGCAAGCACCCTTCTTTCTATTATTTTTTTTACTTGGTTTAAATTGTTGCAGCAAAAGGAGATTTGTCAGATTGATCGGCTTTGGACAACTTCTGGGTGAGATATAGCTCTTCTCTGTTATTCACGAAATTAACAGCTTATCTCTGTTTCTGTCGCAAAAAGCTGTCCTGGAAGTGCATTCTAAAGATAATAAACAGAAGAGGGATTTCTATTCCTGATTTCTATTCCGAGGAATATTATATTGTCTGGGACTATTCTCTTTTTGGTCTATTTTATTTTGACGAATCTGCTTCTTCACGACGCCACTAACTGTTTTGATGCTGGGAACTAAATTTGTTTTGCATTCTTGAACATAGAGAGATAAGGCAGGTTGCTCTGTTTATACTGTGATGTCATCAAGCCTGGAATATTAACCCAATTGTTGCTGAAATAAGAAGTGGTTCTTCTTTATTTTTGTTTTGCTTTGTTTTCGTGGTTTTAAAAATGGCAATCAAGAAAGTGGCTGAGAATCTGGAAGTAATTATGTTTCAGAAAATAATGGATGAGATTGAGATAACGAAACAAACCCTGCGACAGGGTAGTAAGGAGCTGAAAATTGAACTGAGCAAAATGACGCAGGAGCTTAAAGAAATAGGGGATCCTGTGGGAGAGGAGAATGAGATCAGAGATGAGAAAAGAAAAAATAAAGGGAAGATACAAGCCCTGGAGATTGGAACAAATGTGGAATTGGAAAAAGATCTGGAGTTTATGGATTTTAGAAATAAAATCTACTGTTTGGAATTTAACGTTATCTCTGAAGAAATTAATGAAGATATTAGAGATAAAGTTATCAATGGCTTGGATAATCTTCTGGACTGGAATGATGTGATGGAGCTTGATATAGAGAAAATCTATGGAATTAACTGCAGCCATGTGACAATGGAAAAACTCTTAAGAGATGAGCCAGTGCATTTTGTAAAAAAGAAGAACACAGATATGACTTTACAACAGTATTTCAGCAACTTATTCAGAATGGATGGCAAGAAAATATTTGGGATAGAGGAAATTCCCATCAGACTCTTATTATATGACTATGGCTACAACAGCAAGATTATTATGGAATACTGATAATGGAAGATTGGACACTGAAATTACTGGACTTAACAGGACTATTGAAGATGGAAGATGGAACTAATAGGGATAATGGAATAATGGCTATTGAAATTATTGGACCTAACAGATTCTGATGAGATGGATTAATCGAAATGTTTATTTGGACTATGGTTATGACAATAAGATTATTATAATTATTAACGAGATGGATTAATTGACATGTTTATTTGGAGAAAAATTGATAGATATATTTCTTAAAGAATTGAAACCTCTCTTTGACTTTTTGTGGAAAGAATAAAGTAATGTTTATGAGATTTGATGATTAATTAAGATAACTACTGGAGGAAAGTGATTTTATAATATGATTTAAGAGACAGGATTGTTATATATTGTAGACCTATAACTGATTTGATATGTGACAAATGGGAAGTCAACATTTTATTTTTTTTTGTTTAATCATTTTTGTTTTGTTTTGTTTTTTGTCTTTGAATGTTTTATGATTTTGTTTTGTATGTTTTATGAAAATTTGAATAAAAATTATTGTAAAAAAAAAAAGAAAATATGAGTGAAAATAACATACAAAAAAGCATAATATTCTGGGGCAGGAATGCATATGATGAGAAATGGCTTGCAAAAATGTGTACATTAGTCAAAACTGCCTACAAAAATGTTTTTATTCTGAGAAATCCGCACTAAAATGCTGGAGAATTTGCATGATGATTTTTTTTTTAATGCAAGTTGCTGCAGAAATATGGAGAACTGAATCTAAAATTGGAAAAATGAAAAAGAGAGAACCGATATTGACAGATCTTTCCATCCCTAGTTAGGAGCTGCTTGTCTCTCTCACACATACCACCATCACAACTAGAATGCAGCATCAGACGAGTCCGTGAATCAAGAGGTGCATCTCCATCTCCTCCCCGCCTCTCGCCCCGAGTTATTTCATTTATAATTTATTTATTGCATTTATATGCCGCCCCTCCTTCCAAAGGATCCGAGGGCGGCAAACATAAACAAAACCATTTAACTGTTCTGAGCCATGCTAGCAGGGGGTGGCCCAATGTGCAGAAGGGAAGACCTAGACCGTTGGGGAAGGAAGGACCCAGGGAAGGGGGTGTTGCAACAGCTAAGGTCTTCTTAGCAGGAAAAACGGTTCTTGGAAGCTTGACTTCTTTAACTCTGATTATATTTATTAATTGACACACTTGGCTTACAACAACACTAAACTCTGCTCCTACGAACTGTGAGAAAAAGGAAGGGGATAAGAAAGAAAAAAGGCAGGAAAACTAGTTGCTTTCACTTCTCATAATATTCAATAGGGGTTACATAAAAATATATCCCTTTAGGCCTCTCTATGTGTTACACCCAAATCATTCCCCTTAAAGAGACAACAAACAGTTTCAACATCCTCCGGCCTGATGAACTTCATGTAAGTTCATCTTCTTAAAGATCCAATGGATATAATGGTTGAATTGCTCTTCTGAGAAGATGGAAGTCGCACAGCACATGCGCAAACTCTATTGTCACATCCTCGGAACGTTTCTTCAATTTTACCAGTCTTCCACATGTGTTTGGGCATTTTATCCTCATTAATCAAAACTATGTCATTTTCTTTGAGTTCAGCCTTCTGCTTTGATGGAACACTGTGATGAACTGATCGTAGGTCCAATAAATACCCTTGTCACCATCTTTTCTAAAACTTATTCATCAATGTTTGTCGGTATTTCCATCTTTTACTGAGTTCATCTTGAGTAGTTGTATGAGACACTGGAATAGGATACCTCTGAGGAGGTAAAGCTGTTAATCTTTGACCCACAAGGAAGTGAGCTGGTGTCACAGGTGTTGGTTCCTCCACTTCATTGTAAACAAAGGTGATTGGCCTAGAGTTCAGTATGGCTTCTACTCAGAGCTTGGAAAGGTTACTTTTTTTGCACTACAACTCCCATCAGCCCAATCCAGTGGCCATGCTGGCCGGGGCTGATGGGAGTTGTAGTTTAAAAAAAGGAACTTTTCCAAGCTCTGCTTCTACTTCAGTCAAAGTTGTTTCAAGCTCTTCATATGATAGAGCTGTCCTTTTAAACTGACTATATCTTTCTAGTGCTAGGACAGGGGATGGCATGTCCTCAGAGTTGCAGCTGGTTTGCACAGCCATTTGAAGACTTGCTTTGAGACCTGGATCCCCTTTTATGGAACCTTCTTCTGACAATGTGCACTGTGGCCATTCATCTTCAGACAGTGATAACCAGTAAGGCCCCTTCCACCAAAGGTGACATTTTCTGAGGTCCTCAATATGTTGCCCTCTGGTAGGGAGATCAGCTGGATTCTCATCTCCTGCACAATGGGACCAACTTAGAGGATCAGTTAAACCTTGAATCTCAGACACTCGATTGGCTACAAAAGGCTTCCACTGCCTTGCAGTGCTACGAATCCAGTGGAGGGTGATCACCGAATCAGTCCACATGTAGCCTTCTACATCTTCCATTTTTAGCACAGTTTTCAGGTAATTCACCAGTCTTGCTCCAATCAATGCTCCCATTAATTCAAGTCGTGGAAGAGTCACTCTTTTTAGTGGAGCTACTCTTGATTTGGAAGTTATCAAACTCACACCTGTCTCTCCATTTTTTGTTACATACCAGAGGTAAACTACTGCACTGTACGCCCTTTCGCTGGCATCACAAAATGTATGCAGCTGTACTTTGGATAGTGCACTCAAAGTACCCTGAAAATACCATCTTGGAATGCCTAGTTCTTGCAAATGTGGTAGTTCAAGACACCATTGGTTCCACTTGAGGGTTAGATCATTAGGTAATTATTCATCCCATTCAAGACTTTATTCCCACAGTTCTTGGAACAAACATTTCACTCTGATAACAAAGGGTGACAAGAATCCAGTTGGATTGGATATATACGTGCTGTTGCTTGTAGCACAAAACGTTTGGTATTTCTTCTACCTATCATGAATTCTAGCAGGTTATGAATCTCAAATATGAACTCATCTGCCTCAGTTTTCCAAGTCAGACCTAAGACCTTTAATGATGAAAGTCCTAAAGTTTGTTCTTCTAACTCTACATTGAGTTCATTCTCCTTGTTCTGCCAGGATGTTTGCAGTTCCTTAGAATTGGTATTCCACTTCCGGAGGTCCATTGCAGCGCTTGAAAGCAATTATCTGGCCTTCATGGCAATACTAGCAGCTTACTCTGTGCTGTTAGCTCCGGTTATGAAGTCATCAACATACAGGCATTCATCAAGCATCTGGCAGATATCTGGATGTTCCTTCTGATATTGTTTTAAATGATGTCTTATGGTAGCAGCAGGCAAAAAGGGGCTGGGGGATGCACCAAAACACTCGAGTCATTCTCAGGATTTTAGGTTCTGATTCTTGATCAAAGTTTGGAGGTTCTTTCATCCACAAAAATCTTACTGCATCTTGATCCCCACTTGCTACTGAGATCTGAAGAAAGCCTTTGCAATGTCTGCAGTGAAAGCTACCTTGTATTGACGGAACCTGATCAGAATGCAAAACAAATCTGGGTTCAGATTGGGTCCAGTTAGTAAACAATCATTAAGTGAAGGACACCCCCTTTCATGGGATGAGGCATCAAACACTACTCTCAGTTTTGTGGTAGCCTTATCCTCCCAAATGACTGCATGATGAACATAGTAGACCACCTTGCCCCTCTCAAGTGCAGAACAATGGGTGACTTCTTCCGCTATGCCCTTCTGAAGGTGCTCTTTTACCTTTTAAAGAGCAGCGCATCAGTTCTGAACTTCCCAGGTAACTGTTTGAATCTTCTCTTGGCTACAAGGAAGTTGTCTGGTAAGTCAGGCTGATCTGTCTTCCAGGTTAGCTTTACTTCATATCTTCCTTCCTTGTATTTTATGGAAGTTTCAAATCTTTGGAGCATCTCTTTGTCACACTTCGTCTTCCCCTCCGCCTCTTCCATTATGCCAATTGATTCTAGTTCCCAGAAGGCTCTCAGCTGTTTGGAAATGAGGGATTCTTCCTCTGCTATGACTTTCAGTACTCCGGCCTCTGTGGTATTGGTGCCTATGAAGGTTGTAGTGGGACCCTGAACAGCCCATCCAAATATAGTCTCAAGTGCCACCAGTTCATTTCCAAATCGTTCCACTTGGCCTGTCACTGCCTTCCAGTAATAATCTTCTCCAATCAGCACTTCTAGCTCCGGGTTCTGGTCTTCTTTGGGAGAGACTGCATCTACCAGCTGGAGGCCTCTTGTTTCTAATTCTTGGCACAGGCCATCTCCTGGGACCCTGACCATGACGCTGCATACTTGTGGCGTTTCCAGGGCCTCCAGTTCAATCTTTTCTCTTTTCCCCCAGAGGCCTTGCAAGGTGACCTTAACTCTCTGTCTTTTGGTAGTCACTGGTGTCTTTACCCCAAAGGAGTGGATAGTTAGGGTCTCTTGAAGGCTGGGCCTGGCAACCAAGAGGTCTTCTGTATCTTTAAAAGTTGTGCAGGGGGAAGGGAGAATTCCACCTTGTGGTTTTTCTCATTACAGTTTTGCAAGAACTCCTGCACTTGGCTGACTTCCTCTTCTCCTAAAGATACAGGATCAGTCTCAGGCCCTGAACCTGGCAACCCTAGTAACAGAGGGAGAGGATGGGACAGAAGCCGAGGCCTCACATTTGCCCAAGTCCAGGAGGCAAATGCAGTGGGAGATTACAAACCCAGCTCAGGAGTCAGTGCATTTGTGCACACCTCCAACTGTAACTTGGGGTACAGGCAAGAAGGGGGACCCACCCAGACCTACTTAAGCTGGGCAACGGGGAAGGGTTAGGTGCTGAGTCAACGTCTTAAGGCCGCCAAGTTGTGCCTAGTTAGCTAGAGAGGGATGCTGGGTTCTGAGTAAGTCATAGGTAGATTCATGAAGTGCTCTGAACTGGTTTTCTATTACTTCAATTAAAGAAAAAGCTACAGCTGTGTCTGAGTCTGAGTTCCTTGAGATCGGGCAGAACCTTAACAAGAAAAAGAAAAGCGTACTAAAAATATTTAAAAACATGCCAACACAACAATTGCAATTCAAAACATTCTAAAACACAGTTAAAAACGGTGCTGTTGGGAGGAAGGGTGGGAATAAATAAAATAATAAATAAAAAAAATGCAATTAAGAGTTGCTTCAGTTTTTCTCTCTGACCACCAGATCATTCATTTCATTGGCAATCACTCGTGGCCCAGTAAGATTGTCTTCCAAGATAAGGTCTTTAGCGGTGGGTCCGTAAGTGACTCTGGAGGCCAATTCTGGATCCGCACAGCCTCCCACAGTGAGGACAAAGGTTTCCAGATGGAAGACGGTTGTGATGGGGATTTGTTTGACGTGCCTTGGCAGCATCAGAAAAGCCTATAACTTTAAGATCTGCTTCACTTTGTCGCACCACCAGAAGGCAGCGGCAGGCAAGTCCTTCTCTGAGTTAGGCACTGTTTCACCTTCTCTTTCTCTCTCTCTCTCTCTCTCTCTCTCTCTCTCTCTCTCTCTCTCACGCACACACATCACCACCACCACCACTGGAGGGCGGCATCAGACATGTCTATGGCTGCTTTCCCACTGCACTTTATTCCATTATTCTGATGATTTCTTTTCTGGTAATTTGCACATTATATTTGACCTTTCACATATAGCACAAGTTTAGCACAAATTTTCATGATAATACCAGAAATAATCTTGTTTGCAAGCCTGGGACCCAGAAGATTGCAGGAGTTTTGCACCAGCTGTAGCCACTCACATGACAGGCATCCCTGCTTGCAGTGTGTTCCTGCCCTTTAGTCACATGGGGATTTTTTTGCTGATGAAAACTGTACCTATGTCCCGGCACAGGTGCAGACAGCAGCAGCATTTCACACACACACCCCTTGTCAATACAACTAAAATACTTTTAAAAGTCAGATCCTAAAGGGCGAGGCTTGCATGGTGACGGGATAAGATCTTAGACCTCCTACACAGGGGAACAGTGTGCATGTGTATAACGGGTGAGGGACAAAAACAAGAAGTTCATTGCAGCCATGTGAAACACAGTTGTGCAAAATGTCGGTATATTGGTTGAAAAAGCTGGTGGTCCTTAATGCAACAGGTACTGCAGTGAAAGGAATTTTAGAAATCGGGACAGAAATGCAACCTCTTTAATCCTTTGTTGTTGTTATGTGCCTTCAAGTAGACTACGATTTATGGCGACCCTATGAATCAGTGACCTCCAACAGCATCTGTCATGAACTGTTCAGATCTTGTAAGTTCAGCTCTGTGGCTTCCTTGATGGAATCAATCCATCTCTTGTTTGGCCTTCCTCTTTTTCTACTCCCTTCTGTTTTTCTGTATTGTCTTTTCTAGTGAATCAGGTCTTCTCATTATGTGTCCAAAGTATGATAATCTCAGTTTCATCATTTTAGCTTCTAGTGATAGTTCTGGTTTAATTTGTTCTAACACCCGATTATTTGTCTTTTTTGCAGACAAATTAATCCTTTAAATTAACACAATCAGCCCCATGTGTGAAAGCTGCCTACAATTTAGGAGCTGCTTCATTCTTTCACCAGCAGATGGCAGCATCAAGCAAGTACTGTACTGTATTTCTCTGTCTCTCTGAATTAGGAGCTTCTTCAGTTTCTAAGCAATAAAAATAAAATTAAAAATCGTACAGTATTTAGCACAGCGCATTACAATTGCTATAACAGGCAGGAAAGAAATTGTTGTGGTCCACCAAGACCATCAGCAATGTTCAAATGGTTCATGAGGAAAAAAAGTTTGGGAACCCTTGCTAATCCAAGGCCTGTGTGTAAGCCTCTCTACTTGGAGATCTGGGTTGAGAGTAGCAACAATAAATGAATATCTCAAAATGGGAGGAGAGGAAATCAGAGGGGCAACAAAGGGCACTAAATTAAATTAAATGTACACTTCCAGACAGTTGCTCTTTTGCACAGATCTCTCACACATTTGGGTAGATGCCAGTATATGCTCTTTGCCAGTGGAAACTGTGGCTCTGACGACAGTGGGGCAGTGAATCCGCTCCGGCTTTTAGTCCAAACTTTTAAGGAGCAGTCTCCACTGGTTTTTATGCAATATGAGTACACCTATAAGCTACTGCAAAGAAAGTGATCAGCATCAACAGCTAAACCATGCTCTTTAAGTGCTGGATAACAACCACTTGACAGCGACGTTTTTTAACCCTCCATGCAAATTTTGTGAAAAGTCATCAGGAGTGTTTATATATCACTCTCTCACAAAACATCAGAGAGGTGTACAGAAGAACCATAAAAACATTTAAAAGCAATACAAAACAAACATTACGGTGGCTGGCTACTTAAAGTACATTTAAAACAGCTGCATAGGCTTTTCAGCACAAAGAAGACTTCAACGGATGCTTGAAAGTCAAAAGCAAGGATGCCTGCCGAATCTCTGCTGGAAGAATGACCAGAAACACTAAATGCCCAACTTCTGGTTGAGGCCAATTGGGCCTCTGTAACAGGGGGGCAACTAACAGCACTCCTCCTGATTAACTCAGTGATGAAGCTGGGATATAAGGGCTCAGGAAGTCCTTAAGGTATCCTGGACCCAAGTATTTCAGGGCTTTGTATATCAATATAACAGCCTTGAACATGGCCCAGTAGGATATGGGCAGCTGGTGCAGATGTTTTAGCAGAGGTGTCACATGCTGTCGGCCATCTGCCCTCATTGGCAGTCTAGCTGCTGCATTCTGCATAGCTGGAGCTTCCAGACCAGGCCCAAGGGCAGCCCAACATAGTATGCGTTGCAGTAATCCAGTCTCAAGGTTATCAGTGTCTCAACTGCAGTGGCCAGGTTATCCCAATCCAGATATGGCCGTAGCGTGTGTAGCAGACAAAGCTAGTAACAGGCACTCCTAGCCACCGAGATCACTTGGGGCTCTAATGGCAAAGTTGTATCAGGGACCAGGAGCAGCTTCGGCCAGATAGGCGACACAAAAATTAAATTTTACTTTACTTTACTTTACCTGCTCCTTAGCGGAACTGCATTCCCAGCCAGAACAGGCAACTGGCCTACCTTCTGGACACGGGAACCACCCATTGTTCAATACATACTTTGTCCAGAAGTGACCTGAGTGTTGGCGTAGTTCTAGCATTCAGGTTTAGGACTCCTTTGGACGACCTTCTCTGAGGCACAGCTGAGCATATATTATTCCATAGCCGCAGTACCATACAGCTGAAACCAAATGGCTCTCAGTGCTTGAATGCTGGACCAAGCCAGATGCCCGTTGGTAGCTGAGTAGACCGGGTAGGTTCAATGATGAGTTGACAAACGGGCCCCCAAAAGTCAACCCCCAATGGAAATGTCTTAAATTGCTTTTGGAGAAGTAACTGCTGGTATGCAAAGTGCTCAACAATGACCTTGTTTTTTTTTCATGAACAAAAATAAACCTCCCCTGCTGGTGCTCTTATGGGAAAAGAGGTGGTGAGCCTTGTAGGGAGTGTGCAAGGCTAACTTCAAATGAGGGTGGCCTCTGAGAAGCCACGTTTGTTTGTTTAAAGTCTTTCTATCCCGCCCTTCTACCCTGTAATAGGGCACTCAGGACAGCTTACAATAAAATTGAACATGTACATAATAAAAATTGTACACAATAAAGATCACAACAACAGTGAAAATGGAAATAGACTGCCTTGAAGTTGATCCTGACTTATGGCAACCTTATGAATAGGGTTTTCGTGGTAAGAGATAATTCAGAGGTGGTTTTACCATTGCCTTCCTCTGAGACTGAGAGGCAGTGACTGGCCCAAGGTCACCCAGTGAGCTTCATGGCTGTGTGGGGATTCGAACCCTGGTCTCCCGAGTCATAGCGCAACACTCTACTACACCACGCTGGCTCTCATTAAAATACATAAAATGCAATTAAAATACCAAAGTAAAAATTAACATAGAAGGCAAAAAGTTAATGTCATTCTCTACCCTCAGTCCCTCCCAAAGGCTCTCTGGAACAAGATCGTTTTCAGAAGTCTCCGGAAAACCATCAGGGAGGGAGCAGAGTGGGCTTCTTGGGGTAGGGTATTCCAAAGCTTGGGGGCCACATGAGACGCAGATGCCAACGTCCAGCATCCTTTGCACCTTGGGCCCATTAACAGCCGCCTTCTTACGCTGCTGCCATGGCGACAGCCCTCCTCCTCCACTACCAGCTTTGCCATGTCATAGCATCACCGTGGCAACAGAGTGACGACGGTTCCATCCGGGCCAGGGCCAGTGACTGCTCAAACGGCTTTCCCTGGGTCTTCCCCTTGAGACATGGGGGGCCCTCAAGATGGATGCCACTCTCTCACTTCCAGTCTCTTTGCTTCTTTTCACTTCAGCACCCTCATGGGACTCAGCTGCCTCTTTTTTACCTTCCCGTAAGTATGGAGTCGGTTCCAAGCTGCTTGAGCCCAGGGGTGGCAGTTGACAGCCCAGCTAGCTGGCCATTCTGAATGCAATGCTCCAACCATTAGGGGAGGACAGCTGAGGTAAGGAACATTAAGGAGATCCCTGCTAGATCAGACCAAAGGCTCAACTAGTCTCAATCGATCCTGCAAATGGTGAACATAGGAGGTACATGTCCTTGGTCATTATTTATTTATCTGTCTAACAAGATTTATATGCCACTTAATCAGCAGCAGAAAACCCCCTGAGCCAAGACTTCCCAGACTGTCGTCTGTGGACCACCAGGAGTCCCCAAACTTCATTCAGGTGGTCTGCAGTGTGTCTGTGGGTTTGTGGTTGAAGATGGGAGATGACACGGCCACCACACTAAAAATTCATACTGATTTTTAATTGTCTCTTTATTGCTTCTTCTGTTGCATTTTATTGTATTTCGGGTTGAATTCTATGGAATTACAGTTGCTGCAACAGGCAGAAAAATTGTTAAAATAGTCTGCCAAGACTCTTAGCAATTTTCAAGTGGTCCGTGGAGTTAAAAAAATTGGGAACCAGCGCTCTAAGCAGTGTACATAAAACAATATGAAACATGCGTAATAAAATACTGATAAAATCAAACCTGAAAAACAAATAGGCATAAAGTGTCTACAGAGCAATATAGATAAAAACGAGCCATTTTAAAACAAATATGCATAATAAAATTACATGTCTAGGTAGGCTTGCCTAAAAAACGTTTTCAGCAGGCACTGAAAACAATAACGTGAAGATGCCTACCTAATGTCAATGGGCAGGGAGTTCCAGAGTGTAAGTGCTGCCACACTGAAGGATCTGTTTCTCACAACTGTGGAATGATGTGGCATTTGTAAAAGTGCCAGTTCCGTAGGTCAAAGCGGTCAAGTGGGCACAGAAGGTGTAAGGCAATCCTGCTTCAATTGAACACCTTGGTCCCAGGCTGTTTGAGGGCTCTCTGTACTGACACCTTGAATTTCCACTAGGTTAACTTACTGGAATGTGCTGTACATAAGTCTGCCTATGGAGGCAGTTTGGAAACTTCAGCTGGTAAAGTTGCCCGGTTGTTAACTAAGGCCTGCAGATCATAGCACACAGCTTCTCTGTTGTACCATCTCCACTGGATCTGTTCATTCATTCATTCAAGTAATTCTATGCAAAGCCCTCACATAGCCGTGCCCATAAAAATATACAGAAAACTCCAGTCCCATTCCAATAAAAATTGTACCACTCCATTTCCAAGCTCACTTGCAAGCGCTGGTGCTGACATTTAAGGCTCCAAACAGCATGCCCTCCAGATATTGTTGGACGCCACGCCCCCGTGGCCACCGGGTGAAGAATGCTGGGAGTTGCAGTCCAACAGCATCTGGAAGACATCGTGTCGGCTGCTATGACGTGTGTTTGACCCGCACCCCCCAGGAAATAGCCCCTGGCTCAGGGAGGCGTCGCTGCCGTTCCGCTGTCCGCCTTTGGACACGCCGCAGATTTCCTGCAGGCTGCCTGGAGGAGGCGCAGGGCTATCTCGACCTCCTCGTCGCTCCAGCTGCGCATAGAGGCGCTGCAGCCAGCCAGCCATCGGCCAGCCCCGCCTGGTCGAGCACGAGCGAAAGCGGGCTGAAAAGAGAGGAGGGCTAGCCCCGTCCCCTCGGCCAGAAAAAGGCGCGAGCGAGCTGGCTTATGGGGTGCGGGTATTCCGCACCGACGCCCTCTTCCTCCGCCGCACCGTCTTCTGCTTTCGGGCCAGACTCCGGCTTAAGAACATAAGAGCCCGCTGGATCAGGCCAGTGGCCCATCTAGTCCAGCATCCTGTTCTCACAGTGGCCAACCAGGTGCCTGGGGGAAGCCCGCAAGCAGGACTCCAGTGCAAGAACACTCTCCCCTCCTGAGGCTTCCGGCAACTGGTTTTCAGAAGCATGCTGCCTCTGACTAGGGTGGCAGAGCACAGCAATCATGGCTAGTAGCCATTGATAGCCCTGTTCTCCATGAATTTGTCTAATCTTCTTTTAAAGCCATCCAAGCTGGTGGCCATTACTGCATCTTGTGGGAGCAAATTCCATAGTTTAACTATGCACTGAGTAAAGAAGTACTTTCTTTTGTCTGTCCTGAATCTTCCAACATTCATCTTCTTTGAATGGCCACGAGTTCTAGTATTATGAGAGAGGGAGAAGAACTTTTCTCTATCCACTTTCTCAATGCCATGCATAATTTTATACACTTGTATCATGTCTCCTCTGACCCGCCTTTTCTCTAAACTAAAAAGCCCCAAATGCTGCAACCTTTCCTCGTAAGGGAGTCGCTCCATCCCCTTGATCATTCTGGTTGCCCTCTTCTGAACCTTTTCCAACTCTATAATATCCTTTTTGAGATGAGGCGACCAGAACTGTACACAGTCTTCCAAATGCGGCCGCACCATAGATTTATACTACGGCATTTTGATATCGGCTGTTTTATTTTCAATACCTTTCCTAATTATCGCTAGCATGGCATTTGCCTTTTTCACAGCTGCCGCACACTGGGTCGACATTTTCATCGTGCTGTCCACTACAACCCCGAGGTCTCTCTCCTGGTCGGTCACCGCCAGTTCAGACCCCATGAGCGTATATGTGAAATTCAGATTTTTTGCTCCAATATGCATAATTTTACACTTGTTTATATTGAATTGCATTTGCCATTTTTCCGCCCATTCACTCAGTTTGGAGAGGTCTTTTTGGAGCTCTTCACAATCCCTTTTTGTTTTAACAACCCTGAACAATTGAGTGTCGTCAGCAAACTTGGCCACTTCACTGCTCACTCCTAATTCTAGGTCATTAATGAACAAGTTGAAAAGTACAGGTCCCAATACCGATCCTTGAGGGACTCCACTTTCTACAGCCCTCCATTGGGAGAACTGTCCATTGATTCCTACTCTCTGCTTCCTGCTTCTTAACCAATTCCTTATCCACAGCAGGACCTCTCCTCTTATTCCATGACTGCTAAGCTTCCTCAGAAGCCTTTGGTGAGGTACCTTGTCAAACGCTTTTTGAAAGTCTAAGTACACTATGTCCACTGGATCACCTCTATCTATATGCTTGTTGACACTCTCAAAGAATTCTAATAGGTTACTGAGACAGGACTTTCCCTTGCAGAAGCCATGCTGGCTCTGCTTCAGCAAGGCTTGTTCTTCTATGTGCTTAGTTAATCTAGCTTTAATAGTACTTTCTACCAGTTTTCCAGGGACAGAAGTTAAGCTAACTGGCCTGTAATTTCCGGGATCCCCTCTGGATCCCTTTTTGAAGATTGGCGTTACATTTGCCACTTTCCAGTCCTCAGGCACGGAGGAGGACCCAAGGGACAAGTTACATATTTTAGTTAGCAGATCAGCAATTTCACCTTTGAGTTCTTTGAGAACTCTCGGGTGGATGCCATCTGGGCCCGGTGATTTGTCAGTTTTTATATTGTCCATTAAGCTTAGAACTTCCTCTCTCATTACCACTATTTGTTTCAGTTCCTCAGAATCCCTTCCTGCAAATGTTAGTTCAGGTTCAGGGATCTGCCCTATATCTTCCACTGTGAAGACAGATGCAAAGAATTCATTTAGCTTCTCTGCAATCTCCTTATCGTTCTTTAGTACACCTTTGACTCCCTTATCATCCAAGGGTCCAATTGTCTCCCTAGATGGTCTCCTGCTTTGAATGTATTTATAGAATTTTTTGTTGTTGGTTTTTATGTTCTTAGCAATGTGCTCCTCAAATTCTTTTTTAGCATCCCTTATTGTCTTCTTGCATTTCTTTTGCCAGAGTTTGTGTTCTTTTTTATTTTCTTCATTCGGACAAGACTTCCATTTTCTGAAGGAAGACTTTTTGCCTCCAAGAGCTCTAAGAAGAGCCTGCTGGATCAGGCCAGTGGCCCATCTAGTCCAGCATCCTGTTCTCACAGTGGCCAACCAGGTGCCTGGGGGAAGCCCACAAGCAGGACCCGAGTGCAAGAACACTCTCCCCTCCTGAGGCTTCTGGCAACTGGTTTTCAGAAGCATGCTGCCTCTGACTAGGGTGGCAGAGCACAGCCATCATGGCTTGTAGCCATTGATAGCCCTGTCCTCCATGAATTTGTCCAATCTTCTTTTAAAGCCATCCAAGCTGGTGGCCATTACTGCATCTTGTGGGAGCAAATTCCATAGTTTAACTATGCGCTGAGTAAAGAAGTACTTCCTTTTGTCTGTCCTGAATCTTCCAACATTCAGCTTCTTTGAATGTCCAGGAGTTCTAGTATTATGAGAGAGGGAGAAGAACTTTTCTCTATCCACTTTCTCAATGCCATGCATAATTTTATACACTTGTATCATGTCTCCTCTGACCCGCCTTTTCTCTAAACTAAAAAGCCCCAAATGCTGCAACCTTTCCTCGTAAGGGAGTCGCTCCATCCCCTTGATCATTCTGGTTGCCCTCTTCTGAACCCTTTCCAACTCTATAATATCCTTTTTGAGATGAGGCGACCAGAACTGTACACAGTATTCCAAATATGGCCACACCATAGATTTATACAATGGCACTATGATATCGGCTGTTTTATTTTCAATACCTTTCCTAATTATCGCTAGCATGGAATTTGCCTTTCCTTTTGCTGGTTGCTGGATAGAGGCCACACGGGCTCTTACGCAGCCATGCTGAAAGTGGCCCAAATGTTATTGCTGCTGATCGGATTCATCTCCACAAGATCTTCACGGTGGGCAGATCACAGTACATACACCTGCTTCAAAATTATCACCATGTATGACTTAGTTATGATTCTGATTTTCTACATTGTCTGCATCTTCAGAATTTACCAAATGCCGGCCTGCATCAACTGGCCACTTGCAGTAAGTTCCTGCCATAATTAAAATAACGTTTGTTTCTAATTTCCAGAGGGCTCACTGGTTTTGACAAATTGCACCGTGGCACTTGTAAACACTAACAAAACTTCTTTTTAAAAAAAAATTAGTAAAACAGTGGGGCAAAAAGGCCATGGAATGTGAGAGTGAAAGAGAGGCCAAGTCCAGATGAGTACAAAATTAAATCTGATCAATCGGCTCTCAGTTTGACATGTTCACAGTATGAAAGATATAAAGAGGAACCTCCGGGTTCCTTCTTCTCCCCTCCACTTGCAGGTCCTGTCTTGGAAACTTCTGAATTGGCAGGATTCCCATGACTCCAGACTGCACCAGGGCCTTTGAAATGTGGTGGACTCTGCAATCTGCATTTGTAGCTGGAGGGGATGCATGGGATGCTCAGCTGCTGGACTGCCATGGTGATCCAGTTTAGCTATCAGTTTGTAATATGATTTATTCTACATCAACAAAAATTGTTGATCTTTGTCTCATTTGAATTTATTGTTGGCTTTTGTAAACTTGCTTCTCTCCGCACCCCCAGCGCTTTGCATTTTGATATTTTGAATGTTTGTTGTGAGCCACTCTGGGCACAACACGCTGTAGAAAGGTGGCATATAAAGAAAGTCAATCAGTCAATCAATCAATACTACTCCTGCTCTAAACCATCTGGGACCATGACCATCTGCTCCCAAATGCACCTGCTTGAGCATTAAGGTCAACCTCAGAGGCCTTCTTCCACATTCCTTCACTAGTAATAGGTGTGGCTGTTGGTGGAACCGAGGACTGGTACCAAGGTTTGTAACACCCTGTCAGAGGAGATCGGCCTGGCTCCATCTCCACTCCAGCCATTTTCTTTTCAATGGAAAGAAAAGCAGGGTCATAGGAACATAATGGACTGCCTTCAAGTCGATCCTCACTTATGGCGACCCTACGAATAGGGTTTTCATGGTAAACGGTATTCAGAGGCGGTCTCCCATTGCCTGCCTCTGAGGCTGAGAGGCAGTGACTGGCTCAAGGTCACCCAGTGAGCTCCGTGGCTGTGTGGGCATTCAAACCCTGGTCTCCCAGGCGGTAGTCCAACACTAACCACTAGGCCACACTGGCTCTCTACCATAGGAACATAGGAAGATGCCTTATACTGAGTCACACCATTGGTCTATCAGGCCAAGTATTGTCTACACAGACTGGCAGCGGCTCTGCAGGGTTTCTGGCAGGGCGTCTCTCACCCAGCCCTACCTGAAGGTGCCGCTGGGGACTGAACCGAGGACCTTGTGCAGGCAAGGCCGGTGTTTCCCCAACTTGTCAAAGTTCCTACAAATTAGTTAACAATGTGGTTGAGCGGGTATGACTTTAACAATGTTGTTTTAAAAGGTTTCTCCCTTCTGTAGGGGGGAACCAAAGCCTGGCCCTAGCCCCCACCTCCTCCCTCCTTTCAGGTGCAGCTGGCTAGCCCTCCACGTGTCCTGGGCCTTCCCGGTCGTCTGCGGCCTCCTCTTCATCCCGACTGTGATCTACTTCCACCTCACCAGTTTTACAGACACAGGAATTCTCCACAAAGGTAAGTGGGGTGCCTGTCTCCCTGCCTCAACTCTCTCCACTAGTGTCATCCGGTGCCCTTCCCTCAAATATCCCTGGGTGATATATAGATTGATTGATTGATTCGCATGTGGTGGCCACGGGTCAAACATGAAGTATTGCCCTGCACCACGTGTCTGCTTCTAAAAGATATGTTCAAAAATCAGAACTTTGGCTCATGGATCTCCAAAGTCTCCTCTAGAGTGGCCCTGAATGGATGAAGGGTGGGATAAAAATGGAACTAAGAAATAAATAATGGTTGCTCCCCACTTTCAAATCTCCTCCACTGACCCCAGGTGGAGGCTGAGATGGAAGGTCAAGATGCAGTGGAGGCGGGTGGCTCCAACGACAGTGGGGCAGTGAATCTGCTCCAGGTTTTAGTCTGAACTGTGGACAGCTCCTTGAAAGTTCAGAATAAAACCTGGAGCAGATTCACTGCCCCACTGACATCGGAGTCACCAGCCACTGTCCAGATGGCTTCCTCAGTCACAGCTTGGCCCAAACAGCTTTTTGTGACTGGCCACTCCTGCTTCAATGCAAGAGCAACAGGATCCATCCTCGGGGTGGCTTCAGTCCAACCTTCTGGCTGAGACTGAAGCTGACTTCTCTCCTTCCTTCCGCCACCAGGCATCGAACAGGAGCTGGCGAACCAGGCTTTTACCATGAAAGACCTCAATCAGCACTGGTGCAACAAATGCCAGCTCTACTGCCTGCAGCACACCTTCCACTGCGCCTGGTGCAATATCTGCGTGGAGGTAAAGTATGACAGCAGCCATCCCAGGCCGCATAATATTTTAGTGATCCGCGTTCCTTCTGCTCCAGGCAGTAGCCACATGACCCGTGTCCTCCAAAGGAGAGAGCACTGGAGATGCAGACAGCCTTTGTAATCGACCTTATCATCATCTCTTGTAAATGTTATTGGAGCACAGAAGGAAGCACACAGGCAGGCCACAGCAAGTCCCAAAGTAGCATCACTTCTCTCTCCTCAAAAACATAGCAAAACGCAGGAAACTGCCTTATAGCAAACCAGACCGCCTAGCTCAGTACCGTTGACACTGTCTGGCAGTGGCTCTCCGAGGTTTCAAGCAAGAGACTGTCCCAGCCCTACCTGGAGACACCAGGGGTTGAACTTGGGACCCTCTGCATGAAAAATAGTCGTTCTGCCACTGGGCTACGGCCCTTCCTGTACCTCAAGGTGGAGAACCTCAGGCCTAGAAGCCAAATGCGGCCCTACAGAACTCTCTGTCTGGCCCTCAGAACTCTCCACAAGCCCACCCCCACCGTCCCTCCTGTGAATTTCCAGCGCTTTTGTCTGGCTGCAATCTGTCCTTGAACTCGGATCATGCCTCTCGATTGCCTGGATGGAAGATAAAAAGAGGGGGGTGTAGAAATTAGCCTACTGTGGACTGCCTTCAAGTCGATCCCGACTTATGACTACCCCATGAATAGGGTTTTCATGGTAAGCAGTATTCAGAGGGGGTTTACCATTGCCTCCCTCTGAGGCTAGTCCTCCCCAGCTGGCTAGGGCCTGCTCAGCTTGCCACAGCTGCACAAGCCAGCCCCTTCCTTGTCCGCAACTGCTAGCTGGGGGGCAGCTGGGCTTCTTCAGACTATGCCGCGTGCCCACGGCTGCACAGGTGGCAGGGCACGTCACCCCTGAGCCACTCCCTGTGGGGGTGATCTTTAGCTGGTCCTTGACACCCAGGGGACACAAGTGGGGATTTGAACTCACAGACTCTGGACTCCCAGTCAGGCTCTTCCCCCCACTACAAAGGTAAAATTTAACATTAATCGATCTGTTAATTAATCTGTGCCCACCACTGGCACGTGACTCTCGGGAGGTTGCCAGAAGGGGATGTGGCCCGTGGACTAAAGAAGGCCTCCCCAGCCCTGCCCTGCCTAATTCAAAACATTGTTCTCACCCCCCAAGTTCCAAACCGATGCGACTGCTGCGCCTGCTGTTCAGCTTTTCGTGTACACACGGTCTGGCCAGTGGCACCTTGTTATGTGGCCCACTCCTGTGTGAACTGGCCTGGGATGAAAAATGTGGTAAAATGTGACTGGGCTCCTGTCAGAAAGCTCCAAGGCACCCTGGAGTTGCTAACCTCCACCTGGCACGAGGTGGGGGCTTGGGACCCTCTCGGGGGGGCTCCGTTCTAACTCTCTGGCCCCAACTGCAGGAATTTGATCACCACTGCATGTGGGTCAACAACTGCATCGGCTGCCACAACCTCCGCTTCTTCATCTTCTTTGTGGTCTTCCTGAGCGGTTACGACCTGGCTGTGCTGGCTTCCTGCCTGGTCTACATGGCGCTCAATTCCCAGCACGCTTTCAGCGTGGAGAAGATTTGCACGTATCCTTCCTCTACCCGGAGCACACAAGAGCAAAGCTCTGGACCCAGCTCTGTGTGTGTGTTCCAGTGCAATGATTGTAGGATCCTTTTTCCCCACTCTCCTACCTCTCGTGTTCAGAAGTACATGCAACTCTCTCCCTCTCTTCCTGTGAAATTACCAACTGCAGTTTTATCTGGGCCGGCTCTACCATTAGGCATGTTGAGGCCTCTGCCTCAAGCGGCAGATGTTGGGGTGGGCGGCAGACGGGTCAGAGAACAGAACCGTGTGTGCCATTTGGCTTGCCCTCTGACCCTTCCTGCCCACAAGTATGGTGAAGGGCACTGTCTGTCCAACTGCCACTGCCGAAGCGTCATCTGCCGTCCAGGCAGTTTTCGTACAAGGGGATCTTATCCTTAGCCTCAGGCAGTGAAATATCTTTGGCCAACCCTGAGTTTTACACACATATCTGTTTCCTCCTTGGCAGCTGGTGTGTGTATGTTTATGTGTTCTCCAAGCTCTTTGATGGCTGTCTCATCCCAATACTCTGAGAGATCCCCCATCTCCTCAACCATTCCCTCCCACCAGCCAACCGTCCTGGGCTGTCAGCCTAAAAAAGTAACCATCAGTCAGTAGTTGTAATGCTCCTGGACAGCCACCAATTATTTATTGATTTATTACATTGTCATCCCACCTTTCCTCCATGGAGCCTAAGGTGACATACAAACATGGTTCTACCCCTCCCAGTTTTACCCTCACAGTAACCCTGTGAGGTAGGTTGGGCTGAGAGACAGTGATTGGCTGAAGGTCACCCAGTGAGCTTCATAGCCAAGCAGGGATTCGAACCCTGGTCCCAGTCTGACACTCTAACCACTACGCCACATTGGCTCTCATTTATATTTATTTACAAGTCTTTTCCAGAACTGGCATTTGCACAGTAAGCACATACGTGCCAGGGGTGGCACCAGGCATGACTGGACCATTTGGCACCAGCCTGGCCCAGGCCACCAGCATCATACACCCCCTCCCAATACCCCCTCCCATTGCAGGGGGCACAGGGCTTAAATAGGACCCCCGCACACCTACCTCCTGTGTTACTGTGCACACACACACACTCTGCACACTCAGAGCTCACATGCCTGCCATCACCGAAGATGGCAGCAGGGGCATCCCTAAGTGGTTAACGCCTCCATCACCATCTTGGGTGATAGTAGGTATGCATGTGCAGCACACAGGGTGTGCACACTGATGTGCTGACATGGGAGATAGTTGGGGCAGGTGGGCTTATTTAAGCCCATGCCACCTGTTTCAGGTGTGTATTGCCTGGGAGCTCCCACTCTGTGATCCGTGGCAGCGTTGGGTCACTTGCTCCCACAGCCTGATGCTGGTGTGGATCACAGAGTGGAAGCTCCACCTTCCCAGCCTAAGGAGGAGGCCCTTGAGGGCCACAGGGGCCCTTGCCCAGGGCCCGACCTGGCTGCCTGCTGGTGCCAGGCCCATGTGCAGGCATGGTCCTAGGCCCCCATGCCTCCAACACTGGTGGTCCTTCCATCCCTCCCTCCCATATTAAAAATTAGGAACACGGGAAGGCTGCGTACACACCATACATTCAAAACACATTTGAAGCATGTTATTTCCCCAAAGAATCCTGGGAACTGCAGTTTGATAAGGGTGCTGAAAATTGTAGCTGTGTGATAAACCTGAGTGTGGGTAGACTTTGTATACCACTGGCATAGAATCATAGAACAGTAGAGTTGGAAGGGGCCTACAACGCCATCAAGTCCAACCCCCTGCTCAATGCAAGAATCCAAATCAAAGCATTCCCAACAGGTGGCTGTCCACTTGCCTCTTGAATGCCTCCAGTGTTGGAGAGCCCACCACCTCCCTAGGTCATTGGTTCCACTGTCATATCGCTCTAACAGTTGGGAAGTTTTTCCTGATGTCCAGTTGAAATCTGGCTTCCTGCAACTTGAGCCCATTATTCCGTGTCCTGCACTCTGGGACGATCGAGAAGAGATCCCAGCCCTCCTCTGTGTGACAACCTTTCATGTACTTGAAGAGTGCTGTCCTATCTCTCCTCAGTCTTCTCTTCTCCAGCAGCCCTCCAGTCAGGGAGTCTTTTCCAGCCCAACCTGGAGAGGTGGGGACTTGAACCTGGGACAGTCTGCATGCAGTGCAGGGGCTCTACCACTAAACTACTTCCCAACCAGGCCTTCATCTCTGTGCCTTCCTTGACTCTTGTTCTCCCAGGGTGCTGGTGACCATCCCCACGGCCTTCTACCTGGTGCCACTGCTCATCCTGCTCTGCACCCAGGTCAGCTACCTCTTAGCAGCTCAGCACAGATGTAAATTCCAGGTACCACAAGCAGATGCAACGGTGCATGTGGCTGGGGGAGAGGAGGGAGAACGTGCTGCTGGGCTGTAGAGCCGCGTGATCCGAATTCCTAGTATGTCTGCCGGGGGATGGGAAGTTCCATGTTGTGTAATCCAAAGCCCCACCTTTCCCCCTCAGCCCCAGAGTGTGCCTCATGTTCTAAACTCTCTCCAGCAGATCCAGAGGCCCACCACTGATGCCAGACACGGTTCCCTACATCAGGGGTCCCCAACCTTTTTGGGCCGGGGGCACCAAAGAAATTGTCGTTGAGACTAGAAAATACCCATTTCACAGAAGAAAAATTGGTGATGCTCAGAACCCCTGGCCCAAACAACTGGAGAAACAGCTACACCGTCACAGAACAAAACACACCCGCACAAAAGCAGGCAACAAGAAAAGGGGAATAAAACACCCCACAATTTTTTTAAAAAGCTTTAAAAATTGGGAGAGGCAGGGGGTTTGAGGGGATCTGAGAATACCATTGTGCCCGTGGGTGCCATGGTGGAGACCTCAGTCCTAAGACACATGCCTTTGGGATGCTCTGTGTAGTTTTGGCAGGGCTGACCCTGCTGTTAGGCAGAGTGAGGCAGCCATCTCAGAGAGCACATTCCCTTGATCCCCCACTTTGGCCATTTCTCAAGGGCCCCCCCCAACTGTTCCCCATCCTCCTGAATTGGTTCTCCACCACCACATGACAGGCAGTACTGTTGGGAAAGGCCCCTGGCCAAGTGAGCAGGCAGAGAGGCAGCCAGGCCTGACCACGCACTCAAACAGTTGCTGAAAGTGCTCGTGCCTTGCTCTGGTCACATGATTCACTCTGGGACCATTGCTGTTGCACTACAGCATCCCTTCGAGTGGCTGGCAAGCAGGTGCCAAGCTGAGGAGTGAGCAAGTTAGAATGTCCACTTTGTATCTCCAAGAAAAGAGGGCACAGTTCTGCATAACATTTCCATATGCTAATGTACATGTATAAACAAAGGTTTAGAAATAAGGGAGAATTTTTTACATAGAAATACAAAACATCTCACCCTAGTCAGAAAGACCATGACCAGATAACTGGTGATGGGCAACTTCAAAGCCTCTGCACGTCTTCCTGCTTCGATTAGAGGGTGTCCTCCGTAAAGTAGAAGGATACCTGGCCACCCTAGAGTGGGGAACAGAGAAAGAAGTGTGTGTGTGTGTCTGTGTGTGTTCCTTCCCTTCCCATCTCTGCCCTTCCACATCTCTTTCCACAGGCTCCCTCCTTCAATCAGCCTTTTGCCTCGAACTTGTACAATTCAGAATTTTGCAAGCAGCACAGGACAAAGTGAGTGACTTGGGCCTTGGCCGAGCAACCCTTCCTTGGAGATAATCACCATGTGTTGAGGATTAGGGGCTGCCACCCTATATCTATTATCATTACTACTATTACTACTAATTAAATTACATTTGAGGGTGGTTAAAAGCAATTAATCAAACTGTGGCCACAATCCTATACATCAGCTACACCAGCTGAGTCCCCATAAGGTCCGCTATGCCATCTCAGTACCAAACAAGCTGCTGCCACAAAAGATGCGTGGGCAGAACACCTGAGATGCACTCGGCTGGTTTAGCTACTCTGACACCAGTGAAGATGCACCCACCAGCTAAAATAAGGCAGCATCTGGGTAGGTCAGAGGCAGCCCAGGGCAGAAAGTTCTCACCCCAAGTCCTGCCCTCCTCCAGGCCACAGTCCCAGTAGTGTAGTGGCAAATTCAGGGATGTGAGGTCCCTTCATGATAGTCACCCCACACGCCCTCAGTCACACACCCTTTCCGACACTTCCTTGTCTCCCTTGCTCTCCCTGTCATCTTATGTGTTCACACTCCACTACAACAGGAGACCCTAGCAGCCAATCAGCATGGCCTAGAAGTAGGCATTGTGAGAGCAGGGGCACAGGATATAAATTCAGAAGAGCAAAATTACCACAGGCCAAACCACAAGTGCCAAAGACACTTGAAGAGAGACACTGCTTACAAGTGCATGTACGCTAATGCTAGGAGCCTCCGAACCAAGATGGGAGAACTGGAGTGCTTGGTCTTAGAGGAGAGCATTGATATAGTGAGCATAACGGAGACCTGGTGGAATGGAGAAAACCAGTGGGATACAGTTATCCCTGGATATAAACTATATCGGAAGGACAGGGAAGGACGTATTGGTGGCGGAGTCGCTCTATACGTGAAAGAAGGCATTGAATCCAGCAAGCTCGAAACCCCAAAAGAGGCAGACTCCTCCACAGAATTGTTGTGGGTGGTGATACCATGCCCCAGGAGGGACTTAACACTGGGAACGATCTATCGTCCCCCTGATCAAAATGCTCAGGGAGACCTTGAGATGAGGTATGAAATTGAGGAAGCATCCAAACTAGGAAATGTGGTAGTAATGGGTGACTTCAACTACCCGGACATAGACTGGCCGCACATGTGTTCCAGTCATGACAAAGAACCAAAGTTTCTAGATATTCTAAATGACTATTCCCTAGACCAGTTGGTCATGGAACCGACCAGAGGGACGGCAACCCTGGACTTAATCCTCAGTGGGGACCGGGACCTGGTGCGAGATGTAAGTGTTGTTGAACCGATTGGGAGCAGTGACCACAGTGCTATTAAATTAAACATACATGTAAATGGCCAATTGCCAAGAAAATCCAACACGGTCACATTTGACTTCAAAAGAGGAAACTTCACAAAACTGAGGGGATTGGTAAAAAGAAAGCTGAAAAACAAAGTCCAGAGGGTCACATCACTCAAAAATGCTTGGAAGTTGTTTAAAAACACTACATTAGAAGCTCAACTGGAGTGCATACCGCAGATCAGAAAAGGTACCGCCAGGGCCAAGAAGATGCCAGCATGGTTAACGAGCAAAGTCAAGGAAGCTCTTAGAGGCAAAAAGTCTTCCTTCAGAAAATGGAAGTCTTGTCCGAATGAAGAAAATTAAAAAGAACACAAACTCTGGCAAAAGAAATGCAAAAAGACAATAAGGGATGCTAAAAAAGAATTTGAGGAGCACATTGCTAAGAACATAAAAACCAACAACAAAAAATTCTATAAATACATTCAAAGCAGGAGACCATCTAGGGAGGCGATTGGACCCTTGGATGATAAGGGAGTCAAAGGTGTACTAAAGAACGATAAGGAGATTGCAGAGAAGCTAAATGAATTCTTTGCATCTGTCTTCACAGTGGAAGATATAGGGCAGATCCCTGAACCTGAACTAACATTTGCAGGAAGGGATTCTGAGGAACTGAGACAAATAGTGGTAATGAGAGAGGAAGTTCTAGGCTTAATGGACAATATAAAAACTGACAAATCACTGGGCCCGGATGGCATCCACCCGAGAGTTCTCAAAGAACTCAAAGGTGAAATTGCTGATCTGCTAACTAAAATATGTAACTTGTCCCTCGGGTCCTCCTCCATGCCTGAGGACTGGAAAGTGGCAAATGTAACGCCAATCTTCAAAAAGGGATCCAGAGGGGATCCCGGAAATTACAGGCCAGTTAGCTTAACTTCTGTCCCTGGAAAACTGGTAGAAAGTACTATTAAAGCTAGATTAACTAAGCACATAGAAGAACAAGCCTTGCTGAAGCAGAGCCAGCATGGCTTCTGCAAGGGAAAGTCCTGTCTCAGTAACGTATTAGAATTCTTTGAGAGTGTCAGCAAGCATATAGATAGAGGTGATCCAGTGGACATAGTGTACTTAGACTTTCAAAAAGCGTTTGACAAGGTACCTCACCAAAGACTTCTGAGGAAGCTTAGCAGTCATGGAATAAGAGGAGAGGTCCTGTTGTGGATAAGGAATTGGTTAAGAAGCAGAAAGCAGAGAGTAGGAATCAACGGACAGTTCTCCCAATGGAGGGCTGTAGAAAGTGGAGTCCCCCAAGGATCGGTATTGGGACCTGTACTTTTCAACTTGTTCATTAATGACCTAGAATTAGGAGTGAGCAGTGAAGTGGCCAAGTTTGCTGACGACACTAAATTGTTCAGGGTTGTTAAAACAAAAAGGGATTGTGAAGAGCTCCAAAAAGATCTCTCCAAACTGAGTGAATGGGCGGAAAAATGGCAAATGCAATTCAATATAAACAAGTGTAAAATTATGCATATTGGAGCAAAAAATCTGAATTTCACATATACGCTCATGGGGTCTGAACTGGCGGTGACCGACCAGGAGAGAGACCTCGGGGTTGTAGTGGACAGCACGATGAAAATGTCGACCCAGTGTGCAGCAGCTGTGAAAAAGGCAAATGCCATGCTAGCGATAATTAGGAAAGGTATTGAAAATAAAACAGCCGATATCATAATGCTGTTGTATAAATCTATGGTGCGGCCGCATTTGGAATACTGTGTACAGTTCTGGTCGCCTCATCTCAAAAAGGATATTATAGAGTTGGAAAAGGTTCAGAAGAGGGCAACCAGAATGATCAAGGGGATGGAGCGACTCCCTTACGAGGCAAGGTTGCAGCATTTGGGGCTTTTTAGTTTAGAGAAAAGGCGGGTCAGAGGAGACATGATAGAAGTGTATAAAATTATGCATGGCATTGAGAAAGTGGATAGAGAAAAGTTCTTCTCCCTCTCTCATAATACTAGAACACGTGGACATTCAAAGAAGCTGAATGTTGGAAGATTCAGGACAGACAAAAGGAAGTACTTCTTTACTCAGAGCATAGTTAAACTATGGAATTTGCTCCCACAAGATGCAGTAATGGCCACCAGCTGGGATGGCTTTAAAAGAAGATTAGACAGATTCATGGAGGACAGGGCTATCAATGGCTACTAGCCATGATGGCTGTGCTGTGCCACCCTAGTCAGAGGCAGCATGCTTCTGAAAACCAGTTGCCGGAAGCCTCAGGAGGAGAGAGTGTTCTTGCACTCGGGTCCTGCTTGCGGGGTTCCCCCAGGCACCTGGTTGGCCACTGTGAGAACAGGATGCTGGACTAGATGGGCCACTGGCCTGATCCAGCAGGCTCTTCTTATGTTCTTATGTAAAGGGGAGGCTGTGTGTCAGCTACTGAGAAGAGTCTTCTCAGTGGCTGACTTACCTCCTTTCAGTCTGTTTGGCTCCAATTAGCACAAAAGGACAAGACTCTTCTCAGTGGCTAACACACTGTCATGATGATTGGCTCATACATAGAGACCTGGCTGGGACCCTGCTCCCCAAAATGTAAGGGGTCTGTGACACCCCGCAACATCAGACGACTACCCCTGCGCAGCCCCATCAACAGTTTGACTTTATTCTAGCCCTATCCCTGGTGACATTTCCTCCATGGAGCTCGGGGGAGAGGTGGGAATAAGAGCGCCTCCAGACTATCAATGTTTGTTTTGCCAGAGAGATCCAACCACATACCAGGAAATGTAGGTCTGTGCAGTTAGAGGGGATTAAAGCGCTCCATCATCTGCACACAGCAAACCCACTTTAAAAAAGAAACAGACTTTTTGCGGTTAAGGAAGTGACAGGGAAATGCCCAATAATGACCATGCAAGCAGGACAGGATGAATGCTTGCTGCCGTGTAACCTCCCCACAAACAAATCGGAACAAATGCTCAATAAAGACCCCATGCAATCTAACCTACGCATAAGCGTTGCACAAGCAGATCAGGACGGATGCTCAATGAACGGGCGGTCTGGAGGAGCCCTCAGTTAGAAAAGAGTCCCTCCCTCCTCCACAAGGACCACCCCCACAATTTAAAAGCCAACTCCCCCCTTTTGTTCTCGTAGGTACAGAGTGAGGTCGGCCGTGCCAGCTGCTGGAGCCGTGGCCCTGGGAGCTATGAAGACCTCTCCGCTCTGCCACGTCCCCTGGATTTCCAGCTCAGCCGTCCTGAGCTCCTGCCCACATAGCTGCCCACGAGACACATGCAGGGAACAGAAGGCGCTCAAGGCTTGGCACCACCTCCTGTCCGCTGTGGGGAGCCTTCTGCATCGAGAGGGTCCCAGGCTGGGAGCATCATCAGAACAGGCTGAGAAGCAGGTGAGCCACTCCTGTTGGCAGTGGCGGCTAGTGGCTCCATGTCAGCGGGGCAGTGGAATCTGCTCCAGGTCTTAGTCTGAACTTTCAAGGAGCTGTCCAAGGTGCTTCAGCATAAAATGGCTGGGTCACACTTTTAAGTCTTCTTAAAAGTAAAAATATAAAAATATCTGCAACAGCCACCTAAATCTCAAAATGCTGCATACTTGTCTAATTCCAGAGGGCTGGAGCTGCAACACTAAAAGGCTAGTTTTCTAGTACACACTAAGGGTAGCTCTGGGAGATGTGTTACTCTCAGTAGTGCCCCATCTGAGAACACACACACACACAAAGAATGACAATAATTACTAATATTTTATAAATCAAAGGCCTGTCGTAGTCTAACCACTGTGTATCCTTTGTGCAAGCAAATCAGGATAAATGCCAAACAGGTCATCTGGAGGAGCCCCAGCTGTGACCTTGAAGAGCTCCACACCAGCATTTCCCAACCTGGTGCCCTCCAGATGTTTTGGACTACAACTCCCATCAGCCTCAGTTAGCATAGCCATTGGGAAAGACTGGAGTAGTCAGGTTGGGGGGGGGGAGCTGGCATCTTGTTTATATGAGGAAAAGCTCCTGCAACCAAAGCCCGAAACAAACAGACTTGTAATTCCTCCTTTGGGATTAAGGACAAATTGAGGAGGTCCAGCAGGAAAAAAAATCTCTGTGCGTTGCGGTGTCATCGGATGGATGCCCTAGTGTGTTACATGCCTTCCTGTTCAGTGACGGGTCAATGCTCTTTCAGGTTGGCAAGAAGAAAACTAGCTGGCACCAGGACGCCAAAGAGAGAACCGTGGAGATCCCAAGTGAGTACATGTCCTGCAATGGACATTCCAGCCACCTGCTAGTGAGGGAGGACTCGGGGGGTCAGTGGATCTTAGCAAATAAGGAGCTGAAGGAGGTGAAGAAGGAAACCGGGTTGGATGATTTCAGCCATCCACATAACAGATGAGGAACATCTGTGGTCTTCCAGATGCAGAGCTTGGAAAAGTTACTTTTTTTAAACTACAACTCCCATCAGCCCCAGCCAGCATGGCCACTGGATTAGGCTGGTGGGAATTGTAGTTCAAAAAAGTAACTTTCCCAAGCTCTGTCCAGACGTTGCAGGACCATAACTCTCATCCTCCCTGACCATTGGCCTTGCTGGCTGGGGCTGGTGGGAGCTACAGTCCAACAAATTCTGGAGGGCTACAAGTCGCCCACCCCTGGCCTGTAGAGCACACATTTGGGGATAGTCCTACATGTCTGACATCAGCGTGAGCGGGGGAGGGAGTATATCTTGGAAGAGGATCCTCTTTTGTCTTTCATCCTTCCATGCTTGTGCCCCTGCTGAGGTGAGGGGAAGGGAGCCGTGTGGTATAGACAATTGAGTTTTCCAGCAACTAAGACTAGCAGCACGATCCTAACCATGTCTGCTCAGACACAAGTCCTATTAAATTCAGTTGGGCTTCCTCCCAGGTAAATGGGGTTAGGATTGCCACCTTAAGTTATAATCCTACCCCCCCTTCTTTGAACTCAGTGAGACTTGCTTCTGAGTAGTCGTGCACAGGGTTGCACTGTTGGGCGGCAATCTTAGGCTCTCACACTTACCTGGCAGTAAGATGAAGATGATTTCTACAGGGAGGGATGAAAGCTTCACGTCTTGGAATTGGAGGGTTAGTGGAGAGGCAATTCGCATCAGGTGAAGGATGTGCAGATGGAAGGATGTGGGGGGACTGACCTCGCTGCATTTTAAGCTGGTAATGTGACAGTACAACAACCCCTAGGGTCATGGCAACCATTTATTTATTTATTTATTTTTATTTTATTTGTATCCCACCCTTCCTCCCAGCAGGAGCCCAGGGCAGCAAACAAGGCACTAAAAACACTCTAAAACATCATAAAAACAAATCTTAAAATACATTAAGACAAAACAGCGTTATACAGATAGGAATCTGCACACTAGGGACAGGATCTGCATTTCGGTACCTGTTCAATTTTGCTTCGTCGAACTTCCTTCCGGTACTGCTTCATGAGGGATCAATGTTTGCTATTTGCTATTAATACCGATTCTTCCCCCCCCCAAAAAAAATTTGATATTAACAAGCGTTTTAAATTGAGACCTTATCCCAGTCTGCATCTGTGTTGGAATTACTTTTTAATATGTTTTTAAACCTTTTAAAAAAAAACATGTTTTTAACTTTTTAAGATGCCTTGAAAGCTTTTTAAAAAAATGTTTTTAAAGATGTTTTGTTTTAATGTATTTTAAAGTCTGTTTTTATGATGTTTTAAAGTGTTGTTAACTTAAGAGCTGTTAGAGCCATATGACAATGGAACCAATGCCCTAGAGAGGTAGTGGGCTCTCTGACGCTGGAGGCATTCAAGAGGCAGCTGGACAGCCACCTGTTGGGGATGCTTTGACTTGGATTCCTGCATTGCACAGGGGGTTGGACTTGATGGCCTTATAGACCCCTTTCAACTCTACTATTCTATGATTCCATGATCTATGTTTTTAGTGCTTTTGTTTACCGCCCTGGGCTCCTGTTGGGAGGAAGGGCGGGATGTAAATCAAATAAATAATATCGATATTTTTCAAAATATGAATTTTTAATCGACTTTTTAAAATACTGATATTTTAAATGAAATATCAGTATTAATATCAATATCCCCTCAAATATCAATATTAATATCAATATTTTGAGGGAAATATCAATATTAATATTTTTAGGCAATCTTTACTTTTAAAAAATATCCACTTCAGCTGTGGAAAACGGCTAGGAAAAACCCAATCCCCAAGGACAAAAAAAAAAAAAGCTAATAAATAGGAAATCTGGTGTCAAATTCAAACTTTGCAAAATTCGAGCACATCTCTACTGTACACTTCCTGCCTCTCAGCAGCTCTGCTCTTTCTTCCTTGCCAGTTCCTGACGGGCTGGACTCCGCGGAGTTGCTGGATTCGGACCAAGACATGCACTGGAAATGGCAGATCCATGCCAGCCGGCGAGCCGCTTTGTTGCCCACAGCCACCCTCCTCTCCGTGTCTGATATCTGAAAGGAAACTCACAGGGCTCCCCTTTATTCCAGTGAACACAGTTTTGTGAAGAAAAAAGTGGATAAACGCATTTGCAAAGTCTCGCTCTTCCATGTGGGTTCGTTTCTTTTTCGTTTAGGCTGGGCAGAGGGGGAAGTTGCTACGATGAGGCCTTGAAGGTGGCCAACTCATGGGCTGCAGGGAAAGGGGAAGCAACTTTTGGTGTCACACCAAACTCTTGTACCTCAAACCCACCTGAAAAGAGACATTAATGTTTTGTTTTTATTTTACTTTTTGCTGAGACCTACGGTCAAATATGGTCAGGAGGAAGGGCAGGAAATTGAATAAATAAATATTTGTTTGAGCGTTAAAAGAGAGCAGGGTAAATTTCTGGACCGGGATAGCCTGACCACTGTTGTCCACACACTGGTAACCTCCAGGCTGGATTACTGTAATGCGCTCTATGTGGGGCTGCTCTTGAGGTTGGTCCGGAAGCTGCAGCTGGTGCAAAATGCGGCAGCGAGACTACTCACTGGGGCAGGGTATCGCCAACATGTCACCCCGCTGCTGAAAGAATTGCACTGGCTGCCCATTTGCTACCGGGCCAAGTTCAAGGTTCTAGTTCTGGTGTACAAAGCCCTGTACAGCTTGGGACCAAGATACCTGAAAGACCGTCTTACCCCTTATATACCCAGTCGATCACTGTGCTCTGCTGGTGAGGGCCTCCTGCAGATACCATCTTATCAGGAGGTTCATTCTGCACAATATAGGAAACAGACCTTTAGTGTGGCAGCACCTACCCTGTGGAATTCCCTCCCTCTGAATATTAGGCAGGCGCCATCTCTACTATCTTTTTGGCGCCTTTTGAAGACTTTCCTCTTTCAACAAGCCTTTTAGGCTGAGACAGTCTGTGTCTGTGTTAGAATTGCTTAATATGTTTTTTAATAATGTTTTTAACCCTTTTTTAAAGTTGTTTTTTTTAATGTTTTTAACACTGTTTTGTTTTAATGTATTTTGAGATCTGTTTTTATGATGTTTTAAAGTGTTTTTAGCACTTTGTTTGCCCCCCTGGGCTCCTGCTGGGAGGAAGGGCAGGATACAAATTAAATAATAAATAATAAATAAATAAAGGTGGGGAGGAAACGCCGTTCTTCCCACTCCGAGGCAAAGGGAAATGGTGCATGTGGGGCAACAACAGAGCGAGAGACGGACGGATGTGGCCCATGAGGGCATCCCCCTCAGATGAAGAGCGGCCTGCCCCCTAAAGGGGGCAGGGGCCTGGAAGCCCCTGCATGAATGTCTGCACCTCCTCCCAGACCTCTCCCAGGCATAATTCAAGGTCCTGCTTCTATCCTACCAATTCTGTGTAGCTAAATAGGCCCCACCATTCCTCAGAAATCTCCTCTTCCCCTTTGTCTCTTTACAAACCCTTGGGAATAGGCCTATAGCTCAGTAGTAGAGCATCTGATTCAGGTGCAAAAAGTCCCAGGTGCAATCCCTTGCATCTCCTGGCAGAGCTGAGAAAGGCTCCTGCTTCAAACCCTGGAGAGTCACTGGCGGTCAATGTGGGCAACACTGAGCAATATTGAGGTGTGAGGCACCTTCGTCCGTAACTTTTCTTGCACAAGCCCCATTGTCATGAATAACTTTTCTGCAGCTCCAGTTAAGTTTCAGTTAGCGGGGACAGTAGATCCCTGAGGGCACCATCAGGCCAGGGGAGCAAGCCATTTTCCAGTTCTTATGGGCAATGAAGAGTGCTGGCTGCTATGTCAGTGGGGCAGTGAATCTGCTCTGGGTTTTAGTCCTAACTTGGAATGGATTCGCTGCCCCACTGACATAGGAGCCACGGGCCTCTACTGCTTACAGGTAAGGCTTACCTGCCTTGTTACCTGAGCACTATTATTCCCATTTCTATATATGCCTCTAGGTGGCAGTAATACCCCTCTGTATTCAGATTCTGATGGGGTCTCCTGTATTCACATCCTGGGTCTAAATGGAAATGGACTGCCTTGAAGTCGATTCTGACTTACGCGAATAGGGTTTTCATGGTAAGCAGTATTCAGAGGAGGTTTACCATTGCCTCCCTGTGAGGCTGAGAGGCAGTGACTGGCCCAAAGCCACCCAGTGAGCTTCATGGCTATGTGGGGATTTGAACCCTGGTCTCCCAGGACGGAGTCCAGCACCTTAACCACTACTGGCTCTCGGGTCTAACTAGGGATTACAATTACTGTATCATTAAGAATCCCTTCTGAAAGAAACATACCAAGTAGCTTCACTTGTTTGTAGCTGAGTCCGTGAGAGGATCACAAGGATTATTCTTTCTATCACCCTGTCAGGACCCTTTCTGTCAGGATCCCACCTCAGGCGCCACCTGCTAGGATCCCACCTATGGTCACCACCTTGTCACGGTTCCACCTCAGGGTCCTGGTCTTTAAATGGTTCTCACTGGCTGTAGCAAAGGTCTCTCAAGATCCCACGGCTAGGCAGCACCACCAGACCTTCCTGTAAAACAATATTGCCTTGGTCTCCTCCTGGCTTATTGCTACTTTGTGTCTGGGTGCACTTGCAGGCCTCAACCCCCCTGTATCCTTGTGCCTATAAAGAATACAGACCTGGGTTGCTCTGGATACCTGATGATTTTACACTATCTCTTCACCGCTGCCACCATTGATACTGTTTCCCAACCTTGGTAAATACCCTGCCCACCCTTCTGGTCTGTGTAAACCCAGCCAGGATCAGGCGTTAGGTAAACCAAGAAATATTTATTTATATACACAGGAATAACAAGATTACTTAAAGGTATAGTTTAACAAGCGTATGGTTTCATCAGATGCATTACTCTTTATGTTACTAGTCTTCAATAACCTGCCTCACTACCAGCCTAATCTAATCCAACCCACAAAACCAACCAACAGCCTCCCTCAGAACTCCCACCAACAGAACTAACTAATCACCAACTAAAACCAACCCACCCTCTCTCAACTGTCATCCTCTCATTTATACCTTCAGACCCTCAAGCGCTCAGCCAATCATAATACAACATCCTCCAGAATTCCAGTCCATGTACTCCCCCCTCTCACTCAGTCTACTTACCATATATACTCTAATAAACCCACACTTACCATATTTACAGTATTATAAATACTGGGGCATCACACACCCCTCACTGGTTCAGGTGAGTAACTACAAGCGTTGTTGTCTCCCATTCCAGCAATCCAGATACAACTGAGTCCAGGGCTGCTCGCAGCATAATCCAAACCCAAGTTCCACTGGGATAAGCAATTTCGGAATAGGTCAGTCTTTGGCTGTCCTTCATCCAGGCTCAGCCCAGAATATGCTGGCGTAAGTCTCTCAACCTAGCTGAGGTGGAGCTATGCTGCTCGGCCTGGGCTCAGCCAGTGGAACTTAAGCCAGTGTAAATTACACCAGGATAAGTCCCTCTCAAAAAAGGGGGTCGAGGAGGAACAGGGCAAGGAGAGATTTACCCCTGTTCCAAACGTCTTTCAGCTTAGTCCTGTGAGCTGGCAACCCAGCAGAAGTTACACTGGCAAAAAGGGTGGTGTAAGTCAAACTCCATTTCACTTTTTCCCCTCTGTCAGGTTTGGGGGCCAGCTCAGCCAACAGTGGCCCCACTCTTGAATGTAGTTTGAAGTAGGGCTAACGTCCTCTGGCTTAACCTAAGACAGTGTTTGTTCCACTGGCTTCCCCTCCTTAGGATTGCTCTGTTAGTGACTAAACTATAGAAAGCGTAAATTATGCCAATGTAAATTATGCCAGTATAATGTATCCCTATTCCAAACTCTGTTCAGGAACAGGGGTACTGCTGGCTGAGTTGGCCCAAGACTGGCAGATGGAAAAGAAGCCTTCAAAACAGAGTTTGGCTTAACGCATCCTTTGTGCCAGTCTAAATTCTGCTGGGTTGCTGGATCATATGACTGAGCTGAACAGAGTTTGCAATAGGGGTAAGTCTCCCCCTGTCCCATCCAACCTTCACCGCACCCACAGGATGCCCCCTTTTTTCAGGACTTACGCCAGCCTTAGCTTAGCCAGCTTCAGCCGAGGCCCAGGTGAGCTGAGATGGAGGATTTACACCAGTGTATCTCTGGCTGAGTCAGGATAAGGGACTTATCCCATCTGAGCCCAGGCTGAGCTGCCTCAGCCGGAAATCTGCCTGTTCCAAACTCTCTCATCCTGGTGGATTTTGAGTTTGGATTGCTCCCCAAACCATATAAAGACACTATCCCTGCATTGCTGGACGGCTCCTTGGCAGAGCATTTTTAAAGGAATTGTTACTAGGTGTCCATTTTTTCACTCAAATAGCCTGCACGTGGTAGCCTCTCTGCCATGTACAAGCCCTGACATTTGGATTGAAGCAAAAGTGGTTAAAAAAATAGCCTTGCAAATGCATTTACACAAGTTTCTAGCCCAGCAAAATTCTTACTAACCTGCTCCCCACTAGTAAATACATGAATTAAAAATTAAAATTAAGCTGTCAGTGATGATCCTGCTGACGCAGAATTCGTACAAAGAAAAAGAACAACGATACAGAGAACCAGACATCAGAGTGCAAAGGGAGAGAGATTTTGTTAAGAAGTTTTTCAGAGAGACTGGTGGTTTGTTAATAACCCTAAGAATGATTGTGTAATGTGCCCCTATGTTGTACTGTTTCTATTCAATTTCACTGAAACGTCAATACCTCTAGTCAGTATTTCAGTGACTTCCAATCTTGCTTCACTGATTAAATTTTGTGTGTCTATTTTTGTCCCCTGGGTGTCCAGATGCTAGGACCATCCATTTGGCCACACAACTATTAGTTTAACAATGTCTTGCTCCTTAATGATCTTAGCCCTTTACAGATGGTCATTTAGGTCAGCCTTCCCCAATTTAGTGCCATCCAGATGTTTTATTAGACTACAACTCCCATCAGCATAGTTGTGCTAGCTGGGGCTGATGGGACTTGTAGTCTAAAACATCTGGAGGGCACCAAGTTGGAGAAGGCTGGACTAGTACAACATTCTGTTTCCAACAATGGCCCTCCCTCACTATCTGTCCCCCAAAAACTGGAATTCAGAGGCACACTGCCTGTGAACATGGAGGTTCCACTGATTCTCCATACATTGACCTGATCCCGTTTCTAAGCCTTAGAATGTAATAAGAGAACTAGAAGTAGTAGACAACTGCCCTTCATAAAACATTCTCAATGCAGTGAAGAATTGACAATAAAATACAAACTAAAGCTTCAGCAATAAATCTATCTGACCCCAATATCATAAGAATAGTCAACAGCAACAGCACAATACATATTCACAAAACAACAAGCAACACCGCAGCCATTTTGTTAACCTTCATATGTTAACAGATATGCCAAAATGATGTCAACGAGGGGTAATGAGTGTCTCTCCAAAGGGAGAGCATTCCACAACTGGGGAGCCATGGCCAAGAAGTGCCTACTGAGGGTAAGCACAGCATATTCCATGGTTAAGGGTGCCACTATCACCAGGGCCTCCTCTGCAGATCTTAGAGCATGAGCTGGCACATATTGGTAAAGACGCTCCTTCAAGTACCTGGGTTGGACTCTGAGCTACCTGTTCACTAAAGCAGGGGTAGCCAACATGGTGCCCTGAAGATGTTGTTGGACTCCACCTCCCATCAGCCCCAGCAACCACGGCCAATGGTCTGGGATGATGGGCGTTGTAGTCCAGCAACATCTGTAGGGCACTACACTGGCTGCCCCTGCACTGAAGCTCAAGCCACCATTTTTGGAGAGATGATGTCTGAGTAGATAGGAAGAAGGAGGCCCACCTGGCAACTGCCCTCCACCCCCACCTCCCGCTCCACTTTTTCCTTCATGTCTGTGTGCTCCCCCCCCAGCACATGCTCCAAGGCACAGTCATCTCTGCAAGTCCAGGTACTCTTCTAGCAACAACAAGCCCTGACATTAAAACCCAGTTGGGTCTGTGCCCTGGAGACTGATTCTGTTTGTTTCTAAGGCGCCAGGCTGGGATAGCTCTGTGGGCAGTGACCCACTGAATTCCAGACAAAATTGATATCTGTCCTGTGCGTGGTGCCGTCCTTGGAACTGTTTCTTCCAGAAGATATGAGCTGTGTTCTGCCAGAGAACAATCCACTAACAGAGCAGGGCCAGGCAGTACAAGCATTGGAACGACAACATACACGCAGACGTCATCCCCAGCGAGCATAGCCAATGGGCAGGAATGATGGGAGTTGGGAGTTCAGCAACATCTGGAAAGCCAAAGGCCCCCCACTCCACGCCTGGTCCAGGGCTTGGATTACTAGGCCTTTTAAACATGAAGGAGGGGCATAGCTCCATGGTACAGCAAAAGGCCCCTGGTTCAATCCGGTTCAATCCACTTCTCTAAACGATCGGGTAGGAAAGCCCTAACAACCACCCAGCACCAAAGGGCATATGACAGGCTGAGATGTGACCAGTGAATCAGGGGATGATCAGTGATGAATTAAATGGAAATCCCTGCTGGTTCTAAAACCACTTCCTTTTTTTCTCTCTCTCGTTTTTTTCCCGGGTGGCGGTGGGATAGACTAAACCACTTCATGGAATCTTTTCAGACAGCTGCATTTTAGGAACACGCTGGGCTCAATCAAGGTGGCTTTAGTGTTGGAGGCAGTGCTGCTCCAGCCATTCTGTTCCCCGCAATCCAGATGTGCTGAGTTCTCTAGGCCTGTGCCTGGACCTCAGTGGACAAACCAGGACCCCCGTCAATCCAAAGTATTTTGCCATCACAAGCGACTGCACCTCATTTGCTTGTCAAGGAGACCCCGTGCTGGAACTCTGAGTAAGGACACAAGAGGAAAAAATACAGAGTTGGGTGCGGATGGGAGGGCCTGATTTGGAAGTGGCGTCCCCAGTTCAGTTCAAATGTACCTTTTCCTTGCCAGAGACATGCTTTTAAGTGCCCCTGCCGCAATCAAATTGGAGGGGGGGGGGAACAGCATCTATTTACTTTTAAAAAACATTTACACAATTGGTAATTGCATGAATAACTTCATAACTGGTTTGACCCAGACAGCATGGCAGGGACGCCAACTGGATCAAGACCCTCTATAACATAGGTGGGCAGGGCCGGTGCCAGGTTGGGGCAGGCTCTCGGACACCAACACACACGCCCTGCGGCCACCCTGCCTCCTGCATTGTGAAAAGCAAGAACATCAAGCAACCAAAGCTTAAACGCTATAGTAAAATGAACTTCACTAAACTTTTTCAATTGCTGGACGCTATTCCTACCTCGAAGAGAGATGAGAGGCGAAAGCCAGCTGACCAGCCAGAACAGCTGAAAGACGGTAGACCAGCCATGAATGATGTAATTACATCTCCTCCTCTCCTGCCCTCGGCAACTATCGTCTTACCTCAATGTCAGATGCTAGACCAACAAGATCCTTGGTCACTTACATTTTTGGAATCTAAACCATTTCAAGGTCGACCCTCTGATACTAAATGGTCTCTAGTTCTTAATCGACAGAAACTTGTTCTCTCCAACTATCCTAAACCTCTGGGCTGCATTGCACCTCATGACCACAAAATTCATCTTTTGGGAATTCTTGAAACAGTTACTCCAGGTTCCTTCTCTCTTGGAGACATCCTTCAAGTAGAATACCTATACTATAATCATCTCGCCACTTGGGCAGTAGTGACTTTTAGCTCATCTGAAAAAACCAGCCAGCTATTTAATAACAGAAGCACCCTGTACTCAATTGGCATCATAACAGTAAGACTCTTTGAAAATACTGCCCCTCCACAGCCCTTATTTAGCCGCTCACCTTTACTACTCAAAACCCCCGGGATAATGTCAGACCACGTGCCAGGGGGGAACCTAATTGGGTTGGAAGATAATACATAATAATAATAAAATTTTATTTCTAAGCCGCCTATCTGGCCGCATGAGCGGCCACTCTAGGCGGCGTACAGATTAAAATAACATACAATATATAAAATACACATATAAAACTGAGAACCTTAATACAAATTTAAACTAAGACCACCCATAGCCAAAACAGATAGGGATCTAGTAGGCCTGCCTGAATAGCCAGGTTTTCAAAGCTTGGCGAAAACTCGGCAGGGAGGGGGCATGGCGAAGATCATAAGGCAGGGAGTTCCAGAGGGCGGGGGCCACGATCGAAAATGCCCTCTCTCTGGTCCGCACCAGCCTAGCTGTTTTAACTGGTGGGACCGAGAGAAGGTCTTGAGCGGCTGATCTCGTCAGGCGGCTCAATTGTTGATGCTGGAGGCGTTCCTTCAGATAAACTGGGCCGAGACCGTATAGGGCTTTAAAGGTTAATACCAACACCTTGAATTGGGCCCGGTAGACAACTGGTAACCAGTGTAGGTCTTCTAACACTGGAGTGATGTGATCACGGCGACGGCTGTTCTTAATCAAACGTGCCGCCGCGTTCTGTACCAGCTGTAATTTCCGGACCGTTTTCAAGGGTAACCCAACGTAGAGCGCATTACAGTAGTCCAAGCGAGAGGAGACCAGGGCATGCACCACCCGTGGGAGGAGATGAACAGGAAGGTAGGGCCGTAGCCTCTGTATTAGATGTAATTGATACCAAGCTGCCCGGCTCACTGCCAAAACCTGAGCCTCCATGGACAGCTGGGAATCCAGAATGACCCTGAGGCTGCGGACCTGGTCCTTCAGGGGCAATTTTACCCCATTGAGCACCAGGTCTATATCTCCTAACCTTCTCCTATCTCCCACAAGCAGCACCTCGGTCTTGTCAGGGTTTAGTTTCAGCCTATTTCCTCCCATCCATTCGCTTACTGACTCCAGGCACTTGGAAATGGTCTCCACAGCCAACTCTGGTGAGGACTTAAACGAGAGATAGAGCTGGGTGTCATCTGCATATTGGTGACACCGCAGCCCAAATCTCCTGATGATGGCTCCCAGCGGCTTTACATAGATGTTGAATAGCATGGGGGAGAGGATAGAACCCTGTGGCACACCACAATTGAGAGGCCAAGGGTCTGAAACCTCATCCCCCAATGCCACCCGTTGATGCCTGTCTGAGAGATAGGAACGGAACCACCGTAAAACAGTGCCCCCTATTCCCATTCTCTTCAGATGAAATTGTACAGCCTTCATCTTCCAGGACGCCGTGTCTACCGGTACATTTTGAGCAACCGACTACAGATTGCAACCTAGACCACAGCTTAGGGAGCGTCGTTGGCAATGACGAGCTCTGCGAAGAAGAAAAGAACTTATTCGAAGTTTACGCCTTGCTTCCGACTCCAGCTCAAATAGTCATAGGTCTGAGATTACAAAACCTAATCCTCCAACCAAAGCAATTTTCGAGCGGGGAGACCATTAGTGAAACCCAGAAACCCCACCAGCTGCAGAGGATTGTCCCTAGCACAACAGAGGCAACCCCCTTGACCTGGTCTCTGGGCCTAAGGCCCCCAGAAAGTAATCTTCATAACCTCTGCTCAACCTCAGTGGAAATCAATCTGCCAGCAATGAATTTAGTTGAATCTTCCATAAAGAAAAACCAGATACATGTTCCTTCAAGAACAAGAGTAATACCAAGCTCTCCATCTACTTGGACAGATATGAGATGGTTGAGTACAAACGAGGAAGGTTCTCCTCAAAAAGCCCCCCCTTATAAGGGACTTCCTACAATCCCCAACCAGACATACATATCAAATGTCAGTCGGATGGACGCAATTTTAGAATAAATTGAGCCTCTACCGACCGAATCATCTCCAATGGTTAGCGATTCTCATTTGCAGAAAACTTTTGTTACTCAGCAAACCACGGGAGGTAAATCCATCAAGCCTTGACTAGAAACAACCTGTTCGGCATCCCGGGTGCTATTCCTCTCCTGGAACATTGCAGGATGGAAGTCCAAAGTGACAGATCCTTCTTTTATGGATTATATAAATAAACATGATATCGTCTTCCTCCAGGAAACTTGGTCCACTGAGGCATTAGAACTAGACGGCTACTCTGCCTATTCAATGGCGGCTAAATCAAGTGATAAAGGTGGCTGAGTGTGTTGGCTGCTACAAATCTCAGAGCCAGCGCCACTAATTTAGATTTTCTGCCAGGGCTAGCCATGTCCTTAGTCCTTAAGTTCCCTTGGATGTGTTTGCTATTAATAAATGTTTACTTTCCTCCAATTCATCAAAAAAGTAGAATAACCAAAATGTACTATGAACTAGAGGCCTATATAGACAAGCAGACAATGCTCTACCCTGAGGCGGCGGTGATATTAGCGAGTGACTTCAATGCTAGAATAGGCCCTAGCAACGATGCTTTGTATACTCATTTTCATGAAGTCCCCCCTGCCCCAGATGAAACCTATCTTTTGCCAACCCGCCGCTTTAAAGACCCGGGGTTTAACTTCGCTGGCCTTTGTCTTATTCAATCACTCTTCAGACTGAACCTCGTTTTAGCAAATGGGTCTGTGGAGGGCGATAATAGTGGTGAATTCACCTATTTCTCTGGCATAGGAGCTTCAACGATAGATTTCTTTATTGTGTCCATTGACCTCTTCAGCAAACTTTCATTATGTATGGTCGAAGATTGCCCGGACAGTGACCATGTTCCCCTGATTCTTTTGATGTGCTGTGATTCCCGAGTTATTCACATTGATCAGCCTATAATGCTGGAAATGACCCCAGAAGTAAGAGCCTCACGCGTCAGATGGACGTTTAAGCTGGAAAAGGATCTGAAAGCATCACTTTACTCTCATAGATCCCTTCGTCGCCGTGAACAACTGCTAGTGGCGGATCCCGGAGAACCAATGTTAGCCACATACCGTGAACTGATTTCAGACGTACAACTCTGTTTGATCTCTAAGTCACCTGTAAAGTCTTCCACCCGCTCTCAAATTTCTAAATTGTGGTTTGACAAGGATTGCGTTAACTTGAAGAAATTGCTAGTAGAGAAATACAGGGAATACAGAGCACAGGATCTGCCAGCTTGCCTTGCACTAAAAAAGGAATACAAACTCCTAATTAAACGGGGGGAAAGATCAGCCCAGGTTCGCCTCTGGCAGTCTCTGATTTCTGCCTCGAGGTCTTGTGACTAGGGGTTGGGCCAATGCTCCTATTTCAGTGAACCATCATATTTCTGCAAATACATGGGAGGTGAATTTTCATGATATTTTCTCCAGCAGCCAAATCAGGACAAAAAGGGCAGAGACCTTTACAAACGATCTGCCAATTTGGCCCCCAGTCTCTGTTAGTGAGGTTAACTCTCTAATTACTAGCCTGAAGTAGGGTAAAGCCCCAGGGCCTCACAACATTATCCCGGAGGTAATTAAATTCAACCCAGAGTGGTGGGCTCCGGTTCTGGCAGCCCTCTTCACAAGTATTGATCGAACTCTTTGTATCCCAGAAGACTTGGGGCTTGGCTACTATTGTTCCCATCTTCAAAAAGGGCAGCCGGACGGACCCAGCCAACTATAGGCCTATCACCCTCCTGAACATCCTAAGCAAGCTTTATGCAAGCCATTTGCTAATAAAACTGCAGACTTGGATGGAACAGGAAAGTATTCTGGAGGAGGAGCAAGCTGGCTTTAGGGCGAGTCGCTCTCCCCTGGACCATGTGTTTGTGCTTCAACATCTCGTAGAAAAATATACTGCCAAGCCAGGGGGTGCTCTCTATGCTGTCTTTATCGATTTTAAGGCTGCATTTGATTCCATCTCAAGAGACAAACTTTGGTCCAAACTCAAATCCACCACTATGGACTATTAGCTCTGATCCGTGGACTATATCAGAATACCCAGGTCCGGATCACATGCAACTGTGCTGGTAATCTTTCTAGACCCATTCCCACCCTCAAGGGAGTTAAGCAGGGCTGCATCTTGGCCCCCACTCTTTTTAACCTGTATATTAACTCCCTAATTAAAAATCTGACCCAAAGCTCTACGCACCACCCTACTCTATCAAACAGATCTCTTTCTGTTTTACTATATGCAGATGACGCAGTACTTTTGTCGCTCTCAAGTACTGGTCTTTGCCGTTTATTAAGAGCCCTTTCTAGCCATTATACTAATGATTTGTTGGTGATTAATCACAACAAATCCAAGGTCGTAGTATTCACCAGGAAGAGGGTAAAACATCGGTGGCAAGTAAATGGCACTCCTATTGAACAAGTTCCATCATGTAGATATCTGGGAATAACCCTTCATTCTTCCGGACTTTGGCACCTGCAGGCAACAAACACTAGAGCGATTGCTATGAGGAGCACAAAGGCTCTCCTATCCCTCTTCCGCACGAAGGGTGGCCAATATGTGCCATCAGCGCTGCAGGTATTCTCTCCCAAAGTCATCTCGCAATTGTTATATGGTGCCCAGATAAGTGTCTATGATAGCCACACTCCCTTTGAAACAATTCAATCTAAGTTCCTAAGAAACATTCCAGGTACCCCGTCCTTTGTTTCAAATGCAAAACTTCGTCTTGAAGTCGGCCTGCCTACTATTGAGACCCGCATAATTTCGGTACTGGCTAAAATTGACCTTTATCCCTGTTGGTCTGGCTCCCCTTGTATTATCGGAGAATTATCCATCTAAATGGAAGAAATCCTTTTCTCCACGTTCCTAGGCTCAGAAAAGCATTTACATTGGCCAAATATAACGTTCTGCCATCTGCTCTTTTAGAGGGCAAGTTTTGAAAAATCCCTCTTGCCGAACATTATTGCCCATGTGATACTGGTGCTATTGAGACTGTAAGCCATGTTTTACTAGAATGTGCCTTTTATAACGACCTCCGTAGGCAGTTTATTGTCCCTACTCTCCAGAAGCTTCCAGGCAGGGACGCTGCTTTTTATGTGCAGTACTTTTTTGTAGATAAAGACCCCCGAATAACATCTAAGGTAGCGAGTTTCTTTGCTGCAGCGATTAATCTTCGCAAGTGCTGATTAGCCAAGGACCGCTGCATTTTGCAGCTTGTGTTTAAATTGCATGTATATGCTTATTGGCTCACAAGTATTGCATTGTTAATTCTTTCTTATCGTGCTTTTTATTTGTACGGTAGTATCTGCTGGTCTCTGACCGTAATAAAATCAAATCAATCAATCAAATCATTACAGTGTTGCAAGAACACCTGCACTTGGCTGACTTTCTCTTCTCCGAAAGATACAGGATCAGTCTCAGGCCCTGAACCTGGCAACCCTAGTCTGAAGGAGAAAGAATTGAGGGCACAGATTGGTGGGTGCTGTGTCTGATGTTGCTCAGCTTCCCAGCTAACTAGGGCCAAGCATACTTTAAGCTTTTGGTCTTCAACCTTCACTCTATGTGGCCTGATCTAAGGTGGGTTGCAACAGCAGAAAGACCACCATAAAAATACATGTGGTGTTTTTTTAAGGGTTCCCAAATGCATGTTTGGGTTAAAGGCGGATCCTGGCTGGGCTGAAAAGGCTGAAGACCATTGCTTTAATGGAAATATTTCACTAAGGGGTGGCCGTTGTTTTCATAAACTTTAAACACCTGGAATTCTGCTGAGCAAAATCTAAGCCTCTCACCAAAGAGGCCTTATTTAAAGATGCAAAGGGACCTTTCTCCCTTTGCCACTTCAAATATTATGTTCCGTGGAAGGCTGTTTGTGCTGGCTGGCTGAGCAGTGGAATTTAAAAAAAAAAATCTGTCCAGCAATTGGTCGTCTACTTTGGTTTAAGCATTTCTTTTTTTAAACGAGGCTTGTTTCTCTCACCATATTGGAGACTAAATGTGAAAAATAAGGACAGGCTGCACTTTAGACACAAATGCAGGTAGCAAAGTCCTGTCAGGTTTGTTTTAAAATGAAAAGGAGCCTCTCTGGGATGCTGTGATTTTGAAAGAAGCAGCAGGGGAGGGGGGAAGAAAAAAGGGCTACTTAATTCCCCCCCCCCGCACCGATTTCCCTCCTCAACATTATTTCCAAACTTACTTCTCTCCTGTGGGGTTCCAGAAGTGTAGAAATCCCCTTGTAAACATGCACCTGGAACCCCATGAGGAGTGGGCCAGAATTTTGACTGGAAAATATTGGAGGGGGGGGTCTGGTCACATGGGTTGCTGGGGGAAGAGGGCGGAGCCATGCAGGAACCAGGCTATTGGTGCATTCCTTGCTCCTTCAGATTGGCTCAGGAGTACCCTAATGTGAGATTGGCTGGATTTGAACCTGGGTCTTCCTGCATGTAAAATAAGCTGTTTGACCCAGCCAGGGCTCCTCCTGCAGCCTCCTGCACTCTTCCTGCCATCTATGACTGGGGACACTTCTGGACTGTTGCTATTTTTGGGTGGGATTCAACCACATAGTTGAACATTCAGGTTGTGCAGTTGATTTGGAGGTCTTGTGCAACAAACCATCTTTTGCAAAAGATCACACTTTTTGGGGATAAGTGGAAAGAGACTGGTAAATGCATTGGAAAGAGTGGGACAACCACTGCTTTGAAGCAGCGTCATCTAACCTTGCTGCAAACAAATCAGAATTAATGCTCATTAAATAGTCAATACCAGCTGTGTACATTTCAAAGCAGAACTTTAAAGGTATTTAAAGGACCAGGCCCCAGGTACCCAGCCAGCCAGGACTGATTCTTACCACCTGTCCCTCTTTGGAGGGATACATAAGCCGGCTGGCTGAGGTGGCCTGGGAGACCCAGGCCCTGCAGGAGAAAGAAAGCATCGCCCCAAGGGAAGGAGAGGCTGCTGCTGCTGCTGCTGCTGCTGCTGCTGCTGCTGCTGTGCTGCTCCTTTCTTTTTTTTATTTATATTTTTTTTATTTTTTATTTTTTTTTATTTTATTTTATTTTATTTTATTTTATTTATTATTTTATTTATTTTTTTATTTTTTTACTTTTTTGTTGGTGTGTTGATGCAATTTGAGATGAATGGGTGCCTGATTATATGAATGTATGTCTGAGTGAGTGTGTATGTTTATATGCTGTATATATGGCTGTATATATAGCTGTTTTTATACGTTTAATTGTTGTATATTTTAGTTGTATTATGTGCTTCGGAGAGAGTTTTATCCATCAGGCGGGGAGACTTGAGGGGGCCCCAATTGCCGTAGTGACGGGCAAAGGAAGGTATGGCGCTGTGAGAAGGACGTGCCAGGTAAGGGGAACGCGGTCCAGACATGTTGTGGCTGTGCCTTGTTCCGGTCCTTCCCACACCCGCAAGGTCGTTGGTAGTCCTATCAGCCAACTCTCAGATCTCCAGTTGCTGTTATTAAATGCCAGATCGGTATATAATAAAACCTCCCTCGTCCACGATTTGATTGTGGATGAGGCAGCCGATCTGGCATGTATAACCGAGACCTGGGTGGGTGAGCAGGGAGGAGTTGGTCTCTCTCAGCTCTGCCCACCGGGGTACTTGGTTCAGCATCATGGTAGATCTGAGGGTCGGGGAGGTGGGGTTGCTGTCGTCTATAAGAGTTCCATCTCACTCACCAAGCACCATGTTCATTCAGTTACTGGCCTGGAGTGTTTGCACCTTGTGTTGGGCCAGAGGGACAGGCTGGGAATCCTTTTGGTGTACCGCCCACCTTGCTGCCCAATGGCTTCCCTAACTGAGCTGGCGGAAGTGGTCTCGGATATATTGTTGAGGTCCCCCAGACTAATAGTACTGGGGGATTTCAACATTCATGCCGAGACCACTTTGTCTGGCGCGGCTCAGGACTTCATGGCTTCCATGACAGCCATGGGGCTGTCTCAATATGTTAGTGGTCCAACACATGTATCGGGGCACACTCTAGACCTTGTTTTTGCTACTGAGCATGGGGAAAGTGATCTGGATGTGGGGAGTTTTACAACACTCCCTTTGTCATGGACAGACCACTGCTTGCTGAAGTTTAGACTTTCAGTAACCTCTTCCCTCTGCAAGGGTGGGGGACTTATTAAAATGGTCCGCCCCCGGAGACTAATGGATCCTGAAGGTTTTCAAAGGGCTCTGGGGGATTTTCCGGCTGATAGGACTGGCGCTCCTGCTGAAGCCCTGGTTGCTCTGTGGAATACGGAGATGACCCGGGCTGTAAACACGATCGCTCCTGCACGCCCTCTCCTGTGTAGAGCTCATACAGCTCCATGGTATACTCCGGAGCTGAGAGCGATGAAGCAAGATAGGAGGAGGCTTGAGCGGAAATGGAGACGAACTCCCGACGGATACAATTATGCGCTGGTTAGTGCTTCGACTAAGCTCTATGTAGGAGCAGTGAAGGCAGCTAAAAAACATCATTTTGCTGCCACTATTAAATCATCTCTTTGCCGCCCAGCGGAGCTCTTTCGAGTTGTCCGGGGGCTTCTCCATTCAAACCCTCCGGACATGGTGGAATCATCGGAGGCCCGCTGTAATCAGTTTGCCGATCACTTCCAGAATAAGATCTCATGTATCCGCCAGGACCTAGACTCTCAAGTTATAGCAGTAGATCCTAGTGAGATGTCCGGAGCACAGTCTTGTCCTGTTTTGTTGGATGAGCTTCAGTTGGTTCAACTCGAGGACATGGACAAGGTGCTTGGACAGGTACGTGCAACCACTTCGGTACTGGATCCTTGCCCCTCCTGGCTGATAAAAACTAGTAGGAATGGAACAGGTAGCTGGGCCAAGGAAGTGATAAATGCTTCTTTACGAGAGGGAGTGGTCCCGGGCTGTCTGAAAGAGGCAGTGGTGAGACCACTCCTGAAAAAGCCTTCCTTGGACCCAGACAATTTTAACAGCTACAGGCCAGTGGCGAATGTTCCATTCCTGGGCAAGGTCTTGGAACGGGTGGTTGCTGGCCAGCTCCAGGCGCTATTGGATGAAACTGATTATCTAGATCCATTTCAATCGGGTTTTAGGCCCGGTTTTGGCACTGAGACAGCCTTGGTCGCCCTGTACGATGACCTACGTCGGGAAAAAGACTGAGGGAGTGTAACTCTGTTGATTCTCCTTGATCTCTCAGCGGCTTTTGATACCATCGACCATGGTATCCTTCTGGAGAGGCTCGCGGAGTTGGGAGTTGGAGGTACTGCTTGGCAGTGGTTCCGCTCCTACTTGGCGGGTCGTCTCCAGAAGGTAGTACTTGGGGAACATTGCTCGACACCGCGGGCTCTCCAATATGGGGTCCCGCAGGGGTCAGTTTTGTCCCCTCTGCTTTTTAATATCTACATGAAGCCGTTGGGAGAGGTCATCAGGAGTTTTGGAGTGCGTTGTCATCAGTATGCTGATGACACGCAGCTCTACTTCTCCTTTTCATCTTCTTCAGGTGAGGCTGTTGATTTGCTGAACCGTTGCCTGGCCGCGACAATGGACTGGATGAGAGTTAACAAACTGAAGCTCAATCCAGACAAGACTGAGATGCTGTTGGTGGACGGGTTCTCTGATCGGATGGTGGATATATACCCTGTCCTGGACGGGGTTACACTCCCCCTAAAGGACCGGGTTCGTAGTCTGGGAGTCTTTTTAGACTCTTCCCTCTCACTTGAGGCTCAAGTAGCCTCGGTGGTTAGGAATGCGTTTTACCAACTTCGGTTGGTAGCCCAGCTACGTCCCTATTTGAGTAAAGAGGACCTTACATCAGTGGTACATGCTCTGGTAACCTCACGTTTGGATTACTGTAATGCGCTTTACGTAGGGCTACCTTTGAAGACAGTTCGGAAGCTACAACTAGTGCAAAATGCGGCGGCCAGATTGCTGACAAGGACCAAGCGGTCCGAGCATATAACACCTGTTCTGGCCAGCTTGCACTGGTTGCCAATATGTTTCCGGGCTAGATTCAAAGTGTTGGTATTAACCTATAAAGCCTTATACGGTGCGGGACCACGATACCTTGCGGAACGCCTCTTCCGATATGAACCAGCCCGTGCACTACGTTCTGCTACGAAGGCCCTCCTCCGGGTTCCAACTCACAGGGAGGCCCGGAGGGTGATGACAAGATCTAGGGCCTTCTCAGTGGTGGCCCCCGAACTATGGAACAGTCTCCCTGAGGAAGTACGCCTGGCGCCGACTCTGCTCTCCTTCCGGCGCCAGGTCAAAACCTTCCTATTCTCTGAAGCATTTTAAGTTACACTGATTTAATTTTAAAAATGTTTATTGTGTTGGATTGTTGCTTGTATTTTAGTATTGTTTTGTTATTTTTTGTATTTTTATGCTGTTTTATGTTCACCGCCCAGAGAGCTATTGCTAGTCGGGCGGTATATAAATTTAATAAATAAATAAATAAATAAATATTGGGGGTGTACGCAGCTGCCATCTAATCTCCCTGCAACCAAACCAGGATGAATGCGCAATAAACAGGTTGTCTGCAAGTGCCCCGGATCATAGGGATGAGTAGAAGACAAAAGCCCCTTTAAGTGACGGATGGGTAGGACATGACTCTGTTTGGTGCTGTTTGCAGTGTAAATTCAAGGCCCTGCCGTTCTCTTACGTTTGCCTGTGACTTGGCTGTTGTTTGTTTGTTTATTTTGCCAGAGAGGCAGCAAGGGTATTTAAACACATACACACACACACACACACGTCTCCCTGGTGGGGCTCAAACTCCCAGCTTCCTAGGCCCCTACCCTTGTGTTTTGCCAACAGGCAAGAAAGATTTTCAATTTTAGAAGGCAATGAATCACACTGGTGGAAGATTGACTATTTTATTTGAGATAGCGGTTTGCAGACAAGACACTAAAACAATAAAACAGAGATAAAAGCAGCTAATGAACACCTCTCCCTGGTCTTACATTCGCCTTCAGTTGCTGGAAGCCCTGAAAGCAGCAACAGGAAGATCCCTGTGGCCAATTTCTTATCCTGTATAGCACTCACTGGTCTGTATTGAAGCTCCTCGATCAAGAGCTAGGGGCTTTGTTTACACCCAATAGAGCCCCTGGACATTGGCACAGGTTTGCACCTGCATTTTTAATTAGCTATACCTTTTTGGGATGTTTTTACTTAGGCTCTCACGCCTCGGTCTTTTGTTTATTAATTCTGCTGGCCAATGACCTTGAGCATGACTCATAATCCGGCTTGGAAGGCTACGTTTCCAGCCCTTTGTAGCGTATGTCAAAACATCTTTCCCAATTAGCTCATTTGCATCCACTGTCTGTTTGGCTAATTAAAAGCCTTTTCCCAGCTTTTTGCACGGTTATATTCAGCATAGGCAGAGGGAGAAAGCCTGCAAATTGAGCATACTGGCCTAAACGGAGCTTCTCAGACTTCTGTACGATGCAAGAGGCCCGAGAAAGCAGTAAACACGACCACCTGGGTGAGAAGCAGGGGTGTGAAAGAGGAGTATGGGACAGGGGAATGGAGCATTCTAAATCTCCTCGGTTTACACTAAATCTCCTCGGTTTACATCGAGATGCCTTGCGGTCATTCCCCATATAACTTGTCCGTGACTCAGGCTTCTACTGCCGCCTGTGTGTGTCTGCTGCACCTTGTCTTGGTCCCTTCTTTTGGCTGCTAGTGGCAAAAGAACTTTTCCTCCCTGTGTGGATCTTGTACCCTTTTCCAGAGAGTGGGGGGTGCTGTGTGTGCTCTCTGCAGATGTCCTCCCCAAGGATAGAAATCTGCCTTACACTGAATCAGACCATTGCCCCACCTAGCTCAGTCCTGTCCACCCTAAAAGTAGGGAACCTTTGGCCCTCCAGGTGTTGATGAACTACAACTCCCATCATCCCTGGCCATTAGGCATCTGACGGGAGTGTAGTTCAGCAATTTCTGGAGGACCACACTGATTGGCAGGGATCTCCAGGATTTCAGGTAAAGGACTCATCCAACCCCACCTTAGAGATGCAAGGGATTAAACCTGGGACCTCCTGCAGGCAAAGCGGCTGTTCTGCCACTGAGCTACGGATCTATGTGGTACTAGGAATAAAGCACCAATGCTTGTAACAAGTAACTTCAGCCAGTAGGTGGCAACATATTCTTTCCTCACTGATTCGCTCTTTAGTAACTACTTGTTCGTTTTTCCTCAGGCTTCACTTCCTCCCTTTTGTTCCTTTCTTTGTTAGTCAGGGAGATGCAAGCCTCATGGCTCTACAATGGCCACACGAATGCCTGTAGTCAGAAATGACTTTATTACTCAATAGTAATAAAACTTACGTTTCTTTATTCTTCAAGCCAACAGTCTTACCAGTCTATTTGCTTCTGTACTCGGCTGCAATATATACCAGACTCCAGCATGTGGATAAATGTGTTGCATATGGCACATAGGATTATATGGTCCAGCCAGGGATTCAACTTGGGCTGGCTGTGCCACCGCAGCTAGAGGACTGGCAGCACTGTGGTATTGGATGAGATGTGCCCTGGGGGGCTGTCCCCACTGTTGTGAGTTAATTGTTTCCCTGCATGTAGTGGAAGAAGGCGGGCATAATTGCTGGCACAGTTCCTGACTGGTAGGGTCTTGCTTTTGGGGACACTGTGGGTGTATCTGCCATTTTTACGCCATGTTGGAATTTTTCAAGCCTTGCATTTCTGCACTCTCTGGCTGAGCACACATAGAATACAATTGCCATTCCACAGCAGTGTGTGATGTACAGAATTGCTCTACTCATTATCAATTTTCTCTGATTTCCTCTATCTTTTTTATTTTCAATTGATTGCAAAAGGCACTATTTAATAAGAGCTATCAGCTGATTAAAATCCTTTCAGTTAGTTATCTATGATTTACCTGATTAATCCATTAATTGTTGTTGTTATGTGCCTCCAAGTCGATCACGACTTATGGCGACCCTATGAATCAGCGACCTCCAAGAGCATCTGTCATGAACCACCCTGCTCAGATCTTGTAAGTTCAGGTCTGTGGCTTCCTTTATGGAATCAATCCATCTCTTGTTTGGCCTTCCTCTTTTTTTACTCCCTTCTGTTTTTCCCAGCATTATTGTCTTTGCTAATGAATCATGTCTTCTCATGATGTGTCCAAAGTAAGACAACCTCAGTTTCATCATTTTAGCTTCTAGTGATAGTTCGTGGTTTAATTTGTTCAAACTCCCAATTATTTGTCTTTTTTACAGTCCATGATATGCATAAAGCTCTCCTCCAACACCACAGTTCAAATGAGTTGATTTTTCTCTTATCTGCTTTTTTCAACTGTCCAAATTTCAGCAAATTTGCACTACGCAAACATGAATATAGTCTTTTTGAGATACTGAAGGACATGTGAGAAAAGTCACCTTCTGGGAGGAAGGGTGGGATACAATTTTAATAAATATTTATTTTCCTGTTCTTTGCTTTACAATACTGCAGTAGATCGTTACAGATACAGAAAATGTAAACAGGTGTGCCAGCGTAGCCTTTCCAAATAAAATTGGCCCAACTGATTTAATCCACTAAAATGTTAGTTAGTAGTTTAATCAACTAACATTTGAGCTTGTAGGTTAAAGCACATAACCCTTTTAATAGCAGGCTCAGTCATTCCACCCCTTTAACCTTAATAACGGACCTCTGAGTCTATTTCATGCATTTCTAATTTTAGTCTGGAAACCGAAAAGAGAAGCAGCGGCTGAGGTGGCATGCGTGGGTTGATGGGTGAAGGTGATTTATCTTCCCCTATGCTTGGTTTGGGCTGCCGTATGGAATTATGGTGTGTGAGGGTTTGTTTCAAAGGCCTGAGTGTGCGTAATACTTTCCACTAGGATTGCCAGGTGTTTGGTTTTTGCCCGGAGAATCTGGTTTTTGGGGGGTCCTCTCTGGGTGACTCACCTTAACCTCCGGACTCTTAGCTTTCATTTAAAAAAAAATTAAGTTTCTAGGTGGTCTGGTCCAAAAGAAGATATAAACCAAAATGTCAGCTGCTCCCCCCAAAAAACTTCTGTTATTACCAGCTGTTCTAATCCCTGCCATTTCAGGTTTTATCCAATAAGCAAAGTCAGGGTTGTGATTTACAAGATTTGTTGACCCCAGTCTATAGCTAAACTCAGCTTCTTTTTCCTGTTTGTCTCACATCAGGAATCCAGTAAATATATAGCTTTCAGCAGCATAAAGAATACTTTCTCTGTACAGGATTGGGGCTTGCTTTCGAGTAAACATGCATAGGATTGCACAACAGAAGATCACAGCAGGATCCTGGTAGGCATAAAAGTGTACATGCAGTTTTTTTTAATTACTTGTAAAAATAGCATATTATACATTTTATCTTGCAAATAATTTTTCAACAGAAGTTTTAGAAAGTGTACATGCTGCAGTTTTATACTTCTCTAATTAAGGAGTCAAACAAGTTTAAATTTTACTGGAAGAGGGCAGTTTATTTATCTTATTCATAACCTGTTTTGAAAACCTTCCCAATAAGCTTTTCTGGGAGTAAAGCTGCAGTGCTAATTCCACATACCTGAGAGCTAACCCCATTGAATTCAGTAGGACTTACTTTTGAGTAGACGTGGTTAGGATTGTGCTGAAAATCAGTGGGACTTGTGAGTGAATATAGAAAAGGACTTGAGTTGTAAATCTTTCCCTCCCCCTTCGATCCTTTTTTTTTTAAGCAGTTAGGCAGGGCTTACTTAGATGTCACTGCTTTTATTTGACAGGAAACTAATACTTATTTTAAAAGAAAAAATGTTGTGCATTGGCCAGCTAGTTTTGACAATAAACTATTATATGGGGTATATGTATTTTTACATCTTCAGTGTCCTGTCCTTGTGCATGCTTCCCTGTCTGAGTAAGCCCCACTGGATACATTGTGACTTGCTTCTGAGTAAACATGCATAGGATTGCACCTTAGAGTGGTCATGGTCCCGCTCTGTTGCTTTTCACCCTGAGAGCAGATTAGGCTGAGAGATGGTGCGTAGCCCATGGTCACCCAGAAAACTTTGTATCTTATTTCCATTTTAAAATTTAATTAAAATGATCTATATGCAGGCAAAGCTTATGAAGTAATGCAGATCCACATAATACATTTAAAGTACATCCAACCCACATATGAAGTGTATGACTTCCCCCAAAGAATCCTGGGAAGTGTAGTTTCCCCCTTACAGTTATAGTTCCCACCAACCTTAACAAACTACAATTCCCAGGATTCTGTGGTGGGTTTCATGTGACTAAAGTAATGACAACAGATTTATGTAACTTTAAAGTTGACAACGAGGACATTGAATTTGTCAAGGATTATCAATACCTTGGCACAGTCATTAGCCAAAATGGAAACAGTAATTGAGAAATCAGAAGAAGGCTAGGACTGGGGATGGCAACCATGAAAAACTAGAAAAGGTCCTCAAATGCAAAGATGTATCACTGAACACTAAGTCAGGATCATTCAGACCATAGTATTCCCGATTTCTGTGTATGGATGTGAAAGCTGGACATTGAAAAAAGCGGATAAGAGAAAAATCAACTGAATTGAAATGTGGTGTTGGAGGAGAGCTTTGCACATACTATGGACTGCGAAAAAGACAAATAATTGGATATTAAACTACCACTAGAAGCTAAAATGATGAAACTGAGGTTATCATACTTTGGACACATCATGAGAAGACATGATTCACTAGAAAAGACAATAATGCTGGGAAAACAAGGAAGTAGACCAAGAGGAAGGCCAAACAAGAGATGGCTTGATTCCATAAACGAAGCCAGAGACCTGAACTTACAAGATCTGAACAGGGTGGTTTATAACATGCTATTGGAGGTCACTGATTCATAGGGTCACCAGAAGTCGCAATCAACTGGAAGGCAAACAACAACAAAGATGCTTCCCAAGTCAACGAATGCTTGTAACCTTCACTGAAAACTGGGCAGGGAGAGGAGAGAGAAATGGCCCTGCAGCAGCAAAGCAGTAAAGGTAGACCAAACCATGTCTGTTTTCTCTCTGTCAGTTATTACTCACTGGAATTAGGTTGGCTGTCAAAGTAAGTTTATAGCAGCCCACAAAGTAGGCAGGAAAGAATAGAGAATCTTCTTAACTCTTACTCATTTCTCAAACCTCTCTCTGCAGTGAAGGGTCAAGTCTGTAAAGAAGTTTGGAGCAGCCACATTAAAAGTCAGGCACAGCATTCCAGGCAGGGGGTTGCCAGCCCTGCTTTGATATGGATATCATTGCAGAGGATTCCTAGTCAAGCCTTATCAACAGCACAATCCTAACAATATCTACACAGAAGTAAGTCCTGTTGAATTCTATTGGGCTTAGTCCCTTAGTAATTGTGTTTAGAATTGCAGCCTTCAGGGACATCCGTCTTTACTGCTGAGTGCTCCCATCTAACATCTGCACAACACTAGGCTCTTTTCTTCGTACAACGGCCTTCTTGTGACTGGACTGGCGTGAGGGCACTTAAACCCTCCTTGCCAGAAGTAAGTAGGCTAGATTAAATGTTCCTTACCCAGGATCTCTAAGCAGGTAAGAAGGAATGATCCTGTCACTTCAGCTGGATCTGGAAACACCCTCATTTAGCTAAGATTTCTATCTTAATTTCCAATCAGGTTTTTTTTTGTTTGAGTGGTATGCTCCAAGCAAGTGTGGTTGATGCTTAATGTATCATGCTTAATGACATCACTAGGGCCAGCCTCTATGACATCACTAGGACACCCCCCCATGATATCACCAGGGCACATCCCCTGTGACATCACTAGGATCCGCCTCTGAAATCTCAGGGTTTGGGGTGCTTCTGACCTGGCAATCCTACTTTCCACCACTCTTCACCACATAAAAAGCTTTGGTTCAGCACTGGGGGAAGCGGCACATAGAGCCGGGAGTTGGGAGTGTATGTGGAGAGGAATTAATAAGACATCTGATGGCTTGGAGCTTTTTTAAAATCCAGACCAATCCTATCAGTTTGTGATCCTTATAGCATTGTGCATTGTGTGGGGAAAGTGTTTGGTCTACGAAAGCTTTTGCCCTAATAATGTAGCTAATTGTTAAGGGTCCCTCCAGACATCCTTTTTATTGTGCATTCATGATGATTTGTGCTCATTATGTTGCGAGTGTGTTTGCGTGTGCATGGTTCAAATGAAGATCCTGATACAGGTTCAACCACAAATGAGCCAGACCAGGCGAAGCAATCTTTCAGAGTCTTTACTGACATTAAGTTATACATACACAAGTCTTTCACCATACTAAACCCCCACACTCCTCTGTCCGAGTGCTCTGCTTTTTATCTAGATGGTTGCCCTTGTCAACCAGCTGTTGGCCTTGGTAAGCCTGGCAACCGCTCCAGTAGTTTTTAACCCCTTTACTGCAGGTTTTTCTTTTTCTTTCCTGTCTCTCTTTCTGTGAGGAACACAGAAGATAGAGTGGTTCAACACATTATTGTATTGGGGGGGGAGGGATTATACACAATCCTGATTTCAATACTGTTTCTGCCGGCAAAGGTTTTGGGGTGGGCATACTGCTTCATGTCCAATCAGTGCACGCCCTATAGCTTCCTGCTGAAATCCTGTAACTTTTCATATGACAAATGTTCAGGGGGGGGGTTCCCTCTTTTGTTACACTAATGCACAAGCGGGCCCCTTAAGATACAACAATGCGGTAACACTGGGGAAGCATCACAGAACTACTAATAAAACAGAGTCCAGTATAAATCCACCACTAACGCACTATTATTGGACCAATTTCGTTGCAGAATACACCTGCAAAACACACACACACACCACCACACACACAAAAATCACACCACTCTGGTGCTATAGTGCAGGAAAAGCAGGAAAAAACCAACATTAACCCTGCACATTTTTTGGTGTGAAAAATTACAGGATTTCAGCGGGAAGCTACAGGATATGCACCGACTGGAAATGCAGCAGTTTGTCCACCCCAAAAATTTGCAGGTGCAAACAGTATTGAAAACAGAATTGATACCATCCAGAGCACAAATCATCATGAATGCATAGGGTGGCTATGGGGACCTCCATGTTAAGAGGAAGTATCACACTAGATGAGGGCCAGCCCTACCATTGGGTAGAGTGAGACATTTGCCTCAGGCAGCAAATGCTGGGAGAGAGGAACCGCAGGCTCCCTCCCGATATTCCTCCTGACCCATCCACCCCGGTCATTCCCCACTGCTGAAGATGAGAGCTCTGTGTTCTCCAGGCCTGTCATGAACCCTTATAGGCGGCCTCAACAGAGGACACTATCCCATTGCTTCTGCTGAGGTAAGATTTAACTGCCAATCCAAAGGAAAACAATCCAAAACGACTCCCAGTCCCAAACAAAACATTTTGAGCTAGCCCTGCACGGGCTACCAGCAGTGGGAGTGGGTTCTTTCCTTCCAAGTTCTGTGTATGGGCCTCCCAGAGGCATTTGCTTGGCCCTTGTGGAAAACAGGATGTCAGACAAGGCTGAAGTTCTTGGTCTGGTCCAGCTACAGGGCTCTTATGCTTTTAGGGTGGTGATGGGAGGAATGCACATTGTGGGGGAGCAGAAAAGGCTCAGCACAGCCCTGTTTACTGATGTGGTACACGATAGGAGCTTTTAAGTGTGGTAGAACATTGAAAACACGTGAGAAACATAACAGGAACCCTGCAGTTCAAAAGGGAAGAGTCCAGAATCATGCATCTCAGTCCACTGCTTCAGCATAATATCTAGATTCATTGCTGCTGGCTCAAAATATTTTGCAGACTGAATCAAAGGAAGCCGCACCCTTCAGACACCAGTTCCGGCCTTCATCTATTCCCCAACCCACCTACTCGCCCACCAGCCATGCAACAGGTAGCTTCACACTGCGTATGGCAGTCTCTGCCTTGTCTAGACCAGCTGTTAGTGGAGAGGAGATGCAACCTTTGGATATTAACCTGGCACAGTGAGCAAATTGGAACATCTAGTAATCCCTGGGACCAGCTCTAGGGGTCACAAATGATAGGACTGCTGTGTAACATGAGAAGAATTCTGCTTGGGTTTGCTTTAAACCTGTTTCTAACCATGCTGCAGCCAACCTAACCACTGTGCATGTCTCTGTGCCTACAGCCTACCCCAGCCGCAAAATTAAGCAAGCTGCCTCTCCCATGTTTGAGACGTGCTTTGGGGAGCAGCAGAAATGGCAGCATAATTACTTTGCTTGGAGGCAGAAGGAGGAGTTGGACTACGTTACCTTCACTGTTTTGCAATCTCAGCTATAAAGTGCTGTAACAAACCTTCGCCTTCTGTTTAAGGCAGGAAACTTAAACGATTGCATCTCTCACCACAGTTTGCAACACTTTATAAGGTTGCAAAATTTTACAGGTTGCCAGCTCTCTTCACAAGATGCATAATTAACGTATAGGGAATTTATTAACTGCCTCAGGATGGTTAGATGGTTTTAAAAGGGGGAGTATTAGAGAAAGGATCAAACAAGAAAGGCCTTTGCTTTTTTTAACATGGTTTTAAAGAAACCTTATTCTTTTGCTCTTTTAGAGTGGATTTATGCTGTCCTGCAAATTGTTTATTTTCTCAGGTAAAAGTTTTAAGTTGGGAAAGGCCTTTGCTCACTAGAGCACCTGCTTTGCATGCAGAAGGCCCCAGATTCAGTCCTGGGCATCTCCAAGCAGGGCTGGGAAAGATCCCTGCCTGAAACCCTAGAAAGCTGCTGCCATTCAGTGTAGAGAATGGTCTGGCTCAGACCTCTTCCGGCATTCTGAAGAACTGCTGGCTCTGTGGGCACAGGCCAGCGAAGGGGGGGGGAGGCTAAAGTGCTGCTGCGGGGCTGGGTGGGGGTGGCTACCTGCATTCTGGCCCCAGGCAGGCTGCAGAGCCTAGATTACAAAATGCAAAACGACAAACAGTGGCTGGACTAAGATATATCAGTTTATTCATCCTGTTCTGAAGGCCATGTTTCGCCTTAGGCAGTTGTGTAACTCCAGATGGATGGGCCAGCAAGGGCAACAGCCAGCAAGGGCATGAGGAGGATGCTGGAATAGGGAAGGTGTGAATTCTGCAGCGTGTGGAAATAGGAGATAAGCGTCTCCTCCTCCTCTTCACCAGCATAGGGCAGCAACACAGGGAACGCTTCCTGGCTGTGCTTTTGCTGGACAAGGCACCCTTACTCAGGGTCAAACTGGACATGCCTTTAAGCATGTGCTTCAGAAAAGTGCTTAAACTGGCTGTCAGTGGATCACGCTGCAGGGAGAGGGTAGATTTAACTCTTTCCCCGATCCATTTTCCTGCTGAAAATTGTCCCTTGCTGCTGCTGCTAGTTTTCCATAATTACAAAGAATTGAACATCATTTTAAAAGTTAAACTTTAAAAAAAGAACTTATTTGAAAATATTTTTGTTTAAAATTCCACTTACTTTTTTTGTTTAATTAAGCAGTCTTGTTCCTGTCTAGGGGTTTGCCTCAGTGTGTGCCTTGTCCCCCACTGCTCTGTAGGGTGACCAGCTGCAGGAGGGAGTGGGCAGGCATGACAATGAGGGGATTTTGGCAGGGGAAGATTCTTTGGGGAGAGAAAAGCTCCACAACAGTTAAAGGAACAGAGGTTCTCCCTTTTATGCAGGTAGCGTTCTACGCCCGTTCTGTGCAAATGTCTTGAAGGAGGTCTGTTAGCAGTTCCATCAATGAAACGAAATGGGTGGGACTTTTTTTGGCACTCACATTGCAGATGGGGCCCACAGAAGGGGCAAAGGCTTAAAGCCCCCTAAACATCATGCTAGGATTCCAATACAGGGATGTGTGTGTGTGTTGGCTATTTGTCAAACAAACAGACCCTGCACTTCAGGGTGGAGCTGTAGGTGGTGCCGCTGGAGAGTCAATGGGGCAGAGTTGGATCTAAAGCTGGAGTGTCAGAAAATACATCAAGGCAAATAGTAGTCAAGATCAGAGTTGCCAGAGAGCATTCACAGGAAGGGTAGGAGGCAGAGGCAAGAGGGGATCCAAGTAGCGTTGGATAGAAAACCTGATCCAGAGCTGAGAAACACCAGACAAAGCATCTGCTGTGCTGTTCAGAGTAGTTCAGGTTGCATGATGAAAATGGAAATAGACTGCCTTCAAGTCAATCCCGATTTACGGCTACCCTCTGAATAGGGTTTTCATGGTACGCGGTATTCAGAGGGGGTTTCCCATTGCCTTCCTCTGAGGCTGAGAGGCAGTGACTGGCCCAAGGTCACCCAGTGAGCTTCATGGCTGTGTGGGGATTTGAACCCTGGTCTCCCAGGTCATAGTCTGACACTCTAACCCAGTCTTTCCCAACTTTTGGGTCCCCAGATGTTGCTGGACTACAGTTCCCATAATGACCATTGGCCATGCTGGCTGGGGTGGATGGGAGTTGCAGTCCAGCAACAACTGGGGACCCAAAGGTTGGGAATGGCTGCTCTAACCACTACACCACACTGGCTCTCAGGTTGCATGATGGGCACTGTTAAATAAATATATGCCTTAACAATTGGGCAATCAGAACTTTTCTGGTTGAAGCCCAAACTTTTTTTTCCCACCACAAACCATCTGAAAAAGGCTGAGGGTCTTGGTGGAGCGCTTAAGGATTTTTCTGCCTGTTGTCGCAATTGTCATGCACTGTGCTAGACGCAGTATGGTTTTTAATTGCATTTTGATTGCTTCTTTCATTTCTTACATATTTTATTGCATTACCGTTCAAATTGCATAGAAACCAAATTGTCATACAATAACACAAGAAATAAAACAAGCAATCAAAATGCGATTAAAAATCAGTAAGAATATTTAATGTGATGGATATGCTGTCTTTCATCATCAACCACAAATCCAGAGACATGCTGTGGATCACCTGAATGAAGCTTGTGGACGACAGTTTGGAAGCCCCTGCGCTATTTTATTGGTCTGTGTTGCAGTCGCCCTGGTTCTTTACCATTGCCCCTTAGCCACTGCAGCCAAAAGTAGAACCTGCAGTCATTTCATCTAATTGCCAGGGGCTGGGCCAGATGGGCTGTCTACCAGCTCTCCAGGAGAGCAGTTCATATGTTCTGTCAACCGGATATTACCCTGAGTCACCAGTGGAGAACATGGGGGTATTTGGCTGGATAAAGGCGCTGCACACAGCACACCAGCTGTTAGGGTTGCCAGGTTCAATCCCTGAGACTGATCCTATATCTTTAGGAGAAGAGAAAGTCAGCCAAGTGCAGGAGTTCTTGCAAGACTGTAATGGGAAAAACCACAAGGTGGAATTCTCCCTTCCCCCTGCACAACTTTTAAAGATACAGAAGACCTCTTGGAGACCAGGCCTGGCAACCACGAGGTCTTCTGTGTCTTTAAAAGTTGTGCAGGGGGAAGGGAGAATTCCACCTTGTGGTTTTTCCCATTACAGGGTTGCAAGAACACCTGCACTTGGCTGACTTTCTCTTCTCCTAAAGATACAGGATCAGTCTCAGGCCAGGAACCTGGCAACCCTACCTGTGTACAAAATGGAGCTGCAACATGAAGAAGCCCAAAGCAAAGGAAATAGATGTTGTAAAACAGGGAAGGATTTTGACTGTATGGCAGTTATAATTCCAGTGTTATCACTGGAGAAGCAGACCGGCTAGGATGGAAGGGGAGGGACTTTATCTGCGTTACTGCCAAAGCCTTAATTCCTGGAGGTAGAAAGAGGGTGGGATTTGGGTGCTTCTGTGTGGCAAGATAAAGTACATCTTCCAAGCAGCTGCCATACTCCCCCCCCTTTTTTTTTCTCAGAATGCTTTCTCTGCCTTCCTGCACTAATCCCAGTATAATTAAATACATTTTGGTTGTTGCATTAAAGAAGCTTGGATCAGGGGGGAAAAGAGGCTAATCCTTCTTCAATGCAGATACTTACAGTAGGAGAAATAACACAAGACTTGGAAGAATCCCCAGCTCTACAGCACCCTCCCTGTTGTTTTTACATCTACCCCCCCCCCAAAAAAAAGCCCAATGACTTCAAGGTGGTGAAGAGGATTTATGCCAAGGAAAAAATAGTTCTCAACTTTGCAGTGGTAAGAGCCATAGGAAGAGTGGGGAGATCACCCAGGACCAGGCAAGCTCAAGAGGAGCAGTTCTGACACGAGGGGATCTCAGGGCCGGAAAAATAAAGGAACCTCCCAGGTAGAATGTGGACAAGTGCATCAGACCACACACAAGGCTCACTGTTTTTGGCTCATGTGCCAACCATTAACAGCAGCAAAGAAGCCCAGACCATGTAGCCATGTAGAGAGTGAGTGGTGCACTTTAACATCTGCTGCCTGTTTGTCTCTGCCTGTGGTGCTCCTGCAGGGCAGTTTGGCTTTACAAGAGACTATTTATTTATAAAAATATTTGTGTGCTGTAATTTCATTTAAAAAAATCAAAATGGTTTACATTCATCGTGTTACAACAAAAAGCAACAACACAAAGATTAAACCAGTTCATCGGCTGAGTATTATGGAAAATGTTTCTTAACTGTATGCATAAGCAGGACTGGCGTCGGGAATGACTGGGCCTTTGGGCACCAGCCTGCCCCGTGGTGCCATAGCCCACCCCCCATACAGGCAGTGTGGGTCTAATAAGCCTGCCTGTGCTTCCTACCTACCTCTCCCGTCCCTGCAAATGACTGGTGCCCTGCATGTGCATGCCTGCTATCAACAAAGATGGCGATGGGGGCAGCAGCCCCTTAGGAAAGCCCTGCTGCCATCTTGGTTGATGGCAGACATGTGCATGCAGCATGCATGTCATTCACATGGACAGGAGAGGTAGGTGTGGTGTGCGTATGGGCTTAATGAAGCCCGCACTGACTGTAGGGGGGTGCCTGGGAGCTCCTTCTCCACAGTCCATAGCAGGGTCGGGATCCAACACTGCTGTGGATTGCAGAACGGGAGCACTACCCTCCCACTTTAAGGAGGGGCCCCTCTGGTCTGCAGGGGCCCTCAGCCAGGGCCCAACCTGGCTGCCCTCTGGTGCCAGCCCTGTGCATAAGCCTAGTGGCAAACAACATTTTTCAGTAGTTTTCTGAAAGTTAGTAGAGAAGGCACCTGCTGAATGTCTGTTGGAAGAGCATTCAACAGGGATGGGCCACTAATGCTAAAGGCTCAGTTTCATGTTAATGTCAAATGAGTCCCACAGCAGATTATCTCAGGGATTGAGATGGGCCTGAGATGTAAATTCAGGAAGTCCCTAAGGTACCCTGGACCTAAATTGTTGAGGACTTTGTAAATTAATACCAGGACTTTAAACCTAGCTCAGTTTGGCTTCCTAGAGGAGTCAGTCAGGCCTGACTCAGCAGCACCTGATGGCAGACACCTGTGTTTGCCTTTGCCAGCAGCTCCACAGGGGCTTAAAAGGAATGCTGCCCCTTAGTAAGCTTGACTTGTTGATTCCTGAGTGACGGGCAGGAACAACTGGGAAGATGTGTGTATATGTGTGCCTAACTTTTGGTGAGCAGCAGGGTACTAGAGAATGGTGCCCTAGCGAGCGAATGGAAACCAATCATAGGCACATATGCAGGGTGGATAGTAATGCCACTTGTGTGTTGAGTAGGGATGGAAAGTTCTGTCCGTTCTCTCAGATTATGTATTTATTGTATTTGGAATCCGTGGAATTGCCTGGAATCCGTGAGTGGATGGATGGGAAGGAACAAGCTGAAGCTGAATCCTGATAAGACCGAGGTACTACTTGTGGGGGACAAAGGAAGGTTGGGCGATATTGACCTGAAGTTCAATGGGGTGAGTCTACCCCTGAAGGACCAGGTCCGCAGCCTTGGGGTTGTGCTTGATTCCAGGCTGTCCATGGAGGCTCAGATTTCGGCAGTGAGCCGGGCAGCCTGGTATCAACTACACCTCATACGAAGACTGCAACCCTACCTTCCTGATCACCAGCTCCCACAAGTGGTACACGCCCTGGTCACCTCTCGTTTGGACTACTGTAATGCGCTCTACGTGGGGTTACCCTTGAAAACGGTTCGGAAATTACAACTTATACAAAATGCGGCGGCTCGATTACTTACGAATAGTCGCCGCCGGGATCACATCACACCAGCGTTGTTCGATCTACACTGGCTTCCAGTTGTTTTCCAAGCCCAATTCAAGGTGTTGGTATTGACCTTTAAATCCCTACACGCTTTCGGCCCAGTTTATCTCACGGAGCGCCTTCAACGCCACCAATTATGCCGCCCGACAAGGTCGGCCACACAGGGCCTTCTCTCAATCCCGCCAACAAAAACAGCCAGATTGGTGGGTACTAGAGAGAGGGCATTCTCAGTGGCGGCTCCCACTCTTTGGAACTCCCTCCCACAAGATCTCCGGCATGCCTCTTCCCTAAATGTATTTCGGAAAGCCTTAAAGACCTGGCTCTTTCAACAGGCCTTCGGGGTTTCTGGGGAGGGTTAACTGCTATAACTGTAATGCCTCCTGCCCTCTTTTAATACTGTTGTTGCAGATTTATTGATTTTACACTGTTTTATATTGTATCACTGTATTTTATTAATTGTATTTTAATGATTTTGTACGTCGCCTAGAGTGGCCATTGGCCAGATAGGTGACACAGAAATTAAATTTATTTATTTATTTATATACCGCCCCATAGGCGAAGCTCTCTTGGTGGTCTACCGTAACTAAAAACATTAAAACAAATATACAAATTTAAACATACATCTTTCAGAAACAATTTAAAACACAATTTAAAATTTTAAAACAATTCAAATTTCTAATTTTTCCAATCTTAAATTCAGTTCTCCACATTTCTCGAACAATTTGCGATTTAAAAATCCTAATGAAAATTCTTTAGTATTTTAGAGATTCTAAAATTCTTCTGATAAACATATTTTTGTAGGCAATTTCTCCGAATAGAATGCATTTTTGTATGTTGTTTTTACTCATATATTCATTTGTATGCACATGTACCCTAACATACGCATTTTTATAAACATTGTTTGGTTGGCAAACTTCAGTTAAGTGCAGATTTCGAGAGACGGCTGTATTTCAGTTCTCATGTTGTTTTGGAAAGTGCAAATTTGATACATTTGCCTTGAAATGCAAAATGAATCGAATTTCTCCCCCATCCCTAGAGTTGAGTTATAAGCTTCTTATTCAGGGTCCTGAATTTCGGGAGCGTCTGAGCAGAGTGGAAGAGGTTAATGGTGCCCCTATACAAGTGATCACAGGTAGGGGACAGTTTGTTGTATTGAAGAGGAAGAGTTGGAGGAGGTATGGGAGATATAGATGATGATGTATTACATTTACTAGTCACTTTAACAAAAAACGTCTTAAAGCAACTTCACAAAATAGAAATGCAACAAATAAAGACAATTCAAAACCAGAAAAAAATTAAAACAATGAACAGTGTGAAATACATAAAATGCTCATCAAGTAACATTTTAAATAAGTCCTACCCACCCTACTATAAGGCCTACCCACCTACCAGAGCAAGAGGCAATTTCATTACTAAAGGCCTGAGTAAACAAAAAGGTCTTCGCTTGGTGCCTTATTATTGCCAAATAGGGTTGCCAGGCTCAGGGCCTGAGACTGATCCTGTATCTTCAGGAGAAGAGAAAGTCAGCCAAGTGCAGGTGTTCTTGCAACCCTGTGATGGGAAAAACCACAAGGTGGAATTCTCCCTTCCCCCTGCACAACTTTTAAAGATACATAAGACTTCTTGGTTAGCCTCTGAACCTGGCAACAATATTGCCAAAGATGGCAACCCATTACCACTTCCAGCACCTGAACTTCCTTTCCTGATTCAGATGGCATCAGGAGAGAGATTCCATTAGTGTACTGATGACATTGCATTCCAAAATCCTTGAACATATCCCCCAACAGTTTCATATAGATGTTAAATAGCATGGGGGACAAGATTAAACCCTGTGGGATGCCAGTTTTAACTCCCTGTGTTGTCAAGTAATGGTTCCACTTTGGTATTCTCTGGAAACAGCCCCAAAAGTAAGAGCGAAACCAGTGCAGTGCGGTGCCTCTCCTCCCAACCCATGGATCCATTCCTGGAAGATACTGTGGTCTACTCTACATTATCAAATGTCATTGAGAGGTCAAGGAGAAAGTCCCTATGCCAACAAAGGTCATCAAGCAGGGCAACCAAGACACATTTGGAGCTGTACCTGGCCTGTACACAAATTGAAAAGGGTCCAGTTAATCTGCTTCTTCCAAGCACTCCTGTAATTGAACTGCCACCATACTCTCAAGCACTTTGTCTACAAAGGGAATATTAGCAACTGAGCAATAGCTGTTTAACACTTCTGGGTGTAGGGAGGTCCTCTTAAGGACTCCCTCAAGGACAGAGTCCACCACCACCTCTTTAACGGGCAATGATATCTCCACCTCCTGCAAAGGCATTCACCACTCCAATGACCCACCCAGTTAACCCCCTCTAGTTTGCTCTTTTGAGCCAGCACAGACATATGGAGTAAGATGTGGCCTCCATTTTGATTAGCTTCATATATTATTCCTAGGAAGGCAAGGCACTGGCAGGCAAACATTACATGGAAGTAGTCCATAATTCAGGGATCAGCTTCCAACTATGTGTGAGGTAAAATGTGCAGTGAATATTATCACAGTATCTTCAGACTCTTGAAATGTAATTGTTCTTTGCATATACCCATAGCTCATACAACTTTCTCCCACTAGCAAGACTCCAAATCCAAGTTGGTCTCAAGGGAGAGTATGCATATGCCCCTCAAGCCACCAGGCTCCCCCGTTACAGTGGCCAGACTTCAGGTGCCAGCCATCGGCAGAAACAATTGGTCTATTGCTCATCTCCCTGCAGTCCAACTCAGGCCTTGTTAACAGTCTAACTTTCCTGTGGAGATGGGCCATGGCTCAGATACAAAACATCTGATTTGCATGCAGAAAGTCCCAGTTTCTATCCGCGGCATCTCCAGGCAGGATGGAAGAGACCCCTGTTTGAAACCCTGGAAAGCCACTACCAGTCAAGGTAGGCCAGGGATGAGGAATTTCAGGATTGAGGGCCAAATGCAGATCTTCAGGCTTCTCTGTCTGACCCCCGGGACTCTTCCACAGGCTACATCCATCACCAGCCCAGCTTTGCACATGTCGAGTGTTTTTGCCTGGGTGGAATGTATTCCTGAATTTTGATAATGCTCTTTTCTTGCCAGGATGCGTAGGATGTTTGGGTTTGCGTAGAAACTAGCCTACTGTACAAAGGTAAAATTCACATTAATTGCTCACCCGCTGGCCCTGTTCACCACTGCCATGTAGCTCACAGAAGGACACCCAGCTGAAAATGGCTCCCTATTCCCAGTGTAAAGTATACTGAGGTACATGAACCAATGTTGACTCCATAAAAAGCAGCTTCCTGTGTTGATAGGTTAAGGAACCAGGGGCAGCATTCTTGGTCAGCATGCTTAGCCAGCTTGGCCTCAAACTAATCAGCAGGATTTCTGTTTGGCTTACGGTTGTCAGGACTCTAGCATTTGAAGCCTGCAATTATTGGGGTGACACCTCGTGATGTCACGGGGCTGACAACTCTTACAGGAGAAAAATTGACACCCAGGCAGGATCCAGTGGTAAAGGGGTGGAACTAGAGAAGAGGAAGCCCAGGAAAGTAAAATTTGTAAAAACTTTGGGGGGGGGTTAGTATTTCCCCCCATGGAGGGGAATTCAATTTCACATTTTTCCACTGGAAAAATGAGACATTCAGGAAAACATTGAAAGAGGAGAAAAATCATCTTCTCCAATATTTTCTTTTTTCCAAATTAGTGATCTTAAAAAAAAAAGTAGCATTTTAAAATCGTACTGTTGCAAAACTCCTTGGCCCCATATTCAAAGGGCATAATTTGGGACTGGCAACCCTGAGATTGAAAGTTGCCATCCCAAAAATGAGCCTGAAGTGTAAGCCATAACCAGAGCATTTCAGGGAATGATCCCATGGGACACAAACCCAAATCCTTTTATATGTCCCCCAAATGTTTCTGTGTGGGTAAAGAATCTGGTGAAAATAGAATTGGGGGTGATGTGGGCTACTGGATAGGATATTAATTTGAAGGAATAAATTAATTTTATATTACTTTATATAGATTCTACTTTATATAGATTCTAGAGACAATACGTTAATTAATAGGGTAACTGAAGGGTAAATGAATTGATTTGAGCTGATCAGGGTAGAGTGCAAATTAATCGAGTAATTTGTTTGGGGTGATTCAGATGGGAAATTAGTGCTATTAATTTGCATCTAAATTCGCTTCTATACATATGTTAGCGTATTAAAATTTTATGGAAATTTGTGTCTATGAACCTGTACCCCAGATCTGTTAAGTACCTAGCAATGCCCCTTGCCTTAGATCTAGCAACTCTAGTACAATATTTCCCAAGTCCCCACACCTTGAAAGCTTTATGCTTATTTTGATTTCAGTGGGTTGGTGTAGAAAACCAGTTGGACAGGCCACTGTGACCTGCTCAGGTTTAAAAGAATGAAAAGCATACTTGTTATTTGAACTGCCTTACATACATCTGAATGGAAAGATCTGGCCCCTGTGGCCATATGCCTTTCATGGCTTTATTTTATTTTATTTTTAAAAAATATTTTAACTTTTTATTGTCCAACAAAACAAAATACAAATGTTAATGTACAAACATAAATAATAAAAACATATCAATATTTGCCCATACAGCCTTTTTCATCTTTACAATGATTCAAATAATAAGGAAAACATAAAATAAATGAGTAGACAAATCTTCCTATATAATAAAAATGTAAGCCATCACACCGTCATGAAGTCACGTGGCCTGACAGCAGTGGTGGAGCATGGTGGCAAAGACTGCTGGGCATGCATGCAGGCTATCCGGCGGCAGCAGGGGTGGGTGAGAGGGCGGTGGCCTGGGTAGGTGGGAGGTTAGCCTTGGTGACCCATGGGGGAGAGGGGAGAGCTTCGGCAACTCATGGGGGAAGGGGAGCTTTGGTGACGGTAGACGGGGTTGGCGAGTGAAGCAAGCAGAGGTGCCAGCCCCTAGTTCAGATATATATATATATAGCTATACTCAATTATATCCCTCTCCAAGTTCTTCAAGTTACCTTTTGTATAAACAATCAATTCCACCAAAAATGAAACAAAGTTAAGAAGCTGGCTTAAGGCAATTTATAGCATAGGCCTTTTATGGTTTTCAAATGGTGTTCTAGGCTGGATTTTTGCAGTAAAAAGCACATAATGTTAGATGAGCTTCCCTACCATCTCCTGTAACAGGCAGCTAGAAGGGTGTGTTGGGTATCTTCCAGGGTGCAGTGTCAGTTCATGTGAGACTATGGGAAAGCCCAGGAGAGCACCCTGTGAGAACTTAATTCAAGGGTGGGGAAACTCAGGTCCAGAGGCCAAATGGGGCACTCCAGGGCTCTCTGTTCAGCCCTTAGAACTCTCCCCAGGCCACACCCTTCATTGACCCTGCCTAGATTCATCCTTGAATGCATTTGCCTCTGTGCCCGTCCAAAACTGGGATGTTGCTGCTTGAAGGTTGCCCACAAGAAATGTGGCCCTTGAGCTGAAAGAGGTTCCCCATGTCTGCCTTAGATATTAGAGCACCTCACAGAATCATCACCACCACCCAGGATTTCCTCAACACATAACCTGACCCACAACAGGGCCTTCTCTGCGGCAGTTCTCTGTTTGTAGAATGCCCCCTCTGATGAGGTGCATCGGACTCCCTCATTTTTAACTTTCAGGAGGAATTTAAAAACATCTGTTCCACCAGGCATTTGATAGGTGAAATATACTGCTCCTGGCAACCTTGAAATTATTAGCTGTGAGGAGGATATTTATTTATTTATTTATTACATTTATATACCACCCCATAGCTGAAGCTGAAGCAATTAAAAACAATAAAAACAAATTGTTTTAAAATGTTTTCACATGTTTTAAATTATTTTTAAATTTGGTATTGTTTTGCAGTTTTGTTGTTTGTCACCCTAATCTCCATCGTGAGGAAGGGTGAGAGAAATAATAATAATGAGGCAAGGGTTCCAGAAACCACTGGTGTAACTTAGGAAAATAAACTTATGCATGTGGGCCAGTTAATCACGTAGGAATCCTCTTTTAATTTCTACCAAAGAGCTAAACATGTGTTTATGTGTGGAAGTCAGATGTACCCCACAATAATTCCTGCAGAACTGTTGGGCTGTTTAGTTTTGCTTCCATGAATGCAGCCGTGTGATTCTACTAGCTGCACATCCATTTATTTTGTTGCCTGTCTATCGTTTTCTTCCTCATGGCTCATGTCCAGATAAGTCATTGTCTCTTTGTTGCCAGGGGCATTTTGGAGAAGGCTGGCGTGTCAAACTCAAAATGTCCTTGGTGAGGCATGATAAGTTCTAGCCATGGGCTCATCTCAGGAATACAGAAGCTCACCTTGGAAAGAATTGTTAGCAATGTGACACAGATAAGTGTTCCTTCACTTCTTGCTCCTTTTCCTTTTTGTTGATTTCATCTAGTTTCTTTCTTTCTTAGCTTTGAATGAATGTGACCCAGGAGGAGGCTTAAAAACATAAGAACAGCCTGCTAGATCAGGCCAGTTACTCATCTAGTCCAGCATCCTGTTCTCAGTCAGTGGCCAACTAAATGCCTATGGAAAACCCAGAAGGACATGAGCACAAGAGCACTCTCCCCTTCTGCAATTTCCAGAAAGTGGCATTCAGAAGTAGGCTGCCTCTGACTATGGACGCAGAGCAGTCATCATGGCCAATAGCCACTGATAGCCTCATCTTCAATGAATTTGTATAATCCTCTTTTAAAGCCATCCAAGTTGGGGGCCAATGACCATCACTGCCACTGAGTGAATTCCTGAGTTATAACTATGCGCTGCATGAAGAAATAATTTATTTTGTCTGTCTGTCCTGAATTCTCCAACATTCAAGTTCACTAGATGTCCACAAGTTCTAGTGTTATATGAGAGGGAGACACACAGTTCACATCTTGGTTCACAACACAGATTGCACAACCTGCGATGATGAATGCCATTGAAGGCAGCAAAGTGGGAGATACACAGATTTGCCTCATAGCACACAATCCATCTGGAAGTTCTCAACCACAAGCCCCATTTAAATGAGTGAGCTAAAAAAAGGCTCCCTAGGCTGTACATGCTTGAGTGTAACACGTTTGGCCTTTATCTCCCCTCTTGACTATTTTGTGCCTGGCTGGATTCTCTGCTCCCAGCTTCCAAAAATTCAGTTATGCTTGTAGCAAATGAACCTTCTGAATCATTCACCATGTCGAGATAATAGTTTCAACTAGGCTTTCAAATAGCAACTTGCTTGGTAACCAGAAAAGGGAAATTTCCCAGTGCATATCTCCGTCACTTTCCTTATTGAAAAAATCTGATTTGTATGTGGGGAGGGGAGAGAGGGCTTATTCACATGGGAGCATCACTTCTTACTAAAGATACTGTTTTTACTCCATTTTCTATTTGCACTGTCCACAGTAAGGGCTCAATGTCAGTTGCAAACACTACATTTTCACACTGAGGAGATCAGTCACCCGGTTTCCTAATGACCACGCCCACTAATTTACCATTTCCACACCCTCTGGTTACCTGGCAACTAGGCCATGCTCAGTTTGTTCTACCAGTTAGTTATATTAAAACAAAAACAAAAAAAAACACCAACCCGGAAGTGCAATTATTTGTATTTTCACTAGTACAATACAGCTGAAATGCTACAGTGTTATACTTTGCGCACAAGATGGGGGAAAAGAAAAATAAGGCACCGTTTGCAGCAACGTTAAAAAGGCTTGCAGAATGGGGGAGAGCAGCCAGAAGTTGTTTGTCAACCCACAGGAAATGAAATGAATGAAGGGAGGAGGAGGGAGTGGGCGTGGAGAGGGGAATGATTATCATACCCACCTAAAAGCATTGGAGCAAAGCATCTCCAAGCCATAGAGATACAGAGTGAATACGTTTTTTCCTTCCCTTTTTTATTATCAGAAGATTGAGTTAGTATGGATTTACAGGGGAGAAACTGTGTGAGAGCTTCTGTTTGCCAGTAACGTCATGTGAACCATGCAAATTACAAGGGGATGTGAATAGCACCAAACACACATTAAACCACCATGTAGATGAGCCCAAAGCTTCAAATCAGCTTTAATTGTGCAATCTATTTGCTGGAATGTGACTGAATTCCATCCAAAAATATTGACAGTCTGGAAGCACTCTAAAATGTTACAACCACAATAAGGGAAATCACCTCAAAATAGTTCAAGAGCCACAGAGCTTTCATCAGAAGCACCCATCAGAAGCAATCAAGGGTTTCCACACTTCTCTTTTCCTGACAGGGCTTTTTTCTAACAATTGTGTGGCAGACAGAAATTCAAACTCTACAGTTGCAGCTTATTTCATCAATGCATGCAGCAGCTATTGAACGTCTGCCATCCTAGCCCAACACCTGCTTTGGTGCATTATTCGTCTCTGCCATGAACCACAGGAGGAATGTCTGATCTATCCAGAGATGCATGAGAGCTATCCTGTACTCTTTCCAGGGATTATAGAGACCTTTTTCAGCAACACTGTTAGGGGCATGGGAACTACCTCCCTCTGATGAGGTCCCATGCTGACACAAGTAGCCATGTGAATACTGGCTGCCCATTAGCTGCCGGGACAAGTTCAAGGTGCTGGTTTAGGTGTTCAAAGCCCTATACTAGGGCCAGCGCCAGAGGGTGGCTGCCCTGGCCGAGGGCCCCTGAAGGGCCCCTCCTTAAGGTGGGTGGATAGCGTTCCCTTCCGCAATTCGTGGCAGCATTGGCTCCCGACCCTGCCACAGATTGCAGAAAGGGAACTCCCAGGCACGCCCCCACTACCGCGCAGGCCCATGACGCCCACCTGCAAACCCCACCTACCTTTCCTTTGAAGTAAATGCTGGCTGCACTGTAGGCGCATGCCTGCCATCAACTAAGATGGCAGCCAAGGCTTCCCTAAGGGGCTGGTGCCCCTGCCACCATTTTTGTTGATGGCAGGCATGTGCGCACAGCGTGGCCAGCATTCACTTAAAGGGATAGGTAGGTGGGGCGGGTACTGGGGCAGTCTGGTGCACAAGGGCCCTGGCATGCCTGGCGCCAGCCTTGTCCTCTACAGCTTGGAATCAGGATACCTGAAAGACCATCTTATCCTTTTACACCCAGTCGATCACTGCTGTGAAGGTGAGGACATCTTGCAGATACTATCTTATCAGGAGATCCGTTCTACTTAGAAAGCGGATCTTTAGTGTTGTGGCACCTACCCTCTGGAATTCCCTCCTCTTAAATATAAACAGGCACCATCTCCGTTATCCTTTTGGCGCCTACTGAAGACCGTCCTTTTTCAGCAAACCTTTTTTAATTGCTTTTTAAGATATTTTTAAATATTTTAAAAAAGATATTTTTAAGATGTTTTATTTTTAAAATGTTTTTAAGATGTTTTGTTTTTTAGATGTTTTAAGATGTTTTTAGAATTATTTTCTTTGTTTGCTGCCCTAGGCTTCCTCTGGGAGGAAAGACAGGATAGACGTTTTCTTATTCTTATTCTTATTAAATAATCTTTGCACTGGATGCTTTTGTAACAGTGGACTGAATCTCAAATGCTGCTGTTAATATTCGCTATAGCCCATAGCTGAACAAGGGTTTGCTTGCTCTTGCAAAAGGTTTGACTAGATCTCTCTTGTGACATCCTTTCAACTTTGTCGAAGTTTCCCATTTTCACCCTAATACAATTGTAAATGCAATAATATTGTGCCAATATGCACCAAGATCTATTCCCAAAGATATCGAATATAGTTACTGGGCAGGCAGATCCTCCAGTGCCACCAACATAGGCAAGGCTTTAGGAAATGAGACACAAGGTATATATACCAAGGCTCAGATTTCTGTTTTGGAGATGTAGGATTCTGAACCTTGAGAACATTATTCTTCTGTTACAAAACTAATCCTCTTTACAATCATGTGTTATGTTAAACTTTCCAGGTCTCTCTTTTGCAAGCCTCTATGTTTTGTGCTGGGGAAGCGTTGAAACTATGCATCAGACTCAACACAGACAGATGATTTTTCTTGGAAGTAGATGTGAAATATATGCATGATCAAATATTTTTTTATAACCCCAAACGCTTAAAACTTGAACCACAGTCCATGTGTTATGAAGGTTTATTTCAGGTCATGTAAATTCCTAAAGTTGGTTCTTCTAATTTTTCAAATGCCAAATAGGTATGTGTGTTTGTATAAAACAGCTCCCTTTAACCTGATAGCCATCCAGCCATTTTGAACTACATATCCCATCAACCCCAACCAACTCCACTGGGGCTGTGCTGGTTGGGGCTGATGGGTGTTGTGGTGAAAAACAACTGGAGGGCACCAGGTTAAGGGAGGCTGCCATATAAAACACAGTCAAAGAAGACTCTGAACAAGGTCTTATCTGCTGTGGCCCCCATCTTCTAGATTTTAAAGGTTTGAAGGTTTTAGAAAACTATCTTAGCTTGTTGTTCAAAGTTGTAAAAAAATATGTAGATAAGTGCTTGACTGCATTATGGGATGATTGCTTGTTTCTACTTTAAAGCTAATCCACGTTACACTAAATGTAGTAGTAAATGTGGACTGTTGTAATTTAGACTAAAGTTGCTTTTCCACATGTTGTAAACTTAGTACTGTCTGCTTCCCACAGTGGCAAATCAGATGTTTCTGGGAAGCCCACATTGAGCAGGGGGTTGGACTTGATGGCCTTATAGGCCCCTTCCAACTCTATGATTCTGTGATTCAATATAGCCCTCTCCCATTGTTGTGCCCCAGCAGTTGGGCTCCTACTGTGACAAAGGGTGGGATATAATAATAATAATAATAATAATAATAATAATAATAACAACTGGTTCCATATAGCCAGCATGATTAATAGCTGTTGATAGTGCATCCTCCAGGGCATTTGTCTAATCCCCTTTAAAAGCTACCTAAGCTTGTAGCCATTGTCACATTGTGTTCAGTATCAGGGGGTCAATTTCCCCCACCACTGTTGAACTGATAAATTGATCCACTAATTAGTCTCTGCCTCCTCCTGACCCAACACACGCTACTAGGTCCTCACTGATCCACTAGCTATAATCTACTAGAAAGAAGACTATTAAAACCAATTAATTAATTAATTAAAGCACCCATTGGAAAACAACAAAATCAGGTACATTATTATCAAAGGCAGGAAGAATAATACAAACCAAATCATCAGATTTAGAGGTTGAAAGGCTTAAGGCACGGTAGCTAATGTGGTGTCCTCCAGATGTTGTTGGACTACAACTTCCATTATTCGTTATAATTGCTCATGCTGGCTGGGGCTGATGACAGTTGTAGTCCAGCAACATCTAGAGGGCTCCATGTTGGCCCTCCAGTTGTTGAAATGGAAATGAGGCCAAGCTCTTGAATCTGGTGAATCTCAAGTGGCAATGAGTTTATTTCTATAAACTCAGGGTGGCAATGGAGAATACCCTGACAATTTTGAAAGCCGATTGGACTCCTGAAGTAGGTAGTACTCACAGCACAGATTCATTTGTGGCCGTCGGTGGTTGGAGAGTTGGTGCCAGTGGTACTCCCTAAGGTATCCCTGAACCAGGCTTTAAAAGAAATTAGCCCAGAAACAAAATGGTAACCACAAGAGCTCTTGAAACACTGATATTATAAATATCTGATATTTCACCTGATACTGAACTCAAAGCAAAAACTTCAAATGGGCAGGAGAGATATTTACTTTTTGACCATATATGCATTAATGTATGCATTAATTATATTATTAATTCATTAATGTATAAGCAATGTAAATATTTCCAGGGCAGTTCACACACTAATATCATAAAATAAAAACAATTATGGTACTTGTGTTAGCAGCTACATTTATGTGTTATATCAGAAACACAAAACACACAGACTATTCTACACAGGGGCCTACAGAAGTATGTATGTATATCTGTTTTTCTAAAAACATTTTTTTAAGTAAAAAATGCAAAGCAGCATCTTCAAAATTGGTACAATTATAAGGAGGGATTTTGCTATTCTCAGCTTAATGCTGTAACTATTATTTCCTGTTTCTTTGTGGTGACATGCTTACGTGCTAGGTGGTTTCTCTACAAAAGTGTGGGAGGTCTCTGTTTAAAGGAACTCACATTTGTACAACTATGAAGCTAGTAATGATGGTTCAGGGGAGGCTTAATGCATTGGTAGTAGGAAGGGAGAAGTTGCTTCCATCGCTCCTCACGTTAGCAATACTCTTGCCATTCCTGTGTGAAAAAACACCTGGCAAAATTCCCTCTTCTGCAAAGCTATGAAAAGTGCAGAGTCATCTCTCCTTTATTTTTGTTGGCTTTTGTTGTTTATGAACAGGGAGTTTCATTTCACAAATTCATGCCTGAGTTACAAGTTCGTACAATAGACGCTTAGCAGCCAAATCCTGCTATGAGCTGCTGTGCATGTGTGGAAGGACTTTAGCTCAGTGAAATCAATGGCTTTGCATGCAGAAAGTACCTGATTCAGTCCCTGACCAATCCAGGCAGGGCTGAGAAAAACCCCTGCCTGAAACCATGAAGAGCCACTGCCAGTTGAGACAATACTGAACTAGACAGATGGGAGGAGCTCAACAATATCCTCAATGGACCACCTTCTCCTTAGTGCCATTGCCACCAACTGCTCCCCCTCAACACAGGGACAGAGCTGGCAGCAAGCAAATAAGCAGTCTATGGCAGCTAGGGTTGCCAGGCTCAGGGCCTGAGACTGATCCTGTATCTTTAGGAGAAGAGAAAGTCAGCCAAGTGCAGGTGTTCTTGCAACACTCTAATGGGAAAAACTACAAGGTGGTTTCTCACCTTCCCTGAGCCAGAGGGAAGGTGCAGGTAGGTGAGTAAACAAGGAGAAAGGGCAACAGAGGCTTGGTCACTTTCAGCTGTGCGGCACTTTGCTAGTGTGTGGCCTGGACAGCTGCCCAGTCACACATGCCTTCAAGGGTGTATGTTTTGCCCCTGGGTGTGGACACTATGGGCAATTAAGATGTCACACACATTTCTAGCACTGTTCAAGTTCTGACTCTGCCAGAAGAAAAAGACTGATAGCTCACATCTAGGGTTGCCAGGCTCAGGGCCTGAGAATGATTCTGTATCTTTAAGAGAAGAGAAAATTCAGCCAAGTGCAGGTTTTCTTGCAACACTGAAGCTGGGCCTGGCAACCAAGAGGTCTTCTGTATCTTTAAAAGTTATGCAGGGGGAAGGGAGAATTTCACCTTGTGTTTTTTCCCATTACAATGTTGCAAGAAAACCTGCACTTGGCTGAATGTTCACTTCTGTTAAAGATACAGGATCAGTCTCAGGCCCTGAGCCTGACAATGTTACACTCCACACCTGTTCAACAAAAACTCAGATTTGGGGAAGGAATTATGTTGCCCATGTCTCCAGAATAAACTAGTGGTTACAAATTTGTATTTCAAATTCTGCTTTTTCTGTTTTGGCTCATATAACAATGGGTCTGTGTGTCTGAAAGATTAGCACATGCTGTCCAGATGGCACAGCCAAGGTCCAGATGTTTTCATCCCCACAAAATGTAACAGAGCAGGGGAGGGAAATGAAAGCTTTCTAGAAAACCAGACAAGCAAATACATTAAGAATGAGGAATTATGTGTCAGAGATTGACTTATAGATTCATATTTTTATTATCAAAATGAGCTGTTAAGGTATGACCCCTGTCCTTCTCCCAATAAAGGTGATCCATCAGGGCTACCAAGGCCGATTCAGTCCCATAACCAGGCCCGGCCTCCAAGAGGTCTTCTGTATCTTTAAAAGTTGTGCAGGGGAAAGGAGGAATTCCACCTTGTGCTTTTTCCCATTACAGAGTTGCAAGAACACCTGCACTTGGCTGACCTTCTCTTCTCCTAAAGATACAGGATCAGTCTCAGGCCATGGACCTGGCAACCCTAGTAACAGAGCACCTGCTTTGCATGCAGAAGGTTCCAGGTTCAATCACCAGCATCTCCAGTTGGGGCTGAGAATGTCTCTCTACCTGCTGCCAGTCAGGGTCTGACTCTGTATAAGGGAGCTTCTAATTTTTTTCAAAACCCTCATCTCAATCCAATTTTCTTTAAGTCTTTAGTACAACCCCTTGCTCCCTGTACCCACTGTAACTAAGCATAACTGAAATAAATGTAACATATTAATTCCCCTATATACTTCTGACTCTATCTCCCTCCCCTTCCTTTGATGTCTCCTCCTGTTGAATTGTAGATTGTAAACTGCTCATTGATGCTGTGTAACTAAGGTTGCAGTCCTAAACCTGTTCACCTGGGAGTAAGCCCCACTGAATTCAACAGGCCTTACTTCTAAGTAGACATGGTTAGGATGGCACTGTAACTAATACCAGTTGCAAATGAACAGCATCCAAGATTTTGAAGAGACAGCAACCTTCTCTAGCAAAGTTTGGAGTTAGAAACTGTGTACATGCAAAAACCTGCTTTATCCTGTCCTGTGATCCCTCAATTACGTAACATCCTATGTTTAATATTCATCACTGTTACTTTTGCTTATGGAAGATGCTAAGTGTTCTAATCAGATGCCTAGGGTTGCAGTTGTTTTAAAAGCATGGAGATGTAGCCATAGTGAGATAAACTAATGATCACCAGCCATAAAGAAAGGCTATCATCTCTGCCAGTTTCCTTTACTGAGCGTTTGGGTAGAATATTGCCTAGTCCTCTCATGCCCTCGCTGATCCAGATTCATACCTCAGGAGCTGCGTTCACATATTATAAAGGCAAATAACATGATACTTCTGTGGGAGTTATGCTGGAAGGGTGCTGTTCAGTTTGCATACATTTCTAGTATGGGAATACATAATGCTCCCTACAAGAAGGATCCTGTTTGGCCAAGTCTATGGAGCCTCTCATTGCCACACAAAAAATAGTCCTTTCCCCAGGGTGGATAGAAGTTGGATGAAGAGAACAACGCCGGAATAAAAGGGTGTTGACTGTTTAAATGGAAGCATAGTCAAAGTAAAGGGGAAAGTATTGCTGTACAAGAATAGGTGTGGACAATACAGTGAGAATATCACCTGCAAAAATGCTTTTTTGCAGCAGCTATTGATAGTTGAAAAGTAATGATTAAACAATTATCTTTTTAATTTTAATATTTTAATTTTATTGTTTTAATATGCAGTAAGAGGGTATCTCACAAGAGTGATTATGTTTAATGCTTCTTTTAAGTATTGTTGTGCATTTCTGTATTTGTATATATAGGGAAGGACGTATTGGTGGCGGAGTCGCTCTATACGTGAAAGAAGGCATTGAATCCAGCAAGCTCGAAACCCCAAAAGAGGCAGACTCCTCCACAGAATCGTTGTGGGTGGTGATACCGTGCCCCAGGAGGGACTTAATACTGGGAACGATCTATCGTCCCCCTGATCAAAATGCTCAGGGAGACCTTGAGATGAGATATGAAATTGAGGAAGCATCCAAACTAGGAAATGTGGTAGTAATGGGTGACTTCAACTACCCGGACATAGACTGGCCGCATATGTGTTCCAGTCATGACAAAGAAGCAAAGTTTCTAGATATTCTAAATGACTATGCCCTAGATCAGTTGGTCATGGAACCGACCAGAGGGACGGCAACCCTGGACTTAATCCTCAGTGGGGACCGGGACCTGGTGCGAGATGTAAGTGTTGTTGAACCGATTGGGAGCAGTGACCACAGTGCTATTAAATTAAACATACATGTAACTGGCCAATTGCCAAGAAAATCCAACACGGTCACATTTGACTTCAAAAGAGGAAACTTCACAAAACTGAGGGGATTGGTAAAAAGAAAGCTGAAAAACAAAGTCCAGAGGGTCACATCACTCGAAAATGCTTGGAAGTTGTTTAAAAACACTATATTAGAAGCTCAACTGGAGTGCATACCGCATATCAGAAAAGGTACCGCCAAGGCCAAGAAGATGCCAGCATGGTTAACGAGCAAAGTCAAGGAAGCTCTTAGAGGCAAAAAGTCTTCCTTCAGAAAATGGAAGTCTTGTCCAAATGAAGAAAATAAAAAAGAACATAAACTCTGGCAAAAGAAATGCAAGAAGACAATAAGGGATGCTAAAAAAGATTTTGAGGAGCACATTGCTAAGAACATAAAAACCAACAACAAAAAATTCTATAAATACATTCAAAGCAGGAGACCATCTAGGGAGACAATTGGACCCTTGGATGATAAGGGAGTCAAAGGTGTACTAAAGAACGATAAGGAGATTGCAGAGAAGCTAAATGAATTCTTTGCATCTGTCTTCACAGTGGAAGATATAGGGCAGATCCCTGAACCTGAACTAACATTTGCAGGAAGGGATTCTGAGGAACTGAGACAAATAGTGGTAACGAGAGAGGAAGTTCTAAGCTTAATGGACAATATAAAAACTGACAAATCACCGGGCCCAGATGGCATCCACCCGAGAGTTCTCAAAGAACTCAAAGGTGAAATTGCTGATCTGCTAACTAAAATATGTAACTTGTCCCTTGGGTCCTCCTCCGTGCCTGAGGACTGGAAAGTGGCAAATGTAACGCCAATCTTCAAAAAGGGATCCAGAGAGGATCCCGGAAATTACAGGCCAGTTAGCTTAACTTCTGTCCCTGGAAAACTGGTAGAAAGTATAATTAAAGCTAGATTAACTAAGCACATAGAAGAACAAGCCTTGCTGAAGCAGAGCCAGCATGGCTTCTGCAAGGGAAAGTCCTGTCTCAGTAACCTATTAGAATTCTTTGAGAGTGTCAACAACCATATAGATAGAGGTGATCCAGTGGACATAGTGTACTTAGACTTTCAAAAAGCGTTTGACAAGGTACCTCACCAAAGGCTTCTGAGGAAGCTTAGCAGTCATGGAATAAGAGGAGAGGTCCTCTTGTGGATAAGGAATTGGTTAAGAAGCAGAAAGCAGAGAGTAGGAATAAACGGACAGTTCTCCCAATGGAGGGCTGTAGAAAGTGGAGTCCCTCAAGGATCGGTATTGGGACCTGTACTTTTCAACTTGTTCATTAATGACCTAGAATTAGGAGTGAGCAGTGAAGTGGCCAAGTTTGCTGACGACACTAAATTGTTCAGGGTTGTTAAAACAAAAAGGGATTGCGAAGAGCTCCAAAAAGACCTCTCCAAACTGAGTGAATGGGCGGAAAAATGGCAAATGCAATTCAATATAAACAAGTGTAAAATTATGCATATTGGAGCAAAAAATCTTAATTTCACATATACGCTCATGGGGTCTGAACTGGCGGTGACCGACCAGGAGAGAGACCTCGGGGTTGTAGTGGACACATGATGAAAATGTCGACCCAGTGTGCGGCAGCTGTGAAAAAGGCAAATTCCATGCTAGCGATAATTAGGAAAGGTATTGAAAATAAAACAGCCGATATCATAATGCTGTTGTATAAATCTATGGTGCGGCCGCATTTGGAATACTGTGTACAGTTCTGGTCGCCTCATCTCAAAAAGGATATTCTAGAGTTGGAAAAGGTTCAGAAGAGGGCAACCAGAATGATCAAGGGGATGGAGCGACTCCCTTACGAGGAAAGGTTGCAGCATTTGGGGCTTTTTAGTTTAGAGAAAAGGCGGGTCAGAGGAGACATGATAGAAGTGTATAAAATTAGGCATGGCATTGAGAAAGTGGATAGAGAAAAGTTCTTCTCCCTCTCTCATAATACTAGAACTCGTGGACATTCAAAGAAGCTGAATGTTGGAAGATTCAGGACAGACAAAAGGAAGTACTTCTTTACTCAGCGCATAGTTAAACTATGGAATTTGCTCCCACAAGATGCAGTAATGGCCACCAGCTTGGATGGCTTTAAAAGAAGATTAGACAAATTCATGGAGGACAGGGCTATCAATGGCTACTAGCCATGATGGCTGTGCTCTGCCACCCTAGTCAGAGGCAGCATGCTTCTGAAAACCAGTTGCCGGAAGCCTCAGGAGGGGAGAGTGTTCTTGCACTCGGGTCCTGCTTGCGGGCTTCCCCCAGGCACCTGGTTGGCCACTGTGAGAACAGGATGCTGGACTAGATGGGCCACTGGCCTGATCCAGCAGGCTCTTCTTATGTTCTTATGTTCTTATATGTTCAGTTTGGTCTATGGCCGAAATCAGTCAATCATACTTAATCCTGGTTGATTTTCTTAATGTGAATATGGCTCCTGAAAGGAGTAAGAGGGGAAATACTTTACTTTTACTCTGCTCAGCATGTTTGACTCAAAATCTCACCTACTCTTCCAGCTGCTTTCCCCCTCCCTGCTAGTACCAGGTGTTCATGCAGGAGAGAAAAAAGTTTGGGAGTGATTTTAGCTTTGCTCTTTTCCTCTGCTCTGGCCAAGTCTTCCAAAGCAGCTTAAAAATAAATAAGTGAAATACAATCTCTCAGCACCATTTTACACATAAGTTAACAGGGGCCACTGTCTGGCCACCGGCATCCCCAAGACAAGCCCTCCTCAAAGATGTGGAAGGCAAGCTTCTTGGCTGGGTTTTACTTTTGGAAGATTTTGCACCACATTTTTCCATAACCGCCTCATCTGCGTTTTTTGGCTTTATTAAATAAAAGGGACTAGAAATAAAACTGCCAATGTCAAAATGCCCATATGTAGATCTGTGGTGTGGCTACATTAGCTATAACAAAAACAACAGCGTCTTGTGTGGCACCTTAAAGACTAAGGCTGCAATCCAATACAGGTCTACTCAAAAGTAAGTGCCATTAGGTTCAATGGTTACTTCTGAGTAGACATGCATTGGATTGCAGACTAACACATTTACTATGGTCTAAGATTTTGAGCCAACTTTGATGCATGAAATGAATAGCATGCCCTTTTCTGGTTGCCACATCTCAAAAAGGATATTGTAGAACAGGAAGCTGTGCAAAAAACAGCAACCAGAAGTGATCAGCGGATTAGAGCACCTTCGCTGCAAAGGACTTTCATAGAGCGGGGAGGGCGATTTACGGGCTTCCCTTGGTGAATTCTGATTTTTATGCTATGTTTATGTATATGTTTATGTAAATGGATATTTGTTATGTATTTTGCTTTGTAAATTAATTTGATGTTGTTGCACGCCTCCCCCAATCTCCGAGCAGTGAGATTTCGGGGGTCCCTGCGCCCATCCAGGGTTTGGTTTCCTTTGGGAAGAAGGTCAGCGGAGACTGCGGTGTCTTTATGAAATATGGTTTATTTATTTACACACATTCCAACCTGAGCTTAGGATGGAGGGGTTCAAGGCATCAGCAGTCTAATATCCAGCTTTTCCATCTGGGTGCAGGGGCATCCTATTGCCATGATGCAGAGGGATAGTGCTTGGGGAACATTGCTCGATACCCTGGACTCTCCATTGTGGAGTCCCTCAGGGATCGGTTCTGTCCCCCATGCTTTTCAACATCTACATGAAGCCTCTGGGTGCGGTCATCCGGAGTTTTGGAGTGCGTTGCCATCAGTATGCTGATGACACGCAACTCTATTACTCCTTTTCATCTGCTTCAGGTGAGGCTGTTGATGTGCTGAACCGTTGCCTGGCCGCGATAATGGACTGGATGGGAGCTAATAAACTGAAACTCAATCCAGACCAGACTGAAACGCTGTTGGTGAGTGCCTTCACTGCCCAGATGGAGGATGTTCATCCTGTTCTGGATGGGGTTATACTTCCCCTGAAGGAACAGGTTCGTAGTCTGGGGGTTCTTTTCGACCCTTCCTTGTCACTCGAGGCTCAGGTAGCCTCGGTGGCTCGGAATGCATTTTACCATCTTCGTTTGGTAGCCCAACTACGCCCCTATCTTGGCGGTGACGACCTCGCCTCAGTTGTTCATGCTCTAGTGACCTCTAGATTGGATTACTGTAATGCACTCTACGTGGGGCTGCCCTTGAAGATGGTTCGGAAGCTGCAGCTAGTGCAAAACGCAGCAGCCAGACTACTGACGAGGACCAAGCGGTCCTCACATATTATGCCTGTTCTGGCCCGTTTGCACTGGTTGCCGTTTCCGGGCCAGATTCAAGGTGCTGGTATTGACCTATAAAGCCTTACATGGTGTGGGCCCGCAATATCTGATGATATCTCCCGCTATGAACCTACCCGTACACTTCGTTCGACATCTAAGGCCCTCCTCCGAGTACCGTCTCACCGAGAGGCTCGGAGGGTAATGACAAGATCTAGGGCCTTTTCGGTGGTGGCCCCCGAATTGTGGAACAGTCTCCCCAAGGAGGTACGCCTGGCGCCTACGCTGCTATCCTTTCGGCGCCAGGCTAAAACCTTCCTATTCTCCCAGGCATTTTAATATATTTCTATGTATTTTACTGTTTTAGCTATGCTAATATCATTTAGTGTTATTATGAATTTGTATTTTTATCTGTGATTTTGTTCATTTATTGTATTATTGTATGTTGTACACCGCCCAGGGAGCCATTGGCTATGGGCGGTTTACAAATGAAATTAAATAAATAAATAAATAGCCTCTCTGCATGCCTGCAGCCCCAGCCATTCTCTAGAACACACACTACCAACTACAAACACACTTCTGCCCACCCAGGAGTGGGGGGAGAGATTCTCCTCCAATAGAGTTTAAAATGATAAAAGGATCTTCCTAGCCCCTTTCACCAGTTGCCGAGGCAACTAAATAGGCCCATTAACTTCCTGGCCACTCTATTTGATTAACAAAGGAGATTCATCTGGCTAGCAGAGCCAGCCTCCCGGGCATAGGATTCCAAATCAGAGTCTGGAAAGGTGACCCACAGAAATCATCCATTCCAGCTCCCCCCCTGCTCATAACACTATGTTTTTTTATTGTACCTTGTGTATTCTATTGTAAACTGCTTTGAGATCTTTTAGATAGTAATTGGTCTATAAATGGAAATAATAATAACAGGGCATTTTATGTTTAGAGGGGCAGGGGGAGACAACTTTCTCCTCCCCCACTTTGCTACCTGTTTTCCCGCCCTTTTTTACTGTTCCACCCCAACTGTCAATGGGCTCTTCCCCCGCTTGCTGGATTAAATTTAGCGGTAACGATAAGCTGCAAATCTGTCTGGTTTTGCAAGATAACATTTTAAATTCTCTTTTTGTTTGATTTGCTATGTCGCCCACACGACGTAAAAGAGGATCAATGGCTTTCTAAGCGCGAGTGTGCCTGTGCGCCTGTTCACCACAGCCGAACTCTATAGGAGCTTGTTTCCTTCCCGCCTTTTTTTTTTTATAAATACGCCCTTCCCCCATTCTCAGTTGCGCTCTGAGGGGAGCAAAGATTAGAGGAGGACGGCGACCGTTACGATTCGTTTCTCTCCCCACCCACTAAAGACAAATTGTGGCCCCGGGTGGATTTTTTAACCGTTTCCTTCACCCGCTGCCGCTTCGACGAAAAATCTCCCGCCTCCTCTCGGAAGCTGCCATTAACGCCGCAGACAAGTATTTCCTGAGGGGTCGTTATGCTCTGCAGTTTAAAAAAATAAATCAGGAGCCTTGAGGCGTTTTTAAAGGCCACCTGATTGACTGCGGCAGGCGCTTTCGCGGGCTGCCCGAGGAGCTCACCTCGTCAGGTACTTGAAGCGTGTTACCCCACAGTGGGTCACTCAGAGATATACTTGACCAGCCTCGGGAATTGTGTACCATTTACCTGGGGGAGCCCTCACGTATGTTGGTACCTGAGGCAGAAAGCCCCTCCCCTCAAGCCCGGTCAATTAAATTTTTTTTTTATTAGGATGATGAATGAAATGACTAAATTTGCTGTCCTTTACTGACACCTCAAATCAGCCGCCTCACAGAGAAAGCAGGGCTCAGAAAGGAAAGGTTTGGGACTGAAACCGACACGCGCTCGAAGGAGCGACGGCTTAAAAACGACGGCGGGGCCAGACCCCGCAAGTCACCGCGTGGCGGGGAGGCCGCACCGCTTATTAAGTGTAGCTCCGGGAAGGATTTTGACAGAGACTGGGGGTTTTTTTAAAGAGGGGCGGGGCTTGCGAATGACGTAACTTGCAGTACGCACGCTCAAGCTTCTCTTTTGCGTGGAGGCGCCTACGTGCAGTGCAGCGGAGCTGCGAACTCCTCTCACAAGGGTAATATGGAGGGTGTTGGGTTAAGGATTGGGGGGCTGAGAGTTTGCACACGGGGGGAAGCCCCCTGTGGTACCGCTAGCTTTCTTGCTGTCTCTGCCTGTTTTCCTGGGTGCCTGCCATTGTGTCTGCACCCCCTAAAGTGTTGGGGGGGAGTGCAGTGGCGGCGGCTTGCACAGCCTTCTGTAGAAGACATACTTGAAGCTAATAAAGGTGATACGAGGGGGCGGCTGGGCTAAGGAGGTGAGTATTTACATGCGTGGGGGGGAGCCCCTTTGGTCTCCCTATACTCCTTATGGCACGTGGTCCATCTGTCTGTTCCCTGGGTGCCTGGCGGCGGCAGCAACGACTCGAAGAGGAGAGAATGCAAAGGTGGCTTGCACGGGCGTTTGCATAAGACATGCTTCAGGTCCGTGGTTTAGGTGGGAGCAGCCATTCATTCTCTACACTGCTTGCTCGTGGGGCTGGAAGGATGCGCGCTCAGGAAAACGTCGGTGGGAGCTTTTGCATTAGACAATTGAGAAGGCGGGCTTTGCTGGGAAAGGGGCCGGCGGTGTTCCGGTTGCATAGCGGGCCTTCAAAGGGCCGGCTCGTGTCTGCCTGTCCACATTAGAAGGGTGTCCCTTTGGCCTTTGCAAGTTCGTTGTTTCTGGGTGGTGCAGGCGCCTCGCGCCCTGTTCTCAGAGAATCCCCTTGCAAGCGGGGCTGGGTGACATTGTTCCGTTCTTGCCTTTTCTTTAGGCCGGCAAGTACTTGAGTTATTTGGTCCCTGTGTAGCACATGGGCGAAGAAAGAGGTGGCTGGTTTTGGGGGGGAGGGGCTTGGCGTGGTTTGCCGCATACTGGGTGAGTTGAAGGGGAGGAGAATGTGCCTCGTGTTCGTGCTTTTTGTAGAACGGAGGAACATTTTGCTTGCCCAGATGGAGCGCCTGCATGCTGGAGCCGGAGGAGGAGGAAGCTCATTTGGGGTGTGTGTGAGAATAGGTGTGTTGGGAGGGGTTGGTTGCCGTGTAGATGCAGGACCCTGGCTTGTATCGGGCGGGGGCTCGGCAGTGAACCTCCGTGGGTCTTGCCTGGAGCTGGAGAGGGGAGTCGGGCATGTGCTTTGAGCACAAGGCTCTTTCCTGACCTTGAAGGATGTTTGCGGGCCCGAGCATGCTGGGAGAAGAAGAGGTGGGGCCTGGTTCTTGGCCTCTGCTCACAAAGAATCGCCTAGATGGGTCTCCAGGTAGGAGGCGCACTTTCCTTGTGATACTATTAATGCCTCTTATTGGCTGCCGATATGATTGTTTGTCTTCCGCCCCCTCTCCCTGAGCCAGAGTGCTGGTGCAAGATGCATTTGCTGCTGTAGGGCCATTTCTCTCTCCTCTCCCTGCCCAGTTTTCAGTGAAGGTTACAAGCATTCGTTGACTTGGGAAGCATCTTTGTTGTTGTTTGCCTTCCAGTTAATTACGACTTCTGGTGACCCTATGAATCGGCGGCCTCCAATAGCATGTTATAAACCACCCTGTTTAGATCTTGTAAGTTCAGGTCTGTGGCTTCCTTTATGGAATCAATCCATCTCTTGTTTGGCCTTCCCCTTTTTCTACTCGCTTCTGTTTTTCCCAGCATTATGGTCTTTTCTAGTGAATCAGGTCTTCTCATGATGTGTCCAAAGTATGATAACCTCAGTGTCATGATTTTAGCTTCTAGCGATAGTTCTGGTTTAATTTGTTCTAACACCCAATTATTTGTCTTTTTCTCAGTCCATGGTATGCACAGAGCTCTCCTCCAACACCACATTTCAAATGAGTTTATTTTTCTTTTTTCCGCTTTTTCCCCTGACCAACTTTCACATTCATGTATAGAGATCGGGAATACCATGGTCTGAATGATCCTGACTTTAGTGCTCAGTGATACATCTTTGCATCTGAGGACCTTTTCTAATTCTCTCACAGCCACCTCCCCAGTCCTAGCCGTCTTCTAATTTCTTCACTATTGTCTCCATTTTGGTTAATGACGGTGCCAAGGTATTGATAACCCTTGACAAGTTCAATACCCTCGTTGTCAACTTTAAAGTTACATAATCTTCTGTTGTCATTACTTTAGTCTTGACGTTCAGCTGTAGTCCTGCTTATGTGCTTTCCTCTTTAACTTCATCAGCATTCGTTTCAAATCATTACAGGTTTCTGCTAGTAGTATGGTATCGTCTGCATATCTTAAATTATTGATATTTCTCCCTCCAGTTTTCACACCTCCATCTTGGTCCAATCCTGCTTTCCGTATGATATGTTCTGCATATAGATTAAACAAGTAGGGTGATAAAATACACCCCTTCCTATTGGGAACCAATTGGTTTCTCCTTATTCTGTCCTTACAGTAGCCTCTTGTCCAGAGTATAGGTTACGCATTAGGACAATCAGATGCTGTGGCACCCCCATTTCTTTTAAAGCATTCCATAGTTTTTAATGATCTACACAAATTAAGGTGTGCATCCGGGGGGGGGAGCATCTTACTTTGGACAAATGTCTTTTTTGATCTGTTGTAAGAAAGTTAAAAGCCACTTTAAAGTTTTTTTTGCCTTTAATGGTTGCCTGAAGAATCCTATATTGATCTGGTAATGAAGACTGGCCTTTAGGCATAGGAAGTGTCCTTTTATTGAGTCAGACCACTGGTGCCTTTTGTTCAGCGGTGGCACTTGACTGCTGGGGCTCTCCAGGATTTCAGGCAGGGGACTCTCTGAGCCCTACCTTGGGCCTTCTGCGTGCAATGCAGAAATTCTACCTCTGAGCTGCACCCCAATGTGTGGCAAACGTCTATCCTATTACTATGATGTGCAATATAAAGAGGTGAATAGTGAGTAAAAACAACACCTAGGAGTTGCAGAAACAAATCTTGCTAGAAGAGCTTCTGTAGAAGTCTTGTGTTGCCACCCTAAAGTGCATCCTTAGGACATGGTTTGTGTTAAATGTGGTAAAACTCTTGCATCGCAAGTTAATTGTGCAGTCAGACCGGTTAAGAATGCTGAAGATGGGAGTTGAGCAATTGGGATACCTTGTGCACCTTTCAACTAACTTTACAGTGAGTCCATGTTCTGGAGTAACTGAAGTGGAAATGTGGGGCTTGAGATGTTTTGACCATTCTGCATCTCATGGATAGAAACATAAAAAGAGAGCCAATATGGTGTAGTGATTAGAGTGTCAGACTGAGACCTGGGAGACCTGGGAGACCGGGTTTCAAATCCCCTCTTGGCCCTGAAGCTTGCTGGTGACCTTGGGCAGACCTCAGCCTAACCTACCTCACGGGGTTGTTGTGAGACTAAAATCAGGAAGGGAAGAACCATGTTTGTAGGCTGCCTTGAGCTCCTTGTAGGAAAGGTGGAATATAAATGTAATAACAATATGTTATGCTTTTATGGCAGAGGCTTGCCAGTTACTGCTTCTGCGTGCTAGAATGTCATTCAGTTCAATAGGACTTAACAATTGCACTGTTAATCTTGATGCTGCTATTTAAATTATTTTAAGTGTTTCTTGTTCTCATTTTTTACTGTATTTGTGTACTGCCTTGGGAGCCCTTTCCATGATCAAATACAGTATATGAAGGTGAAAGTTGGTGACAGGAACTGCTGACAGTGGCCAGCAGAAGCTGTACCAACTGACAAGGGTTGGCTGATCATTTTGTGGTCTTTCCACCTGCTCCTGGAACATACCCTTTGCTGAGGACTGCTGGCACTTTAAGTGCAGTGGGAAGACTCTTTTGGTCAGTGAAGAGAAGTGACACCACCCTTGATTTTTCTAGCAACACCTGAGCAGAGCTTCCTTGGGAATGCTCTTGCTGTTGTTGGGAAGAAAGGAGGCACTGCTGTGGGTGGATGAGCATGGAATGGAATGCTGTATTAGTTATAGATGCCCTCTCTGGGTGAGAGCCCAGGAAGGGAGGAGTGTTGGGTGGGGCTTTGTTGTGTGAGAGGCGGGTTGATTTCATATATACACTCAGGTTTTTTGGTTAACTGATGGTTTTAATGAAAGTCTGGAGTGAAAGGCTGAAGTGACTGAAGTCTTCTTTTGCCCACAGAAGAGTGGCTCCCTGAGAAGATTAGTGAGAGGTGACTTGAGCATTTTATTGTAAATGATCAAGCTGCTAATAAGTGTGTGCACTTGTAATTTTTAGTCTATAAAAATTGTGCACTTTGTTAGTTTTATGTTTGTCATAGTACTACCATGTACTGGCTGCTGGTTATACTGTATTATCTGATTGCATTGGAAATGTTTGTAATGTCTCACTCTGTCTTATGTATTTTAACCAACTGATAGATTTAAAATGTTGTAATGCCCATATTATCAGAATGAATTATTTGGATTTTTATCTTGTGTTTTGCTTGTTACGTTACATTTTGTTTTGACATGAATTAGCATTTAGACTGTTACTGTAATCTATTGCACTTTTTTTGTTTTGTGAGCCACTTTGTGGAAAAGCAGCGTACACACTGAAATAATAAATAAAATATTTTATAAATAAAAACAATGACATGTAAAGTCAGTCTGACAGAATAACTATGTTAAATAGAGCAAAGCCTTGCATGTATATGCAAGACTCCTTTAGTGGTAAGGTTGTCTGTCTTAGGGCAGGTTCAACACAGCAGTCAGATTGTGCCCCATGGCCAGTGGCTTTGCTTTCTGGCATTTCTTGGGCTCTGCAGATTTTGAAATAAAAACTTAGCCACCATAGCAAGTGTTGGCAGTGAGCTGATGACACACCTAGTGCTATTGTAAATATTTGTGTGGTCATAAGTAAAGTATATCTATTGCTTCTATGCTCCAACTGTAATGAAAACATGTCCTAAGAATTCTGGAACACTTTTGACCCTTTGCTTTATTCGTTGTGCTGAAGATTTTACTCTTTGACTGGTAAAATAGTGCAGGCTATTGTAATATTGAATCAGACTAAACTGGCTTGTTTGACCCCTTCATAAAGTGTCTGAACAAACTAGTAATTCTAGTATAGCGCAACTGCAGTGAAGTTATGTTGGGCAGAGTATGACAATATCAAGCATGCTCACTTTCAAAACTTCAGGGCTTCACTTCAATTAAGCTGTGATGAATACTTCATGGGTCTGTATGCAGGAATCTCTTGGAGATCACCAGGTGCTTCTGACAGGCCCAGCACTTACTCAGACAAGCTTAATAAGACAGTTGGTTGAACCAACTTGTGAATGAAAGACTGTACAACTTCATTTATTACTTTGCTTAGAGAGCAGTTCCAGACTCACTATTTTACTTCAGCAATTTATATACTGTTTAATTGCAGCTGTCTGGATGAGTTCAATCTGTGGTAGAATACTAAGGCTGTAGAGCACAAATGCTATTAAAATATTATGCCCGTGGAACACATGGCCCTCCAGAAGTTGTTGGACACCACATCTGCCTGGGCAATGGTGAGGGATGATGGCAGTTGCTGTCCAGTGACGTCCAGAGGACCATGCCTGCTTTAGGTAGAACTGTGGAACATGGATGCCTAAAAGGTCAACCTGAGGTTTGAAACTTCTGCAGCGTATTTCTGGGTTGGTGGCTGATGGGGTTGTGTGCTTGTTGATCCAACTTGATAGCTGAAAGCATTTACCTTCTACCTAATAGTGCCACTGTAGTAAATGTTGATGCTGTTACCCTTAGTATTATTGGATTCAGCTTCAAGTCGAAGTTTGCAAAGGACATATCAGTTGCCGTTTTCTGTGGAAGACTCATTGCCTTCTACAGAAAGGTGGAGTTCATTTACTTGTTATCTAGTGCATAGCAGTTGATCAAATTTTCCTTGAAGTGGTTATCTTCTGTGACCAGAGCATGTACAGAATTGAGATCATTAGCTAATGTGTAATAGCCAGATATAGACAGTGGCTAAACTTGACTCATGAGCCACATGTAACTCTAGACTGTTGTAAAAATGTGCCAAGCTCATATGCGCACTGAGACTCTGGCCATTCTTCCACATGATAGAATTTCTAGGGGCTGCTTTTTGCTTGATATGTTGGATATAGAATAAAGAGATGCACCATGCATCAATTTTGAAGGTGCACATGAGTTCAAATTGTTCTTAGTTGAAGCCATTTGAAGATTTGGAACTGGAGCAAGCATTTAGAACTTGGAACATCTACCTAATTATAAAATGCAAAGAAATTCTGAGGAAGTTTGGGAATTGGGGAAAACCAGTGGCTGAAGCAGGGGGACCTTTGGGATCCCAAGGCAGAATGTGAGCTGGGCTGTAAGAGGGAAGTAGTAACTGGGATGGGTAATTGAGGGGCTAAGGCTGTTGAGGCCCTATTGTCTAGTCTCATTCTGCTTTCGGAGATCAGTTGAATGTCAATCTTGCTGTGAGGCAAGCAGCTTAATTAGAGAAACTAAACTGTAGTCTGAGCCATTTTGATCCTGGTGACTGAGAAGATCTTGGTCTGGTAAAGGATATAACTGTTTGGGTGTAGACTAGAGTCTTTACAAGCAATAGTTAGCTTCAGTTTTGCTTTGCTTTGCCATGCCCAAAGCATCCAACAGTGAACATAAAAAAATAATATTTAAACTATATAGAAAATCCCATGTTACATCTACATTATTATTTATTAAAACTATTTATAGTCTGCTTTTCAGGATACAATCCTGCCAAGGTGGCTTACAAGGATTTTTTTGGAAAAATTGAAAAAATGCAATATTAGCACTTTTTACAGATTGAAAGTCACTTTGTTACTTCAGGAACATCAAATGTAATTATGTGCAAGTTGGTTTGGTATAAAACTATCACATTTGGTATATTAAAAGTACATTTCATTCAAACAATTATTACAAATTGAATTTACTTTTTAAAATTTTTACTTTTTTGTAACAAATGGATTTACAAGATCCTGAACTGTAAGGAACATCTTTCGTTTTGCCAGTTTATGAGGAGCAGGCAAAAAACAATTTAAAAAACCAGAAGAAACCATCAACACTAATAACAAAGAACATTATGTCTCCGCTAGTCCTGCATAGTGTTAAGCAGACATAAAGCATCCATACCCATAAAAAGAACTGAGAAAGGGGGGGGGCAAGATTCAGTAAAACATTTTGTCATGCTAAAATAAAACATTCCATAATCCATTTTTAATTCATTTTTTTTCAATTTTTCAAAAAAAAAAAACAAAACACAAAGCCAAAACAGGCTTTGGAAAAAATGGAAAAAAACTGTTTTTTCCTGAATTTTCCTGGTTTTTTCCCAGGCCTTCAAATCTCTAGCTGTGGTGTCTCTACAGGTGCTACCAGATGCCTGACAGGCTTTTTGTTATGTGCCTTCAAGTCAACTACGACTTATGGCAACCCTATGAATCAGTGACCTCCAAGAGCATCTGTCATGAACCACCCTGTTCAGATCTTGTAAGTTCAGGTCTGTGGCTTCCTTTATGGAATCAATCCATCTCTTGTTTGGCCTTCCTCTTTTTCTACTCCCTTCTGGTTTCCCCAGCATTATTGTCTTTTCTAGTGAATCGTGTCTTCTCATTATATGTCCAAAGTATGATAACCTCATTTTCATCGTTTTAGCTTCTAGTGATAGTTCTGGTTTCATTTCTTCTAACACCCAATTATTTGTCTTTTTTGCAGTCCATGGTATGCGCAAAGCTCTCCTCCAACACCACATTTCAAATGAGTTGATTTTTCTCTTACCCGCTTTTTTCACTGTCCAACTTTCACATCCATACATAGAGATGGGGAATACCATGGTCTGAATGATCCTGACTTTAATGTTCAGTGATACATCTTTGCATTTCAGGACCTTTTCTAGTTCTCTCACAGCTGCCCTCCCCAGTCCTAGCCTTCTTCTGATTTCTTGACTATTGTCTCCATTTTGGTTAATGACTGTGCCATTGATCATCCTTAACAAGTTCAATGTCAAAAAGCATGGCAGCAGTGCTGGGGGTAGATGGGAAGGAGAACCAAGCTATTAATTGTTGAACTGCAGCAAAAGAGCACTACTTAGGGTTGCTGTGAACATTTTTCACCCTTAAGCTCCCCTTTCCACCCCTCAAATATTCACAGGTAGAAACCTATAGCAGTAACTATATAAATAAAGATACTGAAATCAGCAGATAGCCTTGGTACTTCAGGCCAAGCTGACATAAGAACTCTAAACAACTGTAACAACTTCTAAATGTAGATGTGTTAAAGGTCATTTCTCTATGAAGCATATGAAAGCTAATGGCTAGACAAAGTCCTTGAAAGAAGCAGGCATGGGTGCAGAACTGAGCTATCATGGATATGTATCCAGGGCAGAAACTCATCATGTCAATTAGACTTGTAGCTAATTCCTGGGTCACATCTTCCCCCCAAAGATGCAGTTTTTGATCTGAGATGCAAGTTCTGCATGCCTTTAATAGGAGCATAATATTCTGTGACACTTCTGAGAAAGGGTGCCAGCTAGGGGCCACTGTGTGTGGCAGCTGCCAGCGTCTGCTGTCTGCAGAAATAGCACACTGATAATGGGTAGCAGGTGGTAAGTAAGTGAGCTAAACCACCATGCTGGAAAACTACCTGCTGATTGGTTGTGTATAAGTATGATTTCCTAAAACCTTCTGGCTCATTAATCCTAGAACAGAATACAGTGTACCTGTACAGGCGGGCCCCGCTTATACGGCAGGTTCCGTTCCGGACTGCCGCCGTAAAGCGGAAATCGCCGTAAAGCGGAACCCATTGACAACAGTGGGGTGCGTTGTGCAAAAATGACGTCAAAATGGCGCACGATGGAAAAACCGCCATACAAGCAGAACAAGCGCCTTAATGCGGGGACTTTCCCTAATTGAAAGCCACCGCATTAGTGAAGGGCTGTAAAGCAAAGCGCTGTAAACGGGGCCCTACTGTATATAAAAGTGTACCAGTCCAGTGTGGTAGTGGAGCCCTCTAGTGATGACTACAATTGTTTGTTTTGGGTCTTTTAGCTATAACTGCTGGGGAATAAGAACTCTTGTGCCTTACAGATGCAGTTCTTTATTGTGCCAATGGAAAATTGCTTAACTAATATGTCTTTAAACATCCAGGTTTCAAGTCAAGTTCCTGGAGGAGTGACAAAATATGGATCATGCTAGAAAAGCAATACTTAACATGGTAAGGATGATCAAAATGAATTGTCAGGTGTTTTTTTAAAATCGCATAAATATGCTGGCCAAAGCTTAGATGCACCCACTTTGGTTCCTGCCTTTATATGTAGCTTGGTCTGCCAAAGCATTTACATCACTCAGAGTTGGACCTGAGTAGTTCCCTTGTTCTGTCTTGACCGTAATTTCACTTGCCAGTTGCCTCACTTAAGTCAGGGGTGGCTCATCAGGCCGTCCAGATGGTGCTGAACTGCAATCCCTGATGACCGGCCATGCAGACTGGGGATGATGGGAACTGGAGTCCAGCATTTGGAAGGCCACAACCTAAATTCCAGTTGGGGAGAAGGGGAAAAGGGAAACCACCAATACATACAGGGAGAGAGTGAGCGCAGTCTTTGCTAAAAAGGGCAGCTTTAGCCTTCCTTAAATACAACCACAAGCTCTCTTTTCCCTAGGTTAAAGAAAGGTCAGGCTGTTCCAGGTGGAAAAACAAAGAAGACTCTCCTGGAAGTCTCAGCCCCCTGCTTAGATTAAAAGCAGCCAAAAGCTAGTCTAGTTTGTCCAGGCCAGAGTGCAAGGCACCACTTAAAACTACAGGGGAACTTGCACTGATAAAAGTGGTTCTTGTCAGCAAATAAAATAAAAGTAGAGTAAAAGCTAGTTAACCTTTCTTAGTACTACTAGTCAAAGTCCTTAAACAGCCCCCCTCTCTAAGGAAGGAAGCCTGCCTTCCTGCCTTCAAAAGAAGGAAGCCTGAGATTATCCTAAAGAGTTAAGCCCCAGCTTGACAGTTGAGCCATCAGCCTCGATTAACGCATCATTGGCTGGCAGCAGTAGCTGGGAGGGACCAGCCACACACATAAATTCAGAGCACCCTAGCGAAGGAGCCTGCTCCACGAGCTGGAGGGAGCCCCCAGCTGACGAAGCGTCAAGGCCCCAACTGACAAAGCATCAAGGCGAGTTAAGCAGCAGGGCGAGGAGGCCAGGGCCCCCCACTCTGCCCGTCTGTTCCCTGACATCAACTAAACTGCAGTTTCCAAACCATTAACTTAATAAACCTTAAACAAAACTATGCAGGTAAGAAGCCAGCAGAGGTGTGGGGCCTTTCCAAAGTTTTGCACTGCCTGCAGCATGAACATAAGAACATAAGAAGAGCCTGCTGGATCAGGCCAGTGGCCCATCTAGTCCAGCATCCTGTTCTCACAGTGGCCAACCAGGTGCCTGGGGAAGCCTGCAAGCATGTACGACTATCTGCCTGTTGGAGAGAAGTCGTGGGTGTGCTCTTGGTGCAATGAACTCCTGGCTCTCTGGGAACAACTTCGTTTCCTTGAGGCCAAGGTGGCTGACCTGGAAAAGCTGCGAGAGGCAGAGAGGTGTGTGGATGAGGCCTTCAGGGACATTATAGCTGTGTCCTTCTCCAAGGATGATAGCTCTTCTGCTATTATGGAGAACGATGGTCTCGGGGAAGGAGAGCATCCAGCTGAGGAAGAGGGAAACGATCCCTTAGAAGGGACCCATTCCTTGGGGGATGAGCAGCTATCCTCTCGTGCCGAGGATATATCTCCAGGAGGTGGAGGGATCCTTGTAGTGGGTGATTCGATCATTAGGAACATAGACAGTGGGGTGTGTGATGGACATGCAGACTGCAAGGTGATTTGCCTGCCTGGTGCGAAGGTTGCGGACATTGCCCGTCGTTTAGATAGTTTGGTAGACAGTGCTGGGGAGGAGTCAGTGGTTGTGGTGCACGTTGGCACCAATGACATGGGGAAATGCAGCCGTGAGTCCTGGAAGCAAAATTTAGGTTGCTAGGTAGGATGCTGAAAGCCAGGACCTTCAAGGTGGCTTTCTCTGAAATGCTACCAGTTCCACGCGCAGGACCAGCCAGACAGGCCCAGCTTTGCAGTCTCAATGCATGGATGAGACGATGCTGTCGGGAAGAGGAGTTTGGATTTGTTAGGCACTGGGGAACATTTTGGGACAAGCCAGGCCCGTACAAAAGGAACGGGCTCCACTTGAACCAAAATGGAACCAGACTGCTGGCACTTAAAATTAAAAAGGTGGCAGAGCAGCTTTTAAACTGACTGAGGGGGGAAACCTGACAGGAGCTGAGGAAGGTCCGGTTTGGAATAAACCTCCCCCCTGGGATAAAGACCAAAGAAATGATGAAATTTTAAAAGGATAGGCCTAGAAGTAGGCATTCTGAAAGCAGGGGCACAGGATATCAATTCAGAAGAGCAAAATTACCACAGGCCAAACCAAAAGTGCCAGAGACACTTGGAGAGACACTGCTTACAAGTGTCTGTACGCTAATGCTAGACGCATCTGAACCAAGATGGGAGAACTGGAGTGCTTGGTCTTACAGAAGAGCATTGATATAGTGAGCATAATGGAGACCTGGTGGAATGGAGAAAACCAGTGGGATATGGTTATCCCTGGATATAAACTATATCGGAAGGACAGGGAAGGACATATCGGTGGCGGAGTCGCTCTATACGTGAAAGAAGGCATTGAATCCAGCAAGCTCGAAACCCCCAAAAAGGTGGACTCCTCCACAGAATCATTGTGGGTGGGGTGATACCATGCCCCAGGAGCGATTTAATACTGGGAACGATCTATCGTCCCCCTGATCAAAATGCTCAGGGAGACCTTGAGATGAGATATGAAATTGAGGAAGCATCCAAACTAGGAAATGTGATAGTAATGGGTGACTTCAACTACCCAGACATAGACTGGCCGCATATGTGTTCCAGCCACGACAAAGAAGCAAAATTTCTAGATATTCTAAATGACTATTCCCTAGACCAGTTGGTCATGGAACCGACCAGAGGGACGGCAACCCTGGACTTAATCCTCAGTGGGGACCGGGACCTGGTGCGAAATGTAAGTGTTGTTGAACCAATTGGAAGCAATGACCATAGTGCTATTAAATTAAACATACATGTAACTGGCCAATTGCCAAGAAAATCCAACACGGTCACATTTGACTTCAAAAGAGGAAACTTCACAAAACTGAGGGGATTGGTAAAAAGAAAGCTGAAAAACAAAGTCCAGAGGGTCACATCACTCAAAAATGCTTGGAAGTTGTTTAAAAACACTATATTAGAAGCTCAACTGGAGTGCATACCGCAGATCAGAAAAGGTACCACCAGGGCCAAGAAGCAAAGTCAAGGAAGCTCTTAGAGGCGAAAAGTCTTCCTTCAGAAAATGGAAGTCTTGTCCGAACGAAGAAAATAAAAAGGAACACAAAGAAATGCAAGAAGACAAGGGATGCTAAAAAAGAATTTGAGGAGCACATTGCTAAGAACATAAAAACCAACAACAAAAAATTCTATAAATACATTCAAAGCAGGAGGCCATATAGGGAGGCGATTGGACCCTTGGATGATAAGGGAGTCAAAGGTGTACTAAAGAACAATAAGGAGATTGCAGAGAAGCTAAATGAATTCTTTGCATCTGTCTTCACAGTGGAAGATATAGGGCAGATCCCTGAACCTGAACTAACATTTGCAGGAAGGGATTCTGAGGAACTGAGACAAATAGTGGTAATGAGAGAGGAAGTTCTAGGCTTAATGGACAATATAGAAACTGACAAATCACCGGGCCCAGATGGCATCCACCCGAGAGTTCTCAAAGAACTCAAAGGTGAAATTGCTGATCTGCTAACTAAAATATGTAACTTGTCCCTCGGGTCCTCCTCCGTGCCTGAGGACTGGAAAGTGGCAAATGTAACACCAATCTTCAAAAAGGGATCCAGGGGGATCCCGGAAATTACAGGCCAGTTAGCTTAACTTCTGTCCCTGGAAAACTGGTAGAAAGTATTATTAAAGCTAGATTAACTAAGCACATAGAAGAACAAGCCTTGCTGAAGCAGAGCCAGCATGGCTTCTGCAAGGGAAAGTCCTGTCTCAGTAACCTATTAGAATTCTTTGAGAGTGTCAACAAGCATATAGATAGAGGTGATCCAGTGGACATAGTGTACTTAGACTTTCAAAAAGCGTTTGACAAGGTACCTCACCAAAGGCTTCTGAGGAAGCTTAGCAGTCATGGAATAAGAGGAGAGGTCCTCTTGTGGATAAGGAATTGGTTAAGAAGCAGAAAGCAGAGAGTAGGGAAAAACGGACAGTTCTCCCAATGGAGGGCTGTAGAAAGTGGAGTCCCTCAAGGATCTGTATTGGGACCTGTACTTTTCAACTTGTTCATTAATGACCTAGAATTAGGAGTGAGCAGTGAAGTGGCCAAGTTTGCTGACGATACTAAATTGTTCAGGGTGGTTAAAGCAAAAAGGGATTGCGAAGAGCTCCAAAAAGACCTCTCCAAACTGAGTGAATGGGCGGAAAAATGGCAAATGCAATTCAATATAAACAAGTGTAAAATTATGCATATTGGAGCAAAAAATCTGAATTTCACATATACGCTCATGGGGTCTGAACTGGCGGTGACTGACCAGGAGAGAGACCTCGGGTTGGAGTGGACAGCACGATGAAAATGTTGACCCAGTGTGCGGCAGCTGTGAAAAAGGCAGATTCCATGCTAGGTATAATTAGGAAAGGTATTGAAAATAAAACAGCTGATATCATAGTGCCATTGTATAAATCTATGGTGCGGCCGCGTTTGGAATACTGTGTACAGTTCTGGTCGCCTCATCTCAAAAAGGATATTATAGAGTTGGAAAGGGTTCAGAAGAGGGCAACCAGAATGATCAAGGGGATGGAGCGACTTCCTTATGAGGAAAGGTTGCAGCATTTGGGGCTTTTTAGTTTAGAGAAAAGGCGGGTCAGAGGAGACATGATAGAAGTGTATAAAATTATGCATGGCATTGAGAAAGTGGATAGAGAAAAGTTCTTCTCCCTCTCATAATACTAGAACTCATGGACATTCAAAGAAGCTGAATGTTGGAAGATTCAGGACAGACAAAAGGAAGTACTTCTTTACTCAGCGCATAGTTAAACTATGGAATTTGCTCCCACAAAACGCAGTGATGGCCACCAGCTTGGATGGCTTTAAAAGAAGATTAGACAAATTCATGGCGGACCGGGCTATCAATGGCTACTAGCCATGATGGCTGTGCTCTGCCACCCTAGTCAGAGGCAACATGCTTCTGAAAACCAGTTGCCGGAAGCCTCAGGAGGGGAGAGTGTTCTTGCACTCGGGTCCTGCTTGTGGGCTTCCCCCAGGCACCTGGTTGGCCACTGTGAGCACAGGATGCTGGACTAGATGGGCCACTGGCCTGATCCAGCAGGCTCTTCTTACGTTCTTATGTTCTAACTACTCCTGCTTTCAGTCATAAAGGGCTGTAGATGCTCGCTTGTTGAATGGAAAGAACTGTTGGTGCCCCTACGTGGCTGAATTAGCGCCGCCTCATCTTCTGAATTTATACCTAGGGCCTCCCATGTATTTGTCCTTAGCCCTATAGACGCATGAGTTAACTTTGACTACAGTTATGATTATCCTTCCCTAGCCAACTTTGTCTTTCTCAAAACATTGCAAGTTCTTTGGGGCAGGTAATGTCTATATGCAAAGTCCCATGTATAGTGATAGCATTATAAAATACTTTTCTGCTGAGTCATGCCTGTTAATTAAGGTCAAAAGCCCAAATAGCTTGATGTCCTTCAGTATCTAACTTGAAAATCAAAGTTACTGAATTCTGCCCTACCCCCTAATTTCAGTTGTAAGCACAATATTTGACGCTTTGCATCAGATGTCGTGTTGAAACTCTTTTTATATATTTCAGACATCCTTCCTGGTATGGCCAGGAAACACAGTAGGGAAAGAATAGTTAAGCAGTTACTATTCCACATGTTGTGGAAGAAAAATAACTTCACCAAAGAAATTTAGGAGAAGCACTCAATTGGACAAGTTTATTGCAATAAAGAAAATAGTACTGATGTACATCCAGAGAGAGTAAGAATGGAACCCTGTGGGACCCCATAGGCCAACAGCCAGGGGGACAAGCAGTAGTCTCCCAGCACCACTTTCTGCGTCTTGTCCATCAGGTAGGATCGGAGCCACCATAAAACAGTGCCTCCCAAACCCATCCCAGCTAGATGGCCAAAAGGCTACCATGGTCGATGGTATCGAAGGCTGCCGAGAGGTCCAGCGACACCAACAAGGATGCACTCCCTCTGTCTCATGCCCGGTGTACGTCATCAAGCAGGGCGACCAGGGCAGTCTCTGTCCCATGACCAGGCCTTGAAGCCTGATTGAAAAGGGTCTAGATAATCCGATTCATCCAGGAAAACTTGGAGTTGAGCAGCCACCAACCTCTCAATCACCTTGCCAAGAAAGGGGAGATTAGAGACTGGGCAGAAGTTAAGATCCACAGGATCTAACGAAGGCTTCCTTAACAAAGGTCTTATCACAGCCTCATTCAACAATGTTGTCATAGAACCTTCCCTTAGGGAGGTGTTAATCAGATATGCCAACCAACCAGCCACTTCCACTGTGGTGGATTTAATAAGCCAGGATGGGCAAGGGTCAAGAGAGCAGGTAGTGGCCCGCATTTCTCCGAGAGTAAGCTTTGTTTGCTGCCACCACCGCCACATGATAGGCTGGAAAATGAGCTCTAGTTACACATACGTCACACAGAGCATTCCAGATTTATCTCATATATGGTAAGCAACCCAATACCTAAGGCAGAGTTTCCTATGCATGTAATGTATCCCTTTCAGCTGACACGTATCACCCCCACCACTAGTTGTACCTGACAGTTTTATCCCTTAAAAGTACCCAGATTGATCTGAAATCTTTCTCAAACCACAACTTCTGCTTTCTGCCAGCTAGCTAGTACAATGTATTACTCCATATCACCTGTAGCTTAGCACAGTGTGCCTTAATATGTGAGCTTAGGAAAGCCTCTTAGCTTTATAGATATAAGCATATTGATTATTGAATCCCTTATATTGAGCAAGGTGAGAGTCCAGCTTTTCTCCCTCATTGTGTCCCAGATTTTATTCTAATCTTACACATTCAACAGTTAGTATTACATATAGTTAGTTTCCAGAGAGGTAGTTATGTTCGCCTAGTGAAGCAAAAGCAGTCTTTTGGCATCTTTAAAGACTAACATTTGTTATGGCAAATGTTTCTGATGAAGCCAACTGTAGTCTGCCAAATCCTATGCCATAATAACTTTGTTAGACTTTTAAGATTATTTTCATTCGAGAGTTTTAGTGGAGTAAGTAGAATTAAAGACCTGCCTTGGTGTTGCCAATACCAGCAAATAATATTGACTTTTTGGTGTCTTTAACATCTTGTATACAAATTCAGAACTCTTCATGCAGCTCTGTTGAATTCTTTTCTATCTAGTTTGGAGGGGAACCCCTCTCATATACCCGGTTCAGTCTGGCTCGACAGCCTGATGGAGACAACAGTCATGTGGAAATGAAACTGTCTGCTGAAGACGAAGAAGGAATTGAAAATGGAGTGATTGACCATCATCATACCCGGACAGTAAAGCCAAGGAACAATAATCATTACCTCTGCTTTGTACTTACTGTAGCAGTCCTGATTTTTCTTATAGGTAAGATGGAAAGGCAAGAACTGTAGTGGAATTGGCTCTTGTCTGTCGTCTGTCATACACCTGGTAACGCATTCCCTCTTGTGGGGAAAGGCCTGCATCCTTCAGCTGTATTTCTTAGAAATGAAGAGGATAAACTTGGTGTATTAAAAGTTTTAATAGTGCTACATGAGTATTGAACCTTTCAGGGAGAACATACAGTATACGTATTAGGGGGATGGGATACAGAATTACTAAACACTGTATAAAGTAGCTTCTGCATTACAGGAAAATTAAGAAAAATGATACCAAAATGGTATCAAATCTCAGTAATATTGTACTTAAAAAACTAAATCTGATCTGTGCTGGAGGTGTACAAAAGAGGGGAATTGTATCCATTGGTGATGGTCCTGTGATCATGCTAGAAGTTTGTATTTTTAATGTCTTGCATATGTGCACATAAAAGCCAGCATCCGTACAATAACTGTTTCACTTTTACCAAGTCCAAGATGCTTTAATTGTTATGTGCCTTCAAGTCATTCATGACTTATGGCGACCCTGTGAATCGGCAACCTCCAAAATAATCTGTCGTGAACCACCCTGTTCAGATCCTATAAGTTCAGGTCTGTGACTTCCTTTATGGAATCAATCCATCTCTTGTTTGCCCTTCCTCTTTTTCTACTCCTGTTTTCCCCAACATTATCTTTTCTAGTGAATCATGTCTTCTCATGATGTGTCCAAAGTATGCTAACCTCAGTTTCATCATTTTGGCTTCTACTGATAGTTCTGGTTTAATTTGTTCTAACACCCAATTATTTGTCTTTTTCGCGGTCCACGTAATGCACATAGCTTTCCTCCAAAACCACATTTCAAATGGGTTAATTTTTCTCTTATCCCCATTTTTCGCTGTCCAACTTTTACAGCCGTACATAGAGATCAGGAATACCATGGTCTGAATGATCCTGACTTTAGTGTTCAGTGATACATCTTTGCATTTGAGGACCGTTGCTAGTTCTCTCACAGCTGCCCTCCCCAGTCCTAGCCGCCTTCTAATTTCTTCACTATTGCCTCCATTTTGGTTAATGACTCTGCCAAGGTATTGATAATCCTTGACAAGTTCAATGTCTTCATTGTCAACTTTAAAGTTACATAAATCCTCTGTCATTACTTTAGTCTCCTTGACGTTCAGCTGTAGTCCTGCTTATGTGCTTTCCTCTTTAACTTCATCAGCATTCGTTTCAAATCATTACAGGTTTCTGCTAGTAGTATGGTATCGTCTGCATATCTTAAATTATTGATATTTCTCCCTCCAGTTTTCACACCTCCATCTTGGTCCAATCCTGCTTTCCGTATGATATGTTCTGCATATAGATTAAACAAGTAGGGTGATAAAATACACCCCTGTCTCACACCCTTTAGCATCAGGACAATCAGATGCTGTGGCACCCCTATTTCTTGTGAAGCATTTCATAGTTTTTCATGATCTACACAGTCAAAGGCTTTGCTGTAATCTATAAAGCACAGGGTGATTTTCCTCTGAAATTCCTTGGTCCATTCTATTATCCAACGTATGTTTGCGATATGATCTCTGGTGCCTCTTCCCTTTCCGAATCCAGCTTTGACATCTGGCATTTCTCTCTCCATATATGGTTATGGCCTTTGTTGTAGAATCTTGAGCATTAATTTACTTGCATGGGATATTAAGGCAATAGTTTGATAATTACTGCGTTCCCTGGGATCCCCTTTCTTTGGAATTGGGATATATATGGAACGCTTCCAGTGTGTGGGCCATTGTTTAGTTTTCCATATTTCTTGACAAATTTTTGTCAAAATTTGGACGGGTTCCGTCTCAGTAGCTTGTAGCAACTCTGTTGGTATGCCATATGTTCCTAGTGATTTGTTACCTCCCAAGTATTTTAAGAGCAGCTTTCACCTCGCATTCTAAAACTTGTAGTTCTTCATCATATGGCTCCTCCGTGAATGAATCTGTCATACTGGCATCTCTTTTATAGAGTTCTTCAGTGTATTGCTTCCATCTTCCTTTTATTTCATCTTGGTCAGTCAGTGTGTCTCCCCTGTTAACTATTCAACATCCCTACTCTTGTTTAAATTTCCCTTTCATTTCTCTAATCTTTTGGAATAGGGCTCTTGTTCTATCCTTTTTGTTGTCCTCTTCTATTTCTATACAGTAACCATTGGAATAGTTTTGTTTGTCCCTATGTAGTAGTTTGCTGTATTGTTGCATTTAGGGTTCTGACCATGTTTCTGTCTCCTCTTGCTTTTGCTTTTCTTCTCTCTCGAACCATTTTAAAAGTTTCTTCAGTCATCCATTGAGGTTTTTCTCTTTTTTTAACTAGAGGTATTGTATAATTCCATTCTTCCCAGATACTGTCTCTGGCTTCATTCCATAGTTCTTCTGGTTCTCTGTTAACTAAATTTAAAGCCTCAAATCTGTTCCTTATTTAATCTTTATATTCTTCTGGGATGTTATATAAGTTGTATTTTGGCATTATGATTGCTTTGTTCTTTAGCTTTACTCTAATTTTCGATATTACCAGTTCATGATCTGTACCACAGTCTGCTCCTGGTCTTGTTTTTGCAGAAAGTATGGAACTTCTCCATCTTCTGCTCCCAATTATATAATCAATTTGATTCCTATATTGACCATTTGGTGATGTCCATGTGTACAGTCGTCTTTTCAGTTGCTCAAAAAATGTGTTTGCAAGAAATAAATCATTGCCTTCACAGAATTCCGTAAGTCTTTCTCCTGCTTCATTTCTATCTCCTAAGCCCCATTTCCCCACAGTTCCTAGTTCTCTGTTCCCTACTTTTGCATTCCAGTCCCCCATGATTATCAGCACATCTTGTTATGCTGTGCGATCAATTTCTTCCTGTACTTCTGTGGAAAATCTCTTCAATTCCTCTTTTTCTGCATTTGCTGTTGGAGCATAGACTTGCATGATGGTTATGTTAATAGATTCCCCGTTAAATCTCATTGATATAACTCGCTCAGACCTTGTGTTATAGCTCTTAATTGTTTTTGCTACATCACGTCTCACTATTAAAGCAACCCTGTTTCTTCTTAATTGCTCGTTTCTTGCATAAAATATTTTGTAGTTGCCCAATTGAAAATGTCCCATTCCCGTCCATTTTAATTTACTCACGCCAAGTATTGTAATGTTGATATGTTCCATTTCTTGCTTGACAGTTTCTAACTTTCCCTGGTTCATGCTTCTCAAGTTCCATATTCCTATTGTGTGCGTCGTACAACTCCAGACTCTCCTTTCGCATCTGTGCACATCAGTCTCTGGGCTTCTTTTTGGCTTTGACCCAGCTGCATCATTAGTCACAGCACTACTTGTCCTTTGTTCCTCCCCAGTAGCTTGGTGAGTGCCTTCTGACCTGGAGGGTCTCATCTTCCAGCACTATCTCGTGTTGCATTTTGGATACTCTCTTCATAGGGTTTTCATGGTAAGAGGTATTCAGAGGTGGTTTACCATTGCCTTCCTCTAAGTCTGGATGCATCTTAGTCAGGTCTCTCAGCTTTGACCATTCCGCCGTGGGTGCCCCTGCTAGGAGTCTAGCCTCTTGGTCTAGACCCCTGACGGCATTGCTCTCAGCTTCTTCAACACTCTCAAGCCCCCTCAGCACGTTAAGGTGTGCATCCTAGAGGCACATAATGTTGTAATTATGTGTGCTATATTTTGTATTGGTTTTAGGTTTATAAACTAGTATATAAATGAGTCTTAAATATATGCGCACAAACAGGATTCCTGATTGGCTACCTGAGTTTCCGTGGACGGATGCAGGCAACAAAATGTGAAGATGGCGTTGAATTATGTAGCGGCTACCAATGTACAACTGAGTCCATAAAAGATGAATCTGTGGAGTGGACACCAGAACCTGTGCTATACTGGGGTGACCTTAAAAGCAAGCTGTCAGACAGGCTGAAGAGTGCAAGCTTCATAGATAAAATAAGGTAACATTCTCCAGATTGCCCCTCAGAAATCTTTCCTAAGAGAGCATTGCAGTAGACTAAAAATGGTGGCTGGCTGCAGTGGCTGGCTTCTAGAAGCATCATGACTTGACTGGAATGCCTGTGCCTCTGTATGCAGGAAGGTTTCTTCTACCACCCATGATGCTGGCAGTACAGGAGATGAGATCCTTGCCGATGACATTCATGAGCAATTTAACAAATTCAAGCTGGACAAAGTCTGGAATGATGAGCACTACGTTAGGCTGCAGGCCGCAGGAGGGTATGTGCTTTTCCTCAATTCCTTCAAGATCAGGTCTCATCTAGTCAGTCTCAAACATAAGACCTGATTGTGCCTATGATGAAATTGCCCACACAGTTGGGAGGCCTTGTGAGATCAGTCTCATGTGGGAAACCCAAACCTGGGAAGTGAGTATTCACACCTCATAAAAGTAGGACAGGCTTTTCCTGTCCACTGATGTCCAGGTTCAGATCCCATCCTAAAGGCTGATACCTTCTGGGTCTTGTGGTGATTGGGTCACAGAACTGGCAGTGGCCAGTAAAACTAGCACTGGCCAGAATTCTAAGATCTCAAAAGATCAGTAGTCAGATGACCCACATACTGTCCATCCCATAGTCGTGTCATTGGGACTCATAACATTTCAGAATTCTGCATTAAATCTGTGGCTGACTGCCCTATCCTTCCTCCTTAGAACTGCAAATGCAGTTTCCCTGGAAGATCCAAGTGAAGCTCTGGAGAAGCCTGATACTTACGTAGCGTACAGTGAATGTGCAGAGGTTTCTGTAAGTTTGCTTGGCTTGTGTTGGTGCCTGAAGTGCTGATTTTAAGACAGTGCCTGTATGGTGACGAAAACTTTGCCACCCTGGGCTCCTATCGGGAGGAAGGGCAGGATATAAATATAAACTTCCATCTGTAACACCACTTTCTTAAATCAGTGGGCACATGTAGCATAAATATGCCTAGTATTGGTGTCCTGACGTCATCCTTCACGTGTTAAGAACTGGATTCCATCAGGGAAGGTTTCCGGACCACGGGACATGTTCTAATCACGGTGTTGCCCTTCTGCTTGGGCCAGGACTTGAACCTTATGCTCCAGTATTGGCACAGTTGCACTTTCATAGTCATGCTATTCTTTACCTGGAAACTCCAGAGACTGAAAGGAAGCTCTTCCTCATGGAAACTCAGGAAGGTTCTTCTAACTCAAAAGTTCTTGGTCTCCATGAAGGGAGATGCAGCTAGATAGGTCATCATTTTGTTACTTTCCCTTCTAGGGCAAACCTGTTTATGCCAACTATGGCCGCAGCGAAGACTTCCGTGAACTGCTAAAGAAAAATTTCAACTTAAGTGGAGCAGTGATCCTTGTGAGAGCTGGAGAAATCGCATTTGCTGAGAAGGTAAGGGTTTTCTACTTTAAGCTGGAACGAGTAGAAAATGCTGTCTGACAGGGAACTTGTAGGGTTGCCTCTGAAGGTACTTGGGAGCTCTTCCAGCTCCCTTTTGAACTCCCATCCATTTTGGGAGGTGTAGTGAACTGCTCAAGACTCCTTGATGGACTGATGATGCTTCTGAATAAGCATGCAGCAGGCATTATCCCCTAAGCCACTTGATGATCCAGCAGGAGCTTCCCAAGTCCTTGTTGTGCCCTGTCTGGATCTGCAGAAAGAAGCTGGCAATGGCTTGATAAATGCATGTGTGCCCCTTTGGTGGGGAATGGAGAAAATGGCTGCATGCCGGGCAGTTGAGCTTAACAGGTGCTGGCAGCAGTTACAAGATGACGACTGTACAAGCTGGCCAGCTCTGTTTGTCACTTTGCCACTGTCCTCCTTTGCCATAAACTTCCTAGTAAAGGTGCTAAATGTCTCCTCCTAGGTGGCAAATGCCAAGCGGTTGGGTGCCGCAGGAGTCTTGATATACCCGGATCCAGTTGACTACAGGAGCCTTGGAGATGGTGTTTCCTTATTTGGACATGTAAGTGTTTCCTATGCCTCCTTGGGTAAATGTGGGTGCCTCTTGTGCTGCTCTCCTTGATGGATTCTGGAAGCAGCCTGGCACACAAAAGAAGCCAAAATCAAAGCTTCGATTTGAGTAAACAGAGCCATGATGCATCTTTTTGAACTTGTGGATGCCTCATACTATTCATATAATGCCTCTGCTCTCCATTTTTCATGTAATCCTGAGATTTTGCCTTTCCAGGCTCACCTTGGCACTGGGGATCCTTTCACACCTGGATTTCCTTCTTTCAACCATACCCAGTTTCCCCCAGTTGAATCCTCAGGACTCCCGCGCATTCCAGTACAAACAATTTCAAGCTCTGCTGCAAGAAGGCTATTTAGGTAAACATCCTGTATTGTTTTTTCTAAGTGGTGCGAATGGTAGACCCAGTACCCTGAGGCTTTCTTAAGAGCAATTGCTATCCGATTTCTGGGTGGTATACAGTATACATTTAACACAAACAAGCCAACTGAGAGAACAGCAGAGAACGTTAAAAACATAATAACATTTGCTGTATAAAAGCACTAAAATGCCTGGCTAAAACTGGGTGTGCCTGGTACCTGAATGATAGTAATGCCAAGCCTTCCCACAAGAATTCCCTGAACACAGTAGCATGTTGGGGAGAGGGGTAGCCTCTCTTTGTCCCCTCTGGCCAGAAGATGTAATCCCCTATAACTGGCTGGAGGCAGGCTCTGGCCTATAGTCCAAAGCTGCTCATGGCGATGTGAAGACCTGTCCTTTCTAAGAGGAATATCTGTGGCATCCCTACTTGAGCTTTCTGTTAAAAGACCTTGACTAGATGGAGGTTTCATCTCAGGATTGGTCACATCTTGGCTTACTAGGCTTGGAAGCCTAAGTAGCAAGTCTTTCTCTTTCCAAAATATCTGTCTACCCGTATCTTAGAAATGCACCCAATACAAATGTTTGCTGAACTCCCTTTGCCCATCAAAGTGGGGATTTGGTTCTTAAGACGGACACTTCAGTTGGACCTTGGCAGAAGGCACTGAGTGCATACAATAACTAATTTTGGTTCTGCTTTCAGCTCTATGAATGGGCCAGATTGTGACGCTGCATGGAAAGGAAACCTCCCCGTTGTTTACAAGCTTGGATCAGATTCTAGTGGAAGAAATGTGAAGCTCCAAGTCAGCAATGAGCTTGTGGAAAAGAAAATCCTAAACATTTTTGGTGTGATCAAGGGTTTTGAGGAACCAGGTAAAGACTTTGCCACTCTGTTGGAGATGTACTGAATGCACAGGGTAGAGAAAAGGGTTGGGGTCACTTAGTTCATGTGCACAGCTACGTTGCCAGAGTCCACTGTTTTGGGTATCATTGCCAGTTAACAGATCTGAAAACGTGGCCTCGGTTTGGACTGTAGACATATCTTAAGACTGTGATGGAAATGTTTAAAATACGGATAACAAGGCCACTTACTGAAATGATGTCTGAGGTATGGCACACAATCAAGTGGTAAATCTGACTGAAGGCTGCATCACTGTTGTGACATAAATTTAGCAGTCAATCGAAGTGGCCTTCCCCATCTGCTGCCCCGGTGAGGGCCATTCCTGTGCCTTTCTGGGGAGAGGAATTTTGGGATGGGGGAGAAGCTACCAGTTCAGAAGCCACTAAGAACTTTACCAGTCGAGGCAATTCAGTCTCACAAGATGATGCATATTGGGAAGGTATCGCAAAATGACGGACTCAAAGAAGTCTGGCAAGAAGAGTAACTCAGTACAATGTCCCCATTAGAGGAATTACTGACTAGAAAATACAGAAATGCATCCAGACATTGCTGTTAATTGCTTTTGACTAGTGGAAGGTTGATTTGTAGAATTTTCCTGTACAGTATACTAGGATAATAGCACAAGGTAGGTGCCAAACCATCTGCTGACTTAACTGCCAAGCATCAAGTATGCAGCATAACGCCATGTGTCCTAGCATTCCCAAGCTTAGAACCTCCCTCAGAATTACAGGCTGGTCACTTAACTATTGATCACTGTCTTGCAGATCGGTATGTTGTGATCGGAGCCCAGCGTGATTCCTGGGGACCTGGAGTGGTGAAGGCCGGTGTAGGAACTGCCCTGCTTCTAGAGCTTGCTAGGTCCCTTTCTGATATGGTGCAAATTGGTAAGGACATTGGGACTGGGCATCTTCAAAAGAAGTCTTAGGCTTGCATATAGAGAGGGATATATTGGCTGTCCCCTCTCCTCTATGCAGATGGCTACAAGCCCCGCCGGAGTATTGTATTTGCCAGCTGGAGTGCTGGAGCGTTTGGAGCTGTGGGTGCCACAGAATGGCTGGAGGTGAGCATGGCTCTAAGGGGTGGGTCTGGTCAGGACAGCCCAAGCATGGAAAAGGCTAATTGCTCCTGTCTCCTCACTCTGCTCAGGGTTATGCCTCCTCCCTCCACTTGAAGGTGGTTGCCTATATCAACTTGGATTCAGCAGTTTCAGGTAACTGTCATGAATTATTCTGTATGGGAGGGTGTTCCTTATAAACTTAGTGCTGTAAATGTTTCTGGGAGGAAGGGCGGGATATCAATTTCATTAATAAATAAATTGAAGAATCTAAACTTGATAAACTTGCACAACACATTCCTCCGACATAACCTTAAACGCATGAATATGTTGCACATACTCAATTAAATAAGAGCCAGTGTGGTATAGTGGTTAGAGTGTTGGACTACGGCTTGGGAGACTAGGATTCGAATCCCCACACAGCCATGAAGCTCACTGGGTGACCTTGGGCCAGTCACTGCCTCTTAGCCTTGGAGAAAGGCAATGGTAAGCCACCTCTGAATACCGCTTACCGTGAAAACCCTATTCGTAGGGTCGCCATAAGTCAGGATCAACTTGAAGGCAGGCCAACAATTAAATGCTCCTGATGGCTTTTAATACAATTCAAGTTCTGAAAGCAGACCTAAGCAAAGGACTGAAGGCAGCAAACTTTTGGCTCCTCTTTTATATATTTAATTTTTAAATTAATTTTAAAGGGGGGGAAATAGGAAAATGAACCATTTTCTCCTCTTGAACATTGCAGTAAAAGGTGCATAGAGGTATCTTTGCCACTTTGATTCACTGTAATACAGTCTGCAGGGATTGTGGGTGTTAGCAGTTCCCCAGATCTGACTTTCCATGCAGAGAAAATGCAGATGAGGAAGACAGCAGAGGTGGGTTACAAGATTAAACTCCTCAAATGCTGCTGCAGCAACCAGATTGTTCTGGATGCATCTTGAGATCTCCTGTGGACATGTAGCTTGGCCCTTATAATCTCTTAAAGCTTGCACCCGGCTTGAGCTATTAGCCAAGTATTTATTTATTGGCCTCTTCTCTTAATTTTTTTCCAAAACAGAGAAGTCTCAATTTACCCAAGTCTGCTCGGTGATGCCCAAGGTGTGTAACTGCTGCTTGCAGGGAAGAACTGTTTCTCCTCCAATTCTTCCTCCGCAACCACCCCCAGCCTCATGAGAATGCCGTTTGTTGAAATTAAAACGGAAGTGGAGATATTTCCACAATTCCTAGCTCCACAGCACATCATCGGCCCATCTTGTTAGGCCTGTGTTTCTTGGGTACTGTAACTGCACAGCCTCTTGAACTGATGCTTCTGAATTGCACCCCACAGGCTCCAAGGACTTCAGGTTCTCTGCCAGCCCCATGTTGAAAACGTTGCTGGACGAAGCAGTCACAGGAGTGAGTATCATCTCTAGAGACTTTTGGGAAGTGAACTGGAAAAGCTAAACCATAAAGGGGGCTGTTGCTACTGGGACCGTGCTCTGGTCCCCTGCAGTAACGCAGCACGTAGGGCATTGTGCCAAAGCTGGAGAATTCCCCCACTGCACAGGTATGATGAGTACTGCCTCAAGCTCCAGGATGGCAGAGAGTAGTGGAGTTGCTTCTTTGCAACAGAACAGCCTTTGGAATTGGCCACAATGCCAGGGTCCCTAGAAGAAGGGGTGGAAGGTTGTACTTGATGTGAGGAAGTTTTTATTGAAATGCGTGTCTTACGTCCGCTTTTAGATGAAGGTGTCATCAGCCGATCTACGTAGTGTCTTGCCCAGCAAAGAGTAAGTATCATGACAGAAGTACCAGGCAAAGTTCAAGGTGCTGGTTTTGCCGTATAAAGCCCTGTACAGCTTGGGACCCAGGATACCTGAAAGTTTGTCTCACCCCTTATATACCCAGTGGAGCACTGCGCTCTGCAGGTGCGGGCCTCCTGCAGATACCGTCTTATCAGGAGGTCTGTTCCTCTCAACATAGCAAGTGGACGTTGAGTGTTGTGGCACCGACCCTTTTGAATACCCTTCCCTCTTAAATATTAGACAGACACTATTATCTCTTCAGCACATGCTGAAGTCTTTCTTCTCTCGACAACCCTTTTAAGTAGAGACCTTATCCCAGCCTGTGCCTCCATTGGAATTGCTTTTTAAAATGCTTTAAAATATTTTTTAAAATGTTTTTAGTGTTAGCCATCCTGGCTCCTTCTGGGAGGAAGGGTGGGGTAGAAACTTAATAAATAAATAATCATTTGACTCCTCTGAACCTGCTGGAAATGTCAAGAACATGTGCTGAAAAGTTTCCTTTCTTTCTGTTTGCAGGGTTGTATTTCGTGTGGATGACACAGCCTTTCCCTTCCTGTCATACTCGGGGATTCCATCAATTTCATTCAGTTTCAACGATGTAAGTTGGTTGATGTACTTCTTTTCACCTGGTCACCTATGTCCACTTCTTGTACATCATCCTGGAGCCACAACAGAGCAATGACTGTTCTGAGAACTGCACTGGGGCACTGAATTATGTGAAAAGCCCCATTCAAATCTTCAGAAGCAAGCCCTGTCAAGGAGGCATGCCCCAAATCCTTCCTGAATTAGGTGTTTCACCAAATTGCGTCCTAGACTACCTCCTGCCTGTCGAATCTTCCTTAAGAGCCAGCCTGAGGAGTCACAAAGAAAAAGATGTGCTCACTGCTTTGGCACTTTTGTGGACCTAACAAAAATGCCGCCACCCTACCGGGGTTTCGGTTTCCCCCCTAATTAATAAGAACCTGCAGTTGGCTGACTGAGGACTGTGGGAACCCTGCTAGGACAAATGGGAGTCACTTCCAATGGACCTTTTAGGAAGTACAGAGGACTATGCGAAGGATCTTAATAGGTTTGTTTCCTCCTTGCAGGGTGGGAAACAGTATCCTTACCTTGACACAAGTGTGGACGATCTGGAGAACCTGCTCAGGACCTTCAGATCCTCCCCTGCTCAGCTGGAGAACATGATCCGTGCAGCAGCTGAAATCGCTGGTCGGATGGCTCTGAGGATGACGCATGACCATGAACTGTACCTGGACTACCAGAGCTACAATAACAAGCTGCGTGACTTCATAGGGAAGCTGATTCCATACCGGAAAGAGATGATGGTAAAAGATATGGGGATGCTGGAGGGGGGCTTGTTCTTTCCATTGTTTGTTGGCATGTCCAGTCTTGCAGCAACTCATGATGTCCACACAGCAGTTATTTTGCAGTACACAAACATCTCTGCCACTGAGTTGGGTTTTGTTGTTACGTGCCTTCAAGTCGATTCCGACTTATGGCGACCCTATGAATCAGTGACCTCCAAGAGCATCTGTCATGAACCAACCTGTTCAGATCTTGTAAGTTCAGGTCTGTGGCTTCCTTTATGGAATCAATCCATCTTTTGTTTGGCCTTCCTCTTTTTCTACTCCATTCTGTTTTTCCCAGCATTGTCTTTTCTAGTGAATCATGTTGTTTCATGATGTGTCCAAAGTATGCTAACCTCAGTTTCATCATTTTAGCTTCATCCACTATTCAACCTCATTTAGCCTCATGCACTATTCAACCTTTTTAAGTTAGTGACATGGTATATAATCTGCCGGAAGTATGTTCACCTTACAGAGCAATGTTCATCACTGTTGATGATGCTTAATACCTTTTTGGCGCAAGTACTGATTGCTGTATTTTATTTACTTATTAGTTTGATATCCTGCCCTTCATCCTGAACGGCATGTTGTGCTTCAGCCTAGTGAACCTTGATATGCAAGGAGATTTTGTGGCTTGCTGTATTTTGGGTTCCATCAGACTACCTTGCTTGATGCTTGGTGGTTCTGAGCTACAGTAATTCTGCCTAAACCTTAATTTTAGTAATTAGAGTTCCATAACTTGGTACTGATTTGAAAGCTCCCCGGTTGCCTTACTGCATAATGCAATTTTGGGAGTTGCTCCATCAGACACTTGGCCACACGCTGGAAAAATCTACCTTTGGGTTGCTGTCTCAAGACAGCTGAAGTCCCTGGTAAGTGCTGGAAGGACTGAGACCCCCTGCCTGACCAGAGAGAGGCTGCAGTTAATCTTGTAGCCTTTTGCATCAGCTGGGTCAGAAGGCATAAAAGCCCAGCTGCCCTTGGGTGGTGGGTCTGCCGGTGGCGGGGGCAACCCTAAAGGGGTTTGCCCTTTGGGGAGTCCCTTAGGGTCCCGAGGGTGAGGGCGTTACCCCCATTACTTTTTTTTAAAAAAAAATTGTTTTGTTTTCTGCTAAACCAATCTAGAGGAGATAGGTGGTGGGGAGGGCGTGTGGTGCATGTGTAGTTTCTGCACAGTGTGAAAGCCTGTGCAGTGAACTGAATGATAGGAGAAAGTCACCAGATGCCTTCAGAGTAAAAGTCTATAACTGGCAGAAGGCTGGCCCTCCCTGGGTGTGAGACAGGAGGGCCCTGTGTGAAGGGGTATGACTGTTCCCAATTCCCGCAAAGGGGGTTTGACCGAGTGGATCCAGGGTGTGGTCAACGCATCATTGCGGGAAGGAGTGGTGAAAGAGGCGGTGATCCGACCACTCCTGAAAAAGTACACCCTGGACCCATTGGTTTGTGACAACTACCGACCGGTTGCAAGTACCCCCTTTTTAGGGAAGGTGATTGAGTGGGTTGTGGGGCAGCAATTGCGAGTATTCTTGGATGAAACAGATCATCTTGACCCATTCCAGTTGGGGTTCAGACCTAGGTATGGGACTAAATCGGCCTTGGTCGCCCTGATGGATGACCTTTATCGGGAGAAGAAAGGGTAGTGTGACTGTCTTTTGCCCCCCTGGCAGTTGTGCTGTGGAGTGCCACAGGGTACCATCTTGTCCCCCATCTGTTTAACATCTATATGAAGCCCTTGGGAGCAGTCATCAGGAGATTTGGGGCGAGGTGTGGGGCTGCCCTTGAGGTTGGTCTGGAAGTTGCAGCTGGTGCAAAATGCGGCGATGAGACTACTCACTGGGGCAGGGTATTGCCAGCATGTCACCCCACTGCTGAGAGAATTGCTCTGGCTGCCCATTTGCTACCAGGCCAAGTTCAAGGTTCTGGTTTTGGTGTACAAAGCCCTGTACAGCTTGGGACCAGGATACCTGAAAGACTTACCCCTTATATACCCAGTCGATCACTGCGCTCTGCAGGTGAGGGCCTCCTGCAGATACCATCTTATCAGGAGGTCTGTTCTGCACGACACAGGAAGCAGACCTTTAGTGTTGTGGCAGCAACCCTTTGGAATTTCCTCCTCTTAGACAAGCACCATCTCTGTTATCTTTTCGGCGCCTACTGAAGACCTTCCTCTTTCAACAAGCCTTTTAAGTAGAGACCTTATCCCAGTCTGCGTCTGTTGGAATTGCTTTTTAATGTTTTTTTAGAACCTTTTTTTTTCTAAACAGTGTTTTTTAACCCTTTTTATTTAAGATGTTTTTAAAGTTGTTTTGTTTTAATGTATTTTCATGTCTGTTTTTATTATGTTTTAAAGTGTTTTTGGTGCTTTGTTTTCTGCCCTGGGCTCCTGCTGGTAGGAAGGGTGGGATATAAATAAAAAAATAAATAAATAGATAAGCTTTGAAATAGGCTCTGGGATATGGATGCATTTACCAGTGAACTTCAGTACCTAGAAAACAACAGTGTAAATTTTAGATGTAGCTTGTGCTACTGTCTTTTCAGGCCAGACCTGAGGAGGTCAAGGTACTACTAGAGTTGGTCTAGTTATCTGCTATTTTCATAGTCTGGTGTTGGAAGATGCAATATCTGAGTCAGATTTCCGACATTGTATAGTTGGAAACTATGTTGATGAACGTTGCACAATTGGTGGTTGAGCCACCATCCTACTCGCTATTGATGTTGAGGCACTGTCTTCTTTTGCAGAACCTGGGCTTGGGCCAACAGTGGTTATTGGTGGCCCGGGGAGATTTCACTCGAGCTATGGCAGCCCTGACACAAGATGTCAAAACCACCGACCTTACCAACAGGGCTGCTTGCCGTGCTTTGAATGACCGGATGATGAAAGTGAGTTATTTCCTTTCCTCCCAAAAGGGCTGAAAACTAACAAGGGAGCCTTGTCCGAGAGTTGATGTAAACCTTGGTGGACTATATAGTGGGAAAAACTGATGGCCAATCCAGACAGAATTTTATTGATGTCTAGTGCAGTTTGCACTGATGAGGCCAAGAGTCTAAATCTCCCCAGTACTATAAATAAGAACTATTAAGTTGTCACTCTGATCCCTTCAGCTCGTAGTCTAGAATCCAAAAGTGTACTGCCACACAAACAGAACTGTTGGTGGGAGGCCAGACATGCTAGTGCCAGCTTGCAATGAGCCCTTAGCACACAACAATGGATGTCACAAGTGTAGAACTCTTCTAAACGTTTCCTCTACTATTGCAACTGGATGACAGTTTGACTACCACAGTGATTCAGAGCAGCCGCTTCCGAACACATCTAGCGTGTGAGCACCCCCCTGGCCAACTCAGGCCTATACTCTGAGGGCTGAACAGGGGTGCTGCAGAGCTGTAAGGGATGTATTCTAGGTTTTTGGCATCTGCATGAGCTGAAGAACCCTGGTTGAAATGTCTACGGGTTCGTGTCTGTCGCATCAGAGGGATGACTTAATTGCTGGAACAAAAGCAGCTGTAGAAGAGAAATTGAGGGGGTATTTCCATCTGTTGGGGCTGGCCAATCAAAGAGCTCTTTTCAACCGTGTTCCTCTCCTCTTTTAAGGTGGAATACAACTTTCTCTCCCCATACGTCTCTCCAAAAGACACTCCTCTCCGACACATCTTCTTTGGTTCTGGCTCCCACACTCTCAGCGCTTTGCTGGACCATCTGAGCCTCCTGAGGACGAACAAGAGCTCCTTCAGCGAAGATCTCTTTAGGAACCAGCTTGCTCTGGCAACTTGGACCATCCAGAGTGCTGCTAATGCCCTCTCTGGTGACATCTGGAGCATAGACAATGAGTTCTGAGAATGTAGAGTCCTTAACTTCGTTCTGAGATACAACAAGAAGAAACACCCTCCTTTTCTACCAGTAGCGCTGAACATAGTCCCCTTAGGCCTTCAGAGATATTCAGATGCCCAGGGTCAAACCTGCAGCACTTCAAAGCAAGTTAAGAGGTCCTGACAGGACCTTAGATTTATGTAGATTCCCCTTTTAAATGGTGCTGTCCTCTCCCAACCCAAAATTCAAGAGGCCTGAACCTGGTTCTGAGTAAAGCATTTCCTTTAAGTTAGAGAGTGCAGAAAGCAAGTACAGTTGTGAACTCCTAAGAACATAAGAAACCTTATGGTCTTACGAATTCAACTTGGTGTCCCAGGCTCAACTAGAGGAAAAGCAAAACTATTCTGGGAGTTGTCATGTGACTTGTGAGCCTAAATTTCCCATACGATTAATTCTACTAGAAGGCACCTCCCCAAGTACAGAAGCTCTTTCGTAGTCCCCTTGGCTCCAGGAATACAACCAATACATGTTGATACGGGGTCAGTCTAGCAGGTAACACGAATGAGACCTTTTTCCTTCCCAAGAGAAACTGGGAGAGCCCTGAGTGGGGCTCTTCTGTGACTGCTCCTTTCCTTACTTAGGAAGGCCAAGCCAAAGAAATGAAGGCTGCAGTACAGTGAGAGGTCCTGTGGCACTATTAAAAAACTAAAATAACCATTCCTTCCATGGGGAGACTGGTTGTGCTCAGGCCCTTGCTCTGAGGCCTTCTGCAGGACTTGGTATTGAGGTATTTATTTATTTATTTATCAGTGGCAGGGTTCACTATAAATATTTGTATTTGTTTTTTCTACAGAATATAATTATCGGAAGCAGTGACTTCCATAATTATGACAGTTATACTGTCGTTTTTGATAAAGCAGCATCTGCTAGTACAATCCAGCCATGATAACTGGAATTTTTGCCATCAACCCTTCAGTGGCCTGCAACAGCAGCATCCATTAGGAAATTGATTTTGGATAGGCGGAATTTCCCCCCCATCTCCTGGAACATGTAGTTTGAGCAGGTGAGGGGGAATCCTGAGGAGTGTTACTTTTCCTCTTTTGCACTCAAAAGGTAGGAGGGCAAAAGCTGTGAGATGTACATTGTGCCTGACCCCTTCAAGGAAAAGCTTCCTTTGCCTTGACACATTCAGTGGGTGATGGAGGGTCTCCTGCTGCAGTGGCTATACAGCCACCTTTCGATCAAATGCAAGCAAACTTGCTAGCAGCAGTGAACCTCATCTTTGGGCTTCATATCAGTCCCACCTTCTGGTTATGTTTAGGCTGATGCAAACCACTGCAGGCTTGTTGTAAGCTGTGCTTGAGTAGTAGCAGCTCTTATGTAAAACTTCCAGTACTGTGATGTATCATGAGAACTTGGGTCACATTATCGGGAGCAGCGTCTCCCATAATGTTAAAGAACAAGGTAGTTTTTGCCTACCACAGTGTTGTATCGGAGGCAGTGACCTCCATATGTTGCACTAAGGGTGTCTTAATTATCGGGGACAGTGTTTCCCATAATTATTTTCTCAATGCTCGCCATGCAATAACATCTGCAGAGCATGATCGTTAGTATCTAACATGTATATTCAAGCTTCTGCAATTGCCTGTCTGTCTGATCTCACTTTCTGCTGGCTGCAGCAACTTCTTGAGTGGCTGTTAATGCGTTATGAGCAGGGCCAAGGCAGTAATCTGTGGCTGCAAATAATTTGTATCACCGAGAACCTTTCATTGCCCTTGGAGAAGAGCAGTGGACTTCTGCTGAGTCTTGGTGAATCCTGACCCTCTTTTGACTTTTTTTGCTCAAATCCACTTCTACGACTTCAAGAAATGGCTGGGTGAATGCAGGTATATAAACTTGCTTATGGCCATAGAAAAAACTGCTAAAATGTGGCTGTCAATTGGGAATGCTTCAAGAGCATGAATGGACGATTGAGATCAATTGCTTGCATTAAAATAACTGAATTTACTATAATTGTTGCTCTTAACTCTACCTGGCTTCTAGTACAAAAAGCTGATCCGAACAACTGTGGGAACATTCTTTCAGGTATCTTTCAAGAGAAATAAGTTGCATATTCTAGCTCTTCAAAGACTCAAGCAGATAGGCACTCTTTCCATACTCATAATGGATGCAAGGTCATGAAGTGCTGGTTTTAAGGCTCTGCTGAAATGAGCGACTTCCAGGGTATTAAATGCTTTGTGCTGGAAAAACCTTGAGCTGGTCACAGGAATGGGAAGTCATGTGTTCATGTTTAAACTTAGGCTAACCCTTTATAAAATCTCTTCCACGTTGGTAATTCAGTTTACACCAGCCTGGTGGTGCCTCCAGTTCAACTCCCATCAGCCCCTGGGGTTGATTGGGTTTGTAAATCAAAAACAGCTAGAGGGCACCACCAGGTTGGGGAAGGCTGTTATCTACAAAGCCAATTGCATTTCAGACCTTTTTGTGTGAGAGTGAAAGTGTCTAGCTTGGTGACGTTCCTATGCATGGTTTTCTTCCCTGTGTTTTATGATGTATGTGAATGCTATGTCTTCTCGTGGTAACTATCTTCCTGAGTGGTGTTCCCATAGCACGGCATGCTTCTTGGGTGGTAACAAAGCGTAGACATAGTTGTTGAAAAGTTCTGATTGAATCTGATTCACATAACCTGTGTGTTTTGTGCTACAACCTTATTTAGAATTGGGGGTTATAATCCTGGTGTTAATGGCTGATGGAGAACTGCAAGACTTTACTGTCTAATAAAGGAGGACTTGACTGTAAAGTGTGGCTTATTAAACAACGTTGACTGAGACAAATTCCTAGGCTGCTGCTAATGACTGGTCATTTCTGTAGCTTGCCCTTAAGTGAAAAGTGTAGCCTACATTTTGAGTGTTCATGAGAGATATCTATCAATATCTTGATGAGGAGTTTCATGTCTAGTCCAAACTGTACAAATGACAGAGGCATATTCTGAGCATGAGGATGCAATTTCAGAATAAAGTTCACTTTTTACATAGTTGGTCCTGTTTGAAGGACTTGGAGACCACTCATAAAACATGTTTTCACTGGCAAGGATCTTCCACTGTTGCTGAAAGACATCGCATCACTACATGATGTTACAAACTTGCATATCCAAGCCATTCTTGCTCCATTAGCCACAAGCCAATCTTCAGAGGTTCATCATTGCAAAGTTTTCCTGCCTCATGGAAGCTGAAGTAGTTTTTACATTTTGTACCCATCTTATTTATTTTATTCATTACATTTATATCCCACCTTGCTCCAAGGAGCTCAAGGTGATGTACAAACATGGTTCCTCCCCCCAATTTTATCCTCACAACAACCCTGTGAGGGAGGCTAGGCTGAGAGACTGGCCCAAGGTCACCCAGTGAGCTTCAAGGCCCAGCAGGGATTTGAACCCTGGTCTAGGTTCCAGTCCAACAACAATGATCCAACAACTGAAATGTTAAATTGTACTAAACAGCATCAAAAATTGCTAGATTAATCAGCATCAGAATCAAACACTTGTTTAAAAAGGGATGTTTCAGTTGCAGGTAGAGCATGCAAAGGAAGATAACCTAACCTCTTGGGATAGGATGTTGCTGGCACAGAAAAATCCCTCTCATCTGTTGCTACTACCAATGCCGCAAAAAGGGTACAACAGCCTTCAAGGAGCATCAAGAAATCTTCCTAGACCACTCCATTCTAAAAACAAAACACCATACCCTCCATGGAATGTACAGCAACATTCATAGGGCTTCCTGATGATGATAATAATAAATTTTAATTTCTGTGTCGCCTATCTGGCCAATGGCCACTCTAGGCGACGTACAACAGTTAAAACACAGCATAATAAAATACAATAGTACAATATAAAAACAGTATGAAAACAATACAGTAGGAGGCAATTCAATCTAGTAATTAACCCTCTCCGGAAATCCCAAAGGCCTGTTGAAAGAGCCAGGTCTTTAAGGCTTTACGAAATGTATTTAGGGAAGAGGCGTGCCGTAGATCTTGTGGGAGGGAGTTCCAGAGGGTGGGGGCCGCCACTGAGAATGCCCTCTCTCTAGTACCCGCCAATCTGGCTGTTTTTGTCGGCGGGATTGAGAGAAGGCATAATTGGTATGATAACTTCCATATAGGCTGTGCTCGGCTTCATGGTAAGGTCACTACATTGTGTGTATTGAGCCTGTCCCAGGGGCCATCTCTTAAGGATAGATAGGCTATATATTTGCTAGATAACCCACCCCCCAAAGAAATAGTACTTCTGATTCTCTAGGAGTGACTGGTACTACTTGCTAGGAATGTGCCTACTGCCTGGGGGAGGGCTTGTTTTTTTAAATAGCTGGATATGTTGATAGTATCCCTAAAGGTTTCTTGATATCTTTGGGGGTGGGCAGTCCATACAAAGGAAGCCCATGTGACAGCACATTTCATTCTTCATGGGAGCAGAAAGATACTGCCTTGAAATCCTGGCTTCAGAATGAGAACTTTTCTGCACTGAAGTTATTTCAAGAGATACTCAGTAGATACAGAAGGTGGTCTCCCCAAGGCATGTGCTTTGTGACTGCTGCATTATCCATATAGCAGTTTTGTTTCCTTTTTAAGGTTTCTATCCAAATACCAGCACTTAATAAATCAAAATGTACCACAATGAACAATCTTGGCCTGCCAAGGGGTCCAGGTTGGCCTGTGAGGCCATTTCCCCAAACCATACCCATCAGCTGGCATCGCTGGATGACTGATGGGCAGGGTTCAATCCTGATGTACAGGTTGTCTCTGCTGTTCAGCTTCCTAGGATGTTCACAAGTTCTAGAGTTGTGAGAGCGGGAGAAAACCTTTAACCATTTTCTTCATGTCATGCATAATTGTATATACTTCTATCATGTCACCTCTCTTTGCCTTTTCTTTAAACTAAAAAGCCCCAAATGTTGCAACCTTTCCTCATAGGGAGGAGGATGTGCTATCCCAGATGTACTTCTTGATAAATGTATTTCTATGCTGCCATATCAAAAAATAGGGAGGTTTACAGTGTTAAAACAAAATGTCATTTAAAAATAACACAATCATTAAGGTTAATCAAAATGAAAATTAAACAGCTGCAAAGGCGTCTCAGCATAAAAAGGTCTTCAAGAGCCGCCTGAAAGTCAAAAGCAAGGATGCCTGCCAAATCTCCACTGGAAGAGTTGCACTGCATGGGACTGGCAACACCAAATGTCCAACTTCTAGTTGAAGCTAGTTGGGCCTCTGTAATATGGGGGACAACTAACAGGGTTCCTCTGGTGATCTCAGTGATCAAGCTGGGCTCTAAGGGCTCAGGTATAAAGTCAGAGCACCCTAGCGAGGGAGCCCCAGCTGACAAAGCGTCAAGGCGAGTTAAGCAGCAGAGCGAAAAGAGGGTAAGTAGCTCCCATTTATTCCATTATTTAATTGAATTAAAACAGCTCAGAGCAATAAGTAATAAGGGCAGCCTAAGGTCACCCTGAGCTAGGAGCCAAATCCTGAAAGAACCTATATCTTAGGAGACAGATCCTAGGAGAAGGAAGCCTATAGAAAGCTAGTGTTCAACACCACCCTAGCAGGAAAGCTTCAGGGGACACCGTAAACAAGGCTAAATTCCAGTCGGAGAGAAGGGGAAAAAGGAAACTCCACCGATACATACAGGGAGAGAGCTCAGTCCTTGCTAAAAAGGGCAGCTTTAGCCTTCCTGAAACACAACCACAAGTTCTGTTTCTCTAGGTTAAAGAAAGGTCAGGTTGTTCTAGGTGGGAAAACAACAAACAAAAAAGACTTGCCTGGAAGTCGCAGCCCCTTGCTTAGATTAAAAGCAGCCAAAAGCTTAAACAGCCCCGCCCCTCGCTCAGGAAGGAAGCCTGCCTTCCTGCCTTCAAAGGAAGGAAGCCTGAGATAATACTAAAGAGTTAAGCCCCAGCTGATAGTTGAGCCATCAGCCTCAAGTAACACATCATTGGCTGGCAGCAGTAGCTGGGAGGAACCAGCCACACATATAAAGTTAGAGCACACTAGCGAGGGAGCCTGCTCCACGAGCTAGAGGGAGCCCCAGCTGACAAAGCGTCAAGGTGAGTTAAGCAGCAGAGCGAGTTCGGCAGCAGGGCGAGGAGGCCAGGGCCCCCCACTCTGCCCGTCTGTTCCGTAACCTCAACTAAACTGCAGTTTCCAAACCATTGACGTAATAAACCTTAAACAAAACTGCAAGTAAGAAGCTAGCAGGGGTGTGGGGGCTTTCCAGTGTTTTGCACCGCCTGCAGCATGTACGACTATCTGCCTGTTGGACAGAAGTCATAAGAACATAAGAACATAAGAAGAGCCTGCTGGATCAGGCCAGTGGCCCATCTAGTCCAGCATCCTGTTCTCACAGTGGCCAACCAGGTGCCTGGGGGAATCCCACAAGCAGGACCCGAGTGCAAGAACACTCTCCCCTCCTGAGGCTTCCGGCAACTGGTTTTCAGAAGCATGCTGCCTCTGACTAGGGTGGCACAGCACAGCCATCATGGCTAGTAGCCATTGATAGCCCTGTCCTCCATGAATTTGTCTAATCTTTTAAAGCCATCCAAGCTGGTGGCCATTACTGCATCTTGTGGGAGCAAATTCCATAGTTTAACTATGCGCTGAGTAAAGAAGTACTTCCTTTTGTCTGTCCTGAATCTTCCAACATTCAGCTTCTTTGAATGTCCACAAGTTCTAGTATTATGAGAGAGGGAGAAGAACTTTTCTCTATCCACTTTCTCAATGCCATGCATAATTTTATACACTTCTATCATGTCTCCTCTGACCCGCCTTTTCTCTAAACTAAAAAGCCCCAAATGCTGCAACCTTTCCTCGTAAGGGAGTCGCTCCATCCCCTTGATCATTCCGCTTGCCCTCTTCTGAACCTTTTCCAACTCTAGAATATCCTTTTTGAGATGAGGCGACCAGAACTGTACACAGTATTCCAAATGCGGCCGCACCATAGATTTATACAACGGCATTATGATATCGGCTGTTTTATTTTCAATACCTTTCCTAATTATTGCTAGCATGGAATTTGCCTTTTTCACAGCTGCCACACACTGGTTCGACATTTTCATCGTGCTGTCCACTACAACCCCGAGGTCTCTCTCCTGGTCGGTCACCGCCAGTTCAGACCCCATGAGCGTATATGTGAAATTCAGATTTTTTGCTCCAATATGCATAATTTTACACTTGTTTATATTGAATTGCATTTGCCATTTTTCCACCCATTCACTCAGTTTGGAGAGGTCTTTTTGGAGATCTTCGCAATCCCTTTTTATTTTAACAACCCTGAACAATTTAGTGTCGTCAGCAAACTTGGCCACTTCACTGCTCACTCCTAATTCTAGGTCATTAATGAACAAGTTGAAAAGTACAGGTCCCAATACAGATCCTTGAGGGACTCCACTTTCTACAGCCCTCCATTGGGAGAACTGTCCGTTTATCCCTACTCTCTGCTTTCTGCTTCTTAACCAATTCCTTATCCACAAGAGGACCTCTCCTCTTATTCCATGACTGCTAAGCTTCCTCAGAAGCCTTTGGTGAGGTACCTTGTCAAACGCTTTTTGAAAGTCTAAGTACACTATGTCCACTGGATCACCTCTATCTATATGCTTGTTGACACTCTCAAAGAATTCTAATAGGTTACTGAGACAGGACTTTCCCTTGCAGAAGCCATGCTGGCTCTGCTTCAGCAAGGCTTGTTCTTCTATGTGCTTAGTTAATCTAGCTTTAATAATACTTTCTACCAGTTTTCCAGGGACAGAAGTTAAGCTAACTGGCCTGTAATTTCTGGGATCCCCTCTGGATCCCTTTTTGAAGATTGGCGTTACATTTGCCACTTTCCAGTCCTCAGGCACGGAGGAGGACCCGAGGGACAAGTTACATATTTTAGTTAGCAGATCAGCAATTTCACCTTTGAGTTCTTTGAGAACTCTCGGGTGGATGCCATCCGGGCCCGGTGATTTGTCAGTTTTTATATTGTCCATTAAGCTTAGAACTTCCTCTCTCGTTACCACTATTTGTCTTAGTTCCTCAGAATCCCTTCCTGCAAATGAGAGAGTGAAAAACCATGTATGTTACTGTCAGATCTTTGGAGGAAGGATAGGGTATAAATGTAAAAGCACATTTAATACTGTTTTAATTTTTTGTAAGAATATTCTGTGTCTTGCACTAAAGTTCACCTGAAATAGCCGACATTCTTTCAATTACTGTGCACAAACAGGATTCCTGATTGGCTACCTGAGTTTCCGTGGACGGATGCAGGCAACAAAATGTGAAGATGGCATTGAACCATGTAGCGGCTACCAATGTACAACTGAGTCCATAAAAGATGAATCTGTGGAGTGGACACCAGAACCTGTGCTATACTGGGGTGACCTTAAAAGCAAGCTGTCAGACAGGCTGAAGAGTGCAAGCTTCATAGATAAAATGAGGTAACATTCTCCAGATAGCCCCTCAGAAATCTTTCCTAAGAGAGCATTTCAGTAGACTAAAAATGGTGGCTGGCTGCAGTGGCTGGCTTCTAGAAGCATCATGACTTGACTGGAATGCCTGTGCCTCTGTATGCAGGAAGGTTTCTTCTACCACCCATGATGCTGGCAGTACAGGAGATGAGATCCTTGCCGATGACATTCATGAGCAATTTAACAAATTCAAGCTGGACAAAGTCTGGAATGATGAGCACTACGTTAGGCTGCAGGCCGCAGGAGGGTATGTGCTTTTCCTCAATTCCTTCAAGATCAGGTCTCATCTAGTCAGTCTCAAACATAAGACCTGATTGTGCCTATGATGAAATTGCCCACACAGTTGGGAGCCCTTGTGAGATCAGTCCCATTTGGGAAACCCAAACCTGGGAAGTGAGTATTCACACCTCATAAAAGTAGGACAGGCTTTTCCTGTCCACTGATGTCCAGGTTCAGATCCCATCCTAAAGGCTGATACCTTCTGGGTCTTGTGGTGATTGGGTCATAGAACTGGCAGTGGCCAGTAAAACTAGCACTGGCCAGAATTCTAAGATCTCAAAAGATCAGTAGTCAGATGACCCACATACTGTCCATCCCATAGTCGTGTCATTGGGACTCATAACATTTCAGAATTCTGCATTAAATCTGTGGCTGACTGCCCTATCCTTCCTCCTTAGAACTCCAAATGCAGTTTCCCTGGAAGATCCAAGTGAAGCTCTGGAGAAGCCTGATACTTACGTAGCGTACAGTGAATGTGCAGAGGTTTCTGTAAGTTTGCTTGGCTTGTGTTGGTGCCTGAAGTGCTGATTTTAAGACAGTGCCTGTATGGTGACGAAAACTTTGCCACCCTGGGCTCCTATCGGGAGGAAGGGCAGGATATAAATATAAACTTCCATCTGTAACACCACTTTCTTAAATCAGTGGGCACATGTAGCATAAATATGCCTAGTATTGGTGTCCTGACGTCATCCTTCACGTGTTAAGAACTGGATTCCATCAGGGAAGGTTTCCGGACCACGGGACATGTTCTAATCATGGTGTTGCCCTTCTGCTTGGGCCAGGACTTGAACCTTATGCTCCAGTATTGGCACATTGATTCCATCAATTTCATTCAGTTTCAACGATGTAAGTTGGTTGATGTACTTCTTTTCACCTGGTCACCTATGTCCACTTCTTGTACATCATCCTGAAGCCACAACAGAGCAATGACTGTTCTGAGAACTGCACTGGGGCACTGAATTATGTGAAAAGCCCCATTCAAATCTTCAAAAGCAAGGCCTGCCCAGGAGGCCTGCCCGGAATCCTTCCTGAATTAGGTGTTTCACCGAATTGCGTCCTAGACTACCTCCTGCCTGTCGAATCTTCCTTAAGAGCCAGCCTGAGGAGTCACAAAGAAAAAGATGTGCTCACTGCTTTGGCACTTTTGTGGACCTAACAAAAATGCCGCCACCCTACCGGGGTTTCGGTTTCCCCCCTAATTAATAAGAACCTGCAATTGGCTGACTGAGGACTGTGGGAACCCTGCTAGGACAAATGGGAGTCACTTCCAATGGACCTTTTAGGAAGTACAGAGGACTATGCGAAGGATCTTAATAGGTTTGTTTCCTCCTTGCAGGGTGGGAAACAGTATCCTTACCTTGACACAAGTGTGGACGATCTGGAGAACCTGCTCAGGACCTTCAGATCCTCCCCTGCTCAGCTGGAGAACATGATCCGTGCAGCAGCTGAAATCGCTGGTCGGATGGCTCTGAGGATGACGCATGACCATGAACTGTACCTGGACTACCAGAGCTACAATAACAAGCTGCGTGACTTCATAGGGAAGCTGACTCCATACCGGAAAGAGATGATGGTAAAAGATATGGGGATGCTGGAGGGGGGCTTGTTCTTTCCATTGTTCGTTGGCATGTCCAGTCTTGCAGCAACTTGTGAAGTCCACACAGCAGTGCTCATAGGATTTTCTGTATGTGGATTTGGGGAGCCCTGACCCAGTCATAAAAAAGAACACAGATTTGGACAGAATTTGCCTGTGTTTTGTGTCATATGCAAATTTGTGTCCTCTTTTGCTGGTAAAGTAGAGGGCCCAAAAACAAATCAGTGGTCACACATACAAAATAATGTCTGACAGATAGAGTGTGAACAGGGTGTGAACTTTCCTCTTTCAACAAGCCTTTTAGGTTGAGATCTATCCCAGTCTGCGTCTGTGTTAGAATTGCTTAATATGTTTTTAAATAATGTTTTTAACCCTTTTTTAAAGTTTTTTTTAAATGTTTTTAATGCTGTTTTGTTTTAATGTATTTTAAAATCTGTTTTTATGATGTTTTAAAGTGTTTTTAGCACTTTGTTTGCCGCCCTGGGCTCCTACTGAGAGGAAGGGCGGGATACAAATTGAATAATAAATAAATAAAAATAAATAAACAGGTGAAGCTTTCCTCATAATTGTATATCCATACTAGCAGGGGTGTAGTCGTCCAAGGTGGTTTATCAATCAATCTCTCTTTCCAGGGAACTCTGGGAATTGTAGCTCTGTGAGGGGAATAGGGGTCTCCTAACGACTCTTAGCACCCTTAAACTAAAGTTCCCAGGATTCTTTGGGGGATGCCATGACTGTTTAAAGTGGTATGATATTGCTTTAAATGTATAGTGCAGATGGGGCCATGGATGCATTTCCCAGGAAACTTTAGTGTCCAGAATGGAAAAGGACTGCCTTCAAGTTGAACCTGACTTATAGGTACCCTATGAATAGGGATTTCATGGTAAGCAGTATTCAGAGGGGGTTTCCCATTGCCTCCGTCTGAGGCTAGTCCTCCCCAGCTGGCTAGGGCCTGCTCAGCTTGCCACAGCTGCGCAAGCCAGCCCCTTCCTTGCCCGCAACTGCCAGCTGGGAGGCAACTGGGCTTCTTGGGACTATGCAGCTTACCCACGGCTGCACAGGTGGCAGGGCACGCAACCCCTGAGCCACTCCCTGTGGGGGTGATCTTCAGCTGGCCCTTGACACTCAGGAGACACGAGTGGGGATTTGAACGCACAGACTGGACTCCCATCCAGGCTCTCCTCCCCACTGTGCTATACCAGCTGTTTAGTGTCCAGAATACATCAGTCTAAATTTTAATGTAGCTTGTGCTGCTGCCTGTTCAGACCAGACCTTTGAAGGACAAGGTACTGCTTGAGTTGGTCTAGTCATCTTCTGCTATTTTCCTGGTTTAGTGTTGGGGGATCCAATGTCTCTGAGTCCGATTTCTGACATTGTATTGTTGGAAACAATGTTGATGAACCCCTCCACAACTGGTGGTTGAGCCAGCATCCTACTTGCTACTGGTGTTTAGGCACTGTCTTCTTCTTTTGTAGAAACTGGGCTTGGGCCAACAGTGGCTGTTTGTGGCCCGTGGAGATTTCAGTCGTGCTATAACTGCCCTGACACAAGATATAAAAAACACTGACCTTACCGACAGGGCTGCTTGCCATGCCTTGAATGACCGGATGATGGAAGTGAGTTATTTCCTTTCCTCCCAAAAGAGCTGAAAACTAACAAGGGAGCCTTGTCCGAGAGTTGATGTAAACCTTGGTGGACTATATAGTGGGAAAAACTGATGGCCAATCCAGACAGAATTTTATTGATGTCTAGTGCAATTTGCACTGATGAGGCCAAGAGTCTAAATCTCCCCAGTACTATAAATAAGAACTATTAAGTTGTCACTCCGGTCTCTTCAGCTAGTAGTCTAGAATCCAAAAGTGTACTGCCACACAAACAGAACTGTTGGTGGGAGGCCAGATATGCTAGTGCCAGCTTGCAATGAGCCCTTAGCACACAACAATAGATGTCACAAGTGTAGAACTCTTCTAAACGTTTCATCTACTATTGCAACTGGGTGACAGTTTGACTACCACAGTGATTCAGAGCAGCCGCTTCCGAACACATCTAGCGTGTGAGCACCCCCCTGGCCAACTCAGGCCTATACTCTGAGGGCTGAACAGGGGTGCTGCAGAGCTGTAAGGGATGTATTTCAGGTTCTTGGCATCTGCATGAGCTGAAGAACCCTGGTTGAAATGTCTAAGGGTTCGTGTCTGTCGCATCAGAGGGATGACTTAATTGCTGGAACAAAAGCAGCTGTAGAAGAGAAATTGAGGGGGTATTTCCATCTGTTGGGGCTGGCCAATCAAAGAGCTCTTTTCAACCGTGTTCCTCTCCTCTTTTAAGGTGGAATACAACTTTCTCTCCCCATACGTCTCTCCAAAAGACACTCCTCTCCGACACATCTTCTTTGGTTCTGGCTCCCACACTCTCAGCGCTTTGCTGGACCATCTGAGCCTCCTGAGGACGAACAAGAGCTCCTTCAGCGAAGATCTCTTTAGGAACCAGCTTGCTCTGGCAACTTGGACCATCCAGAGTGCTGCTAATGCCCTCTCTGGTGAAGTCTGGAACATAAACAATGAGTTCTGAGAATGTAGAGTTTGTTGTTACTATATGCCTTCAAGTCAATTACGACTTATAATAATAATATAATAACAAATTTTATTTGTTAGTCGCCCATCTGTCCAAGTTAACAGACACTCTGGGCGACGTACAACAATGTAAAATACAAGCCATAATAAAAACATATAAAATCAACAATCACAGTATTAAGATCACATTGTCTAAGACCATCCCTTCAATAATAAAATATAAAAACCTAACCCACCCCAGAAATCCCATAGGCCTGCCTGAATAGCCAGGTCTTTAAGGCTCGGCGAAAAACCATCAGGGAGGAGGCATGTCGGAGGTCAAATGGAAGTAAATTCCAGAGGGTGGGGGCCACAATCGAAAAAGCTCTCTCTCTGGTCCGCACCAACCTAGCTGTTTTCATCGGTGGGACCGAGAGAAGGTCTTGTGAAGCAGATCTTGTTTGGCGGCATATTTGGTGATACTGGAGGCGCTCCTTCAGATAGACTGGGCCGAGACCGTATAGGGTTTTAAAGGTAAGTACCAACACCTTGAATTGGGCCCGGTACACAACTGGCAACCAGTGTAATTCCATCAACACTGGGGTGACATGGTACCGGCGACGGCGCTGCTTTATCAAGCGAGCTGCCGCATTCTGTACCAGTTGCAATTTCCGGACCGTCTTCAAGGGTAACCCCACGTAGAGCTCATTACAATAGTCTAATCGAGAGGCGACCAGGGCATGTATCACTCGTGGGAGCAGATGTATAGGAAGGTAGGGTCGGAGCCTCTGTACCAGATGAAGTTGGTACCAAGCTGCCCGGCTCACTGCCGAAACCTGAGCCTCCATAGACAGCTGGGAGTCCAATATGACCCCTAGGCTGCAGACTTGGTCCTTTAGGGGTAATCTCACCCCATTAAGTACCAAGTCTAAATTTCCCAACCTTCTCTTATCCCCCACTAGTAACACCTCAGTCTTGTCGGGATTCAGCTTCAGCCTGTTCTCTCCCATCCATCCACTTACGGACTCCAGGCAATTGGACAAGGTATCCACAGCCAACTCTGGTGAAGATTTAAATGAGAGGTAGAGCTGCGTGTCATCCGCATATTGGTGACACTGCAGCCCAAAACTCCTGATGATGGCTCCCAGCGGTTTCATATAAATATTGAATAGCATGGGGGAGAGGATAGAACCCTGTGGCACACCACAGTTGAGTGGCCAAGGGTCTGAAACCTCATCCCCCAATGCTACCTGTTGGTATCTGCCGGAGAGATAGGAGCGGAACCACTGTAAAACAGTGCCTCCTATTCCCAATCCCTCCATGGCGACCCTATGAATCAGTGACCTCCAAGAGCATCTGTCGTGAACCACCCTGTTCAGATCTTGTAAGTTCAGGTCTCTGGCTTCCTTCATGGAATCAATCCATCTCTTGTTTGACCTTCCTCTTTTTCTACTCCCTTCTGTTTTCCCCAGCATTATTCTCTTCTCTAGTGAATCATGTCTTCTAATGATGTGTCCAAAGCACTAAACTTAATTCTGAGGTACAGCAAGAAGGAACCCCTTTCTTTTCTATCAGTAGCACTGAACAAAGTCCCCTTAGGCTGTCAGAGGATTTTCAGATGCCCAGGGCCAAACTTAGAGCACTTCAAAGCAAGCTAAGAGGTCCTAACATGGCCATAGATTTATGTAGATTCTCCTTTTAAATGGTGCTGTCCTTTCCTAACCCAAAATTCAAGAGGCCTTATCTTAGTTCTGAGCAAAGCATTTCCTTCAAATACATCAGCACATTGTTGAGCCCCAGATCCCCCAGGTGGACCAGGGAGAGGTGTCAGAGGAGGATGAGGCTTTCGAGGACACTGAGGGAGGGGGAGATGCTGACAACTCGCAAGTTCCCACAGTCAGCCCTCCCACTGACACGGCGCCCGCTCTGATTGCAAGCACTCCAACAGAGCCATTGGGAAGCAATCTCTCTTGTGTGCCAACTCCACCCCCCCAGGGTTCCCCGCCTGGCACTTCAAACGCTTCCCCGCCAATCTGCTCCCCGCCCCCTGTCAGGATCCCACCCTGTGGTCACCGCCTTGTCATGGTCCCACCTCAGGGTCCTGGTCTCAAAACAGTTCTCTCACCAGCTCTAGCAAAGATCTCTCAAGATCCCACTGCTAGGCAGCACCACCAGACACTCCCTGTAAACAATATTGCCTTGAGACTGTGCCTTAGTCTCCTTCTGGCTTATTGATATGTTGTGTCTGGGTGTACTTGCAGGCCACAACCCCCCTGTATCTTTGTGCCTATAAAGAATACAGCCCTGGGTTGCTCTGGATACCTGATGTTACACTATCTCTTCACCGCTGCCACCATTGATACTGTCTCCCAACCTTGGTATATGCCCTGTCTACCCTTCTGGTCTGTGTACTGTAAAGCCAGCCAAGGATCAGGCGTTCTGGTAAACCAAGAAATATTTATTTATATACACAGGGAATAACAAGATTACTTAAAGGTATAGTCAACAAGCATGCGGTTTCATAAGATACGTTACTCTTTGTTTCTTAGTCATCAGTAACCTGCCTCACTACCCGCCTAATCCAATCTACCCAACAAAAGCCTCCCAAAACCAACCAACTGCCCAAAACCCTCAGAACCTACCAAACTGCAACTGTCATCCTCTCATTTATACCTTCAGACACTCAAGCGCTCAGCCAATCATAATACAACACTCATCAACATTCCAACCCATGTACTCCCCCCTCTCACTCAGTCTACTTACCACATATACTGTAATAAACCCACACTTATCATATTTACAGTATTATATATATACAGGGACACCATACACACCCCCGAGGTCGAGCTGGCACCTAGCGAGCCTTTGCTGTCAGATGAGCAGCCGGAGGCTCGCCTCCTCTCGCCCCGTGCGAGACGACGCGAGAAGCGGGATGGTCAGAAAGTGATTCTTTGCAGGAGTCAGAGATTATGGGCAAAGACCTTCCCTATCTAAGGCGGCGCCCCCCTGCTTGGGTTGCTGAGTTAACTTACTCCACAAGCTGCAGAGAATGCCTAGGTAGCTTAGTTAGGGCCAGTAGCGAGTTAGAATAGTCAGGTCTATGAAGCGCACTGCTTTTGATGTAACCGTTACTCAAATAAAACAAGAATTAATTTCAGTTTCACCTCCGTCTCGTGTCTCGCACTCTGGGCAGGATACACACAGAGCAGGGACCATTGTGAACTCCTAAGAACATGAAAGCCCCTTAGGTTGTTATGAATTAAATCCCTCCTAAACTCTAAAAGCAAAAATATACTAGGTGCTGCAACATGATTTTGAAGGCAGAAAGTGGGCCTAAAACCCACACATGTTTCATCTTAATTGTTGGCAGGCTGCAAGAGCCTAGGACTAAGACACTCCACTCCAGTATTTGGTGTACTTCAGAATACCGGCTGCTGGAAACTGCAGGAGGGGAGAGTGCTGTAGCACTCAAATCCAGCTTGTGGGCTTCCCATGGGCAAATGGTGGCCACTGTGAGAACAGGATGCTGGACTAGATGGGCCACTGGCCTGATGCAGCAGGCTGTTCTTATTTTATATGTTCAGTATTACCTTTATCGGGTGTTCCCAAACTGTGGCCAAGAGCTTCAGTCTGGTGGTCTGCATTGTGCCTGTGGATTTGTGGGTGAAGACAGGAGATGCCGCATCTATTGTGTTGAATATTCATATTGATGTTTAATTGTACTTTAATGGCTTATTTCATTTCTTAGATTGCGTTTTATTACTTATTATATTTTATATTGTATTCCATAGGATTCAAATTGTAAGAAATATAAAAAGCCATAAACATGCAATTAAAAATAATGCAGTGTCTAATACAATGCATTACAATTGCTGCAAGAGGCAGAAGCATTTTTAAGAGGTCTGCCAAGATCCTCAGCAGTTTTCCAGTGGTCCGTGGGGCAAAAAGGTTTGGGAACCTCTGGCCTATATGATTTTAAAATGGCTTCAGTATGGCCTCATGTACAGAAAGCAGGAAGGGGTCTGCTGGAGGCCTGCCTGATGGGGGGGAAACTCTAAAGGGATTAAATGGATTACCAAAACAGAGGTGATGCTGCCAATCATGTGCACAGGACATAGCTTAAGCAATGCCATCCAGTCAAGCCAACATTACAAGAGGGAGACCATGCAAAATCTAAAAGTAATCATACTGGACAAAGCATTACTATTTGTTCACTGGTCTCCACAAATGAAGTAAGAATATCCAGTCAAGGCAGGGACGCACCACACCTTGCTGCATCCTGGCAGGTGTAGACTCGTTATGTGCCTTCAAGTCTATCACAACTTATGGTGACTCTATGAATTGGCGATCTCCAATAGCATCTGTCATGAACCACCCTGTTCAGATCTCATGAATTCAGGTCTGTGGCTTCCTTTATGGAATGAATCCATCCCTTGTTTCGCCTTCCTCTTTTTCTACTCCCTTCTGTTTTCCCCAGCATTATGGTCTTTTCTAGTAAATCATGTCTTCTCATTATGTGTCTAAAGTATGATAACCTCAGTTTCATCATTTTAGCTTCTAGTGATAGTTCTGGTTTAATTTGTTCTAACACCCAATTAGTTGTCTTTTTTGCAGTCCATGGTATGCGCAAAGCTCTCCTCCAACACCACATTTCAAATGTGTTGATTTTTCTCTTATCCACTTTTTTCACTGCCCAACTTTCACATCTATACACAGAGATTGGGAATACCGTGGTCTGAATGATCCTGACTTTAGTGTTCAGTGATACATCTTTGCATCTGAGGACCTTTTCTAGTTCTCTCATAGCTGCCCTCCCTAGTTCTAGCCTGATTTCTTGACTATTGTCTCCCTTTTGGTTAATGACTGTGCAAAGGTATTGATAATCCTTGACAAGTTCAATGTCCTCATTGTCAACTTTAAAGTTACATAAATCTTCTGTTGTTGTCATTACTTTAGTCTTCTTGACATTCAGCTGTAGTCCTGCTTTTGTGCTTTCCTCTTTAACTTTCATCAGCATTCGTTTCAGATCATTACTGGTTTCTGCTAAGAGAATGGTATCTTCTGCATGTCTTAAATTACTGATATTTCTCCCTCCAATTTTCACACCTCCTTCATCTTGCTCCAGTCTTGCTTTCCGTAAGATATGTTCTACATATAGATTAAACAAATAGGGTGATAAAATACACCCCTGTCTCACACCCTTTCCGATGGGGAACCAATTTGTTTCCCCATATTCTGTCCTTACAGTAACCTCTTGTCCAGAGTATAGGTTGCGCATCATGACAATCAGATGCGTGGCACCCCCATTTCTTTTAAAGCATTCCATAGTTTTTCATGATCTACACAATCAAAGGCTTTGCTGTAATCTATGTTGCAAACCGCCCAGAGAGCTTCGGCTATGGGGCGGTATAAAAGTTAATTAAACATAAACAAACAAACATCTATAAAGCACAGGGTGATTTTCTTCTGAAATTCCTTGCTCCATTCCATTATCCAACGTATGTTTGCAAGATGATCTCTGGTGCCTCTTCCCTTTCTAAATCCAGCTTGGACGTCTGGCATTTCTCGCTCCATATATGGTAAGAGCCTTTGTTGTAGAATCTTGAGCATTACTTTGCTTGCATGGAATATTAAGGCAATAGTTCGATAATTACTGCATTCCCTGGGATCCCCTTTCTTTGGAATTGGGATGTATATTGAACACTTCCAGTCTGTGGGCCATTGTTTAGTTTTCCATATTTCTTGACAAATTTATGCTAGGCAACAGGAAAAGGCAAGACTGCCCAGGAATTATGCCTTCGTCATCAGTTTTGCAATTTGCTTTGAAGCTTTTGCCCATAAAGGTATATAAACTGGGCTCCAGAGTACACTTATTTGTTCCTTTTCCTCCTCTTCTGGAACTTGATTTCATTTGCTGCTGAAATCACTCTTGCTGGGAATCACTTTGCCACCTGAACATTGGAGCCTGGGCTTTGACTTGCTTAGTCCTTTTCATGGCTCCTTCTTGCCTGCTTTCTTCCCTTTTTTTGTTTTTGCCTGACCCAGGAGTTTCAATGCACCCCAGTTTTCTTTCTCCAGAGTTGCCCATTGGGGCTCAGACAGGTATTTTTCCTCTCTGTCTTATCTTCCCGGAAGCCTGTTCTCTACATCGTTGCCCAGAGTGACTGGTTAGCCAGCCAGATGGCCGACTAAGAAATCCCATCCATCCATCCATCCATCCGTCCGTCCGTCCGTCCGTCCGTCCGTCCGTCCGTCCGTCCGTCCATCCATCCATCGTTTGTAGCCTTTGCATCTGCACCTTCTTCCTGTCTTTGTGTGTGTGGCTGTTTTAGACACATATTTTGGTCCTGCCTTGTCTCCTTCCACTGTGTTTGTGCCAGCTGTGCAGGACCAAGGCCACGTCCACACATGAGCCTACAGCAGAAAAACAGACTAGTGTGCCTCTTCAAGTGGCACTAAGTGTACCCCTTTCCTTCGGAAACCCATGTTGCCTCGCATCCCTAGTTTTTTTCCCTCCTTCACCCACCCACTCTATAGACTCATTCCTCTTCCACCTCCTCTTATGCCTTGCGTGCTCAGGGCCAATCAGAGGTGGGTGGGCAGGAGAGCCATTTGGGTCATCCAGTTCTGGACACCACACTTTAAGAAGGATGTGGAAAGACTGGAACAGGTTCAGAGGATGGTCAGGAGACTGGAAACAAAGCCCTGGGAGAGACTGAAAGAAATGGGCACGTTGAGCCTTGAGAAGAGAAGACTGAGGGGAGATAGGATAGCACTCTTGAAAGGTTGCCACACAGAGGAGGGTCAGGATCTCTTCTCGATCATCCCAGAGTGCAGGACACGGAATGATGGGCTCAAGTTATAGGAAGCCAGATTTCAACTGAACATCAGGAAAAACCTAACTGTTAGAGCGGTATGACAATGGAACCAATGACCTAGGGAGGTGGTGGGTTCTCCAACACTGGAGGCCTTCAAGGGGCAGCTGGACAGCCACCTGTCGCGTATGCTTTAATTTGGATTCCTGCATTGAGCAGGGGGGTTAGACTCTATGGTCTTTTGGGCCCCTTCCAACTCATCAATTCTATGATTCTGTGGCTGCTGTCTGGGCCTCACATTTAGACATTTGTTCATTTTTTTGGCATTTGATAAGTTTCACAACTTGTTTTCATGCACATTGGACCAAAATGACACACTCTCTCAGCTAGGAAAGCATTTGTTAACTTAGAAAAATATTCACAATTATGCCTCTCTTTTTTGGCGCCTTTTTTTGGTTTTGTGTGTCATTATTGAGGCTAAGGGCCTCAAAAGTGGTCTGGGCCTCTCTGGACCTCTGAGAGGGCTTGCCTGTGCTTGCCCCTTCCTGCATGTATGTAATGTGTGTCTCAGTTTAGTCACGATTAAAATCATTTAGCTAATTCTCTCAAGCCAAAGAGATGCTATATATGTTTGCTGAGTGATTCCCCACTGCCATCAATAGATGTGCAGATGACTGTTGCTGGATACGCTTTAATTCCAGCTTTTCTGTAACTTGTACCGCTAGATCAATTGTGAGATTAAACATTCTATTACTTGTTCTTCTTTTAAACAAATAAAGAGGTTTCTGGTCTGTTGCTGTAATGCCTGTGCAGGATTGGCTATTGCAGAGTTAAATAAACAACAGGTTGAAAATGGCCTTCAGGAACAGCAGGGGCCTTTGCAGTTTTCCCTGGTGAAAGAATAGGGCGCTTTCAAGTCCACAAGTGGTTTGGATAGAGTCCCTGTTGCAAAGTATAGTTTTTCTAAAACAGTCTTCCCCAGCCTGGTGCCCTCCAGATGTTTTGAACAACTCCCATCAGACCCAGCTTACACCTACATACTTGCTGAATGCTGCATCCCACAGAACAGGCCATGTGAAGGAATTGCTCACACTTTCATGCAAACAGGGACCCTGTATACTAGCCAAATGTTTTCAGGCTGTACGTGGGCTGACAGCGTCTAAGCAGGCGAGGTGAATGTGCTCTTGGCAGGTGGAGCATTTGGGAAGCCCACCTTCTCAAGGTACTGCCATGAAAAGGCAGGGAAGAACAGGCCCTGTCTTGCTCAAAGGCTGGCTTGTGCAAAGAACAGGCACCATGAGGATGTGCACCTCCACTGTATCACCACCATGCTCCCTTTGCCAACAGTATATTGATTTCTCAGGCAATCTCATGTCAAGGCTGCTGCTGTTGATTTCTGAATCGGACTTGGGTTGTCAGCAGCACGTAGACAACAGGCTCCTCTTGTGGAGCTGCTGCAACCTTCCCATCTCATGTCAGAAGCTGGAGCCGCTCAGCTAGAACAGAAGCTGTGAGCCTGTCCTGAACTGGCTGGGTCTCTCACGTAGCAGCGGCAGCAGCACAAACCGCACGTACAGCCTTTGTTCGCAGCTATCGAGCAGATAGCACAGCAGCCCGGAGCCTTCTCCAGCCTCACAGGAGCCCCTTCTGGTTGATTTAGGGTAGCTGCTGTGTAATGTGTCAAGCCATCGAGATGCAAGATGGCTCTTCTGTCCTAGTGTGGGCACAGCTCTGCATCCGAGCCCTGGCAGGGTAGATCACAGGAAGCAGGGATGTCAGTTGGACTCTTTAGGAGTGTTGGGAGAGTTTCTCCAGTTCTAGGGCCTGGGACAAGTTTATTCCTCTTGCAGGATTCGGTCTGGGAGGTGAAACTAGATTTGCCTCCACTCAAAATGTTTGCGCTCTTACTCAAGGGGAAAGGGATTGTGAAATGTACCAGATACCAGTCCACTTTTCCCCACCCCACATCCTGTCATAATCTTCAAGACTGGCAGGAGTGCCCATTTACGTTTATCTGACAGCAGCCTTCCTCATGGTGGTGCCCTCCAGAAGTTTTGGCTAGGGCTGATGTGAGTTGCAGTCCAAAATATCTGGAGGGCGCCACTTTGGGGAAGGCTGTCTTATCTGATGGTACTTTCGGCAGTGACTGGATAAATGCACATTCAAGTCTCAACAAAGAGATAAACATTTTCTAGATTATAATCAACTGTGGAATCGTTGCTCATGGAACCAACCAACTAGAGGGGATTTGACCTGGGGCTCTTCGTTTGCCAACTGTAAATTTAAATAAATTTAATAGTAATAAATAAAAGGAAGAAGGTGTTTGCTACAGGCAATAGGTGAAAGGGTATCTTGTTCTAACACCCTTTGTCCTGCAGATGGCACTATCACACTGCTGATTGGTATGTTTTGCCCACCAGGTAAAAAGTTAATACAGAGGGGAGATGCGTAGAACCCAGGGGAAAATAAGCCCTCTCTGGTTGGGTTTGCGAGTGGCATTGTTGATCCCAAGGCAGAAAAAAGCTCCTACGTGGAAAGCCTTTCTGTGCAGGTTCCATCTTTTAGGCCAAAGGAGGAGAACCTTTTTTCTAACTAAGGGCCACATTCCCTTCTGGGCAGCTTTCTGGGGGCCACGTTGTAGAGGTGGGGGGGGCAGAATTTTAGCTTTGCACAATAGGCTGGCTTTTGCACCCAACCTTCTCTGTCCTCCGCCCAGCAAATGGCCAGTTGAAGGACACACTCCCAGCCAGGCAAAAACTCTGAAGGAGGGTGCAAATCAGGGCCAGTGAGAGGCGTGACTCAGGAGAGTGCATAGCCTGGGGAGAGTTGCCAAGGGCCAGAGAAAGAGGCCTGGAAGCCTGGCTTGGGCCCCTGGGTCTTCAGCCCTGTTTTAAGTCTTTAGTTTTGGTGTCAAGGGCCTGAGATGGGTGTGTGCCAGTGTGTGCGTTTACCTAAGTAGGCAGGTAGGCAGGCTTTTACCTTGCGCTGAGATCACTGACACTTAAGATTTAGTAAAATAAGAAAAGCTATTTTATTTATAGAAATACATAGTAGATAGGAAAGGCACACCTAGTTCTAACTAGCCAACTAAGTTGGAAGTGCAATGCCCAGACCTGGGAGTTGCCCTCATGGTTCAGGAGAGAACAAAGACAAGGATGCCTCCTCTCTCTTGAGGAAAGGGTGGAAGGAGGAGGGCAGATAAGCTTCCCTGAGCATATCAGACTGCGACTGAAGGAAGTCAGTCAGAGCATCACGGTAAAGGTAGCCAAGCCCATCCATCTGGAGGATCTCTCTCCCTTCTGGAACATAAACAAAAGAACTAAACAGGAGTTGCTCTTGCCCCACTTCCAACAAGTTTAACCCATTTGTCCTCAGCTCCTGTCAAAAGTGAGCCTTAATCTACATAACTCAACTGAGCAGACATTCTTCCAGTGCAATTTAAGACTGTAAACTCCTCAGGGCAGGGACCCATTTTCTTGTGTGCTACTTTGTTAAGTACTGTGCAAATGAATGGGGCTAAATGATCACAATGACAACTTTATTCAAGCTATTTGTAAGCCTGTGTAGCCACCCTGGGTTTTTGCAAGGGAGCTCAACAGGAGAGTGGTGCGGTCCCAGCCCTAGCCATGATCTCTGGCCTTCCCAAATTATTTGTATTCCTCACCCTGAGCTGCTCCTGGATCCACTGGGGGCCTGGAATTTTAGGCTGGGTCAGCAGTTGGGACAAAACTCATCAGCACACCACTTGGGAGCCTCCCATGAATAAACAGGTGCCTTTGGACATGCCTGTGATCTCCCATTACGTTTGGCAGGAAGGTTTTGTGTGTAATGGGGGAAGGCCCAGAGCTCAGTGGTACATGCAAAGCTCCTGTGTGCATGTAAAAAGTCCCAGGCTCAGTCCGCAGCAGCATCTCCGAGTAGGGCTGGGAGGGACTGAACCTAGATGATCATGTAAAGGCATATGAATGAATGAAATCTTTATTGTTCAGAGCCATAGGCCACCACAATTAAACACATTTAAAAGGAAAATACAAAAAAATATTGAAATACAGATCATATTACAGTAAAACACAGTTCAACAAGATACAGTAGAAGAATATAAATACATTTCAAATAAAATTTCCTCTCCTCTCATGTAAAGGCAACTGAGGGGCATCGCACAAAAGAGCTAGAAAACAGAGGAGGGGGGATTTGATATCCTGATTTGCAACGTGTAAGGATTAAGAGCAGAGGAAGGATTGAAGATCTGGAAGAATGCCTGCTGTGCCAGTTTAGCACCCTCAACACTCACTTCTCAAGGGGCTGCTTTTCAGGGATTTGGGCTGATTTGCAGCCAAGCTTCTGCAACAGCAGCACCAGATTGTTATTGAATGTGACAGCTCAGGTTCCATCCTCACAGCAGATGCGAGTCTGGGCACAGAAATTAGATCATCCCTGCTGTTTTCCTTTCTAGGAGTCGGAGGCTGTTGAAATAAATTCATCCTCTTTATGTAACAGAGGCAGAGTGCAATGCTAAAAACTCTTCTGCTTCCTGTGACTCTGGTTATACTGCCTAGTGGCATCTGGACTTTTTTTTTTTAAGATAATGGGCACACTCCACTGGAAGGTCACCTCTGCAAGCCTAATTAAAATGAATGAGAGCTGAGCTAGAATGCAGTAGTGGTAGTAATCTTTCCTAAATCCCCTCCATTTCAACCAGGACTGGAGGACTTCTGATGGATTGTGCCCTAAATGTTCTAGTCCTCATGTTTGTTTATTTGATTTATTAGTCGCCTATCTGGCTGGTTGTCCAGTCACTCTGGGCGATGTACAGAATAAAAACGTTAAAATCTCAACAATATAATAAACCTAACCTGTCTGTAGAGATCTTTAGAAATATGCAGAGAATGTCTGAAAAATCTGGTGTTATGGGATAGGATCTTTTAGACCAGGGATGGAGAACCTGTGGACACCCTACCCCATGTTGTAGGGTCACAGCTCCCAGCGTTCCTGATCATTGACCTTGCTGGCTGGGGCTGATGTGAGTTATAGTCCAACAACATCTGGGGTTCATGAGGTGGGCAACATCTGGTTTATTCAGTATAGAACTGTGCCCTAAATTGACTAGACAGTGGTATTCCTCGGGAATAAATCACATGCAATCCCAGCATAATGACTGTCCCCTCCCTAAAGACCACCCTAACCCCTGCCTTGAAAACCTTTCCAGTTTGTGAGACACAGAAATGAGATATATCTATTTTTATTTAGCAAAGATTTAAATACCACATAATCAAAAATAAATAACCTCTAAGCAGTTTACATAAAGTAACATAAAACATTCATTTAAACAAAAGCAGACTTCATAAAGAGGAGCCATAAAGGAGAAGACACAGTAACATAAGGGGTACTCTGGGCAGGGCAGAAAAGGTCCTCCCGGCTGAATTCTTCCCGGTGTCACTTAGAACTTTTGCAGCCTGTTGGCAGCTGCCCTTCCTTGCTTGGCTGAAGAACATCATCAGCGCTGGCGCTCCCCGAAGGTGGTCCACCTCGGCCTCTGAAATCAGCCTCCGGCCACTGGATTCACTATTAGCCCAGCCCTTGATCCCACAAACCCCAGGCCCCGCTTTCCGACTTGTCCCATTCTCCGGGGACGGCGGCGGCTTGGCCAAGAGCGCGGCTTGCCGGGGCCGGAGAGGGATGCGGGGATGCAGGAATGGCTGGACCACTTGGCCGGCCTGGCCGCCTCCTCCGCTGCCTGGGGCTCGTCCCACGCCCGCTCGCCCGCCGAAGCTGCGCAGTCATCGCCGCCTCTTACATAACCCGGGCAGGGAATTAATGAATGGGGGCTGTTTCTCTCTTTCCCCCCCCGCACTTCTTCTGGGCACCAGCTCTGTCCCCGCTCCGCGTTAACCCCTCGTTGCCCTCGCCCGGCAGCGTCGGTGCGCCCTGGGCGCAGCGGAGAGGGGCAGAGAGACCCGCGGAGGCCCCCCGTCTCTCTCTCTCTGCTTTGCCCTTGCCCCCCCCCATCCCGCGACCTGGACAGCTCTAGTGACCCCCCTCGGCTGCGGCTCCCCGTTTGCCGAGCCGGGGCTCCTTTAAGGCAGGCGGCGGGGGCGGAGCGAAGCGAGAAGGGAACCAGCCGAGCCACGCTCCGGGCGACTTTGGAGAGCCAAGTCGAGCCAAGCCGGGCCGGGTGGCGCAGAGGGTGGAGGGGGCCGCGAGACAGGAGCAGGCGGGGGGGGGCGATCCGGCCCGCCTGGAAAGTGAGGAAGGGGCGGGCGAAGCCGAAGGAGGCGGTTGGGGGGAAAGTTTGGCATTTTGGGAAGGGGAAGGAAGAGTACTTTTTATTGGGGCAGCAGCAGGAAAAGGGGGGGTCACAGAAGGCCGCGGGTTGGAGAGGGTCCCGGGGAGAATTTGGGAGGAGGAAGGCGAGGGGTCTAACGGGCTGCGAGCTGGCCAGCGCCGGCTGGGGAAGAGAGGGCCGGAAGGAGCGCCCGGGGGGCCGGTTGGAAGGAAGTCACAGGGACCCGGAGAGGCTGGGGTACAGGTGCTCCCCCTCCGTCGGGGCAGGGCAGGGCAGGGCAGGTCGTCAAGGGGGCCCCTCGGGCGTCGGGGCCCTGGGGAGCGGGAGGCGCCGCGGGGGCTCCTTTCCTTGAGCCATCCGGGGGCCGGAGGTGCGGGCCAGGAGCGGGCTGTGCTGCCAGGAGGCGCTGGGACTCGGGCGGGGGGTCCAGGAGGCGTGGGGCTTGGCCCGGGGCGTCCAGGAGCAGGCCCTGGGCCCCGGGGTGCAGGAGGAGGCGCTGCCTTGCGGGGTTCAGGAGCAGAGCCGGCCTCAGGCCCAGCCGAGGGCGGCCCTAGAGGCGGGGGCGGAGGAAGGCCCCGAGCCCGGCCCCCCCGGGTCGGAGGAGGAGGAGGAGGGGGGGTGGCTGCCGTGGGGAGGGAGAAAAAGGCGCGCGAGGAGTCCCCCGGAGCCGGCGGGGCAGGTGCAGTGGGCAGGTGAAGGGCCGGCGGCAGGGGGCGCTGGAGTGCAGGAGGCGGCGGCCAGGGGGCGGCGGGCGGAGCGCTGCGGCGTGGAGGAAGAGCACTCGCCGTTGGGCGAGGGGGGACCCCCGGCGCCCTGGGAAGGGGAGGGGGAGAAGCCCTTTGGGGGACAGGTTGGGCCCGGCTTGCTGGAGGAGGAGGGGCTGGGCCAGGGGGGCTGGGAGGAGCAAGGTCTGAGCCTGGGGGGCCTCCAGGAGCAAGAGGGGTGGCCCAGGCTGGAGCAGGAGGTCGGCCTGCGGGCCCAGCACCAGCCTCAGGGGGAGAGGGATGTGAGCCTGCTGGGGCCAGGCGGTGAGCCCAGGTGGGGGCCCCAGCAGGCGGTGCAGCATTTGGCCTTGCAGGAGGGGGGCGGGGCGAGCCCGGGGGTGCAGGAGGAGTGGGGCTGGATCAGGGGGGTGCAGGAGGGGGTGCAGGAGCCGGGGGGCTTAGGCCGGGGGGTGCAAGAAGGGGTGGGGAACGCAGGCAGGCAGCAGCCGCAGCAGGGCTAGAAAAGGAGGAGGGCAACCCGGAGTGGCCCCCAAGAGCCCAGCGGGTGGACCTGGGAAGCATCACTGCGGGCAACTGGAAGACTGAAGAGGCTTCAGACACCCCCCCTGCCAGGGCCGCTGCTTTTGTGCACCGGGACTGCTGAGGGGTCCTGGCTTGATGAAGCCTGAGGCTGCAGGCCAGGCGCTCCAGCAACCCCTGCTGGACGTCTGCGTCCTCGGGGCATGTTAGTTTGGGCTCAGCCTGCTGGGCCACTCTGGAGGGTTGCAGCAAGGCCCCCTTTCCTCCTGCCTCTGCTGCACGGAACATGCCTGGCCGTTGAGCAGCAGCCAAGTCATTTCTTGCCTCGCTGCTTTGGAGTAGCCTTGTCATCACCTTTCCTTCTTATGCGAGTCTCATAGCGCAGCCTTACCAAGTGTTGTTATTCCTGCGCAGCATTTCAACTCAGAGACCTGGAAGTTTAGTGCAGTGTACTGCAAGCTGAAGCATCCTGTGGTTGATACCTTCTCTGTCCTCAAGCTGCAACGTTGTCTCCTGTTTCCACCTGCTTGTATCTGGATTGCCCCAGCAGCCTCTTTCTCCCCCCCCCCCCGCGGTCTTGGCATCCTAAAGTTGCAGCATTGACCTTGACGGCTGTAGCAGCTGCACAGAGGGAGGCCTTGCAGTGGACCCTAAACCTCAGCCTGGCATTAAGTATCCCTGCTTGGTCCTTTGGATTACCCCCGCCGCTGTGTGATGCCTTCCTTGTGTGGAGATCTGTGCATGCAAGACTGAACTTGGTAGCATACCTGTTGCTTTCAGCCAGACAATCTCACAGCTGCCTCTGTTATCACTGCTCTGCAAGCCACAGCAATGTTGTCTCTATCTGCTGGGTACTTTTCGGATGAACAGCAGCAAGTTTACCTGAGCAGCCGTCTTGGCAGCGCATAGCCACAAGAGTGCGCATTGTGTCTGCCAGTGCGCAGCGACGAAAGCCACAGCAAGCAGCAAGAAGCTGTCTGCGTGTGTCAACAGCGCTTGGGCCTCCTGGCGTATAAGATCAACAGCAGCAGGAACAAATAAGACAGGCACAGAGTGCACACTGTTACTCTGGAGTTTATACCTGGGCTTTACTTGAGGGCAGACGTGGGAGCCCAGTGACAGGGCATGGCGACAGAGGGCCAAAAGAGAAGGTAAGTGGAATGTCCACGGGGGGGTTGGGTGGCTGAATGGTGCATTTTCTGCCGTATCTTCTTGCCTTGTTCATTCCTGTTAGGCGCTTCGGCTTCAGCTATGGGTGGTTTACATATGGGATGTGCCGGTCCCAGATTCCTGCCTGTACGGCATCAGTTGCTCACTGAGCCAGACACTTTTCCCCTGCCCAGAGTGTGAATGGAAATCTGTCTTATATCAAGTCAGACCATTGGTCCATCTAGCTCAGAGATGTCTACACTGACCGGCAGCAGCTCTCTGGGTTTCAGGCAGGATTCTCGACTTCTTTTCTCGCTCTACCTGGAAATACCAGGGATTGTACCTGGGACCTTTGACATGCACTCCATTGCACTCCAGCCCTTCTCCCTTAATGTGGTTATACCAAGGTGGTTATACCCATAGCACCCTGCTCTGTAACAAAATTAAGTTCTAGTAGCTGTGGAGGACTCGTGCAAGTGAGCCAAAACACAGGACTGAACTAGGCAAGACAGAATAACCCTGCTTGTTAGTTTGTTGTTCAGGTGGCTGAATGGTGCATTTTCTGCCGTATCTTCTTGCCTTGTTCATTCCTGTTAGGCGCTTCGGCTTCAGCTATGGGTGGTATACAAATGCAGTAAATAAATAGGCAACATGCAACAGCTCATTGTACTCAGGTCTGGAGGCTGTTGGTTGGATTGGACTGACAGAGGCCATATCTAGACTCTGTTTAAGAGTGAAGCAGGTTCTGCGACTCCGTAGGGTTGTTTTTGAATTATATTTGATGAAATTTTAACTCTGCAATCTGCAACACAAACACAAAAAACCCAGACATTGAAAATCAAATCAGAATGTTTGAAAAGCACTCCAGTTGTCTATGAATGATAACAGCACAATAAAACATTCCTTGTTAACCATCAGTTATAAAAATAAGCCTCAGGGGGAATGGACCCTATACAGTATCTCCTCATATCCCCCAAGCAGTTTGCTTCTCTTACAAACAGTATTTACTTGGAAGAGTTACTTGGTAACTGTATCGCCTTATAGAAGCAGAAGGTGGTGTCCAGGGACGCCGTTGTGTGGTTAAAAACAAAGCAAGCTGATGGGAGTTGTTGTTGAAAACTTCTGAGGACACCAGGTTGGGGAAGGAAGGCTATTCTAGCGCTCCTGTGCAGGCTGGTACCTGAAGACACTGATTTTACACCTGGAAAGTCCTGTGTAAACTGGCACCTCTTGCCCCTGCAGAATCTGGATTTTGGCACAAGCTTCAATTCAGAGTTGGAAAGGAAAAAAGCAAGTGGGTAGTTGTAATTGTTGCATGTAATTAACATACAACAATAAGGTGTGGCTGCTATTCTGGCAGTGGAGAATTTTGTTATTCCCGGCACAGATTTTGCTTTTGCGTTTGAAGAATCTTACATATGGGATGTGCTGGTCCCAAATTCCTGCCTGTACGGCATCAGTTGCTCACTGAGCCAGACACTTTTCCCCTGCCCAGAGTGTGAATAGAAATCTGCCTTATATCGAGTCAGACCATTGGTCCATCTAGCTCAGAGATGTCTACACTGACCGGCAGCAGCTCTCTGGGTTTCAGGCAGGATTCTCAACTTCTTTTCTCGCTCTACCTGGAAATACCAGGGATTGTACCTGGGACCTTCGACATGCACTCCACTGCACTCCAGCCCTTCTCCCTTAATGTGGTTATACCAAGGTGGTTATACCCATAGCACCCTGCTCTGTAACAAAATTAAGTTCTAATAGCTGTGGAGGACTCGTGCAAGTGAGCCAAAACACAGGACTGAACTAGGCAAGACAGAGTAACCCTGCTTGTTATTTTGTTGTTCCCATTTTCCCTGTCTGCCTCCCCTGTGCTCTGCCATGTTATCCCAGGCCTTCCCCACCCCCACCCCCAATTTTCTGGCTCACATCTGAGCTGGGAGAGAAGTCCCTGGGGCAATGGAGTGGCAGGGCAGTTCTTTTACCCTTGCTCCCTTTCTAAGATGTTAGATTGACAGGCACGCAGGAGAGAGCTTTTTCAGCTGTGGCCCCCAAGCTTTGGAATACTCTACCCCAAGAAGTCCGCTCTGCTCCCTCCCTGTTGGTTTTCCGGAGACTTCTGAAAACAATCTTGTTCCAGAGAGCCTTTGGGAGGGATTGAAGGTAGAGCCTGACACTAATGTTATGCCTTTTGCATTAAACTTTACCTTTGTAGTCCCTTTAGTGTGTGTGTGTGTATTGTATTTTATGTATTTTAAATTTATTTTAATGTCTTTGTGATTTTACTGTTTACAATTTTACTATGTACGCGTTTGATTTTATTTTTGTAAGCCGCCCTGAGTGCCCTATTATAGGGTAGAAGGGCGGGATAGAAATATTTTAAATAAAATAAATAAATAAATAAAAATAATTAAAAAAACCCAGAGCGTTCACTCCATGCTTTGTATGCAGACGTGTGAATAAGCAAGCATGGCTAACCGGTCCCTGTAGGAGAAGGGCAGGAAATGGCTATGCAAATCTGATCGGAGAGGCATGTGTCAACTCTTATGATTTGTCTTTCTCTTGCATGTCAGCTGAATTGTCTTGTAGATTGTCAGGTTCCCGCTTGTGGGGAGGGGAGTTCTGCAGAGGCTGTTGTGGAAGGGAGAGTGGGTGGGAGCAGACCTGGACTGTTCGGAGCTGCCACATGCTGCTAAGTGGCTTGACGATCATTATGACCACAAGGATGGCACTTGGGACAGATTAAATCCCTGTAAATAGTCAGGAAATCAGAAGGCGGCTAGGAGTGGGGAGGGCAGCTATGTGAGAACTAGAAAAGGTCCTCAAATGCAAAGATGTATCACTAAACACTAGTCCGGATCATTCAGACCATGGTATTCCCGATCTCTGTGTATAGATGTGAAAGTTGGACAGTGAAAAAAGTGGATAAGAGAAAAATCAACTCATTTGAAATGTGGTGCTGGAGGAGAGCTTGTGCATGCCATGGACTGTGAAAAAGACAAATAATTGAGTGTTAGAACAAATTAAACCAGAACTATCACTAGAAGCTAAAATGATGAAACTGAGGTTATCATACTTTGGACATATAATGAGGAGACATGATTCACTAGAAAAGACAATGATGCTGGGAAAAACAGAAGGGAGTAGAAAAAGAGGAAGGCCAAACGAGATGGATTCATTCCATAAAGGAAGCCACAGACCCAAACTTACAAAATCTGAACAGGGTGGTTCATGACAGATGCTATTGGAGGTTGCTGATTCATAGGGTTGCTATAAGTCGTAATTGACTTAAAGGCACATAACAACAACAAATTTAGCTCCCAGATGGATTTAGCTGCTTGACCTCTTGAGCGGCCTCATGCTCTCAGTGGAAAAGGAAAAGGGAGCATTAGAATCTGTAATTTGGGGAATATTCAGGATCTGTGGGCATCTGGGACCAGTGCTTTTGCACATATGTGATCTGAAGTTTGGGGTGGGGAGGGGGATAGAGTGAAGTGGCCAAGTTTGCGGATGGCACAAAACTATTCAGGGTGGCAAACACAAAAAGGCATTGAAAAGAGTTATTTCTGAGGATGGGCAGTAAAATGGCAAATGTGGCCCAGTGTAAGGAAGTATAAAGTGCTGCATGGCAAGTGGAGCAAAACAATCCTCGTTTTCAGAAATGGCTTACGGGGATGAACCCTTAGCCTAGCTCGATGAATAATATTGAAAAATCTCAATGGATGAGAGTTTTCAATGTAGTCCATGCAAATACGATGAATGCGTTGTCGTGCCTGTGTCCAGGGAATGTCGTGTTTTGAATGTAAATTTTATTTACATTTCTTTTCCTTGTTTCTTTTTTGTTTCCTTCTGTTTATATTTCTTGCTGTAGTGCAGTTGCATGTAAATAAAACTCTTTGTTACATAAATAAAATAAAAGTGCTGATGTCATAGTGCTGTTTTACAAATCTGTGGTGTGGCTACACTTGGAACACCACAGATGGCTCTGGTCACCTCATCTCAAAAAAGGATATTGAAGAGCTGGAAAAGTGCAACCAAAATGATCAGAGGGGTGGGGTGACTCCTGTATGAGGGAAGGGTGCAGCATTTGGGGATTTCCCACTTTTTTAAAAAAAAGGTAAGTGGGGACAGGCTGGATTGTATCAGAAAGAGTAGGGGATAGGGAACTTTAGGCTCAGGGGTCAAATGTGGCCCCCAAAACCTCTCTTCGGGCCCTCGGATCTCTCTTCAGGCCCTCGGACCTCTCTATAGGCTATGCCCTATCTTCTTTTTGAGTGTGTTTGGCTGTAATGTGCCGTTGAACAATGTCTGTTGCTTGCCTGGCTAAAGGATGGTCGGGGTGGGGAGGTGCAGAAACCTCTTAGTTTCACCTGGGTGGAACGGAGCCTACTGTACAAAGGCAAGGATCCTATCCTTTGCTCCGCCCTTCCTGCCTTTGCCCACCCCTTGGGTTGAACAAGGTTACTCAACTCTAAGGCAGAAGGTTAGAACCTGGAACAGGTTCAGAGGAGGGCATCAAGGACGATCAGGGGACTAGAAACCAAGCCCTGTGAGGAGAGACTGAAGGAACTGGGCATGTTTAGCCTGGAGAACAGAAGACTGGGTGGAGATAGGATAGCACTCTTAAGTACATGAAAGGTTGTCACATAGAGGAGGGCCAGGATCTCTTCTCGATCATCCCAGAGTGCAAGACACAGAATAATGGGCTCAAGTTGCAGGAAGCCAGATTTTGACTGGACATCAGGAAAACCTCCTAACTGTTAGAGCCATACAACAATGGAACCAATTACCTAGTGAGGTAGTGGGCTTTCCGACACTGTAGGCATTCAAGAGGCAGCTGGACAGCCATCTGTCGGGAATGCTTAATTAATTAATATCCCGTCCTCCCTCCCAGCAGGAGCCCAGGCTTTGATTTGGATTCCTGCATTGAGCTGAGGGTTGGACTTGATGGCCTTATAGGCCCCTTCCAACTCTGCTATTCTATGATTCTATGATAAACTTATACCTGGGCTGCATGCAGCACACCATACATTTAACATTCCCGAAGAATCCTGGGAACTGTAGTTTACACCCACACTGAGCTACGAATCCCAGCACCCTACATTTGGACAAGCTGCAGTTCCTGGAATTGTGGGGTGAGGTGGGGCAGGGGAGTGCATGTGCTTTAAATGTGTGGTGTGTACGTTCATGGGACCATAGGACACTGCCTTATACTGAGTCAGGTAATTGGTGCATCTAGCTCAGTGTTGTCCACACTGACTGGTAGCAGCTCTTCAGGGTTCGAGGCAGGAAACTCCCAGCCGTATCTGGAGATGCCTGGGATTGAACCGGGGACCTTCTGCATGCAAAGCAGGTGTCATGCCACTGTATTACAGGCCTTTTCCTTGAGCTACAACCTGTCCCCTAGCTAACATGGTTCGTTGTCGGCTTCTGATCATTGTTTGTTAGGGAGAGCCAAACAACAAGCCCAGTTCAGATGTAGCAACAACTTGCCAAGACTTCCTGGCTTGTTGGTCTCACTCGCCCCAGGTGAGGAGAGACAGGAATTATTGGGCACCAGTACACTGGTTGATCCTAATAAACCATGCACCTTATTGCTGCGTGAGAATTGCACATTTCCCCTGTTGCATCCATCCTTTCTTTCCACCTAGACCTGCAAGCAAAGGAGTCTTGTGGTTGCTCATTCCCCCACATGAAGCTTCCTGATACTGTCAGATCACTGGCTAGGAAGCCTCTCTATACTGGGCCAGGCCCTTGGTACATCCAGCTCAGCGGAATTCCATCGTTTCATTGATTGCCACCAACTTGGATGGCTTTAAAAGAGGATTGGACAAATTCACAGAGGGCAAGGCTAGTTCACAGAGGAAAAGGTTGTTGATGGCTACTAGCCATGATGGCTATTCGCTGCCTCCATGGTCGGAGGCAGGCTGCTTCCAAATACCCGTTGCTGGAAAACGCAAGAGGGGAGAGTCCTCTTTGCACTCAGGTCCTGCTTGTGGGTTTCCCGTGGGTAACTGGTTGGCTACCATGAGAACAGGATGCTGGACTAGATGGGCCATTGGCCTGATTCTTATGTAAACATTGTCCACACAGGCTTGCAGTGGCTTTCTAGGTTTTCAGAGACTGGTCTGTTCCTAGAATTGGTGGTGATTGAACCTGGGATCTTCTGCATGTAAACCAGGTTCTGTGCCCCTGAGCCATAGCGGTTCACCTAGGCTGGCCCTGTTCCTTGCACCCACTGATGGTCTCTCCCCAAGGATTTGGTCAGAGAAGGGTCTTTCCCAGGCCTTCTACCACACATCCTTTGACAGGAGATGTCCAAGGTTGAATCCTTCAGCATGCAAAGTGCATGCTCTATGACTGACTGAGCTAAGCTTGACCCCGCGCAACTGTTGTAGATAGTTCCAGACATTGCCATGCCGAACAGCAGCACAAAGGTCCTGTGTGGATGGGTGGCAATGTTCTTGAGTGTCCCCTTCCAAGAAATCTGAGGACTGCATCCCCTTCCATTTCCACTGGTCTGTTTGTCTGCACATGTGCTCCTGCTTCCAAAGTTTGCTTCTCAATGGCCTGTTTATTGAGCATGCATTCTGATTAAGTCGGCTTGTTGCAGAAGATCATCAAATCCACTTTAATTGTTGAAATGGAAATGGGCTGCCTTCAAGTCTATCCAACTTATGGTGACCCTATGAATAGGGATTTCATGGTAGGCGGTATTCAGAGGGGGTTTCCCATTGCCTCCCTCTGAGGCTAGTCCTCCCCAGCTGGCTAGGGCCTGCTCAGCTTGCCACAGCTGCACAAGCCAGCCCCTTCCTTGTCCGCAACTGCCAGCTGGGGGGCAGCTGGGCTCCTTGGGACTCTGCAGCTTGCCCACGGCTGCACAGGTGGCAGGGCACGTAACCCCTGAGCCACTCGCCGTGGGGGGTGATCTTTAGCTGGCCCTTGACGCCCAGGAGACACGAGCGGGGATTTGAACTCACAGACTCTGGACTCTCAGCCAGGCTCTCCTCCCCACTGTGATATACCAGCTACACCACCTAAATTTGCCGGTATGTGATTGAATCCCACCTGCAAATGCAGCAGCACTCTGGAAGTTGCCAAAGTTTAGCAAAGTCTGGAGTTAAGCGGACATTCATTTCTTCCCCACTGTGATGTGGCCTGGACTCGCCCACCCTGTGTGGTCCCTCTGGAACTTGTTGTGAGAAGGACACATGGTTCCTGTTGATCAGAGGCCTGCTGTTCCTCTGGGCCGCCAGATGTTGTGCACATGGTGCCCCAAAGCATCTCCTTTCCACTTTTCCTCCCTTTGTTCCTCTTCCACTCTTTGGGCCATGTCCAGCTGTTTATAGAGAGTTCCTTAGAAGGCTGGAGAGGCTTTAACGGTCCATATAATCTGATGCAGGAGGAGCAGATGTGAGTAGAGAACCTTCTCATCTTGGGCTCTTGATTTGGGGGCTTTCTAGTTTAGAGAAGAGACGAGGCAGTGGAGACAGGATAGAAGTGAATAAAATGATGCATGGCATGGAGAGAGTGGATAGAGAAAAGTCTTTTCTCCCTCTCTCATAACGCTTGAGCTCAGGGATGTTGAACGAAGCTGAATGTTTGGAAGATTCAGGACAGAATCCCAACAGAGCACGCATAGGATCTGCTCCCAGAAGAGGCAGTGATGGCCACCAACTTGGATGGTTTTAAAAGAGGATTAGACAAATTCACGGAGGAAAAGGCTACCAATGGCTACTAAATATGGTGGCTATGTTGTACATCCTCTGTTGGAGGCAGGATGCTTCGGAATACCCGTTTCTGGAAACCGCAGGAGAGGAGGATGCTCTTGCGCTCAGGTCCTACTTACAGGCTTCCCAGGGGCAACGGGTTGGCTACTGTGAGAACAGGATGCTTGCCTAGATGGGCCACTGGCCTGATCCAGCAGGCTCTTCTTATCTTATGTTCTTGTGATTGGCATAAGTGGCTTTTGGACCCCATCTTACCAATGGAAACATGAGTTGGCTCTGATTGATTGATTTGTTTTTAAATGATGACATAGGATCACAGTCTAGCACTGCAAAAGCCAGAATTATGCGAACAAATTTTGTCACGGTTTGACAAAAGACTGTGGGTGGCTTGTGTAAAGCACACGTGTGCAATTTGCTGCCTCCCTAATTTCAAAACCCCTCTGCAAGAAGATGGATTAGTTCAGGCCTCTGGCAGGAGGCAGGAGGAAGAGAGGGAGGGGGAGAGAGAAAAGGAGGGCCCTGTCCACTTTCTGCCCCTGGCTACCGCTGGCTTCAGCCCACCTACATTTGGTATGTGGCCTCTGACACATCACTCCCCCCCATGGCAGTGAAGACCCGTGGCCCCGATGTCAGTGGGACAGTGAATCCACTCCAGGTTTTAGTGTGAACTTCCAAGGAGCTGCTTTTAATTCAGACTAAAAACCGGAGCGGATTCCACTGCCCCACTGACATGGAGCCGCCAGCCACCAGTGCCTTATGGAATGTGGCCCTTGGCAGGAAAAAGATTGCTGCTCCCTGATGCCGTCCCCCATTGGCGGGAAGGTGTGTGTTTTTGATCTCCAACCCACTCCCCTCGCCAAGGCCCTCTGGTTAAGTTAACCTGTTTATTCCTCTGGCATCCTGGCTTTCACACTTTCTGCCTTTACACAACTCTTTCTGTGGTATTTGTCTGCCATTCAAGCTCTGCACACAGCAGGAGACTCTTGGGGTGAGGGCTGCTTGTAGAGAAGACATTCTAGTTCAGGGATGAGGAACCCTGAGACCCAGGCGCCAAAGACTTTCCTCTTCTCCCAGGCATTTTAGCATGTGTTTTAAAAAAAAATTAAATTGTGTTTTTAAATTGTTTTTTGTGTTTTAAAATCTGTATATTTGTTTTTAATGTTTTTAATTGCTGTAAACTGCCCAGAGAGCTTCGGCTATGGGGCGGTATATATAAATGGAATGAATGAATGAATGAATGTGGCCCTCTGGGCCGCTCCACCTAGCCCTGGGGTCTCCCCAGCCACACCCCTCACAGTTTCTGCTGTGCATCCGCCTGGGGTGTTTTTGCCAGGCCAGAATGCGTCCTTGAGCTCTGATCGTGGTTCTTGCTTGCCTAGATGGAGGACAGAAAGGGGTGGGCGAGTGTGTGTAGAGACGAGCCTACTGGCCAAAACCTAAAGCTCTGCTCACCACTGACACGTGGCCCCCCAGAAGGCTGACCAGAAGGAACTGTGGCTCTCGGCCTGGAAAAGATTCCTCACTGCTGTTCTAATTCTTGGAGGTGCATCTGCAGGCAGGGCCAGGAGAGACTCCTGTCTGAAACTCTGCAGAGCCATTGACAGTTGAAGTAGACCAGTGTTCCCCAACCTGGTGCCCTCCAGATGTTTTGGATGACAATTCCCATCAGCCCCAGCCAGGATGGACAGTGGTCAGGCATGATGGGAGCTGTAGGTGGAAACATCTGGAGGGTGCCAGGTTGGGGAAGGCTGGTGTGGACAATGCTGGGAGAGATAACGTGGTATAGTCAGCTTCCTAGTTCACTGCAGGAAGCAAGATGCAAGGGCTGTTGGTCTGATCCAGCAGCGCTCTGCGCATGTTCTTGGACACAATGGAGGTGAGCAAGGTGCCTTTCAAGGGGCTTATCGCCCATCCAAACGTCCGGTAAGCTTCTAACGAGCCCCTGGTATAGGAGGTGCCCTGGTATAATTTTGGACTGCAACTCCTATCAGCCAGTGCAGGCAAAAAACAAACAAAGTCTGTGCTGGCTGGTGGCTGATGGGTGTTGCAGGGGAAAAAACATCTGGTGGGTGTCAGGTTATAATGATTCTTACATTTACACACCACCTTTCCTCCAAAGAGCTCAAGGTGGCATACAAACATGGTTCTCCCCCTCTCAATTTTACCCTCACAACAGCCCTGTGAGGTAGGTTAGGCTGAGAGACAGTGACTGGCTGAAGGTCACCCAGTGAGCTTCCTGGCTGAAGCCTGGTCTCCTAGGTCCCAGACCGACACTCTAACCACTGCACCACACTGCCTTTCCTTTGGTTGGGGGAGGCTGAGCCCCAGTCTGAAATCTGCTATCCCAGCATCCCTTGTGATAAAGCAGCTCTGTTCAGGCTGCAGTTACCTCGGCTAAGCAAGATCCCTCCCTGGCCTAGATGCCTTAAAAGGAAACAATTAAGGAGGGAGGAAGCAGCTTATTTATTAGCCATGAAGATAATTGGCTTCAGTTGTGCCAGGGCTTGGCCGTTAAACGTTCTGCTAATCCATTATCTCTGCAGATAAACATAGTTGCAGGCAGTGACAATGGGCCTTGGCTTAGCTGAGGGTAGAATTCTGCTGCACTGGCCCTTTTGGAGAAGAGGGGTTAGCAGTGCCTCTTTTCTCCTGACTGAGGCCCTGTCCCTTTTAACAGGCAGAAGTTCAATGAGAAAAGCCTTTCTTAGGTGTGGGAGATATGATGGGGAGGGCTGTTGCACCTGCTGAATTTCTGCCTGCAATGCTTAACCTACTCTGGAGGGTTGTTTAAAGCCATACTGCTTTTGCCAGGGGATATATATATATCCCCATGTGAGTCTGAGGTGCAGGACTGAGGCACTATCTGGCACCACAAGCAACAAAGTGTGGAGGGCCATTGTGATGGGAGAGAGAGCAGGCAGGCAGTCCAGGGTCAGGACTTGTGGGAATTAGTGCCGAGATTTGCGGCAACCCTGAGCTACATCGGGAACCAGAAGGTGCGCTGTGATGCTTTAATTCACTGCACAGCGGAAGAGTGTTGTCAGATGCGGACGAATTTGAAGATATGCATTGCAGTCATAAGAAGAGCCTGGCTGCTGGATCAGGCCAAAGTGGTCCACCTGGTCCAGCATCCTCTTCTCAGAGTGGCCAACCAGATGCCCCAATGGGAAGCCTGCAAGCATGAGAGCAATAGTCCTCGCCCACTTCCCCCCCCCCCCCCCCGGGGACTGGCATTCATAAGCTTCTGACTCATATAGCCACCAGGACCAACAGCCATTGATAGGCTGTTGCCTTCTCTTCCAAGAGTTTTCTAACCCTCCCTCCCTTTGAAGCTGTCCAGGTTGGCTGCCATCCACACAGATCTCAGAGTTTCACTAGGCTCTGTCTGACAAAGTACTTCCTTTTGTTTGTCCTGGATCTCTCACAATCCAGCTTCGTGGGATGGCTCCGAGTTCAAATCCTGTGAGAGAGGGAGAAAAAACACCACCCTCTCCACTTTCGTTGCACTCTGCATACTCTGATCTACCCCTGTTATGCCCCTCCTCACTTGCCTTTCTTTTAAACTAAAAAGCCCCAAATGTCAAAAGCCCCTGATCATTTGGTTGCTCTTTTCTGTATGAAGAGAGCCAGTGTGATGTAGTGGTTAAGAAGGTGTTGGACTACGACCTGGGAGACCAGGATTCGAATCCCCGCTCAGCCATGGAGCTCACTGGGTGACCTTGGGCAGTCACTGCCTCTCAGCCTCAGAGGAAGGCAATGGGAAATCCCCTCTGAATACCGCTTACCATGAAAACCCTATTTGTAGGGTCGCCATGAGTCGGGATCAATTTGAAGGCAGGCCATTTCCATTTTTTCTGTACGAACATATTTATCTGCCCTGTAAATGAGTCAGATCATTGACCTGTCTATCCCAACACTGTGAATGAGATGAGGACAGAGGCTGAGCCCTTCTTAGCTTGGCCTGTTGCGGGTGCAGGATTGGACCTGAGGCCTCCATATCTTCTGCCCCTGCACTGTAGACCCTCCCCAGAATATAGGAGGCTCTATTGCAGGGACAGCTAACACAATGCTGTTTGGGTGACTGCTGTCGGATTACAACTCCCATCTTCCCTGACCGTTGGGCATGCTGGCTGCTGGGGTGCTGAGAGCTGGAGTCCAATAACATCCGGAGGGCACCTTGTTTTCATTGTATTTATTTACTGAAAGCATTCATAAACCGCTTAATGTTTTAAAAAATCTCTAAGCAGTGTAAAACATAGAACCATAAAACAAGTGACACTGTAGTATGAAGCATATAAAAGCAGGGGTTCAGGGAATTTATATAGATTAAAAAAAAACCCAGAGTTAGATTTCACAGGTCAGGGAAAGCAACTTCAAAGCGAGGGGGCCTTCTGGAGCCTTTCTTCCATTTTTAAAGAGGTCAATGTAAAGCTGGAGTTACTCTGAGCATGTACAGAAGCCCCTTTCTGAAGGATATGTTGTTCCATTCTCTCAAACCTATCAATATAGCTAGAAAGTGAAGAAATAGACACGATGTTCAGTGCATTGTCTTCTCCTGCCCTGCTGGATGTACATTTCCCCCTTTCTGGCTATAGAAATGAAATTCTGACCAGGGTAGTAAAATCCTGGTTGATGAGCAACTGCCTTTGCAGTCCTGCAAGCATCAATTTGGGTGTTCACCCCTAGCTGGAAACTGGAACGGACCGAGACAGCCTTCGCCAGCCTGCTCCCTTCCAGAGGTTGTTGGACTGCAGCTCTCCCACAACATCTGGAGGGCACCAGGTTGGCAAAAGTTGGGCCAAGAAGGAGAGGTGGAGGAGGTAGGATTCTGCTGGCAAGAGTACCAGGGCTGGGGCAGGCGCTGTTTGGGAGGGGTGTTGTCAGCCGTTGAGTGTTTTCCCTGCACGGTGGTTTCTCCGCTTCAGGGACAAGCCGTCCCCAAATGTTCCCAAGCAGAGGGACTGGCTGCCTGGCCAGAGAAGGACAATGGAGCGATGATAGTGCCGTGGGAAAACTACCCTCCCACAGGTCCTCCTGGCTGCTCCAAGGCGCCCCCCTCGGCTCCTTCCTCCCCCCAAGGGCACACATAAACGCACACCACCGCAGCCCCCTGTGCAACAATAAACCCGTTCATCGCAGGCCAAGGAAGAAGCGGCCTTTTTGGGGCTGCAGCTAATTGCAGGGGAGGGTGGAGGAGAGCCAGACCTCGACCTAGCCTGAGTGCCGGCTGCAGAAGTCAGCTAGGCGGTGACTAGGCCTGTGATTTAGTGTTGGACAGTGTTGGGGCTGGGGAATCCACAGGGAATCCTCCGGACAGGCCTTCTTTCTCAGAGAGAGGGCTTCTGTTGCGGCGTAATGCCATTTACGTCCCCCTTTTTTAATTATTTACGGTGGATACCAGGTGTCCCCAGCAGGGTGGCCTCCAGGAGTGCAAAACATCTGCAGGGCACCCAGTTGAGGACCCTTGGATTTTAGAGAGGGACCATTGTTGTGCTTCATAGCCAAAATAGGCAGGGTTTGGGGAGGGCAGGAGCAGGACATCAGAAAATTTGGGGGGGGAGCGGTATGATCAGGAACTGCATGTGCTGAAGCCTGTTACGCAACTGAGAGTGAGGATTAGGGGGTTAAGCCAAAGGCCTTGTGAGAAAGGTGGGTGCTTGACCAGAAGGCAGAGAGAGAAGGTGGCACTCCTTGCCGAGAGCCAGTGTGGTGTAATGGTTGAGTTGTCAGACTACGACCTGGGACACTAGAGTTCGAATCCCTGCTCAGCCATGAAGCTCACTGGGTGACCTTAGGCCAGTCACTGCCTCTCAGCCTAACCTACCTCACAGGGTTGTTGTGAGAATAAAAATGATTGTGTGTGTGTGTGGGGAAAATAAAACTATGTATGCCACATTGAGCTGTTTGGGGGAAAGGTGTCCTGCCTTTGGGCACCCGCCGCTTGTGGTGGCAGCTCTCTCCATGGCCACCTAGCTCCTGGATGCTACTTTTGCTTAAGAATGTGTGCATGCACAGAATGAGGACCATGAGGACAACTGCATTTCTTTCTCACCTTCCCTCCAAGGAACGCCAAGGTGGCATACATGATTTTCCCCATCTCCTTTATAGCGTAACAACAATCCTGCAAGGTAGGTTAGGGAGAGAGAAAGAGACAGAGAGAGAGAGAGAGAGAGAGAGAGAGTGACCCAGGGCAAGGCCCAAGAGCATCTGCCTTGCTAGCAGAAGGTCCCAAGTTCAATTCCTGGCACCATCTCTAGGAAGGATTGGGAATATCTCTTGCCTGAAACCCTTTAGAGAACCACTGCCAATCACTGTAGGCAGTACTGAGCTGGATGAATCAATGGCCTGACTTGGTAGTGAAAGGCAGCTTGCTGTGTTCCTAACCTGCTGTCATTTCTCTTTTTCACTGCCACCTGCAAATGAATTGGTTGTCCTGACGCACGAAGGAGCTCTCTCTGCTGTCCCCCCGCCAACTGTGGGGCTGCCCTACATAGCTAGGCTGCATGGCTCTCTCACGTTTGTAAACAGGCGGTTCCCAAGTCGCTAAGCGACAACTGCTTCCTGGGAACCCAGGCAGAAATGTTCAGAAAGAGTTGGCTCACTCTCTTTTCAATGTGATGCAAAGGGCTAATCTCGCCAAAGGAGCCTGGGGTCTGCTGGGGGAAAAAAGTGGACTGGTAACCTGTTCGTAAGGCTGTGCAAACAGCCTTAGGGCTCTCTTGTGCAGCAGGGAAGGGGTGCATGCATCCTGCCCCCAATGTGCAAGGTCCCTGCCCCCAAGTTCCTTCCTTGCAATCCTGGAGCAGAATCTCCACCGCCCCTGATCACCCTTTACATTGGGCAGGCACCACAGCTGTGCAGTTAAAGGCTACCCCCTGTGCAAAGTCTCTGGAGAAAGCCCCACGTGCCTACATGACACTGCCTTGCAGTGAGTCAGACCTTTGGCCTGCTTTTTTGTACTCTGGCTGGCAGTGACTCCAGGGTGCCTGGCAGAGGCAACGAGAGTGGGAGGCCTTGCCTGACCTGGCTGTCTGGTCCTTTTCAGCCAGAGAGGCTGAGTGAGCGCATGTCTTACTGTCCTCCCAAAATCAGCCCTTGATTCTGTGGCAGTTGTGAGACTCTTGTGTAGCCTTTGCCCAAACTGGTGCCTTCCAGATGTTTTGGTTTTGGATTACAACTCCCAGGCTGCGAGCACAGCCTAATATTCATGGGCCAATAGCAATGCAATCCTATACATGTCTACTGTTGTTGTTATATGCCTTCAAGTCGATTACAACTTATGGCGATCCTATGAATCAGTGACCTCCAAGAGCATCTGTTGTGAACCACCCTGTTCAGATCTTGTAAGCTCAGATCTGTGGCTACTTTTATGGAGTCAATCCATCTCTTGTTTGGTCTTCTTCTTTTTCTACTCCCTTCTGTTTTTCCCAGCATTATTGTCTTTTCTAGTGAATTGTGTCTTCTCATTATGTGTCCAAAGTATGATAACCTCAGTTTCATCATTTTGGCTTCTAGTGACAGTTCTGGTTTAATTTGTTCTGACACCCAATTATTTGTCTTTTTCACTGTCCATGCTATCCGCAAAGCTCTTCTCCAACACCACATTTCAAATGAGTTGATTTTTTTCTTATCCGCTTTTTTCACTGTCCAACTTTCACAGCCATACATAGAGATCAGGAATACCATGGTCTGAATGATGCTGACTTTAGTGTTCAGTGATACATCTTTGCATCTGAGGACCTTTTCTAGTTTTCTCACAGCTGCCCTCCCCAGTCCTAGCCTGATTTCTTGACTATTGTCTCCATTTTGGTTAATGACTGTGCTGAGGTATTGATAATCCTTGACAAGTTCAATGTCCTCATTGTCAACTTTGTTACACAACTCTTCTGTTATTACTTTAGTCTTCTTGATGTTGAGCTGTAGTCCTGCTCTTGTGCTTTCCTCTTTAACTTTCATCAGCATTCGTTTCAAATCATTACTGGTTTCTGCTAGTAGTATGGTATCATCTGCATATCTTAAATTATTGATATGTCTCTCTCCAATTTTCACACCTCCTTCATCTTGGTCCAATCCCGCTTTCCGTATATGTTCTGCATATAGATTAAACAAATAGGGTGATAAAATACATCCCTGTCTCGCACCCTTTCCAATTGGGAACCAATCGGTTTCTCCATATTCTGTCCTTGTCCAGAGTATAGGTTGCGCATCAGGACAATCAGATGCTGTGGCACCCCCATTTCTTTTAAAGCATTCCATAGTTTTTCATGATACATAGTCAAAGGCTCCTCCAGTCATCCTGCACTTCACCCATCCTCCACGATTTTGCAAAGATAATAGACAGTGGTTTGGAGAGTTCTTCAGCCAGTTCCTTCTATATTCTAGGATGCAGTTCATCAGGCCCTGCAAATTTGAACTCGTTCAAAGTGCTTAGGTATTCCTTGACCGTTTGTCTATCAATTTCAAGCTGCAATCCTGCTCCTTCCGCTTCATGTTTCCCGGGAGGGTTATAGACCCTTTATTGGGAGAAGACTGAGTCAAAGTAGAATCACTTCTGCCTTTATCATCTGTTATCATTTTGCCATCCTCATTGAGCAGCTGTACCACCATTGCCTTTCTCCATCTTTTACTATAGATGTACCTGAAGAAAGCTTTTTTGTTGCTTTTGGCATCTCTTGCTAACCTCAGCTCATTCTCAGCTTTAGCCTTCCTGACACCATCCCTGCAATTCCATACTACCTGCCTGTGCTCTTCCTTTGTGGTCTGGCCTTCCTTCCACTTCCTGTATGTGTCCTTTTCTGTTTTCAGGTCATCTCTATGCTTTCTGTGAAGCCACATTGGCTTCTTCTGCTGTCTTCCCTCTTTTTTCCTTGATGGAATTGTTTGCCATTGTGCCTCTAGAATTTTCTCTTTTATCCACCAAATCATCTCTATTGGTTAGAATCCAGTCAAGGATAGCCGATCCTCTGGTTGCTTCCTCCACTTTCTGTAGGAGAAAGTTATCTCCAACACAAGTCAGGAATTTCTTGAAGGGGGCGTATTTGGCAGAATTTGTCTCCAAACAGATATCGGGGGAACTTGAGCCAGGCGTTGGGTAATTCCTTCGTGTATCATCTTCTCCCCTCACCCTCTCTCCTGGAATCTGCCCCACAGGGCAACTGGTGATAGATGGTCCTATGGAGGAATGGGCTGTCCAGCTGGAGCAGGCCATGAGGTCTTCTTCATCTACTTTTGCCCTGTTTTCCTCCATGCCATCATATAAGGTACTCCAATGAGAGTGCCAGTGTAGTGTAGTGGTTAGAGTAGCTTTCCTCAGCCTGGTTGGTGCCAGTGGCGGCTGGTGGTGCCATGTCAGTGGGACAGTGGAATCTGCTCCGGATTTTAGTCCATGGTCAAGGAGCTGTCCAAGGTGCTAGTTCAGACTAAAATCTGGAGCAGATTCCACTGCCCCACGGACATGAAGCCACCAAATGCTGCTGGTTGGTACCCTCTGGCTGTTGCTGGACTCCAGCTCCCATCAGCCCCAGTAAGCGTAGCCAGTGGTCAGGGGCAACAGCGGGAGTTGTATTTTATCATTTTTATTTATTTAACAAAATGTATATACCTCTTTTTTGTAACAGAACCTCTAAGCGGTTTATGAACAAACGTTAAAGCTATCAGTGATGGACAGTTAAAACAGATATTTATTAGCATTCAAAAGATAATTAAAATCAAAATGGAAATGGAAATGGACAGCCTTCAATTCAATCCCGACTTATGGCTACATAGGGATTTCATGGTAAGCGGCATTCAGAGGGGGTTTCCCATTGCCTCCTTCTGAGGCTAGTCCTCCCCAGCTGGCGAGGACCTGCTCAGCTTGCCACAGCTGCACAAGCCAACCCCTTCCTTGTCCGCAACTGCCAGCTGGGGGGCAACTGGGCTCCTTGGGACTGTGCAGCTTGCCCACGGCTGCACAGGTGGCAGGGCACATAATCCCTGAGCCACCTGCTGTGGGGGTGATCTTTAGCTGGCCGTTGACACCCAGGAGACACGAGTGGGGATTTGAACTCACAGACTCTGGACTCCCAGCCAGGCTGTCCTCCCCATTGTGCTATACCAGCCCTTTCTCAGATAATTTTTGGATGGTGCAGGGAATAGTGGAGGAGATATCCTTGGGCTCTGCTTGTGGGCTTCACAGATGAGGCATCTGGCTGGCCACTGTGAGAACATGATGCCACGGGCCTGATCCAGCAGCCAGGCTCTTAGGTTCTTACCTGCCAGCTGTGTGTAACGTACTTGGACAGATACAAGGGAAAGAAAAATGTTGTTCTCTTTTTTTGCTTTTTGGTAAGCTGGTGGGAGGATGTTGGCTTTTGGAGATATGTCTCTCCATTGTATTTGGAGTTTGTGGAGGGGGGTAGTAGCCTTGTCTTGCTGCCACCACAGCCCCTTTCACGCAGCTGCAACTTCTTGTTCCAGAAAAAGGACAAGAAAAAAATGTGTCATCCAGGATGGATGTTAGTGTTCTATGTTAGTGGCAATCGCTTTGCAAAATCCTGTCTATGGGGGCGCAAAGACGAGTATTTTAGAAGAAATTTGCACCAAAATGCTGATGAATTTTCATGAGGACTTGAAAAAAATCCACAGGAAAATGTGGAATTTAAGACTGGAAAGATAAGAAATTGACAGATTCACCCATCTCTAACCCTTACACAAAAATAAATTGGCAGGTTTTGCCACCAGCCCTGATGCCTGCCTTCTCCATCCTCTTGCAGGTCCAGCATGACTCACCTTCATGGACAACGCTGTGACAACGCAGCCCTTTGTGCTCTTGGTATCCTCCAGACCATAATAGCCTGAAGCATCTGGGGGCTTAAATGGGTTCTCAGTGATCTCCTGTTACAGGGCAAGCCTCCCTGGAGGGGAAAATCTCATAAGGGAAGGCATAGGATCAAAGGACCGGCCTCCCCAAGAGAAAGTCAACACTGGGATCAGAAGCGGAGATGATGACCCCAATAACACATCCTCAGGTGGGTAAACACGGAGTGTTGGGCGTTCATGTTGTGGCAGGCAGCTGTCTGGCATCCGGATCCTGTGCATATTTACTCAGAGGTAAGCCCAACTGAGTTTCATGGGTCTCTAAGTAGCTATGCATAGGTGTGTTAACTTAGGGCTGTCTGTCCTGATCAAGCTTTCCGTGATGTACAATAAAAATTGGTAGTATAAAAAAAGTTGTAACACGTTTACAGTGAAAAATCTTCTTCAGGGACTCACACATTTAAACAGGGGGGGTGTCAATGCTCATAGGTGTTGCTCACAGCCTTTCACAAGACCTTAGTGCTTTAAAGATGCTGTTAAGTCTGAGTCTAGAAGGCAATGGCACTTTTTCAAGTTACTGATTTTTGCTTTTAGATTCTCTTGCTCGTTTGTCTCATAGATTTGAAGTGAGATTTGAAGCTTGGGCTTCTGGATTGTAGCTCCGTCTCTTAGGAACATAGGAACAATGGCCTTGTACGGAGTCAGGCCATTGGTCCATCAGGCTTAGTACTGTCTACACTGGGTGGCAGCAGCTCTGCAGGGTTTCAGACAGGGGATTCTTCTAGCCCTAACTGGAGATGCTGGTGGGGATTGACCCTGGGCTGCGACCTTCCGCATGCAAAGCAGACACTGTCTACCAGTGAGCTGCCGACCTTCTTACTGGGCGAGCCTGAGTATGTGTTACTGAGAATCCTGGCCCATTGCAGGAATTGCTCCCTAGTAAGTGGGCTTTGTGTTGCACCTTCAGCCACTCCCCCTGCCAGAGCTTGGAAAAGTTACTTTTTTGAACTACAACTCCCATCAGCCCCAGCCAGCATAGCCACTGGATTGGGCTGATGGGCATTGTAGTTCAAAAAAAGTAACTTTTCCAAGCTCTGCCCCCTGCACCAGCTCTCCTGCCTGGTATCAATGCTCCATTTCCCCACACACACACATCACCTCAACAGCTGTGAAAAGATGCTCTTAAGTAGGAGGCTTGGAATGGGACCCACACAGGAGCCCCAGGAGACTCAGCAGCAAGGAGGAGGAGAGGGCAGTCTCAGGAGAGAGGAGCCGGTGGCCTGTCATGCTGTCCGATAGGGGAAGTCCATCGCTCAGTAGCAGAGTATCTGCTTTGCATGCAGGAGGTTCCGGGTTTGAGCCCCAGCACTTCCAGGTAGGGCTAGGAGAGATGCCGATCTGAAACCTTGGAGAGCTGCTGCCAGTCAGTGTTGACAATACTAGGATAGATGGACCCACTGGTTAGGCCTCATCTTGAGTACTACATCCAGTTCTGGTCTCTGCACTTCAAGAAGGATGCAGACAAAGTGGAACAGGTTCAGAGGAGGGCAACAAGGATGATCAGGGGACTGGAAACAAAGCCCTATGAGGAGAGACTGAAAGAGCTGGGCATGTTTAGCCTGGAGAAGAGAAGACTGAGGGGAGATATGACAGCACTCTTCAAGTACATGAAAGGTTGTCACTTAGAGGAGGGACGGATCTCTTCTCGATCGTCCCAAAGTGCAGGACACGGAATAATGGGCTAAAGTTGCAGGAAGCCAGATTTTGACTGGACATCAGGAAAAACTTCCTAACTGTTAGAGCCATACGACAATGAAACCAATTACCTAGAGAGGTAGTGGGCTCTCCGACTCTGGAGGCATTCAAGAGGCAGCTGGACAGCCATCTGTCAGGAATGCTTTGATTTGGATTCCTGCCTTGAGCAGGGGGTTGGACTGGATGGCCTTATAGGCCCCTTCCAACTCTACTATTCTATCATTCTATGATTCTGTGACCCATGGCCTGATTCAATATAAGGCAGCTTTCTGTGTTCCTATAGAGAGAGAGATGAATGTTGCTTGCTGGTGAAGGAAGCAAAGTCAGAAGAGGTGGAAGAGAGGGAGGATGAGCTGCAATTAAAGGGGTCCTGTTTTTCTCCTCCTTGGGTATCTTCTTCATGTCCTGGGTAGGTGTGATGCAGCCCAGCTTGTGAGCAGGGAGGTGGAGAATTGTGTGTGTGTGGGAGGTCCTGCACACTTGGTGCTCACTCCAAATTGCCACGAGAGGGCATTACGAGAACACACTTGTGGTCACAGGTGGTGGTGAACTCTTTATTTTCATATTACATAAGGCTTGGTATTTATGCAGTGCTTTAGTGTGTTCAGGCACCCTGGCAACAGCCCTGTAAGGGAGCACACCCACAAAAAGTGGTATATAAGCGCTAGACGTTATGACGTGAGACTTGATGCTTGCCCCAAAAAAGAAAGTGATTTTGGGGTACCGACGGATTTGACAGATGATTGGACCTGACACCAACTGCGAAGCCATCTCTCTTCTCCGGCTGCACAATAGAAAAGAGTACTGAGCTAGGGGATACTGGGGGCTGAATAGCAGTTTGGTCCAGTGGCTGCATTGGAAGCTCCACGTGTCACATGGAACCCCCAGTCCCTTCCATGCAAGCGTCTCTTTCTGTTTTTGAGGCTGGCTGCCCTGGACAGGCGCCAGCTCCAGCAACCTGGTCCAGACCTCCTCTGCATGTTCAGTGTTGCATAGCGCACCCATTTCTTGCGATAACTTGAGACCAAGCCATGCACAAGGCTAAGCGAGATATCTCTCTCTCTCTCTCTCTCTCCCTCCCTACCTACCTACCTACCTACCTACCAAAAGGGAGACAATAGACAAGAAGTCAGAAGAAGGCTAGGACTGGGGAGGGCAGCTATGAGAGAACTAGAAAAGGTCCTCAAATGCAATGATGTATCACTAAACACTAAAGTCAGGATCATTCAGACCATGGTATTCCCGATCTCTATGTATGGCTGTGAAAGTTGGACAGTGAAAAAGGCGGATAAGAGAAAAATCAACTCATTTGAAATGTGGTGCTGGAGGAGAGCTTTGCACATACCATGGATTGCGAAAAAGAGAAATAATTGGGTGTTAGAACAAATTAAACTGGAACTATCACTAGAAGCTAAAATGATGAAACTGAGGTTATCATACTTTGGACACATCATGAGAAGACCTGATTCACTAGAAAAGACAATAATGCTGGGGAAACCAGAAGGGAGTAGAAAAAGAGGAAGGCCAAACAAGAGATGGATTGATTCCATAAAGGAAGCCACAGACCTGAACTTACAAGATCTGAACAGGGTGGTTCACGACAGATGCTGTTGGAGGTCACTGATTTATAGGATCGCCATAAGTTGTAATCAATATATATCAGTGGTGACCAGTGGCTCCATGACAGTGGGGCAGTGGAATCTGCTCTGGGTTTTAATCCAAACTTTTTAAAGAACTGTCCAGGGTGCTAAAAGACCATCAGCATGATAGGAGTGGAAATGCAACAGCACTGGGAGGGCCACTGGTTCCCCTTCTCTCTCAGTAGTTAGTAATGTGGGTTTTCTGGACATTTTTGCATTGGAAAATTTTCTGAGGAAACATCCTTGTGCAAATTAAGTTTCCTGATGCCCTGGAGAGTGACCTAATTAACATCTAATTAGTAAATGAGGTTAAATGCTTTGAAACTGCCAAGCTTGCATAATAATTTGTTTGCACTTAGCATCCATTCATTTTAACTAACAAACTTGCGAAATGGAATATTTTCCAAAATAAAAGTACTGGAAAAATTTTCTGCCCCTTTTCACCGCTGGCAGAAACTCACCAAGCTTTTCATCTGTGCTTGCTGGGAGCTTTTTAACTTGAGATGCTGAAGACTGAACCTGGGATCTTCTGACTGGATGCAGTCACTCTGAGGTCCTCCAGACAACCGGTTTATTCAGCATTCATCCTGATTTGCTTGCACAAAGCTTACATGGAGGTTAAATAAACTTGTTCAGTTTTTTTTTTTTTTAGCATTTGTTCTGATTTCTGTAAGGGGTGGTCAGATGGCAATGAGCATTCATCCTGATTTGCTTGTGCTGTGTTTATGTTTTCCTGTTAAGCATTCATTGATTCCACACTTTTCAATGCATTCCCCTATCACTTGTTAAAAAAGCAAAAAGTCTGATTTTTTTTAAAGTGGATTTGTTGCACTAGGACAACAGAGTGCTTTAATCTACGTTTATTACACAAACCTAAATTCCCAATATATATGGTTTGAATCCCTTCTGCAAAGTACAGTTTGGAGTGCACTCTCTGTCTGTCTGTCTCTGTCTCCGTCTGTCTGTCTGTCTCTCTCACACACACGCACGCACATGCTGCACGCACACACACACACACACATACACACACACACACACACCAGTGGCTCAAACGGTGGTCCGTGAGCCACCAGTGGACCCAGCAGTGGTGAAGGAAGTGCAGGTTTATTCCCAGTGACTTCACTTGTGGGATGTGGATCATGGGTTCTCCAGGAGTGTTTGACCAGATCACATTCTCCCCTCTGAGCTGGGGGTAGAAGTGTCCCTTTTATTCATAGAATCATAGAATAGTGGAGTTGGAAGGGGCCTATAAGGCCATCCAGTCCAACCCCCTGCTCAATGCAGGAATCCAAATCAAAGCATTCCCGACAGATGGCTGTCCAGCTGCCTCTTGAATGCTTCCAGTGTTGGAGAGCCCACTACCTCTCTAGGTAATTGGTTCCATTGTCGTGTATCACTCTGTATTCCTGACAGAGCAGTGTGATGGGTAGAAATTCAGCAGGTGCACTGCTTCTCAAGCATGGAGATGTGGTGGTGGGGAGAAGCTATCTCTGTTGGATGTCTAAGAATGTAAGAAGAGCCCTGTAGCTGGTTCAGGCCAGTGGCCCATTTAGTCCAGCATCCTGTTCTCACAGTGGCCCACCAGATGCCCCTATGGGAAGCACACAGGCAGGACCCAGGTGCAACAGCACTCTCCCCACTAGTGATTCCCAGTAAACTAGTCCGTCGTGCAGCCATTAATGCCACAAAAACCTTATTTTGTGTGTGTGTGTGGGGAGGTGGCAGCCTTCCCTAGGGAGATTCTCCTGTCCTTCAGACTCTGCCTTGGTTTAGTAAGACTCCTTTCCCACCGCTAAGATCTGGCAATGGTTTATCCGTCATCATTGGGATGTGTTTTAAATTTGTATATTTGTTTTTAATGTTTTTAGTTACTGTAAACCACCCAGAGAGCTTCGGCTATGGGGTGGTATATAAATACAATAAATAAATAAATAAATTTTGGGACCACGTGGAGTTCAAGTCCTGGTGCAGGATGGGTGTTCGGTGCCTGCAACTGGCAGTCCTGATTGGAGGATCTTTCTGATGATGCTGGGTGATAAAGGGAAGATTGCCCTGCTGGATTGACGTGGGAGCACATGCCAGGCTCTCTGAGGGCTCTCCAGGATTTACGAGTGCCTCAGAGCTATGACTGCGTTGTGGTGTGTTTGCCTTTTGAAGAAAAAAAAATCTGAGACTCAGAGCATACCTTTCCAGGGAAACCAACCCAACCGGCGGCGTAGCTGCCTGGTGAGCCAGAGCATGTCTCTGAAACTCTGCCGCCACCCACTTGCCTGCCTGCCCTCCTTGCCGTTGCTAATGAGTGAATGGTCACCTTCCTCCTCGCATGCCAGGATGGGTGAAGTCATTGTCACGTGACTGACTGGCCAATTGGGAGAGAGGCAGCCTAGCTGGGAGAGGGAGGGAGGGAGGGAGAGGGGAGAGAGGGAGAGCAAAACTCCTGGCCAGATGTGTGGGACGGGCAATCTGCCACCTGAGCCATAAGACATCCCTCCGGAAGAGATGCAGGAGGTGAGTGCCGACTCGGAAGCTGCTGCTGTTCCATCCCTGACAGTGCCTAGCCTTGTTTCGACTGGGATGCCAAAGCAGTCTCGTTGGCTGAGACAGGAAATGTTTGTTTTTCAAACCCTCTGGTGGGCCCCAGGCTGTTTTTGCGCTTCCTACGAGGCCGAAACTGGCTAAATACAGCCCCTGAAACTAGCTACCAAAGGGCACAGAGACTCTAAAGCAGGGGTTTCCAAACGTCTCCCTCCCCCAGACCACTTGACAATTGTTGAGGGCCTTTGCAGACCACTTAATCATTTTTCTGCCCATTGTGACAATTACAATGCGCCGGGCTAAATGCTGTATGGTTTTTAATGTTATTTTTATTGCGCCTTTTATTTCCTATATATTATTGTATTGTGAACCATCGAATTCAGATTATAATACGATATAAGAAATAAAAGAAGGATTAAGAATGTTATAAATCAATATGAACTTTTAATGTGTTGCGGACATATCGTGGACCAGCTGAATGTTGCTCGTATTCCTCTGGTGGTCTACAGACCACAGTTTGGAAACCCTTGCTCTAAAGCACAGCACTCAGGGCCATGTGTGTGTTTCTGAGAACAGGCTACTGAAGTTTCAGAGCAGCATCTTTTGGGAGTTGGGTTGTTTTCTGGTTCTCTCTTTTATTTTTATTGATTATATCTTGATATAATCAATATTGTATTTCAATATATTTGTGTATTAATTAATTAAAGCGAGTAGCGAAACAGAGATATTATAGCACAGTGTTTCTTTTGAGATCTCTACTTTGTTACTCACTGTAATCAATATATGGTTGTAGTGATTAGCTTCATGCTTCCAGGATCCAGAGCAAACTTGTCTGAAGTGTTATTTCATGCTTTACAAATCGCGCTTGCATGCACGTGTGAAACAAGAAACATTTGTTTTCGGTTTGAACGACAATTCTTTAGAAATGTGATTTCTAATTTATTTGAACTGTTTGCGTTTTCTCTGATTCTGTGGAAATTGGATGAATGTGGTTGCTTTGTGTACAATGAATTTCCTATACTTCCATCTAGGAAATTGCATGCATGCCATGTTCCCTGTTGCCAAATGTGTTGCCAAATGTGATGGACATATATTTGTATTGAGAGGTGACAGGGATCAGCAGTTACAAGCGTAACCTGGGAAGCTGCTGTTTCAAACATTTCTTCCCCCATAAATTCACTGTGCATCCTTTCTTAGGAGCTTTCTCTCAGCCTTTTCTCTCTTCTCACTGCCCTCCCCATCTGCCATCTGTGATACGGGAAAAATGAAACTGGCTTACCTTACTGGACTGATGTAAAAATTAATGAATTTTTGTCCAAATGAACTTACTTATTTATTATCAGTTTTATTACTGGATTAACAAGACCACCAATCCACACATATTCCCTGGAGTGCTTTCAAAATGAGAAGTGACATATAATAAATATGCAAGAGAAAAATTGTTTTAAAAAAATCTTCAAATGCAGAACTTTGAGCAGTTGAAGTGTCCTTTATAAATGCTAAGCATGATTTATTATCACATTCCTAGATCAATTTGATAATGGGAAACTGGGGAAGGGCTTTAGCTGAATGGTAGAGTGGCAGAGCACGTGGTTTGCATTCAGAAGGTCCCAGGTTCAATCCCTGCCTGAAACCCTGTCAGTCACTGTAGAGACAATAGTGATGGACTAGTGGCCTAACTCCAAATAAGGCATCTTCCTAGATTGCATAGTCCTACTCAGCTGTTGCTTCAATGCAAGAAACCACATGCATTATCACATGTGTGATGATGGCATAGAATATTACAACCTGTTTTGCAATAGGTATGAACAGCTATGCCTTGTGTGTGTATTTGCATGTGACAGATGCATACGTATGGCCATGTAAAAACTCTGACATTAAATTAAACTTCAGATAGGAAAGTATTACCTCTGAAGCAAACATTTTGATTATTATTTACAATTTCATATTTACATGTTTGTTTGTTTAATAAATTTATATGCCACTTCATGTTTCAACAGAAATCTCTTAAGTGGTTTACATATCCCAGCAAAAAGGAAATACAATATAAATTCCACGTTCAAAACCAAACAATACTAATACCAATAATTCCATGTGTGAAGTAACATAATTAAACAACAATAGTTACCTCTAAACAATGACAACTAAGAACCACAAAAGCAAGTAATTTACAAAAACATCAAGATACAATATCAAAACACAATACCATTACAGTGTATATATCATCATGAAAATCTCATAGGGTGGTAATTCTGCTAACATGTCCTGTCAACACAAGGATTTCTGTTTGCACACCAGAACTTTCTCCCCCCACACCCTCCCCAAATCTGCTCCGGAGGGTTGGGGGAACCCTTAGAACAGATTTAGGGAGTGCATGGGGGAAATGGGGGGAAGGTTCTGTTGCGCAAGCGTAAATCCTTGAGCTGACAAGACCGTGACACTGCTGAGTTGGATACCACCCATAAATATTCCAAAAAGAACTGCATATAATAGTTGTTGTTGTTATGTGCCTTCAAGTTGATTTCGACTTATGACGACCCTATGAATCGGTGACTTCCAATAGCATCTGTCGTGAACCACCCGGTTCAGATCTTGTAAGTTCAATCTGTGGCTTCCTTTATGGAATCAATCCATCTCTTGTTTGGCCTTCCTCTTTTTCTACTCCCTTCTGTTTTCCCCAGCATTATTGTCTTTTCTACTGAATCATGTCTTCTCATGATGTGTCCAAATAGTATATAATAAATAGCATATAATAGTACAGTCACCAAAATCATCCATACACATTCCCACTACACGAAATGAATCTGACCACATAACCCCCATATGCACAACCACTCAACAGTCATACCCTCCTGGCCCCCACCACATCACTCCATCTATTTAGTTCTTAGTAAAACACTCAGACGTGATCATTCGAGTAATCACATATCGAAAAACAGTTCCACTGAATAAAAGCAATCCAATAGCAGCAGAAACATCAACATCCACCACCACCCCGCTCATTTCCATCTTATCGCTCACCTCTCTTTAGCCTTATTTCTGTCCTATATCTCATGTTTAAAATGTTGGGCACGGGTGGGACACTCTTCCACTCCCTGGGGGCCATTTTGGCAGGTGGGCAGTAGCTCCCCATCTATGGACTACTCTCCCCAGGGAGGCCTGCTTGGTGCCAATCTTACAATTGTTTTGGCGCCAGGCAATATATATGTGTCCGGGCATTTGGGCAGTACCATTGATTTGATGTTTTCATTTTGACTGTGTTTTTAATATGTTTATGTGTTTTTATAACTGCATTTTATTTTTTGTTGACAATCACTTCGGAACTTTTCTGTTGTGGGACACAATTCATAAATTCTGTAAACCTAACCCAACCAAATGCCCCTTTTGCTATGGCAAAGTGTTCAGGTTCTCATTATAGGGCACGGCCTCTCCCACACATTTGGATGCATATGTGGTGCAAGTCAGTGTTGACAGTGTGCCGAGTCATGTGAACATTTAAAGTCTTTCTTTAATGTTTCGTGTGACAGTAACCATGACATATTCATTGTATGGTGTTAATGGATGTACAAATTGTTAAAATAAGTAACATTCCTACATGATATTCTGTGTAGGAAATTTCATATGTATGGAAATGGACTGCCTTCAAGTCGATTCCGACTTATGGCGACCCTATGAAGAGGGTTGTCATGGTAAACGGTATTCAGAGGGGGTTTACCATTGCCTTCCTCTGAGGCTGAGAGGCAGTGACTGGCCCAAGGTCACCCAGTGAGCTTCATGGCTGTGTGGGGATTCGAACCCTGGTCTCCCAGATCGCAATCCAACACCTTAACCACTACACCACACTGGGTCCCTACATATAATAATAATACCAATAACAACAGATTGTTGGTGATTTCATATGCCTGTATTTCAGCATGGTGTGTGCTGAAAAGATAAAATCATCATATACGACAGTCGACATGTCAGCTTCATGTAATTTCCTATATGGAAGAGCCTTCTGTGTAGGGTTTTTTGGTATGTCTGCAGCTGCCTGTAGATACCTTTCTCCTGGATTCACATTTCTTTGCTTGCTTCCAGGGGCAGCCGGTCATATGGGGTACAGGCTGGGGAAAAGCTCGGCCCGGTGACATCAGGATGTGGGTTGTGTTGTATTAAATGACATGTTACGGAATAGGACGGGGCGGGCAGGGAAATCAACCCAGGACCTCTTTCCTGTGGCAGCTGCATTTGGCTTATAAGGTGTACCTCCGGATGGGTTGCTGGGATGGAATTCTCCACCTGACACTGGATGGCAACACAGAGTCAAGTCTGAAGGCATGAGTTCTTCACTCCGGTTTGAGGAGAAGCTAAACTGGGAAGCATCTGTGTAGATTGTCTGGAAAGGAGGCATTGCTAATCAGAGATGGAGCATTTGTTGTGGTTTGATCAGTCTCCTAAGGATGTGCCTTTCGGCAGGATGAGGAGGTGAATCACTCCCATACAGAGAGAAAAATGCCAGACGTGAGGACATGAAGGAGGAGATCACAAGACCGCAGAGCAGGGGTGGGAAATGTGTGGCCTGCAGCTGTCGCTGGACCACAGCACCCATCATCTCTGACCGTCGGCCGTGCCGGCTAGGGCTGGAGTCCGACAACATCTGGAGGGCCAAAAGGTTCCCTGTCCTAACTGTAGACAAAACAGCATCTCCTCCTCCTCTTTCCATGCCTCACATTTTGGCATTTTGCTGCCAAGTCATAACTAAGTGATGTTGAGAAAATAACTTGAATTGCGGACTGATGATTTCCAGTTTTGTGTACGTGCGTGGTGTATATTCCACAGGTAAGAAATCTCAGATAAAATAAGAGTGATTCTGTGAGTGCTTTGCCTCCCACACAAATACGCAGCAGAACGTTCTGAGGAATGAAGCGCCCTCCTCAACTCCCCCAGAGCAGGCTTTTCTCATTTATTTATTTGCACGCTTGTCTGTTCCTTGTTCCTCTGGGGCTTGTGAGACTGAATCTGGCAGCTTGCCTGGCCCTCCATCACTTCCGCCTGCCACAGTTTGGCATGCTTCCTGCATTCCTGTTACGCTGGTGCAATAGCAGGCATGCGTGGGCAAGGCTCCTTTTTTCACGTGTCTGGTGCTGCAGGGCTTTTCCTGCCTCCGTTAATGAGCTGTGCTCTCTGGTATGACAGAGAGGTGGAAGAGGATGCCTGTGAGCTGGGAGCTTTGAGGAGGGGGGCTTCATGGGATGGATGGATGTGCATATGTCCCTTGTGCATGCTCTCACCTAAAGTAAGTGATGTTTTACTGGCATAACCAGATAACACCACAATCATCTAAGAAGGACAAATCTCTCGTTATTCTTCTAAACTGAGAAGGAGAAAGGTAGGAATCGCTCCACTGTGGAATTGCCTAGATTAGGGATGGCACACTTGTGGCCCTCCAGATATTGTTGGATGATACTCCCATTGTCCCTGATTAGTGGCCATGCTGACCAGGGCTGATGGGAGTTGGGAGTCCATCAACATCTAGAGGTTCCTGTGCTTGGGCCCTGGTGTTCATTAGGGCCTCATTCCTGCTTTTCGGGCAGGTGTCCAGAGTGTGCAGTGTCAGCCTCTTTGATCATAAGGACATTTCTCCTGGTTCAAGTCAGTGGTCCATCTAGTCCAGCATGCTGTTCTCACAGTGGCCAACTAGGTCCCTGTGGGAAGCCCTCAAGCAAGACCTGAGTGTACAAGACTATGCATGGTCTGGAGAAAGTGGTCAGAGAGAAAATGTTCTCCCTCCCTCATAATACTAGAGCCCAGTGGGGTCATCCAATGAAGCTGAATGTGTTATGTAAATTTGTATAAATGAGCAGAGATCGTCAACGGTCTGAGATGCATGGGTGACAGCGTGTGCATATACCTAAGTGGCAGGCTTTTACTCTGCATTAGGATCACTGAGACTTAAGACTTAGTAAAATAAGAAAAGCTACTTTATTTACAGAAATGCATAGTAGCTAGGAAAGGCATACCTAGTTCTAACTAACTGAATAAGTTGGAGGCGCAACACCCAGGCTTGGGAGTTGCCCTCATGGCTCAGGAGAGAGAGCAGAGACAAAGGTGTCGCCTCTCTCTTGGACAGTGGAAGAAGAGAAGGAGGGAAAGGGGGGAAGGAGGAGAGGCAGATAAGCTTCCCTTAAGACATATCAGTCTAACAACGGAAGGAAGTCAGAGCATCACAGGTAAAGGTAATCAAGCCTATCCATCTGGAGGACCCGAACTCTACCTCCCTTCTGGAACATCAACAAAAGAACAAACAGGAGTTGCTCTTGCCCCACTTCCAACAGAATGGTGGGAGATTCAAGACAGAGAGACGGAGGCACTTCCTCACGCAGCATACTCTGCGATTTGCTCCCACAAGCTGTAGTGATGGCCACCAGCTTTAACAAAGGATTAGACACATTCATGGAGGATAAAGCTATCCATGGCTACCAGCCAAGACAGCTGTGTTCTGCCTCCACTGTCAGAAGCAGGATGCCCCTTAATGCCAGGTCCTAGGAATCACAGGTGGGGAGAGGTCCTGCTTGTGGGTTTCCCATAATGGTCATCTGGTTGGTTACTGTGAGAAAAGGATGCCTAGCTAGATGGGGCTTTGGTTGACCTAGGAAGGCTCTCCTTATCTTCTTGCTTAAGAGGATAAGCACTCAAATGGACGAGAGCAAAGGTCCATCTCTTCTGCCACCCATCTTCATGCTGTGGCTCACTAGCTGCTTTTGGAGAGTCCACAAGCAGGACTCAAAGGCAGTAGCCTTTTCCCACTGTTGCTTGCCTCCAGCCGGTATTCAGTGGCATACTGATTCCTGTCTTTAAATAGTTAAGGAAAGGCTACTGGAGAGGCTCAGGGTGCAGCCGTATCTCCGTGGCTCCCACAGCCCTGTGTGGCAGGAATCTGCCCACAGTTTTCCTGCATCATTCTTACCCCCTTTACACTTTGACAAGATGAGAGGTGCCTGTCTTGTTGCAGGCATTTGTGACAGTGATAAGCGGTTGACCGCGGAATGCAGCGTCGGCACACATAGTGAAATGGGCAGTGTGTGGTTTGGCCACGTCAGGTGGTGCGCTTGGTGGACATGCAGGTTTCACCACAGGCTTTTTCCTGCTTTTTCTGAGAACGATGGTGCCCTTCACCCTGTTCTTGAAATATTGTACAGGCAGGTTACGATGATAAGATCTGTGTTTCTGGATCAGACCAAAGGTCCATCTTGCCCACCCCATCTCCAACAGTAGCCAGTCATTTCCACCCAGCATCTGTTAATGGGCAATTGACAGCAATTACTTTTCATCTCTGTTAATCGTCATTAGCCTATTTTGTTTGAAAATGAAGTGGATTGCCTTCAAGTTGACCCCAACTTATGGCAACCCTATGAATAGGGTTTTCGTGGTAAGTGGTATTCAGAGGGGGTTTACCATTGCCTCCCTCTGAGGCCGAGGCAGTGACGGGCCCAGGGTCACCCACTGAGCTTCATGGCTGTGTGGGGATTCAAACCCAGGTCTCCCAGGTCGTAGTCCAACGCTATATTGTTTATTTATTTATTTGTTGCATTTATATTCCACCTTTCCTTCAAGGAGCTCAAGGTGACATACATGGTTTTCCTCATCGCCACTTTATCCTCATGGTAACCCTGTGAGGGTAGGTTAGGCTGAGAGACAATGAGTGATGCAAGCTTCATTGCTAAGCAAGGATTTGAACCCAGGCCCTCACCCAGCACCCTGCTGAATCATACTATTCCTCTGTACTCTGTGTAAGCTTTTCATTTCTCACTTCTGCTCAAAAAAGTTTAGTCATTTAATAAGAAGCACTGATGCGCTTCAGATATTAGACTGACCTCTCACATCCAGAGCTCGGCTCTTGGGGAGGGGAGGGGAAGTGAAGTGCCCATTGTTAAGTGACTGAGGTGTGTGTTGTTACAGATCAGGCATGGGATATCTTTGGCCCTCCAGATGTTGGTGAACTACAACCCCCATCATCCCTGGCCATTAGCCATGCTTGCTGGGGCTGATGGGAGTTGTCGTAGCTTGGCAACATCTGGAGGGTCAAAGGTTCCCCACATCTTGGCTGTTTCTGTCCAGGTCTCTAAAAGGGGGGGGGGATTCAAGAGATACCGGGTATCAATTGGGCACTGATCAGGGCAGCTGTCGCTAACCTGGTGTCTTCCAGATGTTTTGGACGATGACTCCGATCAGCCCCAGCCAGCCCGCCCATCCGTGATGGGAGTTGTAGTCAAAAACATCTGCGGCCACCAGGTTGGCTAAGGCTAGATGGGAGGGAACAAATCCCTCTTTCCTAACCAGGTTCCTCTAGGGAGCCCTGTGTGGGCCCCACCCTCTGCTGATGTGGGTTAAGACAGAGTGTAGCCCTTGAACCCCCTCCCCCCTGATTGGATCGTGGGGGGGAGAGGGGGAGATGGATACAGAGAAAGGAAAAGGAAGGCAAAGAAGGACACAGCTGTGGGCAAAGGGTGAGTGAGGGCAGGGCTGCCCTACTGGCTCCTGTTCTGAGCCTCGCAGCCCATCCTTTCACCTTGGTGAAAACAGCCGTTGCCTGGACCCCTTTCCGCCAGCCCGTTCCCCCTCCCTCTTGCTCGGCCCCCTGGAAAAAGGAAGGTTTCCAGTTGCCCATCCCCATTGCAGCTCCCCTCCCCTCCCTGCTGCCTCCCTCTTTCCTGGGAGTTCCCCTCCACGAAACTCCCTCCCACCCATTCTCTCAGTCACACAGAACTAAGCTGGGTTACGAGCATCACAGCATCCTCTGCAAGGAGGCCTCTCCCCCTGTCACCATGGTGACGGGATGCAGAAAGGAGGGGGCTGCCTTGCAGGATGCCTGACAGCAGCAGCCAAGAGGATCAGCCTGTCAGTTACCCCCCTCCCCCCGCTGAATTCCGAGGGCCCAGAGAGGGCTGACTCGCTCCTGGCCAGTGGCGGGGCAAAGATGGCCCCCGACACCTCCGCCAGGTGAGCTCCAGTCAGCCAGGCCCCTTGGCAGGGTCCCCTGGGACTGCGGCAGAGCTTGCCTCTTGGAGCCAGGAGCCAGTCTCGGATCTGGAAGCGCCCCTCTCAGCCCAGCGCCATGGGGGAGAAGTCGGACTACCAGCGGCTGGCCAGTGGGGAAGAAGAGGAGGCGGAAGGGCTTGGGGGTGCCCCGTCCTCTGGCATCACAGACGCCCTGCCTCAGGAACCCGGGCCGGAGATGCTGGCAGTGCCACACCAGAGGGTCAGTATGGCATTGGCAAGGAAGGAGATGCACGAGGGAGAGGGACTCCCCCCCCCCACAGCTGATGGGTGGGAGCTGGGAAAGTATGTGAGGATGGGGAGGCGGGATGGGGTTTCCCTTTCCAGCGGGCTCTGGCACTTTTCAGGGGAAGCTCCAATGCCGCCTCTGCTAGCTGCCTCCGTTTTCAGAAGTACAAGAGGTGCCTGTTGAAGGACCTACTAGGCTTCCAGATCCCCCTGGTAGTGAGGGGAGGGTGCCGCTTTGGTCTGGGGTTTCCAGAGAGGGCCTGTTCGGTCCCCACAGCCATGTTGGAGAGTGACTTCTCCCTTGCTGCCGTTTATTTCTGGAACTCCCTCGCTGCTATTATTATTGTTGTTGTTGTTGTTGTTGTTATCATAGTCAGCCCTTCATCATGAAGTCCCATTGTTGCGGGTGACAACAATGTAAAAAAAAAATCACAATATCAAAAGCCAGTTAAAACAATTTATAAGCCTTCAGGATGTCACCCCCATCCTTCCGTAAAAGACTTTTGTGAACCCTTTTGCTTAATTCCTGGTCCACAATTGAAATTAAATATGTGTGAATGCATTTACTTATATTCCTCCTCTGTTATTCATGCTGTTCCCTTTCCTCTTTTCCCCTACCCTCACAATTATTTAAATTGTATGCTCTTTGGGGTCAGGGGCCTCTCTCCTTTGACTATTACTCTGTAAAGCACTGTGTCTTACTGATGACAGCATATAGATCAGCCTTCCCCAACCTGATGCCCTCCAAGTGATTGGAACTGCGGCTCCCATCAGACCCGGCCAGCACGGTTGGGGAAGGCAGATACAGATATTGATAATATTTATATATCTTTTTTTTGTGGTAGTCCTACTACTGAATTATAGGATTTGTTTATTAAAAATATTGAAAACACATACTTCATCTATACAGATGTTAGAGCGGGCTACTATAATGTAGATACACCATGCAATGAAATTATAAAACAATAACACACCGTTTTAGAATAAACAGAGGCAGCTAAAAACGGGAAGCGGAAGTAGAGGAATAATCTTCTGTCATTTATGTGGTGTTTTTAGAGTGCTCAAATTAGGGCCAAGTTCAAGGTTCTGGTTTTGGTGTACAAAGCCCTATACTGCTTGGGACCAGGATATCTGAAAGACCATCTTACCCCTTATATACCCCAGTCGATCACTGCGCTGTATAGGTGAGGGCCTCCTGCAGATACCATCTTATCAGGAGGTCTGTTCCACACAACATAGAAAGTGGACCTTTAGTGTAGTGGCACCTACCCTTTGGAACTCCCTCCCCTTAAATATCTTTTTGGCGCCCTTTGAAGATCTTCCTCTTTCAACAAGCCTTTTAAGTAGAGACCTTATCCCAGTCTGCATCTGTGCTAGAATTGCTTTTTAAAATGTTTATAAAGATACTTTGTTTTAATATATTTTAAAGTCTGTTTTTAGGATGTTTTAGAATGTTTATAGTGTTTTCATTTGCTGCCCTGGGCTCCTACTAGGAGGAAGGGCGAGATACAAATTTAAAATTTAATAATAATGATAATTATAATAATAATAATTGTATTTACAACTGGATTGCAGCCCTTTAAAATTTGGCAAGTTGTCTAAATGTGGATTGAAAATCAGAAGGACATAAATAGTATTTGGTATACTTGGTTCTGAACCCTGTGCTTGGCCTTTGCAGGGCGCCTTGTGATTCTAACTCTGTTTTGGCAAAGAACAGCGGTAGGTGAGATGCAGCAAGGAGACATGGATGGCAAAAGGGAGGGTGTGCCTGTGTATGTGTGGAGGAGCCACTTGCTAACTTGTTGAATGTAGGAAGCTTCCTGATTGGGAGTCAGATGATTGGTCTGTTCAGGGCTGCCTGCTCTGAGAGGCAGCAGCTGTCTGGCTTCAGAGAGAAGCTTTTCCTAAATGGAAAGCACTCACGTGTGTATGGAAGGGCACAAAAGCAAGACATGGGGGAAAGATCAGATTTGTGGGACCCACATGCCCCTTAACATCCAGGTGTTTGTGTGTATGTGTGTGTGCAACGCCTCAATGTGCAGCATCTCTGCTTAGGGCTGAGCAAGGCCCTTTTCTGAAACCCTGGACAGCTGCCGCCAGTCAGTGTAGTCTAGGGGAATGGGGAACCCCAGGCTTGGGGGCAAAATGTGACCCTCAAGGCCCATGTGACCCTCAAGGCCCCTCTCTCTCTGGCTCTTGGGACTCTGTCCAGGCCATACCTCTCCCTATACATGCCCCTCCCCAGCCCTCACTCTGTGTTTTTTCCCTGGCTGACATTGTCCTTGAACTTTGAATGCTTTTTGCTTGGCAGGATGGAAGATAAAAGGTGTCTCTGTGTGTAGAAGCTAGCCTTCTGCTCATTTACAAAATTTACACTTGTTGCTCCACCCACTTTTTCTTCTGGCTCCGCCTACTGCTGCCACATGGCTCCCTGGAAGGTTGTCTGGAAGGGAGTGTGGCACTCAGCCTAAAAACAGTTCCCCACTCCTGACCTAGACACTGAAACACACAGAGCCTGTTCCCTCTCTAAGTGATGTAAACTGAAGCAAAACAGATTTATCTGTGGCTGCGTATATACCATATATTTAAAGCACATCCCCCCCACTAAGAATCCTGGGAATGGTAGAACTACAGTTCCCAGCATCCTTAACAAACTACAGTTCCCAGGATTCTTTGGGAGGGGGATGTACTTTAAATGTATGGTGTGTTTGCATCCATGTCACATATTTAAAGCATATCTAAAGCACATTGCTTCCCCCAAAGGATCCTGGGAATTGTAGCTTACCCCTCACAGAACTACAGTTCCCAGCATCCTTAACAAACTACAGTTTCCAGGATTCTTTGGGGGAGCTATGTACTTTAAATGTATGGTATGGATAATCTATTCTAGTCAATATTGCCTACTCTGACTGGCAACAGTTCTTCAGAATCTCAGGCAGAGAAGGCTTTTCTCCATCACCTGCTGTCTGATCCTTTTACTGGAGATGGTGGGGACAGGACCTGGGGCTTTCTGTCTGTGAAGGATGTGCTCTGCCGCTGAGCTAAGGCGCCTCTCCCATGCCAGGACTATACCTTGACTTTTCATCCCTTTGGCACCAGGTGCGAGGTTCTTGGGTGCTCTCTCGTAAGAACATAAGAAGACCCTGCTACATCAGGCCAGTGGCCTGTCTAGTCCAACAGCCTGTTCTCACAGCAGCTAACCAGATGCCCCAGTGGGACACCCCCACGCTGGACCTGGGCACAACCGCACTCTCCCCCCCTGTAGTTTCCAGCAGCTGGTATTCGGAAGCATCCTGCCTCGGACTACAGAGGTAGAGCATAGCCATCGTTGGCTTGTAGCCATTGATAGCCTTCTCCTCCATGAATTGGCCTAATCCTCTTTTAATTCCATCCAAGTTGGTGGCCATCACTGCCTCTTGTGGGAGTGAATCCCATAGTTTAACTACGTGCTGTGTGAAGAAGTATTTTCTTTTGTCTGTTCCGGATCTTCCAACATTCAGCTTCAATGGATGTCCACGAGCTCTAGTGTTATGAGAGAGGGAGAAAAACGTCTCTTCCTCTTTCCCCATGCCATGCATAATTTTATACACCTATGCAATTTTATATCCCTAAGAACATAAAGGCGTAAGAAGAGCCTGCTGGATCAGGCCAGTGCCTGATCTCGTCCAGCATCCTGTTCTCACAGTGGCCAGCCAGGTGCCCAGGGAAGCCCACAAGCAGGACCTGAGCGCAAGAGCACTGTCCCATCCTTGTGGTTTCCAGCAACTGGTATTCAGAAGCACACCATCTCTGACCATGAAGGGAGAGCATGGCCATCATGGCTAGTAGCCCCTGGTAGCCTTTTTTCTCCATGAATCTGTATAATCCTCGTTTAAATCCATCCAAATTGGTGGCCATCACTGCCTCCTCTGGGAGAAAAATCCATAGTTTAACAATGTGCTGTGTGAAGGACACAGAGAGCCAGTGTGGTGTAGTGGTTAGAGTGTTGGACTATGACCTGGGAGACCAGGGTTCGAATCCCCACACAGCCATGAAGCTTACTGGGTGACCTTGGGCCAGTCACTACCTCTCAGCCTCAGAGGAAGGCAATGGTAAAACCACCTTTGAATTCTGCTTACCGTGAAAACCCTATTCACAGGGTCGCCATAAGATGGGATCGACTTGAAGGCAGGCCATAAGCCATAAAGGCCATAAGCCATAAAGGCCGTAAGCCATAAGCCTTTTTTCAGTCCTGAGTCTTCCAACATTCAGCTTCACTGGATGTCCACGAGTTCTAGTGTTATGAGAGAGAGAGAGAGAAACTTTTGTCTGTTCACTCTCTCCATGCCATGCATAATTTTATACACTTCTGTCATGTCACCTCTGACTCGCCTTTTCTCTAAACTAAAAAGCCTCAAATGCTGCAACCTTTCCTCACAGGGGAGTCGCTCCATCCCCCCTGATCATTTTGGTTGCCCTTTTCTGAACCTTTTCCAACTCTCCAATATCATTTTTAAGGTGAGGCGACCAGAACTGTGCACAGTATTCCAAATGCAGCCACACCATAGGTTTGTATAATGGCATTATGATACCGGCAGTTTTATTCTCTCACCTGGATGCTGGCAAAACTCAGACCGCTTTTGCTTCAGGGCTAGAGCACAAGAACAAAGGAAGCTGTATTATGTCATGTCAGGTCCATCTAGCTCAATACTGTCTACACTGACTGGCAGGGGCTCTGAAGGATTCCAGGCAGAGTGTCTTTTCCAGCCCTAACCAGAGATGCTGGGGATTGAACCTGGGGCATTCTGCATGCAAAGCAGGTGTTGCGCCACTGAGCTATGCACTGATGACAAGAGAACATTTGGCGCCTTCAGGCTAGGATTTGTGCATAAGTTACAACGCCACATGAGAGCAGGAAAGGTGCAGAATGTCATACTAAACATTTGGTCTAGGAGTTTCCCCAACCCTCTGGAGCAGATTTGGGGGGAGGGTGCAGGGTATGCACAGGGGATGAGAGAGATGGAGGAAAGCTCCATTGTGCAAATGGAAATCCTTACGCAGATGGAGCGAGTTAGAAATAACACCCACAAGCATTAGATAGATAGCAATTAGCCATAAGACAGAATTATCCTGCGGAATTCATTGTCACATGGTGTTGCTCAAGAGTTTGTTATTTTCATTTTAAAGGACCATATAAATATATGGTGGATTTATCTGTCATTGGCCGTCAGAGATGTGATATGTAAAAGGACAACAAAATTCATACCGGGGGGGGGGAAGCACAGCCAAAAGGATTTATAAAAGCCAGTCAGCATGCACAGGTTTAAAAAATTAATCATAAAAGACCTTCCTGAAAGTATATAGACAAATGGAAAGATTTCCAGAAAAAATTCTGATGAGAGGGATCTAGTTCAGCATGTTTATTTTACTTGTATTTAGTAAACAAAGATAAAAAGCATTGAAACCGCCAAGCTTTTGTCATATTTTATTTGCAGTTGGCATCCATTAATTGTTGCTAATGAACTTATGAAATTGAAAATTTTCCACAGAAAATATAGCACTGGAATGTTTTCCACAGAAAATTTTCCACATTTTTCCACATCACTGAATATGTCTTATTGTGCAAGACTACATTAAGCCCGTTTTATTTGGTCTGCCTGTTCCCTCCTGGCCGGCTGCAGCACATGCGTTATCTTCTTCCTTCCATGGGCTCTGTAGCTGTTTTTGCAGGACCTTTTAAAATAACCTACGTACAACCCACACCCTCCGGAGATCCTTTTTATTGTGCACTCATGATGAGGCCTTATCAAATTTACAGATGATACAAAAGGGATAGCCAATATCCTGGAAGACAGAAATAAAATTCAAAGGGATCTTGATAGGCTGGAGCATTGGGCTGAAAACAACAGAATGAAAATTATCAGGGATAAGTGCAAAGTTCTAAACCTAGGAAAAAGAAACCAAAGGCACAGTTATAAGGTGGGGGATACTTGGCTCAGCAATACTACATGGAGAAGGATCTTGGGATTGTTGTTGATCACAAGCTGAACATGAGCCAACAGTGTGATGTGGCTGCAAAAAAACCAAATGCTATTTTAGGCTGCATTAACAGAAGTATAGTTTCCAAATCACGTGAATTACTAATTCTGCTCTATTCAGTACCTGTTAAGTGTCATCTTGAGTACTGCATCCAGTTCTGCACAGCACACTTTAGAAAGGATACAGACAAACTAGAACAGGTTCAGAAGAGGGCAACAAGTATGATCAGGGGACTGGAAGCAAAGCCTTGTGAGGAGAGGGTGAAAGAACTTTAGCCTTGAAAAGAGAAGACTGAGGGAAGATATGATAGCACTCTTCAAGTACTTGAAAGGCTGTCCCACAGAGGAGGGCCAGGATCTCTTCTCGATCGTCCCAGAGTGCAGGACATGGAATAATGGGCTCAAGTTGCATGAAGCCAGATTTCGACTGGACATCAGGAAAAATGTCCTAACTGTTAGAGCCATATGACAATGGAACCAATTACCTAGAGAGGTAGTGGGCTCTCCGACACTGGAGGCATTCAAGGGGCAGCTGGACAGCCATCTGTCGGGAATGCTTTGATTTGGATTCCTGCCTTGAGCAGGGGGTTGGACTCGATGGCCTTATAGGCCCCTTGCAACTCTACTATTCTACGATATCTGGGCAATTGTACCTGATCTGACTTTCAGTTCTTTTTGCCCTTGAAAGCGTTTTTGGGTGGACATACTGCTCCATTTGCAAGCAGCACATGACGTGTAGTTTCTCTCTGAGATTCTGTAACTTTTCATACACTAATGTTTGGGGGGCGGAGTTGTCCTGCTCTTGTTGTGCTGTAGCGCAAGAGTGCCCCTCCTGATGGCAATAATACGGTAACATTCAAGAAGCTTTGCAGAACAGCTAACAGTGCAGAATGATGCGTGGATGGCCCAGTATAAATCCACCACTAATGCACCATTGTTGTGTCGATGACATGTTGCAAAGTACACCTACGAAACCGAAACCGCAGGGCTGGTCTGGATGGACCTTTGGTTTAACTGAGTATATGGCAGGTTCCTATGCTCAGTGCAGAGTCAAAAGACTTGTGTACATACCTTTGGCCATCTCAGCTGACTTACAGAAGAGCGCAGAACCAGCGTGGATATGAGGGCTGGTTAGTCCTGATTGCCTTAAAAGTGTAAATAGATCAAGTGGGGGTGAACAGGATGGTTCAGATTCCAAACAGGTTAATAATTGGAGGGGGAGGGGGAGAGGGAAGAGCTGGGATGCTGAGCAGGGCATCGAAGAGAGAAAGTATTTTTGGATAGGGTCAGGTGCAGGTTAGTTAGCGTATTAATCTAAAACGGAGGTGTAGGTGTGTGTCTGTGTGTGTTGGGGGGGTGTTCTTTGCTTTCCATGTTTCTCAAAGGGCTCGTTTTTAAAGCCTATCTCTGTCAAAATGTGGCAGATAGCTGTATTTGGCGTTGAGAGAGTATGTTCCTGTGGCTCAGATTGGTTGATGGTGGAAGTGGCTTGGCCCTAGCACCAGACAAGGTGGAGCGTTGGCTTCAGGCGGCTGAGACTTGTGTCACCAGTCAGGGTGGCAGTCTGGGAGACAAACAGATCTGACCCTGAGGGCACCACCCATGTGCTGTTGTTGCTCTGCTCCTGGTCATTTGATTAGGGGCTTGGGCAAGAGAACTTCCTGGTAGCTCATGGCCCATGTTAATTAGTGGGAGGGAGGGTCCCATCTTGCCTATTTCACCTTGGGCAAGTCCTGGTCGATTTGGCAGCCCCAAGGCTTGTTTGCATATTCCCCCGCCACCCCCCCATCAGAATGTGGCTCAGCTGACTTGCGCAATTTGGAAGGAGGAATTTGCTCTGCACGGACCTTTTCTGCAAAATGATTGTAGTGGGTGCATGGGGGTCTTCATTGTGTAGGCTGCTACTAACCTCTCTTTGCGGCTGGCGTGTGGATAAGGGGTCTGCTTTTGGTGGTGGTCGTGGTGGGTAGGCTAGATGACATCTTGATTCTGTGATTCTACAGTTTAGAGGAAAATTATTTTATCCATTCGTTCATTTTGCAAATTTATGAACCGCTTCACAGCCTGAGGCCATCAAAGTGGTTTATAAGACGAAAATAAGAAAAAATGCAAATAATACAGTTACAACCATTTCTACAAACTCTTAAGAACAGAAATAAAAAACATTCCTACAAATGAAAAACAATATTAATATTATATTATTTTATATAATGTATTATACATTATAGTAGTAATATTAACATTAATATTTTTATTATTTATATTTATTAGTCACTTTCCTTGCAAAGCAACCCAAAGCAACTCACAATATTAAGATGAAAACCAATTACAACAAACCCATTAAAACAACAAACACAATACAACAATTTAAAAACAGATCAGTACAAGTAAAGACAAGTCTTTCAAGGCCTGCCACATTAAAAGAGGCCATTGATAACTAAAGCCCTTCCAATTAAGGGCCAAAAGGCTGGGTAAAAAGGAAGGCTTTTGCCTGGTGTGCAAAAATAGATAGCTATGGTGCCAGGTGTTCCTTCCTGGGGGAGAGTATTCCACAAATGGGAAGCCACCACTGAAAAGGTCTGTTCTCCTGTTGCCACCCTCTGCACCTCCCTCAGAGGGGCACATGGAGAAGGGCCTCAGATGAAGAACACAGGGTTCGGATTGGTTCATGTGTGGAGAGGTGGTCTTTGGGGCTTTGGGGTCCTGAGCCACATAAGGCTTTATAGGTCAAAACCAGCACTTTAAATTGTGACCGGAACCTAACTGGTAGCCAGTTCAGTTGAGCCAGAATAGGTGTTATAAATTCTGACTGCCCTATGCCAGTTAACAATCTGGCTGCTGGATTGTGTCCCAGATGCAGTTTCTGAGCCATCTTCAAAGGCAGCCCCATGTATAATGCATTGCAGTAATCCAACCTAGTAATCCAAACTATTCCTACAGATGTACAATTAATATTTCATAAACAACTGGGTCGCACACCTCAGGGAAAGCTTTCTTAAACAAAAATGTCTTCGGTAGGCGGGCGCCTAAACATGCCGCTTGCCACCTGCCTAATTTCAGGTGACAACTGATTCCAGAGGGCTGGAGCTACAACACTAAAAGCCCAGTTTCTAGTACAAACTAAGCTCACCTCTGGGGCATGCGATACTCTCAGCAGTGCTCCATCTGAGGAGCGTGGAGAAAGTTGTTCCAGGCTGGGAATGCTTGTCCAAATAAGCCTCTTCCAGCTGCTGTGGTGGAGGAGGAAATCCATAAACAGGGCTGTGAGTGATTTCCACAGCACAGAATTTGCCCTTGTGAGAATGTTGTTTAAAACAAGCAAGTTCCTAGCCCTTATGGCTGCCAGCAAAGGTAGGTTTGGAAATGAGTGAGCAATCCCTGTTGAAATCTTGGAAACAAAAAACAGGGCAGTGGGGAGATGAGTAGGCTTTGCAGGGGTGGGGCTGCAGGGCCTTGGGTACTTCTCTGCTTTTTCTCATGACTAGCAAAGGTAAGATAAATTATGCCAGGAGGTGAGCCCTGTAAAAAGAAAAGAAAGTTGGCTACCTTATAATTCTCAAGATGGGTCAAGTCTGTCCTTGACCTCTGCCAGGAAATTCTCGCTAGAACTGGAACAGAAAGACTGGGCATCCCCCGAAGGCCTTTGGCTGTGCCTGGCAGTGCCTGGGAAGCATCACCCGCTTACCCACCCCGTAGCTTAGGCCTACAGCGAATGCAAATCAGGTCACAGCTAATTGTAGCCACATGTGCCATTTAGCACGCCTTGTCCTTATGTAATTGGGTACTGAGTAACTCTTGCTCATTCTCAGGAACGCTGCACTTGCGTGGGTTTTCCTTTGCAAGTTCCGAATTGACGACCTTGGAATGGGATTTGGCATTCTGACCATTTCAGATTCTCAAAATGTTGAGAGCAGATTTCTAGCTCTTACAATAATTATGGTAAGCTAGGTGAAGATCATCGCAACACCCTTTCTCTCCCTTGCTTTCATAAAAGAATAAACTCCATCCATGATGCATTAAAAAAAAAAAAAGCTTCCTTTGACCGCTCTGCCCATAATTTAAAGAATTGGTAACCATTATGAGTGGCAGGGCAACCCTGAAAAAGAATCTGCAGATTGTAACATGGTTTTTGTTGTTGTGTAAATTTGTATATCTTTTAGCAGACAAGTCAGCAGTCTGAGCCGCGTGTGTGCCAGTGTGTGCGTTTACCTAAGAAAGCAGGCTTTTACCTTGCATTGAGATCACTGAGACTTAAGACTTGGTAAAATAAGAAAAGCTACTTTATTTATAGAAATACATAGTAGATAGAAAGGCATGTCTAGTTCTAACTAACTAAGTTGGAGGCTCAACGCCCAGACGTGGCTATTGCCCTCATGGCTCAAGAGGGAGAGAGCAGAGACAAAGGTGTCTCCTCTCTCTCGGACAGTCGAAGAAGAGAAGAGGGAAAGGGTGGAAGGAGGAGGGACAGATAAGCTTCCCTAAGCGCATCAGTGTGCAATGGAAGGAAGTCAGTCAGAGCATCACAGGTAGAGTTAGTCAAGCCTATCCATCTGGAGGACCCTAACTCTATCTCCCTTCTGGAACATAAGTAAAAGAACAAAACAGGAGTTGCTCTTGCCCCACTTCCAACAGTTTTTAATTACAGAGTATGATGCTGACTGTCTTTTAAAGCCACTCCAGGCTGGCGTTTTCCCCCCACATTGTCTCATTGATGCGATAATAGAGCATAGTAATAGATTTGTGCTGGGCTGTCCATACACTTTTCTCCTTTATTAGTTGTTCTGCGACGCTTCCCCGATCTTACTGCATTATTGCTGTCTGGAGGGTCATTCGCGCAACAACAGCGGGGCAACACCCACCCACCCCAGGAACCTTGGTGGTATAAAAAGTCACAGGATTTCAACAGGAAGTGATGGGACATGCACCCACTGGAAACAAAGCAGTATGTTGGCCCTGACACTTTTGCAGGTGCGAACAGCAGGGCTGTGGAGTCGGTACGCCAAACCTTCGACTCCGACTCCAACTCCGACTCCTCTATTTTTCTACTGTCCGACTCCGACTTCTACTCCACCCAAAATTGCTTCTAACTCCACAGCCCTAGAAAGGGCTGTAAATGTCTTTTTAAATTGGAAGCTCTCATAGGAGCATTTTTATCGCTGCCTGAATATGCGCTGATCTTGGCATCACAGCATTTGTCTTCATCTGGGTCCTGTGTCATACACTGACACACAAAATGTTTTCCATCTTGAGTTATGGTGAAATGCTCAAATACAGCTGACCATGGGAAGCTTCTTTGACATTTTGAATTTATATTTTTAAAAAATTGTCAATCAAAATTTATTTTAAAGCTGGAGTCGGTACATTTCTACCGACTCCGACTCCACCCAAAATGGCTTCCGACTCCACGACTCCGACTCCACAGCCCTGGCAAACGGTACTGAAAGAGGGATTGTGTATAACCGTCCCATGCTATCATGAATGCACAATAAATAAGAAGGCTGTCTGAAGGGGCCCTTAGTTCTGATTAATTCTTCCCAAGGACATCTCATCTACTCCTGGTTGAAAATCTTGAGCCCCTCACAAGGCTGATGGTAAATAGACGCTCCTCTCCTCTCTCCCCGCCCTCCTTCGTTCCTGGTGGGAGTCAGAAGCAGCAGGGCATTTGTGATGTATCCGAGAGAGGCCAAGGAACACAGGCAGCTGCCATATAGTCAGTCAGAACATCGGTCCATCTAGCTCTGTATCGCCTACTCTGACTGGCAGCATTTCTGCAGGGTTTCGCGCGGTGAGTCTCATCCCAGCCCTACCTGGAGATGACATTGGGGGTTGATCCTGGGACCTTCTGCATGCAAAGCAGATGCTCTCCCCACTGAGGCATGGGGACTCATGCCAAGGACTGTTTCTGAAGGCATAGTAGGGGCAAAACGATAGGTTGGAATCAGGACCTGCTCTGCTCAGTTCACTGGCGCTAACTCAGTTACCCAGTCCTGTTTAGAACCAGTTCTGGGGCTCATCCCTGGTGAATTCTGGCTGAAATTAAACCCTGCTTGAAGAATCCTTTTCCCTCTTCCTCTCTGAGGCACTGGAAACTGCAAATAATTAGGGGTGTGTGTGCAACTGAGTCGTGGCATGAATTCAGGGCAGATGCAAAAGAGTACATCTTTGCACGGCACATCATTCAGTGATCGAATTTGCTGCCGCAAGATGCGGCGGCGGCGGCCTCTGGCTTGAAAATGGGATTAGACTAATTTACAATGGTGGAGGAGTCTAGGAACAGCTCCTTGATACATGAAGCCTTCACATTCAGTACAAGCATGGATGATCCTGAGTCGGGCCATGGGCTCACGCAGGACTCCAGTTCGTTGGGGCTGGCGGCATTTTTCCCGTGGGCTGCGGCTCAGTGGAAAGCAGAGAATGTACTTCCATGCATAAGGTCCCAGGTTCAGTCTGTGGCATCTGGGCCAGGCCTCTGTCGGAAACCCTGGGCAGCCGCTGCCCGTCAGGGTAGTCTGGTGATGGGGAACCAGATGCTGTCCTCGAGGCCTCTCTGCCTGGCCCTTGAAACTCTTCCCAGGCCACCCCTCCCCTGCCCAACCCCCCCCTCTCCCAAGGCCTCATCCCTCACCGGCTTTCCTTCACACCTTCCTGGAGTGTCTTGGCCAGGCTGCAATGTGTCCTTGAACTCTGATCGTGGTTCTTCCTTTCCTAGACAAAACATGTGTGGGTAGAAAGTAGCCCACTGGACAAAGGTACAATCGCTCTGGCCCTGCTTGCCACTGCCACGGGTACCCTGCGTGGAAGGCTGGACTCAGGTCCCTCATCAATAATACGGGAGATTAATCATCAATATGCTTATATCTGTCAAGAAGCTAAAAAGGCTTTCCTTAAGCTCACATGTTAAGGTGCTTCCTGCCTTACTGTACAGGAAAATAGGGAAATGGCAAGCTGTGCCAGCCAGCTCCTGGAAAACGGAAGTTGTGGTTAGAGAAAGATTTCCCATCTGTTTAGGAATATTTCGAACGGGTATGAACTCAAATCAGTAAGAATGAGTACCTGCAGTCATCACATGCTCTGAAAACCCCTCCTCGCTCCTATGTCAATCTCCATATATGGTAATCTTGCTGATGCTTTGCCATATTTTTATAACTGTGTGTGCCTGTATCACAGGCGGAGAGAGACGTTCTCCTGTGTGCAGGCAACTCTCTCTCTTGCGGTACATCAGTGCTTTCTTTATTGCAATAAACTTGTCCAGTTGCCTGCTTCTCCTACATTTTATTGCTGACGTTATTTTCTTTCCGCACCTGGAAGGCTGCCCAGAAGGGAATGTGGCCCCTGCGGGCGAAAATGGTTCTCCATCCTTGGTGTAAACAACATTGAACCAAATGGGCCAGTGGTCAGGCTCCCTGTAGACACGGAGGTGTGTCTCAGAGTTTCAAGCAGAGAGTCTTTCCAGCTCTGCTACCTGAGGTTCCTTTTTAATGGAGGGTGTTGGAAATTGGACCTGAGAGCTACTGGCAACAAAGCACGGAGTGATGGAGATACAGCAGCAGAGCCCTCTTGTCTTTGTATTTTGCTTGTGGTCTTCCTAGGATGGGCCCTCCAGCTCCCATAATTCCTGGCCACTGGCCATGCTTGCTAAGGCTTGTGGGAGTTGTCGCTCAGCAACATCTGGAGGGCCAAAGATTCCCCGCCCCTGTCCTAGAAGCATCCAAATAGCCGTTGGCCAGAGCAAATGGGATTGTTGGTCTGATCCAGCACAGTGCCTCTTACATTCCTAGTCCCATTCTGAGGTCAAGAAGGAATCCCTCACTCAGTCTTAAATTGGCTCGGGAACAGAAGAGAGAGTCAGGGGGTGACCATCTCCAGCTGCTTGTGGCTTGGCTCGCTGTCTTGAGCCATCTGTAGCTTTCCCCTTCCCAGGCATCTGGTTGCACCTGCTGTTTTTATTTCAGCCTGCTGTGACCTGCGTTGCACTTCCTTCTCGACAAAAGTGTGACTGCAAGCCTGAATTTTGCTGGAGAAGCCACAGCCAAGCACTGGCTGCAAGAATTATTATTATTTTGCAATTGGTTTTGTTGTTGTTTTTACATGCAGCAAAAATCCGTGCTTTTGCAAAGGTTCACATGTGCCGGTTCAAACAGGGCTTTTTATGCCTTTTTACTGCCTTGAAAGTATAGGAATTTGGCCAAGCGGATTGGTAAACAGGAAGGCCAGCCAGCCCCCCTGGAGCTTGCTCCCTGCAAACTGGTGATCCTATCCCTCATTACATCTCTCTACAGAGAAAATGTTTAGCTCCAGATCCAGCCGGCTGTTCTCCTTTGGGATGTGCTGGAAGAAAAGAAAGCAGTGTTAAGAAGCCAGGGCACCGCTAAGGTCACACTGTTTTCTCCCCGCTTGGAAGAGAGACAAGCTTGTAGTGCAGACGGAATCTTCCTATTCCTCCCCCACACCCTCTCAGCCATCTGTCAGGTGCACAGGCTGGGAAGCATTCTAGGAAGTGCTCTGCCCCATCCCCAGCAGGCCTAAGTGAGCTTCGGAGCAGGATGAGACCCTTCCCACACAGTTCCCAGCGGCAAGGCTCAGGAGGTTTCTGCGCTTGGTTAAAAGCTGGGGAGAGCTGCTTTGGACAGGAGGTGACTTCACTCTTTTCTGCAGCCCTGATGGCTTTTGCGTCTCCGGCTGAGGGTCCCGGGTGGCCAGGAGAGAGATCTGGGCCAACCACAGCAGAACTGCCCTGTGAAACTTGTGTCAGCCTTTTTCCAGATCTGCTATCAAAGGATCCCCAGGAAATAGTGGGTTTTGTTGCAGAGAACATGCCCCTATTTGGCATTTCCTTGTCCTCCAGGCTCAAATTAGAGGCGTGCCTATACAATGTAGTGCTACTACAGGAAGGAAAACAACAACACTGAATTTTTGCATCAACCCAAATTCTACATTAAGAAAGGCATTAACTGTGTCAATTACAGAAATTCAGCATGCTTCTGCATTTGGGCCTGCTTTCCATCATTCAATCTGCAGTGCCTAATGTGAACTAGCACAAAGTTATGCCGGGCACTGAAGCTGGTGGATCCCTGGCGATCCTGCTCTACTTCCCTGTGGCTTTCAAGGTTCCAACAGGCCTCACATTTGGTCTTTCCAGTCTCTTTTTGCAGCCGAAAGAACCAGAAACTTGCTTCTGTGAAAGCATGTGAAAGATGAAACTTTTGCCCATTACAAAATTCGGAGTTCTGTACAGTTAAATTCTCGAGCAGATCCATTGAACACAACAGACTTAAGTCATGTCCTTTGATTTCGATGGATCTAATCTGAGTATGGATCCAACCCTCTGTGTAGAATCTGTCAGTCATTGAGCCTTCTAAATGAAGAGGGCCTGAGTGCTCAAAGCCTTTTATTATTGGACAGGTGAATATAGGAAGCTGCCGTCCAGAGCTTGGAAAAGTTACTTTTTTGAACTACAACTCCCATCAGCCCAATCCAGTGGCCATGCTGGCTGGGACTGATGGGAGTTGTAGTTCAAAAAAGTAACTTTTCCAAGCTCTGTGTATACCACATCAGACCACTGGTCCATGTAGCTTAGTACTGCGTACTCTGACTGGCAGCCGTTCTTCAGAATCTTGGTCAGAAGTCTTTCACATCATGTGCTCCCTGCTCCTTAAAACGACAACAACGAGATGCCAGCCAGTGAAGCTGGTTCTATCTGTACGTGCACTGAATTATGATCTCTCCCACAGAGGGATGGGTGCTTTAGCAGGGAATAACCTACTCCGTCAAACGCAAGACATGGCCTAAGTGTGAATGTTTTATGTTGGCTGGATGATAGACCAGCATTTAAGAGAACTGGAATGCAAAACTGTCATGGAGGCCACTCAGACTTCCTGATTTGTGGCCTGTTCTTCTTATGTACCCATCCCCAGGGGATCTAGTTATGTTGCTGAAGGACTAGCCATGTTACAAAGCTGTAAACAGCATGGTGCTCAAGAACTTGAAGGAACAGTTCTCCCAGTACGTGTCAGCCCAACCACTGAGATTACTGGGGGGGGGGAGACCCTTCTTAGGAGTTGAGGAGTCCCAAGGGACTGCGATATTCAGTCACGTGTGATGTGCAAGCAGTGTGGGAAGGATTGTAGCTCATTGGCAGAGCATCTGCTCTGCATGCAGAAGGCCCTAGGTTCAATCCCTAGCATCTCCAAGTAGGACTGAAAATGGTTGGAAGTGGGGCAAGAGCAACTCCTGCTTGGGTTCTTATGTTTGTATTCCAGAAGGAAGATAGAGTTGGGGTCCTCCAGCTGGCTAGGCTTGCCTCCCTTTGCCTGTGCTCTTCTCTACCTAACTTCCTTCCAATGTAAACTGATATGCTCAGGGAAGCTGACCTGCCCTTCCTTCCGTTGTCTTCTTTGAATGTCCTAGGAAAGGAGACATCTCTGTCTTTGCTATCTCTCCTGAGCCATGAGGGCAACTCCCATGTCTGGGCGTTGTGCCTCCAACTTAGTTAGAACTAGGTATGCCTTTCCTATCTACTATGCATTTTTAGAAATAAAGTAACTTTTCTGATTTTACTAAATCTGAAGTCTCAGTGATCCTAATGCAGGGTATGGCACAGTGGGGAGGAGAGCCTGGCTGGGAGTCCAGAGTCTGTGAGTTCAAATCCCCGCTTGTGTCTCCTGGGCGTGAAGGGCCAGCTAAAGATCACCCCACAGTGAGTGGCTCAGGGGTTATGTGCCCTGCCACCTGTTCAGCCGTGGGCAAGCTGCAGAGTCCCAAGGAGCCCAGCTGCCCCCCAGCTGGCAGTTGTGGACAAGGAAGGGGCTGGCTTGTGCAGCTGTGGCAAGCTGAGCAGGCCCTCGCCAGCTGGGGAGGACTAGCCTCAAAGGGAGGCAATGGTCAACCCCCTCTGAATACTGCTTACCATGAATACCTTATTCATAGGGTCGCCATAAGTCGGGATTGACTTGAAGGCAGTCCATTTCCATTTTAAGTCTCAGTGAACTAAATGCAGGGTAAACCTGCCACTTGGGTAAATGCACAGAGTTACTCTGCGTATTTCCGTAACAAAAATGTCCCTTGCCTGGTACCCTGGAGCATCTCTGCTAGTCAGCATAGACACTACTGAGATAGATGGACCAATGATCTGGCTTGGAAGCTTCCTATGGTCTGTGTCCAAAAAAGCATAGCAAGCTGCTTCAGTCAGACGATTGGTCCATTCAAGTCAGTGATGTCTGCGCTGGCTAGCAGCAGCTGTCCAGGATTTCAGACAGATGACATTCCCAGGTCTACCTGGAGATGCTGCCAGGGATTGAACTCTGGACCTTCTCCATGCAAAGCTAATGCTCTACCACTGAACTGCGACCCTTCCCCGAATGTTCAAATGTTGTAGGAACCCGGTGTTCCCCAGGATGCTCTCTGGCCAGCAAGGCCTGAGCAGAGGGGCAAAGGAGAGCCTGAGAAGTGATTTGAAATCCCAGGCAGAGGCCCACAGGAAATTGTCTCTCCAGCCCGCAGTTAATCTGACCTCTTGGCAGCCGGTCAAAACAGCGTTCCCGGCGAATACCATAGAGTCTCTGTTCCAGGCTAGCGGGCAGGCGAGGCCAGGAGAGATTCCCTAGGGACCAAGCAGAGAGAAGGAAAAGGGAGGAGAGGATAAAGAAAACAAGCACTGGCGCTCACAGGCACCAGTCTCAACAGTGTCCTGTTGTGGAATGCAGCATGACAACAGCTCTCCAGTCCTGGCTGTCGAGATGATCCCAAATCCCAAACGTGGCAGGATTACGCTAACTTCTGGATGCCGGAAGGTTGGCGACTCTGACGCCTGAACGGGCTTTTGCTGCCTCCTGCTTGTATTGGGAGCTGCACACTGAGATTTTAGGGATGAGGGGTCTTCGACTTGGCTGCCTGCAACCTTTGGTGTGAAGGCTGTGCTCGCCTTTCTTGAGGAGCCAAGTTTGTGGAGACATCGAGGCAGCATGGGGCTTGCAAAACTGCTGGATGGGTCAGCAGCAGTCGGCTCCCTGGGATCCTGTCAAGACTCGTCATCCAGGATGGAGTTCATGCGGATCCCTCCTTGATCCACATCTCTGGGTGTGCGTGGTGCCTCCTGAAGACATTTTGGGGTCCTGGACTTCTGGATGGGCTGCCTCTTTCCCCTTCCAGTGGCTCCAGCCTTGGTCGGATTGCCCAGCTGTGGCACTTCCGTGGTTTGAGGGACTTTCGGTAGCTGCTGCTGATAGCCAAAAGATCCTGCCACAGTCTCTGTGAAGCTTCCCTGCTTTCGCTTTTATGTTGTGGGTCCCTTTCCAAAAGGGGAACCAGTCAGATCAACTTCCTCTCTGTGTAGCAGAGATGCGCCGCTTTGAGGCTTTGCGCCGCACCTTCCCATTTCTGGCCCGCTTCTGCGTGTACACGGTAAGAGAGTGCAACCTGCATGTCCACTTGCATGCCGTGCCTCATCTCCCTATCGGTGTCTCTCCTCCTGCTGCCTTTTATTGAGCATGCAACTTGGCTAGCTTACTAGAGCCATTCTCTTTTGCTCTGTAAACACCATTCTGCAGCCCACCTGCCCTCTGCCTCTGCTGCGCTATTGTGGCCGGGATTACGAAGGTTCATCCCTGGGAAGCTGGAGGTTGGTTTAGAGCAGGGATGGGGAACCTGTGGCCCTCCAGCACTCCAATGCCCATTATCTTCAGCCAGCAGGGCCTATAGCCCAGCAACATCTGGAGGGCATAAGGTTAGCTACCTTGGTCTAGAGCACCTCAGGAGAAAACATAATCCACATAGAAGCAATGCCATAGACAGTTTTAGAGTCTGGGGAGCCTCTTGAAGTGCAAGTAAAAATGACCTGTGTCTGTGCATCTTCACATGCAGCTGATCCAACCAGGTGCCTTTTGACTTGACACACTTGCATAAACACTGCAGCAGTGTTGTTCAGTAGATAGCGTGTCAGAAACTGATGAAGTAAAAACTGGCTTTTAAATCCTTTCTCAGCCATAAACTCACTGAATTGCTTCTTGCAAGTTGCTTTCCAAGGACCTCTGTTTCCCATCCCCGTAGTGGGAAAAACAGTGAACTGAGGTTATCATACTTTGGACACATCATGAGAAGACATGATTCACTAGAAAAGACAATAATGCTGGGAAAAACAGAAGGGAGTAGAAAAAGAGGAAGGCCAAACAAGAGATGGATTGATTCCACAAAGGAAGCCACAGACCTGAACTTACAAGATCTGAGCAGGGTGGTTCATGACAGATGCTGTTGGAGGCCGCTGATTCATAGGGTCGCCATAAGTCGTAATTGAAGGCATATAACAACAACAATATTGAAGTGGTTGCTCATTGCAATCCTTCTGTGCTGTTCCAAGTCCCAGCCTTTCATTCTCCTGAATATTATTGGCAAACATTTGCTTTTTGCTACATGCCAGCTTCTAAACCCCTTTGGGGCTCCTTTTGGGAGGAACGGTGGGATATAAATATAATAAATTTATTTAATAATTAAATGTAAAATGATGCATAATAAACTTTTTTCCCTGTTGCTTGTGCTCTGAGAAGTAAATGACAAAACTGTAACCTTAAAGACATATAAAAGGAGTGAAAATATAAAAGAAACAAGCTAAAGGAGTAACCTTTTAAAAATGTAAATAATACTTAGCCTTTATATTATGCTTTCGAGTGTTCAAAATTATTCACATTTATTTCTTTTAATACAGCCCTGTAAGGTAGGCTGGTGTCATTGTTGCCATAATGGACATTTTGGAGGGGCTGGGGTGGGCTTTCCTAAGGCTGCTGTTGAGCTCAATGTGTAAATCCAGGGCTCCCATAGCTCACTGCAATCCTGTATATGTCTGCTCAGATGTACACCCTATTGATTTCAGTTGGATTTACTTCCAGGTATGTGTGCATAGGATTGCAGCTGTCAACGTTGTACATGGGAGCAAGTCCCACTGAAACCAGTTGGGCTTACTTCTGAGTAGACACATGTCTGGGGCTGCACTGTCTTGTAGTTAGCTGTTGCTATTACAGCTGTCATGGAACCAACCAGACGGAGAAGTTAACTTGCTTAGCTCAGTGGGAGTCAGCACACCTGCTTTGCATGCAGAAGGTCCTGGGTTCAATCCTGGACAGCATCTCTAGGTAGGCCTGGGAAAGACCCCTTGCCTGAACCCTGGAGAGCCTCTGCCAGTCAGTGTAGACAATATTGAGCAAGAGCCTGACTCAGTATAAGGCAGCCTCCTGTGTTCCAGAACAGCGGTTGCCACATTCCAGCTTTGGGTGAGCTTTGCAATATAGGAAAATAATCCCACAGGGACCCGGGAGGACATTTGTTTATTTTTAATATGGCCAGATGTTATCCCGACTCAAACGGTTCATGTCCAGAAACTGGGACTCTCCTTTGCCTCCCCACCGTCTTCACGGAACGGCCGTCCACTTCGCCCACCAGATGCGGCCCTCTGTATTTTTAACCCAGGCTCCACCACAAAGAATCTGTATTGTCGCACTGCAGCCTAACATGGCTCTAGCCCAAGAATACCAAGGCAGAGTCTCCTTCCCCATGCCGCACGCAGAGTTCCTGGACTCTCCGTCTGTGGAGGCAGAAGGAAGAAAAGGACCGGGTGATTCACGGGCAAGCCGGGCGGGCAGGAGAGCGGGGGAAAGCATTGGGGAGGCTAGAGAAGGCACAGAGAACTGCAAACACACCAGCAATTGCTTTCTCTAGGATGCCCTCTCCTCTTTGATCCTTTTGCATTTCACAGATTTGCTCTGTTGCAATCTTCTCGGGGCCTGCTCTTTCTCCACAGGATGCTGGACTAGAGGCGCTTCCAGGCTGTTGTTGTTTTCTCGTGGGATTCAATGACATGCTGGCAAATTCAGGTTGCCGCAATTAAAGTGGATTTGGCACTTGTGCACCACAAACCTGTTCCCCCTAATCCAGTGTTTTGCAGTAAGGAAAGTTATGGGGGAAATGCAGCTTAAAGTGGCTGGTGGAATGGAGGAAAGCAGTGGGACACGGTTATCCCTGGAGGTAAACTATATTGGTATCACTAGAAGCTAAAATGATGAAACTGAGGTTATGATACTTTGGACACATCATGAGAAGACATGATTCATTAGAAAAGATAATAATGCTGGGAAAAACAGAAGGGAGTAGAAAAAGAGGAAGGCGAAACAAGAGATGGATCGATTCCATAAAGGAAGCCACAGACCTGAACTTACAAGATCTGAACAGGGTAGTTCATGACAGATGCTCTTGGAGGTCACTGATTCATAGGGTCGCCATAAGTCGTAGTCGACTTGGAGGCACATAACAACAACAAACTATATTGGAAGGATGGAGAAGAATGTATTGGAAGTGGTGTCACTCTATATGTGAAAGAGAGCATTGAATCCACCAAGCTAGAAACCCTAAAAGAGGCAGATTCTTCCATAGAATCGTTGTGGGTGGTGGTACCAGGCCCCAAGAGTCATTTTGTACTGGGGACGTTCTACCATTCCCCTGGTCAAAATGCTCAGGGAGATCTTGAGATGAGAAATGAAATCAAGGAAGCATCCAAACTAGGAAATGTTGTAGTAATGGGTGACTTTAACTACCCTGACATCGACTGACTACGTATGTGTTCCAGTCACGACAAAGAAGCAAAATTTCTAGATATCCTAAATGACTGTGTCCTAGAACAATTTGTCATGGAAGTGACTAGAGAGGCAATGACCCTGGACTTAAATCTTAAGTGGCATCTGGGACCTGGTGCGAGATGTAAGTGTTGACCAGTTGGGATCGGCAACCATAGTGTTATTAAATTAAACATGCATGTAAATAGCCAGTTGCCAAGAAAATCCAGCACGATCACATTTGACTTCAAAAGAGGAAACTTCCCCAAAATGAGGGGATTGGTTAAAAGAAAGTTAAAAGGCAAAGTTGATAGGGTCAAGTCACTCCAAAATTATTATTATTATTATTATTATTATTATTATTATTATTTATTAAATTTCTATACCGCCCCATAGCTGAAGCTCTCTGGGCAGTTTACAACATAAAAATCAATATACAATATATAATATACAATTCATATTTGGTACAATTAAAAGGAAAAACAATACATCACATTTTAAATAAAAAGTAAACAATAAATCTCAATATACATAACATAATAACAGAATAAATAAAACAAACCAAACATAGCAATTATAAAAATACCTAAAAAATATTCTCCAACATCCCATTGTGCTTCTCCCCCACCTAATCCCATCTTCCATAACCAATAGCACTATAGACATTTCTTCCATTGTCATCTTTCTCCAAAACATCCCCAAGACGACTCCAAGTGCTTGGGAGTTATTTAAAAACAGAACACTAGAAGCTCAACTGGAGTGTATACTGCAGATCAGAAAATGTGCCACCAGGGCCAAGAGGACAGTGGCGTGGTTAACAAGCAGTCAAAGAAGCTACCAGAGGCAAGAAGGTTTCCTTCAAAACATGGAAGGCAATAAGGGATGCTAAAAAAGAATTTGAGGAGCACATTGCTAAAAACATAAAAACCAACGACAAAAAATTCTTTAAAGCAGAATTGTTGAATTACATTCAAAGCAGGAGACTGTCTAGGGAGGCGATTTGATCCTTGGATGACAAGGGAGTCAAGGGTGTGCTAAAGCAGGATAAGGAGATTGCAAAGAAGCTGAATGAATTATTTGCATCTGTCTTCACAGCAGAAGATATAGGGCAGATCCCTGTGCCCGAACCAACTTTTGCAGGAAGGGAATTTGAGGAACTGAGGCAAATAGTGGTGACGAGACATGATGTTTTAGACTTAATAGAAAGTATTAAAAATGCCGAGTCTGGATGGCATCCACCCAAGAGTTTTGAAACTCAAATATGAAATTGCTGATCTTCTAACAAAAATATGTAACTTGTCCCACAGATCCGCCTCCATATCTGAGGACTGGAAAGTCGCCAATCTTTAAAAAGGGATCCAGTGGGGATCCTGGAAATTACAGTCTGGTTAGCCTAACGTCTGTGCCTGGAAAACTGGTAATGTTAAAGATAAAATAACCAAGCATATAAAAGAGCAAGCCTTGCTGAAGCAGAGCCAGCATGGCTTCTGCAAGGGAAAGTCCTGTCTCATTAATCTATTTGAGTTCTTTGAGAGTGTCAACAAGCATATAGACAGAGGTGATCCAGTGGACATAGTGTACTTAGACTTTCAAAAAGCTTTCAACAAGCTACTCAAAAAGTCTCCTGGATAAGCTTAGCAGTCATGGAATAAGTGGAGAGGTCCTCTTGTGGACCAGGAACTGGCTTGGAAACAGAAAGCAGACAGTAGGAATAAATGGACAGTTCTCCCAACGGAGGGATGTAGAAAGTGGAGTCCCCCAAGGATCAATATTGGGATCTGTGCTTTTTAATTTGTTCATCAATGATGGGGTGAGCAGTGAAGTGGCCAGGTTGCTGATGATACTAAATTGTTCACGGTAGCTGAAACGAAAAGGGATTGTGAAGAGCTCCAAAAGGACCTCTCCAAAGTGAGTGAATGGGCGGTAAAATGGCAAATGCAGTTCAATGTGAGCAAGTGTAAAGTGAGGTTATGTAGGGGCAAAAAAAATCTAAATTTCACATATATGCTCATGGGGTCTGAACTGGCAGTGACTGACCAGGAGTGAGACCTTGGGTTTGTAGTGGATAGCTCGATGAAGATTTTAACCCAGTGTGCAGCAGTTGTGAAAAAGGCAAATTCCATGCTGGGGATAATTAGGAAAGGTATTGAAAATAAAACTGCCAACATCAAAATGCTATTATGCAAATCTGTGGTGAGACCGCATTGGAATAATCCATACAGTTCTGGTCATCTTGCCTCAAAAAGGATATTGTACAGTTGCCCTTTGGAAAAGGACAACCAAAATGATCAAGATGAAGCGACTCCCCTATGAGGAAAGGTTGCAGCATTTGGGGCTTTTTAGTTTAGAGAAAAGGAGAGTCAGAGGTGACATGACAGAAGTGCGTAAGATGATGCATGGCATGGAGAAAGTGGATAGAGAAAAGTTCTCCCTCTGTCAGCACTAGAACTCGTGGACATTCAGTGAAGCTGAATGCTGTTAGATTCAGGACAGACAAAAGAAAGTACTTCTTCACGCATTGCATAGTTAAAATTATGGAATTCATTCCCACAGGAGGCGGTGATGGCCACCAACTTGGATGGCTTTAAAAGAGAATTAGACAGATTCATGGAGTAGCCACAATGGTTACGCTCTGCCTCTACAGGCAGGAGCAGTATGCTTCTGAATACCAAGTTGCTAGAAGCCACAGGAGGGGAGAGTGCCCTTGCCCTCAGGTTGTGCTTTTGTGTTTCCCTTGGGCATCTGGTTGGACAGGATGCTGAAGTAGATGAGCCACTGGCCTGATCCAGCAGGCTCTTACGTTCTTTTGCACTGGAAAGCGTGGGATAATGCTTGACACAGTATAGTCTTAACCTCCCTGCAAACAGATTGGAATGAATGGTCATTGAACAGCTGCCATCGCCTCACCTTCTTGCAAACTTTCTCCAAGTCAGGAGGAATGCTCAGTAAACAGGTCTGGAAGCGATTTCGGTATGCCTTTTGGTCTGATCCAACTGGTTTACTCTTACATTACGGCTTTCAGGCCTTTAGCGGGACTTTTAAAACTGCAGGCCAGTCTGTAGCACAATGGGACTTAACACCCGAGTAAGCCTCACTCAGAAGGAAATGGCTGCTGCTGAAAGATGTTTTGGGTCTGGCTCACATGTATATCAGCGTCCCTCAATTACCCAGCCCTTGATTTCCTCACAGTGGGCCCTGCAGAAACGTTTGGCTTGCAGTGAGACAAAGCAGTTTGCAAGTCCTGTCTGGAGGTATTCTCATTCACATGCGCAAGTCCTCATTTGGGACTATGGCCCTCCCATGGTAACCACCCACGGCTGAATTGCTGAGAGTTGATAGGAGACCCAAATTTCCCTCTTAGAGCTACAGTTCTCAGAGTTCCCTGGGAAGAGGGATTAACCATTAAACCCCTCTGGGAATTGTCGCTCGATCAAGGGAATAGCACCCTTAACAAGCTAGCTTCCCAGAATTCTTTGGGGGAAACCATGCCGGACCAAAGTGGTATGATACTGCTTTAAATGGGGCAGATGGGGCCTAACTGATTTACGTTGTCAGAGATTTTTGTAAGCCACAGTCAGCTGATGCCAACATAAGCAGCTAGTCTTTAAAATGCCCCAAGAACCATCTATTTGTGTTAGCTGTGACCAACTCAGGCTGTGCACTTACCAAGGAGTTAACCCCACTGAGCCCAGTGGGACTTACTTCTGAGTAAATGTGCCTAGCAGTGCACTCTATGCCTCTGGCGTTTCTCTCGGAATAGCAGCACTTGAGAGAATAACCTCTGTATCCTCATTGTGTCAAGAAGCTATTGGGGAACAAGAGACGTCTTTGGGAACAAGTGTTGGGTGGGAAGGGCTCTTTGCACCAGCAGGCCAAGTGAGTGCAGCTGGGTGTTTAAAGTGAAACAAATGCCGTTTTTCAAAATCAGGGCCAGATGTTTAACTGGGAGGGCCATTCAGCAATGATTGGACAGTGAGCCAAGAACGAAGGAAGGCCTTCATTGCTCAGCTTGCAGATCAAGACCAGATGGCCTTTTTAAAAAAGAGAGGAGGGCTCCACAAAGGAAAATCCCATAAAAAATGAAATATTGTCTAAGAGCACAAGTGTATTTGTGGACCTTAAAGCTACAGCATGCGTCTGTACCAGGACAGTCAAAATTCTTTCAAATGGTGTACCCTTATTATTTATTTATTTGATTTGATTTATATTCCACCCTTCCTCCTAGTAGGAGCCCAGGGCGGCAAACAAAAGCACTAAAAACCCTCTAAAACATCATAAAAACAGACTTTAAAATGTATTACAAAACATCCTTAAAAACATATTAAAAACAAAACATCTTTAAAAACATCTTTTTTAAAATAAAGCTTAAAAACATCTTTTAAAAAAAGCTTTAAAAACATATTAAAAGCAATTCCATCACAGACTCAGACTGGCATAAGGTCTCTACTTAAAAGGCTTGTTCAAAGAGGAAGGTCATTGCAAACAGAAACCTGAGCTCTCTACTTGAAATCAAATGTACTATGATCATTTTTAAAAAATGCTAAGAATTATTCATCCCCCCCCCAGTGTAGCCATCTAGAACAGTATAAAATTGGAAGAATTAGAAAAGGCCAAAATAGCTGATTGGTGGAGCACCTCCTTTGCATGCAGAAGGCCCCAGCTTCAATCCCTGGCAGCATCTCCAGGGAGGGCTGAGAAAGACGGCCTGGAGAGCTGCTGCCTTCCAGTGTAGACAGTATTGAGCTAGGTGGACCAATGGTCTGACTCATTGTAAGGCAGCTTGCTATGTTCTTTGTGTTTTGTTTTTAGGAACTGGGTTTCTTAAAGAGAAAAATTTTCATTTTTAAACATCTGAAGACATTAAATGCTTTGAAGGGAGGCAATGGAGTGGAGGCCCCTCTCTGCATAGGGGAAGGGTGGGCTGGCCTTTGTAGCCCACAGGACGTGGTGTCACTTCCAGGCCTCAGCTAGGCCTGGCTCTGCTTGATGCAAGGCAAGGAGGAAGGAGGTCCGTCTCAAGTCTTTGTTCCCTGCTGCAACCCACAGCGCGCCTGTTCTCTGTGGTGCTGCCCACGTTTGCCGGAGTTGCATTGCCCTGGTGGCTTCCTACAGCGAGGCTGCTGGCTGTTTGCGGAGGGTGGCGTGAGGCTTGTCCGCCTGTTCACGCAGGTACAGGCTCTCTCTGCACAAGTGTCTGTGTCAAAGAGTGTGCAGTTGGCGATTTATACAACTCAGCTATGCGGATATGCAGACTGTATACTCCTGGAATGTAATGGGTGGATGCCTCTGTTGTGCACCCCTTAATAACAATAATAATTATTAGCTACTTGTTGCCAGTGTAGCGTAGTGGTTAAGGTGTTGGACTATGACCCGGGAGACCAGGGTTCGAATCCCCACACAGCCCTGAAGCTCAGTGGGTGACCTTGGGCCAGTCACTGCCTTTCAGCCTCAAAGGAAGGCAATGGGAAACCCCCTCTGAATGCCGCTTACCATGAAAACCCTATTCATAGGGTCGCCATAAGTCGGGATTGACCTGAAGGCAGTCCATTTCCATGTTGTTACCTGAAGGTCTCCAAGCGACTTACAACATTTAAAATGGCTGAGCGACCGTTTTCTGGGGTAGCCTCTGCTGTAGAGAACTTGTGTCATTAAGGTGCTCGTTCTTTGTGTTTTCATTTTTTAAGTAAGAAAACCCAGGGGTGTTTTGCTTGTTTGTTTTGTAAAAAATGAGGTGTCGGTAGTCCTATTTCGATAACAGTGCCATGGGTACCGGCAGAAAAAATGGAGTGGCAGTACCCCATAATGTCGCAAAAGAAGCACTGAGAAAACGTTCCGGGGTTTGTTTTGATTAATTTGTTAATAGAGTTATATCTTGCTTCTTACTCACAAGGATTTGCAAGGCAGACAACAATATTGTAACAATAAAACCATCAATATAAATCCATCAACGTGATCGATGTAAGGTAGAGACAGATGAAATGAAACTACCTCTCTTGTTCAGTAGTCGCGGTAAGCACCATCAATCCCCATGAAAAGGTTGGAGGTAGAAAAGTGACTGTTTTAGCTGGCTGGCTTCTGAAGGCCCTCAAAGAGGGGGCCTGGTGAATGGCAGAGGGAGGGAATGCCGTAGGCAAGCTGCCACAACTGAAAAGGCCCTGTTCCTCGTTGTCAGCCACCTCTCCACAGAAGTTGAGAGCCCAGGGGAAGACCGCAATAGTTGGGCACATTTGTTATAGAAGACTCTTCAGGTGCTTATTCGTTTGGTGCCGCACAGATATTCTTTCTTCCTCCTTCCATGTTTCTTTTCAAAAAAGTTACTAAAATGACACTTTTATATTTATTTATTTATTTGATTTTTTAAAAGCGTTTTTATCCTATTCTTTAGCCAGAAAGACTCTCATACTAGCTTACACATCTTTAAAAAAAAAGCCCATGCCCTCAGGCATATACTCTAAAAAAAGACATGACATGAAAGGAAAAAGGGATGGGCAGGGAAAAGGAAAAGAAGCAAACTTGGGCACCAGATTGTTAATGTTACATATACACATATAGTATGTGTACAGAGTTGGCTGCAAATCAGGATGCTCTACGAACTCGCTAGGTTGCCTTAGTCTGAAATCTTGAAACTGGAGTAAGCCCCGTTGAACTCAATAGGACTTGCTTCTACATATAGGATTAGCCTGTCAGGCAGTCTGTGCTCCCTCTTGGTCCATCTATATTGTAGATTTTACAATGAGGGGATAAAAGTAGTGAAGTAGCCTTACAGGGTTGTTGTAATGATTACGGCAAGGCAGTGTCTGCGAAGCGCTTTGAACACTTGAAATCATTGTGGAAATGCTAAGCATTTTAAAACCTGTTAGACTGTTCCTTCTGCGTGCATTAATTGACTGAGTGGTGATGGTAGGGGACTTCTTAAATAATTATATTGTTGGATGAAACAGTACTAATCCTGGTTGCAAGAAAGAGGAATGTTAACTCTGAAAGCGTAGGGGGTGTGTGTGTTTGGATCTAGGGCCTGAAGATGCTTTTTCAGATATAGGTCAGGTTGACTATTGTTCCTGTACAGCTTCTCCCATCCCCCCTTCATCCCCTGTAATCCCACCCTCTCCCCTCCACCCCCACAGTCCTCCCTGACCTGTGTTTATATTTCTTGCCTGCCCTCTGCCACCATCGGTTCCCTTCCAGACAGTCTGCAGAGAGACCTCAACATTGTGATTTGCTCCCAGGCAGCACCGTTCCCACCCTTTTACTCTCGACTGCAGCCTGTGGGTCTTCCCAATGCAAAATCCAGACTTCTTTGGGCCTCAGATCTTCCCAGCCCCCAACCTTGCTGGCAGCCTCTGGGTGACCGTGATGCGAGTGTGGAATCGTTCAGAGGGAGAACAGAAGGCCTCTCTGTCACCCACACGTGCCTCTGGGGTGCTGGGAAGCGGGCCAGGAGACCCATTACTGTCAATTAGACAGCGCTAGGGGCGAACGAGGGTTCAGCTGCCTCCTGGGAAAGTTGAGGGCCTCCTCTCTATTCAACCCAGTGCTTGCGACACGCAAAGCCCCGCCATGGGGCGATGGGTGGGGGGGAGATGCTTGGAGGAGGTAGAGGAGGAGGAACCTTGACTGTGTAAGGGGTTGTTTGCAGCATACCCAAAGAAGCCACATCAAAATGCCTTATTGCAGGCACTGTGGACCCTCCTCCCAGCCCCAGCCCTGGACAAAGCCGTGCTCTGTTTAAATGATTAACTTCCACACCAAACGGGTGTTTTCACGTCCGGATTGCCTTTGTATCTCACCAATCGAAGCAGCTAGGAACGTAGGAAGATGCCTTGCAATCAGTCAGCCCTTAGTAGTGTCTGCACTGACTTGGCAGTGACTCTCCGGGACGTCAGGCAGGGGTCAAGCCCGGCCTGGAGATGCTGCCAGTGTTGAACCTGGGTCCTTGTGTGTGCGAGGAGATGCTCTGTGCCACGGAGCTGTGGCTCTTCCCGCAGAGTATGTTCAGAACTAAGTGTGCTCACTGCTCAGTGGCACCAGAAGCCCAAGAATATTTTTATTATATTTTATTTGAGGCGGTGAAAAGAAAACTTTGGGTGTGGGTGTGGGTGTGGGTGGGTGTGGGTGTGGGTGTGGGGGGGAATGGGGTGGTGAACCTACAACTCTCCCTGCCACTCTCCCTTTTTGGTATGTTATGAGCCATGCACCATCCATGCATCCCCTTTTGTCAGGACGAGACTCTGTGCTTGTGTGTAACAAGCGGCTCTTTTAACAGCAGCATCTTATGCATCCCCGCAATCATTGCTTTGTTGTTGTTATATGCCTTCAAGTAGATTGCGACTTATGGCAACCCTGTGAATCCTTTGGATATATTCATAGGGTTTTCATGATAAGAGGTATTCAGAAGTGGTTTTACCATTGCCTTCCTCTAAGCCTACGGCACCCGGTATTCCCAGGCAGTCTCCCATCCAAGTACTAACCAGGCCTGACCCTGCTTAGCTTCCGAGATCAGATGAGATCGGGTGTGTTCAGGGTAGTATGGCCGTAGGCAGTCATTGCTTATATAGCACTAAATATGCATTGATATGAAACCAGGGAAATCTAGAGCAGGTTTATATTTCTGTCCCTTGTTACATTTATATCCAGCCCTTCCTCCTTCAGAGAGCCAGTGTGGTGTGGTGGTTAAGGTGTTGGACTACGACCTGGGAGACCAGGTTTCGAATCCCTACCCAGCCATCAAGCTCACTGGGTGACCTTGGGCCAGTCACTGCCTCTCAGCCTCAGAGGGAGGCAATGGTCAACCTACTCTGAACACCACTTACCATGAAAACCCTATTTGTAGGGTCGCCATGAGTCGGAATCGACTTGAAGGCAGTACATTTACATTTTCTTCCTCCTTCTGCGCGCCTTCTCTTCTTGAAGTCCTCTGGGGTCGGAGGTGGAGGCTTGGCGAGGCTAATGAGCTGCAACAGGAATAGCAAATATGGGCTCTCAGTTCCCATCTGCCCCAGCCAGCGTGGCCAGTGGGCAGGGATGATAGCTCATTCCCTCGGACAAAGGGTTGGCCAAGGGGGAGCAACTTCCAGCTCTCTGTGGCACTGCGAAAAACCACAGGTCAACACAACGAGAGGTTTGCTAGCTGAGGAACCATCTGTCAACAAGATGCTTTTAGCAAGCCCGCAGGCAAGGCATCAAAGCAACCCGTATTTTGCCTCCAGCAACTGGTTTTCAGGCGGTGAACTGCCTTTGAAGAAGGAGGTTCCGCATTTAGCGATCATGGCTAAATAGACGTTGACAGATTTGCTTCCTTCCCCCAATTTTACTTCCTGTTTAAAAGCATCTAATGTAGCGGTCATTGCCAAATCTGGTGGCAGCGATTACAACTTAACTAGATAGTGCATGGAACAGTATTTTTTCATTGTAAACAACCTGCTGCTGTCATACAGTTTCGCCGAGTTATTGTTCATCATCATCATCATCATCATCTCCTACCTTTCCTCTCAAGGAATTCAGGGTGGCATACATGGTTCTCTCCCTCCTCATTTTCATCCTCACAACAACCCTGTGAGGTAGGTTAGACCGAGAGACTGTGACTGGCTCAAAGTCACCCAGGGAGCTTCATGGCTTAGTGGGGAATTTGCACCCTGGTTTCCCAGGTCCTAGTCCACACTGGCTTTCAGCATCAAGTTAACTCCCAACAGCATTGTTTGTGTGGATGCACCATGATTCCCAAAGGACCTGAGCAAATGGGTTTGCTTTGGGTTCAACGTGGCGCTGGGCAAAGTGCCCCGGACTGTGGAGGACCCTGGCAGGCCTGCCTGGCTGCAGCAGGCAGCTAGGTCTAAACATGTAAATGTGCTGCCTTGAAGTTGATTCCAACTTATGGCGACCCTATGAATAGGTTTTCATGAGGCTGAGAGGCAGTGACTGGCCCAAGGTCACCCAGTGAGCTTCATGGCTCTGTGGGGATTTGAACCCTGGTCTCCCAGGTCGTAGTCCAGCACCTTAACCACTACACCACAGCTAGGTCTAGCCACCCTTAAAGTTTCCCATAACTGCTCAGAGTGATGCGAGGTCAGGGTCATTGTGGAGAAACTGGAATGTTGGTGGGACCAACTATCTCATGCTGCTTCGAACACTGGACCAGGGGAAAAAATCAAAGGAGGGTTATCTGGACAGGAATTGCAGACTGTAAGGTCCTTGGAGCAGGGACATTTTAATTATAACTGTAGAGCAGCCTTTGCCAACTTGGTGCCCTTGAGATGTTGTTCTTTTTTCTTTCTTTTTCTCCTTTCTTTTTCCACAGTCTGGTTGTTATAAATTGGGATTCATGTGTATTTCTTCTGCTGGCTGGTTGGCTGCAGTGGGAGGGGGAATTGCGTACTGCCCCATAATGAGAGATGGGAGGGAGGATATACGAACATAAGGAGAGCCTGCTAGATCAGGCCAAAGGGTGCCCATCTAGTCCAGCACCCTGTTCTCATAGTGGCCAACCAGATGCCCATTATGGGAAGCCCTCAAGCAGGACCTGAGTGCAACGGCACCCTCCCTTCCGGTGCTTTCAGCAGCTGGTAGTCAGAAGCATGCTGCGTCTGACTATGGTGGAAGAGCACAGCCATCATGGGTAGTCCTATGAATTTCTCCATGCATTTGTTTAATCCTCTTTTAAAGCCATCCAAGTCGCTGGCCGTCCCTGCCTCTAGTGGGAGTGAGTTCCATAGCTTAATTCATGCACTGCATGAAGAAGTACTTCTGTCTATCCTGAATCTTAGACACTCAAGATGAGAGGGTGTGTGTGAGAGAGACCTGGTGGATCCTTTATCTGTTTTTTCGATGCAGGGTTGAGTGGCATTCTTAACACACATCTGATGATGTGTGACTGATGATGGATATTTTGAGGGTTTTTTAAAATAAATTGTACACTGTTTATCGATTATCAATACCTCGGCACAGTCATTAACCAAAATGGAGACAATAGTCAAGAAATCAGAAGAAGGCTAGGACTGGGGAGGGCAGCTATGAGAGAACTAGAAAAGGTCCTGAAATGCAAAGATGTATCACTGAACACCAAAAGTTAGGATCATTCAGACCATGGTATTCCCGATCTCTATATATGGATGTCAAAGTTGGACAATGAATAAGCGGGTAAGAGAAAAATCAACTCATTTGAAATGTGGTGCTGGAGGAGAGCTTTGCGCATACCATGGACTGCGAAAAAGACAAATAATTGGGTGTTAGAACAAATTAAACCAGAACTGTCACTAGAAGCTAAAATGATGAAACTGAGGTTATCCTACTTTGGACACATCATGAGAAGACACGATTCACTAGAAAAGACCATAATGCTGGGAAAAACAGAAGGGAGTAGAAAAAGAGGAAGGCCAAACAAGAGATGGATTGATTCCATAAAGGAAGCCACAGACCTGAACTTACAAGATCTGAACAGGGTGGTTCATGACAGATGCTCTTGGAGGTCACAGATTCAGAGGGTTGCCATAAGTCGAAATCGACTTGAAGGCACATAACAACAACAAACACTGTTTATATTGATTTATTGTATTGTAATTGTATATTTCCTTTCTATTGAAATGATGTTCACTACTTTGGAGGCCTTTGGTCCAAAAAATGGTACCTAAATAAAAGGCTGCAGCTCGCGGTGGTCGAGCAGTCACTTTGAACGCAGAGGGGCCATGGAAAGACCCCTGTCTGAATCTCTGGACAGCCCCTGCCAATCAATGTAGACAATACTGAGCCAGGTGGGCCAATGGTTTGACTCAGTATAAGGCAGATTTCTATGTTCCTGCGTTGGCTCTCCAAACTTAAAACTCTTCCTGGGCCTGCCTGCATCCCATCCACCCCCCGTGCATGTAAGAAATTACAGTGGGGAGAGGGGAGGGCGCTGATTGCTTCCTAAAACCTTGTCCAAGGCACAGCTGAACCCTTGCCTGCCTAACATGGTTGCATTCCGGTTCCTTGCAGAAGCTGAACTGCGGCATGCAGGCAGATGAAGGCACGGACTGGCTGCTGGAGCTGTTAACTGAGGTCCAGCTGCAACAGTACTTCCTGCGGATCCGCGACGACCTCAATGTCACGCGCCTGTCACACTTTGAATATGTCAAGAACGAGGATCTGGAGAAGATTGGCATGGGAAGGCCTGGTGAGTGTGCCTTGCCGCTCGTCCTTCCTCCACAAGCAATTTTTATGGAATCAGAAGCAAAAGCGAAGGGGGGCGTTTAGGGACCCTCCAGCCATCCTTTCTACTGCACATTTTGTGACAATTTGTGCTCGTGATGCTATCAGAGAGGTTATACACAATCCCACTCGCGACCATTTCGAGGTGGTCGGTCATACTGCATTTGTTCCAGTGCGTGTCCTTTAGATTCCTGCTGAAATTCTGTAACCTTTCATACCCGCAAATGTTCCAGGATTTTATTGCTGTTGTCGTTCCACTTTTGTTGCGCTATTGTGCAAGAGATCCCCTCCAAATAATGCAGTTACACTGGAGAAGCTTCACAGAAAAACTAAGAAAACAGAATGGTGTGTGGACAGTCTAGTATAAATCCACGATTAATGTGCTATTATTGCATCAGTGACGTGTTGCAGGATACCCCCCCCCCGCAAAAAAAGAAAGTCTGGAGGGGCCCTTACTCCAGAAGACAGCTGATTTTCTTCTTTCACAGCTGACAGTTAACTTTTTACTAGAATCTCTGCTGTCCACCAATGTGTGTTAAATATGTAATGCGCAAGTGTATAGGATAGTTTCCCTGTTAAGGTGTAAATATCTTGTGGTAAGTAATCCTGAGCAGGTATTACTACTTTTAGAATTAAGGTCATCTAAAGAAAAAAAGTACTTATTTTGAAAGAGCCGGCCCTGAACAGTACCCCCCCCCACACACACTGTTTTTTCTCCTTATCCCTAAACAATCACCCGCAATTCAGAACTTTACATGAAGCCCAGCTAGGAATGTCCTAGCAATCCTTTAAGGGACAAAACAGACACCACACACAAATGTGTGTAATGAAGCCTTGCAGTTTATCATGTGTGAGCTTTCTAAAAAAATGAAAAACAAGCCTGGTGAGGCTATGAGTTTGAGTGGCAGAAGAGAGACGGAAAGGGGGTGCTTAACCCTTTTCCTTCCAGCCATCTTCCTGCTGGTTTACTCCCGCCTTCCCCCATCCCTCAAGCTCCTCCTTTACCAGAGTTCTAGATCTGTGTCTGCAAATCTGGAACTTTGGGGTTGTTTTAAGTGGGAAGCTGACCAGCGTGGAATAGGCTAAAGATAACCACTCGAGTCAGCTGCTCCTCTACTCAAAACAAGAGCCTCCTTGGCTGGTTTTCTTGTATGAAGAACAAGCAAGGCTATATTGCAGACTTTTGCATGTAACTTGTGCTTTGCCTCTTGGTTTTGGAACTGGGTGGATTTGAGAACACTGAGGCTCTTTCAGCCCCACAATTCTGTAAATACTTAAGGAATCATCTGCCCACAATGAAGCATCCAGTCTGAGGATGATTTCCTTGTGGGGCAGTGCAGGTGATGGGGGTGGGGGAAGAATACTTGGGGAATGGACAAGTCCCTCTCCCCACTGAGGGACCACCATACTTTTTGCTTTTGCAGGTCAGAGGCGCCTCTGGGAGGCAGTCAAGAGGAGGAAGGCCGTATGCAAGCGGAAATCCTGGATGAGCAAGGTACGAGCTGAATGCATGTTGGCTAGAAACGTGCTGAGGTTTTAAAGCAGTCTTAAAAATTCCCACCAGTCAATTGTTTCTTTCGGGCCAACTCAGAAAGGTGTGGGAGGCACGTTACCAGTCCCCCATTGTTGCTTTGTGTAAAACAAACTAAAACGCGGCTGCGGGAGACTGTAAATTTGATTAGAGTGCCGGAAGAGGGAAGGAGGGGGCTCAAGCGCCTGCTGTGGACAATTTTTTGTCCGCCCCCATCACCCCAGCTGCATCAGGAGGCTGAACCCACATCACATCTCATCTAGCTTGGGCCTCGTTAGGAGTCACATTCCATGCTTTGTGGCGTCCTCTGTTAATTTGCTTATTTATTACTTTAAAAGATCCAGGCCCTGGCATTCTGCCAAGGGCCTCTTAAGGTGGGATACCGTACAAAATGTAAAACTATTATAGAAATAAAACACAAAGAAAGCCAGACTTAAATCATCAATGATAAAACAAACGAACACACCAGCGGTAAGAACAGATGGAACCATGAACGGTGATCTCTTGCCAAAAAGCTTGGGAGGACAGAGCAAGGAAATAATCAGAGCACCATGATGGAAAGAGCAATCCAAGGAGAAAGCAGGCAGAAGTATGGAGCGGGGTCAACTTAAATACATATATCCTTTTTAAAAAAATTTATTTTTAAGAAGAAAAAAATCTAAAAGCAAGATTGAGGAAAGCCATATAAGGACAAAAGCATGGATAAAGATGAAGGCAAACGAAATAGCAAATATATTTATTTACTTATTATTTTATTTATATCTGACCCTTCTTCCCAGCAGGAGCCCAGGGTGGCAAACAGAAGTGCTGAAAACACTTTAAAACGTCATAAAAACAGACCTTAAAATACATTAAAACAAAACAAAGTTAAAAACATTTTTCAAAAAAAAGCTTTAAAAACATCTTTTAAAAAAGGGTTAAAAACATTATTAAAAAACATATTAACAAGCATTTCTAACACCAACACAGACTGGGATAGGTCTGAACTTAAAAGGCTTGTTGAAAGAGGAAAGCCTTAATAGAATCATAGAATTGGAAGGGGCCTTGTAGGCCATCGAGTCCAACCCCCTGCTCATAGCAGGAAATCCACAGCTAGAGAATCTCCCGCAGACAGCCGTCCAGCCTCTGCTTCAAGACATCCAGCGAAGGGGATCCCACCACCTCCCTAGGCAGTCGGTTCCATTGCCCAACTGCCCTTACTGTCAAGAAGTTCCTTCTAATGTCCAATCTGAATCTACGCTCCTGCAACTTATAACCATTAGACCTAGTCCTACCCTCTGGGGCAGCAGAGAACAAATCTGTACCCTCCTCTATGTGACAGCCCTTCAGGTACTTAAAGAGTACAATCATGTCACCCCTCGGCCTTCTCTTCACCAGACGGAACATGCCAAGTTCCTTCAACCTTTCCTCATAAGACTTGTTCTCCATACCGGCTATCATCCACGTCGCCCTCTTCTGAACCCGCTCTAACTTGTCTATATCTTTCTTAAAATGAGGCACCCAGAACTGAACGCAGTATTCCAGATGAGGCCTGACCAATGCAGAATATAGTGGGACTATTACTTCCCTCGACCTGGAAACTATAGCTCTGTTTATGCAGCCCAAAACCGCACCAAAAAGGTGCCTTCAAAAAGGCACCAAAAAGATAGCAGATGACGCCTGCCTAATATTTAATGGGAGGGAATTCCACAGGGTAGGTGCTGCCACACTAAAGGTCCGCTTCCTATGTTGTGCGGAACGGACCTCTTGATAAGATGGTATCTGCAGGAGGCCCTCACCTGCAGAGCGCAGTGATTGACTGGGTATATAAGGGGTAAGACGGCCTTTCAGGTATCCTGGTCCCGAGCTCTCTCTCTCTCTCTCTTATATCTCTCTCTATCTCTCTATCTGTCTATCTTATCTCTCTCTCTCTCTCTCTCTGTCTCTCAGATCAGGAAGCAAAAGAAACGGCAGTCTGTTCAACCACACTGCCCCAAACATCTCCCCTGAAGAGCCACCTCAGAGGTGTATTGAGCCTCCCCTGTCGGATAATATAATAATAAATAAATTTAATTTATGTGTCGCCTATCTGGCCATTGGCCACTCTAGGCGACGTACATGTAAATAATTAGAACACAATACAATAAAATACAATAATACAATGTGAAAACAATACAGCAGCGAGAACAGTACTAGTACAGGGTTAGAGGCGTTTCAGTCATAACAGTTAACCCTCCCCGGAAATCCCAAAGGCCTGTTGAAAGAGCCAGGTCTTTAAGGCTTTACGGAATACATTTAGGGAAGAGGCGTGCCGGAGATCTTGTGGGAGGGAGTTCCAGAGGGTGGGGGCCGCCACTGAAAATGCCCTCTCTCTAGTTCCCGCCAATCTAGCTGTTTTTGTCGGCGGGATTGAGAGAAGGCCTTGAGTGGCTGATCTTGTCGGGCGGCATAATTGGTGGCGTTGAAGGCGCTCCGTGAGATAAACTGGGCCGAAACCGTATAGGGATTTAAAGGTCAATACCAACACCTTGAATTGGGCTCGGAAAACAACTGGAAGCCAGTGTAGGTCGAACAACACTGGTGTGATGTGATCTCGGCGGCGACTATTCGAAAGTAATCGAGCCGCCGCGTTTTGTATAAGTTGTAATTTCTGGACCGTTTTCAAGGGTAACCCCATGTAGAGCGCATTACAGTAATCCAATCAAGAGATGATCAGGGCGTGTACTACTAGTGGGAGCTGATGAACAGGAAGGTAGGGTTGCAGTCTTCGTATGAGGTGTAGTTGATACCAGGCTGCCCGGCTCACTGCCAAAATCTGAGCCTCCGTGGACAGCCTGGAATCAAGTACAACCCCAAGGCTGCGGAGCTGGTCCTTCAGGGGCAAACTCACCCCATTGAACTTCAGGTGAACATCTCCCAACCTTCTCTTGTCCCCCACGAGTAGCAGTACTGTCGGAGGCAGTATACCTTTGAATGCCCATTCCTGGAAATTGCAAGTGATAGAGTGCCATTGCGCTCGTGTCCTGTTTGCGGGCTTCCTTAGCTGGCCACGGCCTGAGCAGGATTGTGGACTAGATGGGTCCCCTTTGGCCTGGTCCATCTACAGGGCTCTCCTTAGGTTCTCCTGCCTTGACCAGATGGCAAAGTGAACTTAACATGGGGCAGGGTGGGGAGGGCATCCCTTAACGTAGGTGCCGCAACTGGCCCTTATCATGGCTAACAGACATTTCTTACTAAAGTTCTGGCACGTGCTTACCTATTTGCACATCAAGAATGGGAGGGCAGAATGCTTTAGCAGGGCTGTAGTTCAGTGGCAGAGTATCTGATTTGCATTCAGATGATCTCAGGTTCAATCCTCGGCATCTCCAGATAGGGAGAGACCCTATCCTGAAAGCCTGGAATGCTGCTGCCAGTCAGTGCAGACAACACTGAACTAGATGGACCAATGGTCTGAGCCAGCATGAGGCAGCGTCCTATGTTCCTAGACGTCCGTAAGCATAACTGTGTTTGGCCGGGATTGATGGGAGTTGTTGTCCAAAACATCTGGAAGGCACCAAGGGGAGAGACGGAAAGAACTGGGCATGTTTAGCCTGGAGAAAAGAAGACTGAGGGGAGATATGATAGCACTCTTCAAGTACACGAAAGGTTGTCACACAGAGGAGGGCCGGGATCTCTTCTCACTCATCCCAGAGTGCAGGACACAGAATAATGGGCTCAAGTTGCAGGAAGCCAGATTTCGACTGAACATCAGGAAAAACTTCCTAACTGTTAGGGCCATACGACAATGGAACCAATTACCTAGAGAGGTAGCGGGCTCTCCGACACTGGAGGCATTCAAGAGGCAGCTGGACAGCCATCTGTCAGGAATGCTTTGATTTGGATTCCTGCATTGAGCAGGGGGTTGAACTCGATGGCCTTGTAGGCCCCTTCAAACTCTACTATTCTATGATCCTATGAATGCTTTGATTTGTATTCCTGCGTTGAGCAGGGGGTTGGACTTGATGGCCTTATAGGCCCCTTCCAACTCTATTATTCTACGATTCTATGATAAGCTGGGGAAGCCTGCTTTAAAATTCTCCCAACCTAACCGGTGTGACATCCATCTTCCCTTGCCAATCTTTTCTCTAGCATACATGCATTGTTTATGGAGCACTTTGTGGGTGTTGAGTGGGAGCAGGATCATTAGTTGCCCCCAAAGTATTTCTCCTGAAGCTTGCAGGGCTTGTAGGGTTAGTCGAGGGCGGTCTGCTGCTGACTGTTCTCCAGATAGCAACTTTTGGGCAAATGCACCTAGGGCATTACAGGAATACCCTGTATTAATGTACTCAATGGGTCCAGAGCGAGTACGTAAACCGAAAATGTACTGAAAGTGAAGCACTACCTTTTTTCACTTGCGCCGCCACTGTGCCACCTCTCCTTCACACGGAGCCTCAAAGCCCCGCACTAAAGCCTCTGCTGCTGCGCTACTGTGGCTCTCAGCTGATCGCGATCGTGCCTCACAGCTGATTCGCGGTCGCGTCTCTTTCCACCCCCCACTGAAAGAACATGCAACAGCGAAAGGTTAAGTGTCCGTTCTTGCGAAGCAACGTACGTAAACGGAAATGGTACTACTTTAAGTATGTCCGTACTTGCGAGTGTCCATAAATTGAAGGTCCATATAGCGGGGTATTCCTCTATTGGCACTCACCAGGGACGGGATCTGTTGACTGCTGCTACTTCAAAAGCAAGGCATTTTGTCGACCTAACATAAGAACATAAGAACATAAGAAGAGCCTGCTGGATCAGGCCAGTGGCCCATCTAGTCCAGCATCCTGTTCTCACAGTGGCCAACCAGGTGCCTGGGGGAAGCCCGCAAGCAGGACCTGAGTGCAAGAACACTCTCCCCTCCTGAGGCCTCCGGCAACTGGTTTTCAGAAGCATGCTGCCTCTGACTAGGGTGGCAGAGCACAGCCATCATGGCTAGTAGCCATTGATAGCCCTGTCCTCCATGAATTTGTCTAATCTTCTTTTAAAGCCGTCCAAGCTGGTGGCCATTACTGCATCTTGTGGGAGCAAATTCCATAGTTTAACTATGCGCTGAGTAAAGAAGTACTTCCTTTTGTCTGTCCTGAATCTTCCAACATTCAGCTTCTTTGAATGTCCACAAGTTCTAGTATTATGAGAGAGGGAGAAGAACTTTTCTCTATCCACTTTCTCAATGCCATGCATAATTTTATACACTTCTATCATGTCTCTTCTGACCCGCCTTTTCTCTAAACTAAAAAGCCCCAAATGCTGCAACCTTTCCTCGTAAGGGAGTCGCTCCATCCCCTTGATCATTCTGGTTGCCCTCTTCTGAACCTTTTCCAACTCTATAATATCCTTTTTGAGATGAGGTGACCAGAACTGTACACAGTATTCCAAATGCGGCCGCACCATAGATTTATACAACGGCATTATGATATCGGCTGTTTTATTTTCAATACCTTTCCTAATTATTGCTAGCATGGAATTTGCCTTTTTCACAGCTGCCGCACACTGGGTCGACATTTTCATCGTGCTGTCCACTACAACCCCGAGGTCTCTCTCCTGGTCGGTCACCGCCAGTTCAGACCCCATGAGCGTATATGTGAAATTCAGATTTTTTGCTCCAATATGCATAATTTTACACTTGTTTATATTGAATTGCATTTGCCATTTTTCTGCCCATTCACTCAGTTTGGAGAGGTCTTTTTGGAGCTCTTCGCAATCCCTTTTTGTTTTAACAACCCTGAACAATTTAGTGTCGTCAGCAAACTTGGCCACTTCACTGCTCACTCCTAATTCTAGGTCATTAATGAACAAGTTGAAAAGTACAGGTCCCAATACCGATCCTTGAGGGACTCCACTTTCTACAGCCCTCCATTGGGAGAACTGTCCTTTTATTCCTACTCTCTGCTTTCTGCTTCTTAACCAATTCCTTATCCACGAGAGGACCTCTCCTCTTATTCCATGACTGCTAAGCTTCCTCAGAAGCCTTTGGTGAGGTACCTTGTCAAACGCTTTTTGAAAGTCTAAGTACACTATGTCCACTGGATCACCTCTATCTATATGCTTGTTGACACTCTCAAAGAATTCTAATAGGTTACTGAGACAGGACTTTCCCTTGCAGAAGCCATGCTGGCTCTGCTTCAGCAAGGCTTGTTCTTCTATGTGCTTAGTTAATCTAGCTTTAATAGTACTTTCTACCAGTTTTCCAGGGACAGAAGTTAAGCTAACTGGCCTGTAATTTCCGGGATCCCCTCTGGATCCCTTTTTGAAGATTGGTGTTACATTTGCCACTTTCCAGTCCTCAGGCATGGAGGAGGACCCGAGGGACAAGTTACATATTTTAGTTAGCAGATCAGCAATTTCACCTTTGAGTTCTTTGAGAACTCTTGGGTGGATGCCATCCGGGCCCGGTGATTTGTCAGTTTTTATATTGTCCGTTAAGCTTAGAACTTCCTCTCTCATTACCACTATTTGTCTCAGTTCCTCAGAATCCCTTCCTGCAAATGTTAGTTCAGGTTCAGGGATCTGCCCTATATCTTCCACTGTGAAGACAGATGCAAAGAATTCATTTAGCTTCTCTGCAATCTCCTTATCTTTCTTTAGGACACCTTTGACTCCCTTATCATCCAAGGGTCCAATTGTCTCCCTAGATGGTCTCCTGCTTTGAATGTATTTATAGAATTTTTTGTTGTTGGTTTTTATGTTCTTAGCAATGTGCTCCTCAAATTCTTTTTTAGCATCCCTTATTGTCTTCTTGCATTTCTTTTGCCAGAGTTTGTGTTCTTTTTTATTTTCTTCATTTGGACAAGACTTCCATTTTCTGAAGGAAGACTTTTTGCTTCTAAGAGCTTCCTTGACTTTGCTCTTTAACCATGCTGGCATCTTCTTGGCCCTGGCGGTACCTTTTCTGATCTGCGGTATGCACTCCAGTTGAGCTTCTAATATAGTGTTTTTAAACAACTTCCAAGCATTTTTGAGTGATGTGACCCTCTGGACTTTGTTGTTCAGCTTTCTTTTTACCAATCCCCAGCATGGATTTGTTCTTTATCTGCCAGCCTCTGCTTCAGTGATCCATTCTTTTTCCTTCGCAAAACAAAAAAAGGTGATATTAATATACTGATATTTTTAAAAGAAATATTGACAACTGAAAAGAAGTATTGATAAAATTATCGTTATCAATATTTTAGATGCGTTTTTTTTTAAAAAAAAACCTGTTTTTGAAAATAGGGGTGGAAAATAGCTACATAAAAATCCGATCTGCAACGACAGAGAATAAGCGAATTAATGGAAAATTTGGTACCAAATCTGAATTGGGTGGAATTCTAGCACATCCCTAGCGTACAACCTCAAAAAAGGGACTTCTCTGTCCTCAGAGGCTAATTTCTCAGCCACTAGTGTTCAGCAACATGGAATAAATGAGTGACTGAGAGGAATGAGATGCTTCCGCTAATTGATCACTTTTGCAGCATTAGTTGGCCTTCGCTCACCTTCCAGTTTGGTGTGACGTTATCGCCCAGTGGCCAGGCTTTTGTGTCCCGCTGGCGTCCCCTTCTGGTCAATCTGGGAACAGGTTTTCACTGGGATGAGTTGCTGCTGGCGGATCAACCGTGCCTTTCTGTGACTGCAGGGCCCCCGGAAGTCACTTCCTGCCTTCACCTTTCTCAGCTGAAGCTCACAGTCGCGGTCTGTATTGGGCTCCTTGCGTCTAATGAATCGGCGGTGGTGGCAACTCATTCCTCCCTGGTGACTTGACTGCTTACCAGCAGTCTTCTTAAGAGTGCTAATTAGCCGTTGATGCTGGTTGTCATTAGGACATAGGAAGCTGCCTTGTGTGACCCAGACCCTTGGGCCTTATCTCCGCAGGCTGGCAGCAGCTCTGCAAGGTTTCAGTCAGGAGCTCCTCCCAACCCTACCTAGAAATGCCGGGGATTGAACTAAGGGGTCTTCTGCATGCAAGATAGGTGGTCTGCTACTGAGGTACTGTTGAGCTTCCCAAATGGTAATCTCATCCTAGTGGAGAACAAAGGGACATCGAAAGCTATCTTACACTGAGCCAGATCCGTTGCTCCACCTAGCTCAGTATTGTTGACACTGACGGGCAGCAGCTCCAGGATTTCAGGCAGGGGACATTCCCAACTGTATGTGGAGGTGCCTGGGCTTGAACCTGGAACCTTCCGCATGCAGAGCAGATCTCTGTCATTGAGCTATGGCCCTTCTGCAGAAGCACCTCTGGCTCCCTCGTGCTGAATATGTGTTTCTGTGTGTGCATAAGGAAGAGCCTTGCTGGATCAGACCTGGGGGGTGTTCTTTATCGTCCAGCATCCTCTTTCCAATGAGAACCACCTGGATCAGGCGTCCCCAATGTGGTTCCTCCCCCCAATGCTGTGGACTACAGCTCCCATCATCCCTGAGCACTGGCTGAGCTGATTGAGACTGATGGGAGTTTTATTGTTATTGTTATTATTAGACTTATATCCCGCCCTTCCTCCTAGCAGGAGCCCAAGGCGGCTAACAAAAGCACTAAAAACATTAAAGCATCATCAAAACAACCTTTAAAACACATTAAAACAAAACATTTTCCAAAGCGTTACTTTAAAAAAGCTACCAAAACAAGATTAAAAACATTTTTTAAAAGAAAGTTTAAGAACATATTAAAAAGCAGTTCCAACACAGACGCAGACTGGGATAGGTCTCAACTTAAAAGGCTTGTTGAAAGAGGAAAGTCTTCAATAGGTGCCAGAAAGATAACAGAGATGGTGCCTGTCTAATATTTAAGGGGAGGGAGTTCCACAGGGTAGGTGCTGCCACACTAAAGGTCCGTTTCCTATGTTCTGTTGAATGGACCTCCTGATAAGATTGTATCTGCAGGAGGCCCTCACCTGTAGTGCAGCAACACCTGGAAGGTGTTGGGGAAGGATGGCTTAAATGCTTTTGGGAAGCCTATAGGTACAGCGTGAAGGCAACAGACACTCCTGCTTTTTGCCTGCCCACCCGCAGCAACTGGAATTCAGGTGTATGGTGCCTCTAAAGATGAATGGTCTTCTTAATTATCATGGCTAATAATAAATGTTCTGCCTGTCCTCTTTTATATAAACTCCTCTAATATTCCCATTTTAAAGCCATGTAATTTACTAAGACCCTCCGCGGCGCAGAGTGGTAAGCGGCGGTAATGCAGCCGAAGCTCTGTTAACGGCCAGAGTTCGATTCCAACGGAAGGAGGAAGCCGAATCTCCGGTAAAAAGGGGTCGAGGTCCACTCAGCCTTCCATCCATCCGTGGTCGGTAAAATGAGTACCCGGCATATGCTGGGGGGTAAAGAAAGGCCGGGGAAAGAACTGGCAATCCCACCCCATATATACGGTCTGCCTAGTAAATGTCGCAAGACGTCATCCTAAGAGTCGGAAACGACTCGCACTTCAAGTGCGGGGACACGTTTACTTTTTAACTTACTAAAGCTCCCCTGGCCATGTGTGATATTTGAGGAAGCAGCAGCCCAAAATGAAAAAGGATGGTGGTGGTCTGGTTAGTATTAGAAATTAGGACATTGGGTTTTTCCTATTAACGTCTTGACTTTGCCAGGTTTCACCTTCTTAGCGTCTCTTGGGGAAGATGGTTAGAACTTAGACCTATATCCTTGCACATAGGGAGGAAGTATCTGTTTGCATAAGATGTTGGCACTAGGAGGGGTGCTCGCTCCCCCCTCTCCCCCTCCCCACACACACACACAAGCAACCTGTACTCAGGATGAGAAAGCTGGCACTGGAAGTGATAAATAGCTGCAATTGGTTATGATCTCTTTGAACTCAACTGCAGGAAATTCAATTCCAAGTAATTATCAGGAAAGCATTAAATTAACCTTCACTGGCTTATAGCCAGGCTGTTCAGCTGCAGTGGATCATCGCTGGATGAAACCCTCCTCTCAGTGGAGAGGGTGGAAATCTGAAGCTGTTTCCACTAGGTGCCTTTAAGGACATATGAAATCTGGATCAGGCCAAAGTCCTTCAGGTCCAGCCTGCTGCTTTCTACAGATGCTTCTAGGAAAATCCTGAGCAAGGCATAGAGGTAGAAACGTTTCCCTGCCACCACCCCCCATCCTGCAATTGGTATTCAGAGGGACAAGTGGGACCTGTGTTGCAATAAAGTGTTGCAGTGTGCGGTGCTCCTCTTAAGGGTTCTATTCCTCCTCTTGGTTTTCCATCCCATCCCTCACACACACCACAGTCTGTATTCTGTGGCCACTGAACACAGAGCTTCTGTTCAGCTCCTCGAGTAATAGCAGTCGCTGTTCCTTCTCCCATTTAGAGGTCTTTGATTATTAAGTGGTATATAAATCCTGTTAAATAAAAATAAAGTAAAATGAATTGGTTGTGGACCTCCTGAGGTGTCTCAGCCCGTGGCTCGCCTTTTTCACAGCATCCCATGTGGACTGGACGAACACCCGGCCAGAATCCCGCGACCTGTGTGAATCAGTTTGGATATGCTTAGGGTAGAGGGGTATTATGATATAAGGAGCTTTTAACAGAGCATGACTCATTGCAGCCCACAGTGAAAATGCCCTTCCTTCCCCGGCATCTCTTGGTCAGCAGCCTTCTTTCATTGTTCAGATGCAACGACTTGTTGGGTCTCTCATCAAACTCCTGGGGATTTGGTATGGACTGTTAGAATGTTGAGCAGCATTCCGTGACATCTCTGTCACTCAGCCTATGAGAACAAGCGAGGTGAGGAAAGTGTAGTCAGTCAGTCAGCTGCGATCAGCCTTGGCCATACCTAAGTGTGTGTGTGTATTTATTTTATTTAAGATATTTATATGCTACTCTAAAGCAGCCTTTCCCAACCAATGTGCCTCCAGATGTTGTTGGACCAGAACTCCCATCAGCCTCAGCCAGCATTGCCAATGGCTGAGGCTGATGGGAGTTGTGGTCCAACAACATCTGGAGGCACACTGGTTGGGAAAGGCTGCTGTAAAGGTATCCCAAGGTGATTAATTATCCATACCTGTGCATGATTATTTAATGTAAGATATTTTATCCTGTCCTTTATAAAAAGTGTGTCCCAAGGCAGCTTGATCCATTTAAAATCCAAACACAGCAGCAATGAAAATGCACGCTAAGGCCTCCTCAATGTTTATTGAACATTTGTCCTGATTTGCTTGTTCATAGCTACTTAACGTGATGGTTATATGTGCTCTGCTCCTGATTGAGCATTTTTCCTGATATGTTTGTGGAGAGATTGTACGACAATGAGTAACCATCTTGATTCACTTGCCTTGGGGTTGTATGTCTACCTACCAATCAGTCATTTATCCCACCCTTTTTAGGGCATTCCCTTGTCACTTTCCAAAAGACAAAAATTCTTTTTAAATAAGTGTATTTGTTACACCAGAGCACTTGAATCTGATTGAATTCCCTCCTGCAAAATACTGATAGTCTGGAGGTGACCTAAGACATTAGACATGATAAAACAATATTTTTAAAAAACAGAGCGGAAATGTTCTAAAACTAGAAAGATTAGTTATATAAATGATATAACAACATTCAAATGTGTATTTGATATATGTGTGATTATCTATCTATCTATCTGTCTGTCTGTAAATAAACTAGTGTGCTGTAGTGCTAGAGTGCCAGACCTGGGAGGCCAGGATTCAAATCCCTGCTCAGCTATGAAGCTCACTGGGTGACCTTGGGCCAGTCCCTGTCTCTCAGCCTAACCTACCTCACAGGGTTGTTGTGAGGATAAGATGTGGAGGAGGAGAACCATATATGCCAACTTGAGCTTCTTGGAGGAAAGGTGGGATATAAATGTTCTAAATAAACAATAAAATAAAAAATATAATAGTGGTCGTTAGGGGTGTGGTCCATGTCTTTGCTCCTTGGCGTCTGCATCTCAACCGTCCTCTTTCCCTCCACACAGGTGTTCAGCGGGAAGCGGCCTGACTCAGAATGCCAGCCTCACCCCCAGAGTGGCCCATGCAAGACCAGCCCGCCGCCCCTGGAAGAGGGCCAGCAGCAGGCCTTGACTTGCCTGATCAGCGAGAAGGACCTGTTGCTCTTTGAGAAGCTGGGGGACGGCTCCTTTGGGGTGGTGCGGCGTGGGGAGTGGTGTGCACCCTCCGGCAAGTTGGTAAGGTGTAACCTTCCTCTCGGCTTTCCAGGCCTTGGCCTCCTAACCGCTGCGACAGCAACGGAGGCGGGCAGGGGTAGCCCTCCTGAAGTTGTGGACTACGATCCCCATCATCCCTGAGCATTGGTCAGGCTGACCGCTGGGGCTGATGGGAGTTATAGTGAGCGGCGGCTGTGAAAAGGGTGAATTCCATGCTAGGAATCTTTAGGAGAGGGATTGAAAATTGTTTTAATTTTTATTATTGTTATTATTGTTGTTGCTGTTGTTATTCTTCTATTGTTTTATTGATTGATTGATTTTATTAAATTTATTCGTTGCCCATCTGGCTGGTTGTCCAGCCACTCTGGGCGACGTACAAGATAAAATCATCATCATCATCATCATCATGCCCTTCCTCCCAGTAGGAGCCCAGGGCGGCAAAATGAATCTGCCAATGTCATAATGCTGTTATACAGATCGGTGGTGAGACCACATTTGTGCAGAGTCCTGGTTACCGCACCTCAAAAAGGATGTTGTAGAGCAGGAAAAGGTTCAGAGAAGGGCAACCAAAGTGATCAAGGGGATGGAGGAACTCCCCTATGTGGGAAGATCACAACTTTTAGGGCTTTTTATTTTGGAGAAAAAGTGAGTAAGAGGAGACGCGATACAGCTGTATACAATTATGCCTGGTGTGTGTGGAGAATGTGGATTAGAGAAAGGCTTTCCTCCCGCTGTCATCACAGTAGAACTCATGGACATCCAATGAAGCTGAACGTTGGAAGATTCAGGACAGACAAAAGAAAATACTTCTTCACCCAGCGCATACTTTCAACAAGCCTTTTAGGTTGACACCTATCCCAGTCTGCATCTGTGTTAGAATTGCTTAATATGTTTTTAAATAATGTTTTTTAACCCTTTAAAAAGTTTTTTTTAAAAATGTTTTTAACGCTGTTTTGTTTCAATGTATTTTAAGATCTGTTTTTATGATGTTTTAAAGTGTTTTTGGCACTTTGTTTGCCGCCCTGGGCTCCTGCTGGGAGGAAGGGCGGGATACAAATTAAATAATAAATAAATAATAGTTAAACTCTGGAATTCGCCCCCACAAGAGGCAGTGATAGCCACCAACTTGGAGGGCTTTAAAAGATGTGTAGACAAATTCATGGAGGAGAATAAGGCTTTCAATGTCTGCTAGCCACAATGGCTGCGCTCTCTCTCCACTATCGGAAGCAGGATGCCTCTGAGTACCAGTTGCTGGGAATTTCTGCTGGAGAGTTGCTGTTGCGCTCAGGTCCTGCTTGTGGGCTTCCCATATTGGACATGTGTTTGGGCTTGATGAGAACCGGACTAGAGTGGACTAGATGGGCCTTTGGCCTGATCTAGCTGCAGGACTCTTCTTATGATCTCATGTAGTCCACAACATCTGGAAGGCACCACGTTGGCTACCCCTGGGTTAAAGTTTTGTGTTGCAATCTCTAGGTGCGGTCCAAAACTTAACTTGTCCCTTCCTCTTGCTTTCTCTGTCAGCTGAATGTGGCTGTCAAATGTCTCAAGACAGATGTGCTGAGCCAACCCGAAGCCCTTGATGACTTCATCCGCGAGGTCAACGCCATGCACTCCTTGGACCACATGAACCTCATCCGCCTCTATGGTGTGGTGCTCTCCAATCCCATGAAAATGGTGAGGATCAGGTGTAGTTCTAGACAGGCTGAAGAAGGCGCCACTCCCTGGGTTGAGCCACCATGGCAAAGGGGTGGTTTGAGTAGGTGGTTGTTGACCCCCAGCTCCTCCAGGCTGTCAGAATGGGGGAGGAGAGGTGGCTGCTTATTGTCCTCTCATTTTTGTTCCTCCTACCGGCCGTCTTCTACAGACTAACAGGAAGTGGCCTGGCTCTCTCCTTAGCTGGCATTCCCTTATTCCATCCGTCCCCAACCTGAAGTTCTCCAGATGTTTTGGATTCCATCTCCTGTCAACCCCAGCCAATGGTCAGTGTTATAGTCCAGCAACATCTGGAGGGCATCAAGCTGGGGAGGGCTTTCTTTAAAAATCCCTGATGGTGGTCGTAAGGCACATGGGGCCACTAGTAGTAATCTTGTGACATGATTAGTCTTAACTAATAAAAGATGGATTGACCAAAAAAAAAAAAGATGCTGTCCTGATAAATTAAAGAACTTATAAACACTGTATTGTCTTTGAAAAGATTCCCCTTTCGCTCTCTTGCACTGTTTAAAACTGAAACGGTTGGATCCACACTGCATTAGTTGAACTTGGGTCTGATTGAAATCAGTGTGAAAAGTGAATCATGACTAAGCTAATTTCAATGGAACCAAGTCCAAAAAACTATGGTTTAAGTCAGGGGTGGGGAACCTTGTAGGCTCCATAGGCCAGACCTAGGACTGGGTGAGAAATCCGATTCAGTTCACATTTCAAGGCGACTCTTATCAGATTCACACTTTCCAAAACATGAGAGCTGAAACATAACCGTCCTTCGAAATTTGCATTTATCTGGATTTTGCAGTGAAGTTGGTCAACCACACAATGTTTACAAAAATGCATATGTTAAGGGAAAGTGTGCATGAAAAATGAATACATGAGTAAAAGCAACATTACAAAAATGTGTTCTATCAGGAGAAATTGCTTGCAAAAATGTGCACATTAGTCAAAACTTGCCTACAAAAATATGTTTATTAGGTGAATTTCATGCTAAATGCTGGAGAATTTTCATGAGGATTTTTAGATTGCAAATTGCTGGAGAAATGTGGAGAACTGAATTTAAGATTGGAAAAATGAGAAACAGAGAACTGAAGTTGACAGAACTTTCCATCCCTAACCAGAACCTTATCAGGAGTGGCTTCGTGGGTCAAATTGGATAGGTCCTTTGTCCCCAACCCCTGGCATCGCTGTGGCTGGAAGGGAAAGAATGAAGCAAGAAAAAAAGCCTGCTGAAACGAAAAGATTTTCCAAGTCTCCCACCTTCCCTCATTAAATTCCCACCATCAGGGACTTGAAGGAGGAGGGAAGGAGTCTCACAAAGCCCTTTCCAAGGCTTCCTCCTCCTCCTTCATCTCCAGTGTCAGGACGTTAGTGGGGGAAGGGGAGAGACTTGGGAACGGCTTTAGGACAACCCCCATACTGCTGTTTGAGTAAGCAGAAAGCAGGAGGTGTCCCTAAAGCCTTTGCAAAAGTGCCTTGAAAGTAGTTTGGGGGTGTGTGTGTGTGATCTGCTTCAAAGAGTGCTTTTGCAAAGGGCTTTAACCCTTGCTCATCAGCTGGTGACCAGAGATTAAATCCTGCCGCCTTGGCTGCGCAGTCTCGTTCCCTGTTGGGAATACGATCGTGTAGCCAGTCCGGAATTAAACCCTATCCTCCCACCCACTAGTGATGTCAGCTGCTGGGTGTGGTTTGGGGAAATTGGCCTCCGGGGCCAAATGGGACCACCTGTGGGGCTGTGATTGTCCTGGAGGTCAGAGGTTCCACACCCCTAGTTTAAGTCATCTGGAAATGGATGCAGATTTAATTGATTAATTACTGTATTGAACCTCAGCGAGTCATTGGCTGTGATTTCTTTCATCGGGTGATGGTGCTATAATCAAGCCGGTGTCAAGATTCCCTCTTGCCCTTTCTGAAGGTCACAGAACTGGCCCCACTTGGCTCCCTCCTAGACCGACTTCGCAAGAATCAAGGGCACTTCCTGATCGCCACACTCTGCCAGTACGCCATCCAGATTGCCCGAGGCATGGCCTACCTGGAGTCTAAGCGCTTCATCCACCGCGACCTGGCTGCCCGCAACATCCTGCTGGCTGCCAATGACCTGGTCAAGATTGGCGACTTTGGCCTCATGCGGGCCCTGCCCAAGAACGACGACCATTACGTCATGCAAGAGCACCGGAAAGTCCCTTTTGCCTGGTGAGTGGCTGTGCCGAGTTTGCTCGGGGATTCCAGGGGGTTTTAATGGCCTTATTTACACACCGCTAAGAAGTACTAGGCCAGGCTAAAAGAGCAGGAGATTTTTAAAAACACAGCAGCAAAAAAAGTTCTCATTAGGAATGCTGCTCTAGAAAAGTTTGACCGAACGAGGTCAAGGCCTTTGCCTGCCTGAGGCAAAGGACAAGATGGTGTGTCCCCTTTCCATGTCCAAAAACTGCCTAGACTGGCGTTTGCACCTTACTTTCCAATAGGGATGTCAGAGTATTTAGATGAAAGCAGAAACAGGAGCAGAAATTGCAGATGTTTGCTTATTCATTGAAATCCGTGAAGCCTTTTGTTGTTGCTGTTATGTGCCTCCAAGTCGACTACGACTTATGGCAACCCTATGAATCAGCAACCTCCGATAGCATCTGTCATGAACCACCCTGTTCAGATCTTGTAAGTTCAGGTCTGTGGCTTCCTTTATGGAATCAATCCATCTCTTGTTTGGCCTTCCTCTTTTTCTACTCCCTTCTGTTTTTCCCAGCATTATGGTCTTTTCTAAGGAATCAGGTTCTAATTTGTTCTAACACCCAATTATTTGTCTTTTTTGCAGTCCATGGTATGCGCAAAGCTCTCCTCCAACTCCACATTTCAAATGAGTTGATTTTCCTCTTATCCGCTTTTTTCACTGTCCAACTTTCACATCCATACATCGAGATCGGGAATACCATGGTCTGAATGATCCTGACTTTGGTGTTCAGTGATACATCATTGCATTTGAGGACCTTTTCTAGTTCTCTCACAGCTGCCCTCGCCAGTCCTAGCCTTCTTCTGATTTCTTGTCTATTGTCTCCATTTTGGTTAATGACTGTGCCAAGGTATTGATAATCCTTGACAAGTTCAATGTCCTCATTGCCAACTTTAAAGCTACATAAAGAAAAACATGTATTGGGGAAGCGCTTATCAGTAGTTTAACGTTTTACAGGTTACGTCAAATACACACACAGCTTGCAAATGTTTTCTTAATATGTTTGCTCTACTCATGTTTGTTCTACTTGTGTTACAGCATCAGCATTATTCTCGGAACATCTTTTTTGGCATTCCCCTCATTAAACAGAAACATTTTAGCCGTCATTCTTCGTGCTCACAGATCTGAACCAAAGTTAAGGCCTAGCTCCTTTTAGGTCCATGTTCCTCCCTTTGGAGCTAATAGCTCCACCTCGCTTTAAATTTGCATATTCATTACTTCATAAATTTCTCATTTGTCCCATTCTTCTCCTTTCTTGATTTCTGCATACGTATTATGTATCTCTCTCTTCTGTTCCAGGCTAAAGCCGTTTTGCACAGTTGTAATTGATGTATTAATACAACATCTGCCACAAGCAATGAGAAACTGGACACTAACGTATAGGACAATCAAAACATTTGAGGGCAGGGGTTTTTTTATTGAAAACATTCAGAGCAGGGGTCGCAATCCTTTTGGGGCCCTTAGGCACTTTTGCAAAATGGAGAAGCTGTTGTGGGCACCACACACACACACACACACACACACACACACACACACTCTCTCTCTCTCTCTCTCTCTCTCTCTCTCTCTCTCTCTCTCTCTCTCTCTCTCTCTCTGTGTACGCATGCGTGACCAGTTTTAGAGGATGTTGCTGGTCAGTGGCGGAGAATCACCTCTGGTCATTAAGGCTGACTTTTCTGCATTTGCTCTCTTTACCTCCATTCTAAACAACTATTTATAGAATCAGAGAGTTGGATGGACCTATTCTAACTTCTTAAGGCCATGCAGGATGGTTCATCACTTGACCCACATCCGTCAGCCAGTACAAAGTGAAATAAAGGTCTGGTGTGGATGTGGCCAGGGACAACTTAGATTTAAATTTGGGTGGGAGACTCCATGTGCCTGCTGTAGAATAAAAAGGTGGGGGAAACCCTGAAAAGCAATGATACTGTTCAAAGTGTTTTCTTTTTGGAAAGGAAAGGGGCTTCCCCTCTGTCCAGTGCCCACACACAGAATCTCCTCCACCTCCCCCCCCTTCCTCCCTCCCCCTTCTTTACTGCCCTTCTCCCATGTCAGTTTCACCTATCCTAAGCATTAATCTGTGACCTCCAGTAGCATTTGTTGTAAACCACCCTGTTCAGATCTTGTAAGTTCAGGCCTGTGGCTGCTTTTATTGAACCAACCCATCTTTTTTTTGGTCTTCCTCTTTTTCTACTCCCTTCTGTTTTCCCCAGCATTATTGTCTTTTCTAGTGAAGCCTAGGCTCCTTGAATTATGCTGACATATCTTTCTCCATTCTCTTTACCCCTTCCTCCTCCCTGCCCTGCAAATTCCCACTGATGAGGTGCGCCCCTGAGAGTCTGAAGACCCGCACCTTCTCACACGCCAGTGACACTTGGATGTTCGGAGTGACGCTGTGGGAGATGTTCACCTATGGGCAGGAGCCATGGATTGGCCTTAATGGCAGCCAGGTACAGTCACGGGACCCTGAACTCCAAGGCACCCTGCTTACCTTGTGAGAACAGACTGGGAGTTCCCACGAGGGAGGGGGTTGTGTCTGAATGTTTGTTTTGTCAGAAGTTAGTAAAAACTCCTTTGTGCTGGAACTCGAGAGACACCCCCCCCAATAAAACAAGGGTCTCAGATTTCCCAAAAAGCTAGGAAGATTCTACTCAGCCAAGGTGACTCTTTGCAGAACATACCTGAACAAAATAAAGGTTGTGGTTCTTCAGGGTTTGCTCATGTTATTATTGCTACAAAAATACGTGACAGAAGACTTCCAGATCAAAGGTCAGCTATTAGAAAAAGTTAATTCCTCTTTCTGTTCAAATATCTCCTCTGTCTCTCCATAACTGGCAGGCAGGCAAGTACCAACTTCCAGTTCAAACTACAATTCTTACGACCTTTCTGCTTGGTTCAGCATGATATGGCAGGATACAAGATGATGAATATAGCCATTTCATCTCAGGCCCGTGACAGAACATGTGCTGACCCCCTGCATTGCTCTCTGCATTGTTATCAAATTCCTAGTCCTTACTGTGGAAGCTTGCCATATGCGAGCCCAGGGCTGTCCTCCTGAGTCCTTCTTTCTTTCCCTAGATTTTGCACAAGATCGACAAGGAAGGCGAGCGGCTGGCCCGGCCAGAAGACTGTCCCCAAGACATCTACAATGTCATGCTGCAGTGCTGGGCACACAAGCCAGAAGACCGGCCCACCTTTGTGGCTCTACGGGACTTCCTCTTGGAGGTATTGCCAGTTGGGGGCAGTGGAGGGATGCAAAATCATGGTTAGTCCAGGTTTCCCAGGGGTTGAAATCAGGACAGCAGCCTGACAAAAGAAAACATTATTTATTTATTAAATTTATATCCTGCCCTTCCTCCCAAAAGGAGCCCAGGGCGGCAAACAAAAACACTAAAAACGCTCTACAACGTCTTGAAAACAGACTTTAAAATATATTAAAACAAAATATATTTTTAAAAAGCTTTAAAAACAACTTAAAAAGCAATTCCAACACAGACAGACTGGGATAAGGTCTCTACTTAAAAGGCTTGTTGAAAGAGGAAGGTCTTCAGTAGGCGCCGAAAAGATAACAGAGATGGTGCTTGTCTAAGAGGAGGAAATTCCAAAGGGTTGCTGCCACAACACTAAAGGTCTGCTTCCTGTGTTGTGTGGAACAGACCTCTTGATAAGATGGTATCTGCAGGAGGCCCTCACCTGCAGAGCGCAGTGATTGACTGGGTATATAATGGGTAAGACGATCTTTCAGGTATCCTGGTCCCAAGCTGTATAGGGCTTTGTACACCAAAAGCAGAACCTTGAACTTAGCCTGGTAGCTAATAGGTAGCCACTGCAATTCTTTCAGCAGCAGGGTGACATGTTGGTGATATGCTCCCCCAAGTGTGTCCTGTTCTGAGCGGGATCCACGAGACTGAGACACTGGTGCAATTAAATCGTGTTTTATTAAAGTAATGGATACATCAAAAGCAGTATGCTTCATAGAAACCCCTAAGCTATCTCACTAGAATTCCCTAACTGCACTCTAGGCATGCTCTGCAACGTTGAAAGAAAGTTGACTCAGCAGCTCCCACCCGGAAGCGGCAGGCTTAAATAGGCAGGGTCTTGGAGCGTACTCTCTGGCTCCTGTGCAATTCTTGCCTTTGGCCTGTCCGTTTCTCCCTGCGTCGAGAGCGTGGTGAAGGGGGGCGTGCTTCCAACACCTCGTCCGAAGGAATCTGCTCCTTAGCCAGAGATTCGAGGTCAGGTGGCAGTGAAGTGTTGGACTCATCCCGCGAGCCACTGGGTAAAGGGGGAGTTAATGCCCGCTCCGGCTCATCGTCCAGCTGCTCCTCTGACATGTCTGGGGGCGGCGCGCTCTCCCCAGCTGGGACAGCGCCGTCCGTGGGAACTGACCTGAAATCCTTCTTACTGCCTCTCTCAAGGTCTTGCGGAGTCTCAACAACTCCTGGGCCATCCTCGCCCTCTGACAGCTGAGAAGCCTGAAACTCATATCTTTCCCCTTCCAGGCCCTCACAAGAGGGCTGGGGCTCGACAAAGTGAGCAGTCGCACCGCCACATTTTGCACCAGCTGCTGCTTCCAGACCAACCTCAAGGGCAGCCCCACATAGAGCGCATTACAATAATCCAGCCTGGAGGTTTCCAGTGCATGGACAACAGTGGTCAGGCTATCCCGGTCCAGAAACGGCCACAGCTGTCTTACCAGCCAAAGCTGGTAAAAGGCACTCCTAGCCACTGAGTCACCTGGGCCTCTAACGACAAAGATGGATCCAGGAGCACCCGCAGACTACGGACCTGCTCTTTCAGAGGGAGTACGACCCCATCCATAGCAGGCAACTGACCAATTATCTGAACTTGGGAACCACCAACCCACAGCGCCTCTGTCTTGCGAGTATTCAGACTCAGTTTATTGGCCCTCATCCAGCCCACCACCGAGTCCAGGCACTGGTCCAGGGCTTGCATGGCCTCTCCCAATTCAGATGTTGCGGAGAAATAGAGCTGGGTATGGTCAGCATACTGCTGACACCTCACCCCAAATCTCCTGCTGACCACTCCCAAGGGCTTCATATAGATGTTAAACAGCATGGGGGACAAGATGGTACCCTGTGGCACCCCACAGCACAACTGCCAGGGGGCCGAAGACAGTCACCCAATGCTATTCTCTGAGATCGACCCTGGAGATACGATTGGAACCACTGTAAAACAGTTCCTCCAATACCCATCTCGCCAAGTCGGCCCAGAAGGATACCATGGTCAATGGTATCAAAAGCCACCAAGAGATCAAGTAAGAATAGCAGGGTTGCAGTCCCCCTGTCCTTCTCCCAATAAACGTCATCCATCAGGGCGACCAAGGCCGATTCAGTCCCATAACCAGGCCTGAACCCAGACTGGAATGGGTCAAGATAATCTGTTTCATTCAAGAGTACTTGCAATTGCTGCACCACAACCCTCTCAATCATCTTCCTTAAAAGGGGGATATTTGCGACTGTCTCAAACCAATGGGTCCAGGGTGGGCTTTTTTCAGGAGTGGTCAGATCACCACGTCCTTCACGGTGGCTGGAAACCACTCCCGCTATGACGTGTTGACCACACCCTGGATCCACTCAGTCATACCTCCTTGGCAAGCTTTAATACGCTAAGAAGGGCAAGCATCAAGAGGACACGGTTGCTGGCTGCATCATCACAAGCTCCTTGTCCACATCATCAGGCCACATCAACTGAAACCGATCCCAAGAAGTTGCAGCAGATGTTGCACTGGACACCTCACTGGGCACTACAGTAGATGTGGATGGGGCATCAAGATTGCCATTCCAGGCAACAGCGATATCACTCTGCTGTAGTGAAAGTGACGCTTTCATGTGCCTGCCAGTTGGGATCACAACTCAGGGTTTGATCTGTGTTTCTAGTCCTGGTTTGCAAGCAAACTGTCGTTTGAGCAAACCATACTTTGCCATGTTTGGATGCAACATCAAAACTATGGTTTGCCAAGACCCTGGAAGTTATGAATGTGCTGACTCCTCTTCTGAGTTCATTCTCTATGGAACAGTTATGTTTTTGTAATTTTAGTGCATTAGGAGAAAGCTAATAGAATAAATTATCCAAATCCCAAAATGCCTGAACATGCTAGTCTGAAAACTAGTTTCTAGAGATCTACAATCATTCTTTGAGGATCTGAACCTCAAAACGCTTCTGTTTGTTACAAAAAACAAAGTTTAACTTTCAGGAGCAAAGTGTTGGCTGTTTTTACACACAGCCTTGTATGCATCTCTGCCATGGACTGCGAAAAACACAAATTAAACCAGAACTATCATTAGAAGCTAAAATGATGAAACAGGTTATCATACTTTGGACATATAATGAGAAGACCTGATTCACTAGAAAAGACGATAATGCTGGGAAAAATAGAAGGAAGTAGAAAAAGAGGAAGGCCAAACAAGAGATGGATTGATTCCATCAAGGAAGCCACAGACCTGAACTTACCAGATCTGAGCAGGGTGGTTCATGACAGATGCTCTTGGAGGTCACAGATTCATAGGGTCACCATAAGGCCTATAACAACAACAAATGTGCTGCCACCTAGTGAGGGAAACATGGAACTGCCACAAGTTCCATTTTATTATTTTATTTTATTTTATTTTCTGTATTTATTGCATGTATATCCTACCTTTCCTTCAAGGAGCCCAAGGTGGCATAGATGGTTCTCAGCCTCATTGTATCCTCACAATAGCCTTGTGAGAGATAGGTTAGGCTGAGAGACTATGTGTGGCGCGTGCTCAACCCAGTAAGCTTCACGTCAAGCGGAATTTGTTCCCTGGTCTCCCAAGTCCTCGTCCCACTTTCTGACTACTGCATCACACTGGCGCTTGCATTTACATCCCACGTTTCTTCCTTCTTGGAACCCATGGCCCTGTGCATGTGGTTCCCCATCTAGTGCTGTTGAGACCCCAGGCCTGCTTAGCTTCAGAAAAGTGGTGGCCCCATGTGCCTTCAGACTGTACCGTGGGACATGGAAATGCAAGCACGCAAATGATCAAACTGGCCGCCCTCCTCTCCTCCCCCTCCTGCCTGCTCCCATCCCCCTCCTCCCCTCTGCCATTCCTCTCCTCCTCCTGCCCTCCCCATTCCCTGTGGTCAGCTATCCTAAGCATGATTGCAGGGGAGTAAAGGTATAGCACAGTGGGGAGGAGACTCTGGTTGGGAGTCCACTCTGTGAGTTCAAATCTCCGCTCGTGTCTCCTGGGTGTCAAGGGCCAGCTAAAGATCACCCCCACAGGGAGTGGCTCAGGGGTTACATGCCCTGCCACCTGTGCAGCCGTGGGCAAGCGCCATAGTCCCAAGGAGCCCAGTTGCCCCCCAGCTGGCAGTTGCGGACAAGGAAGGGGCTGGCTTGTGCAGCTGTGGCAAGCTGAGCAGGCCCTCGCCAGCTGGGGAGGACTAGCCTCAGAGGGAGGCAATGGTCAACCCCTTCTGAATACTGCTTACCATGAAAACCCTATTCACAGGGTCGCCATAAGTCAAGATCGATTTGAAGGCAGTCCATTTCCATTTTCCATACCACTTAATATTTGAGGATTTCAAAGCAGTATACAAAAAGATAGGTTTCCTTAGTCTCCACAGTGACCAACAAAATACACCAACCAATATCAGGTGAATAGGCAAGTCTTTAGCATGTGCTGAAACCATAAAGCAGTTGCCACATGCCTTGTTTCTAAAGGGAGGTTGTTCCACAAGGTGGGTGCCACCATACTGAAGGCCCTGCTGGATTCTCTTGGTCTGAGTCTCCTGTTTTCTTTACTGTATTGTTCTAATGGGATTGTCGTATTGGACATGTTCACAGTGGATATTTATATTTTAATGTTTGTGTAATTGGTTTTTTACACTTGTGAACCACTTAGAAGTCTATTTTGGCATTAAGCCTATATATTTGGGGGGCCTGGAAGTGGCAAGATCTGGGGCCTGGCTCAAACTGGTCACTTTCTCCAGTCAGCCCAAGATGACTACTTTTTTTTTCGTTTCCTTTTTTGCGGAGTGCAGAGGCTCGTCTTGCATGGCAGTGACTAGTCTTCGGGAGGGGGGGAGTTTGCTTCCCAGAATGTCTACAAGGCTTTGGCTGAGTCACATCTTTACTGAAACTTCATCTCCCTGTTCCTTCCCTCTCCTCCTTCAGGCTCAGCCCACGGACATGCGCGCCCTGCAAGATTTTGACGAGCCAGACAAACTCCACATCCAGATGAATGACATCATTACGGTCATCGAGGGCAGGTATCGTGTGGGGTGGCCTGCGCTGGCCTGGGGCTTTGCCAGGCCTCAGATGGCCATGGGGGAGGCAGAAGGGCATGCAAGGCAGGGATCCCCTTCCTCCCCCTTCTCTTCCTATCCTTCTTTTGCTGCTGCTCCCCCATGCTTAGGAATGTAAGAAGGGCACTCCAGGATCAAAGCAAAGCCTTTTCTAGCCCACCATCCTGTTTTCCACAGTGGCCAACAAGAAGCCTCTTGGAAGCCCACAAGCAGAAACCTGAGAGTGACAGTGCTCTTCCTGTAGCGTGGAGTCCGTTCTTTTCATTTCTTCATTGAGCTACCTACCACAGCACCAAGATAGCTTCCTGTTGTAGCCAGCCTTCCTTGTTAGGTGACGCAACCACATTTCTGGGTGGGGTATTAGGGGGAAAAGAGGTGCATAGTGCCTGCCATTTCCCCCCACACACACTGGTGGAGAGGACGTGAGAGCCAGGCCAGGAGAAGGGAAAAGCAGTGACCTTCCCCCTCACTCCTCCTCCATCCAGAGAGTGTGTTAGCTTACATGAATGAACATTAATCTGTTGAATTGTCTCACCCTTTTTTGAGAGATCCCCCGGAATACAAGACTCAAAAGCTTGACTTTCCTTATAGCTACAGTCCCCTTTCACCTGTGGTCTGTCCCTGTGTTCTGATTCTTCATGAACTGAACTACTTTGGTAAAGACAGTGAGCTCCTGAGCTTGGCTTTGATGCTGCATTAGATATCTCAGTTTTAAATTCCACCTGAAAAACAAACTTGTCCATAATACAAGTTTAGGGAAGGGCAGAGAGAAAATAAATACTATAGGGTGTGTTTGTTAACCTCCTTGAGAGTCCCTCCTTCTAGGCTTGCTCCTGACCTTTAGATTTTCCTTCCTGTTGGACAATCAAGGGGAAACTTTTTAACTGGCTGCTATATAAAGGACAAACTAAGCAATCAGAAACAACTTGTGGAAAGCATTTGGGTTTTATTTTTACTAGTTGCTGGATTGATTTTTCTGCCCAGAAACCCTGAAAAGGCCTCATACTGAGCTGCACATATTGGGAAAATCAGAAATGCCTATTACAGACTAGGTGTACAGCCAGCCAGCCAGCTAGCTAACTGTAGCATACACAGCAATATTTCTATTCCTCTAGGGCTATTTTCATCCTTTGGCATCAATTAATCAAGAAAAGAAGAAAAAATAGCCACTATGATTTTGAGTATAGCGAGTGTTTTAAAAGAGTAAAGGATAGCCATTTTTCACATCACTTTAAGTTATCTCTTTATTTCATCCTTTAGCAATAAGCATCCAATCCTGCTCTAATTATAATGACTAGAGCAGGATTGGATGCTTATTGCTAACTCATTATTTCTTACTGCAGGCAAACATACATGTTTCTTTATTGCTGCCTGGGTAGACAGCACAGATGAAAAAGAAAAAGAAAAGCAGAGCAAAAGAAAAGCCAAGGGGTGGAGTCTAAATCTAGCCCAAAATACAAAGTTCTAATATTCAAGGGTCATGTTAGTATTAACTGGCTGTGTTTTTTTCAGGATCACTTAAGTAATTATAGGGAGATTGTGATCATGAAAAATCCACCCTTAGCAGGGAAAGTCTTGAGTGAACAGACTTTTGGGGGCTCTTCCAGATGAGGCTTTTGTTGTGCACTCACGTTGCCTTATCCACTGAATTTTTCAGAGGGTCATGTTTTTAAATTGCTCTTGTTCTTAAAACAAGCTGTCAGTCTTTAAATGGAGGTTGTCATTGTCCCTTATGTAACAAATTAAAAAGAAGAGAATCTTCCCCAAAAACGCCCTGGGGGGGCAAAGCACAACTCGAGGGGTGCCCCCCCCCCAGATACAAGCCTGGTCACTGCTAACTCAGACCCCATCTGTGCATATGGGAATGTGTATATTGCATTTTGGAGCAAGGCCCAGCCCATTAAGGCTAAAGCAGTGTTTCTCGACAGGAGGGGGGCCGGGGGGGGCGTATGAAGGTGAGAAGATCGTATGCAGCTCATTATGCGATCTGCACATCAATACCGGTGCACGGTAGTTTGCCATTATGGGGGGAGCCGGGTTCGAAGGGGTGTGTGGGATGTTTATGTTAGCGAAAAGGGGGCATGGATTAAAAACAGTTGAGAAACTGTGGTCTAAAGGACGGTGATGAAATTAGGAGTCTGCGGTTTGTTTTTCCTTTTATATGACCCCCAACTTCACCCCAGTGTCCTGTTGTTAACTGTTTAAGTGGCAATCTGTTCCTGCGGCACAGAGGAACCGGTACGCAAATAAGCCTTTTTTGACAAAAGTAGTGACAATCTGCCTTCAGCCTATAGTGTAGGACCAGCTACCCTTGGGGGCAGGCTGTCTGCCTCAGTTTCCTTTCCTTTCATCAAAGGCTGTGCTGGCTAGGGCTGATGGGAGTTGTAGTCCAAAACATCTGAAGGGCACCAGACTGGCAAAGGCTGGCCTTGCCTAAGAAATCAACCAATAATGGTGTAATCATATACATGTCTACTGAGAAGCAGGTATGTATGAATTCAGTGCACCTTACTCGTAGGAGTTGTAGCCCCAAACATCTTGAAGACACCAGGTTTGCAAAGGCTGTTTCTCGAGGCTCCACCTACAGAAGAGGCTCTGCAAACAGAGAGTTAGAGAGTCCTGGGTTCAGTTCCCCCTCTCTGGCATTGGCTCACCACATAGCCTTGCCCAAGCCACTTATCATTCTGCTTCAGTGCTCCCATTGGTAAAATAGGCTGGTTTGAGGGCGAAGATTGTAAGATAAGTACAAGAAGAACAAAATAGCCCAAACTAACCCTGTAAACGAGTATGAAACAGTAGCAGCGTAACGTATCAAGGGATGGACGCAGGAATCTCTAGGAGCTGCCATATGGAGAGGAGAGAGACTTCCAAGGAGAATATAGCATGCATAACGTCTAACTACGTTTTAGGTTCTCCTGAACTTAGAATCATAGAATAGTAGAGTTGGAAGGGGCTACAAGGCTGTCGAGTGCAACCCCCTGCTCAATATCATGGTGGGGGGGAGGGTATTAGCACGAGGTGGACAGAGTGGGCCAGGTCAATCTAGGGAGCACATAAGAACCTAAGAAGAGCCCTGTAGATGCTGGATCAGGCCAAAGAGGGCCCATCTAGTCCAGCATCCTGTTCTCACAGTGGCCAACCAGATGCCCAAAAGGGAAGCCCACAAGCAGGACCCAAGCGCAAGAGCACTCTTCCCACTTGTGTGATTCCCGGAACTGGTACTCAAAGGCACCCTGCCTCCGACGGTGGAGGGAGAAGCAAGCCATCATCACTAGTAGCAGGTGACAGCCTTATCCTCCATGGATTCATCTACTCCTTTTTTAATTCCAGAGTTCAACGATGCACGTTGTGAAAAAGTACTTTCTTTCGTCTGTGCCGAGTGTTCCAGTGTTCAGCTTTTATGAATGGTCCCTCTTCTGTCTTTCAACACCATGCGTAGTCTCATACGCCTCTCCCATCCCACCCATCCCCAATTCACTTTTTCTGCAAAAATCCTGTTCTCCCAGTGGCCAACCAGATGCCTCTGGGAAGCCCACAAGCAGGACCTGAGTGCAACAGCGCCCTCCCTGCTTGTGATTCCCAGTCCCTGGCACTCCGAGGAATATCGGTGCTCACACAAACACACGCCTGCCCCTGCTTCTCCGAATGTCAGGCTGCAGCTTTCCCGGAAACAGCAATAGCCTTTCCAGGCAGCCCTTCTGCCCTTGCTGGCTTTTCTGAGAAAACAATCCTGGGCTAGCCAGCTGGGCTGTCTCCCTCGCTGGCATGCGGATCAGATGAGCGTGGGTGGCAGGGAGCGGCAGCTGGTGTGGGGGCGTGCAAAGAGTGTGGCTGCGAGCACTGGAGGGTGCACAAGCCAAGGCAGAAATCACACCCAGGGAAGTGACTCAGTGGAGAGAAGGGTGAGGGGCCCTGCCAAGGGAGATTGGCCACTCGGAGCCTGCAGTGGGCATGGACAGCTTCCCCTTTGCCTGGCAAGGAACAGGGCACTGTCTGATTGTGAGACACCCCAGCCTTGAGCGAGGATCCCTGTCTCTAACTCCAGAGGACAGCAGAAAGATTTCTAATCTAAATTCTAATCTAATCTAAGTCAGGAGACTGGAAACAAAGCCCTATGAGGAGAGACTAAAAGAACTGGGCATGTTTAGCCTGGAGAAGACTGAGGGGAGATAGGATAGCACTCGTCTTCAAGTACATGAAAGGTTGTCACACAGAGGAGGGCCGGGATCTCTTCTCGATCGTCCCCGAGTGCAGGAAACGGAATAATGGGCTCAAGTTGCAGGAAGCCAGATTTCGACTGGACATCAGGAAAAACTTCCAAACTGTTGGAGCCATACGACAATGGAACCAATTACCTAGAGAGGTAGTGGGCTTTCCAACACTGGAGGCCTTCAAGAGGCAGCTGGACAGCCATCTGTTGGGAATGCTTTGATTTGGATTCCTGCATTGAGCAAGGGGTTGTACTTGATGGCCTTATAGGCCCCTTCGAACTCTACTATTCTATGATTCTATGATCTAGTTCTGCCCTCACAAGCCACCTTGTTGTGAGGACATCATCACACGGTAGAGAGTAAGTTGTGGGGAGCGGCAGGTTGCAAATTGGCCGTATTTAGCATGACCATCCTTTGTACAGCACCATTAATGGGCCTGATGCCTTCACCACAGGGGTGGGCAACCGGTGGCCCTCAGTCTACTTTTATGTGGCCCTTGAATGAGTTTCAAAAATCCTGTGCAGGTGTTCAGCACAGACCTGTGGCAAGAATGATTTGTCCCTCCCCAGGCTGCCTGATGGACGGGAAGAGAGGAAGAGAGAGAGAAAAGGAGGGGTGGCAGAGAGAGAAAGGGGCAATGTGGCTCTGCCCGCAACTGGATTTCCACCCCCCACCCCCCAGTTGGCATGTGGCTCCTAACAGATTACCCTCAAGGGAATGCAGACCTCAACAGAAAAGTTGCCCACCCCTCCCTTATAGAGTAACATAAGCCAACCTTTGCCAACCTGGTGCCCTCCAGAAGTTGACAAAGGCTGACATAACAACCGCCCCCCCCCCCCAAAAACAGAGCCTGGTCCTGCTCATAGGATCTTACAGGTCAAATTCATAAGTGGAGGGAGGAAAAAGAGGGTTTTGTAAGGGAAGTGAATGGCATGAGGAGAACAGATGTGGGGAAACGCAGTGACCTTTGCTTGAGCTTTATTACAGCCGGGGATGAAAATCAGAGAGTTAAGGCAAAAAGCTTCAAAGAAGTTGGTTTGACAGCGTGGGATTTGAGGGGAGGGAGCCAGAGGGATTTTGGGTAGGGCCACCGTAGCTCAGTGCTTAAGCGCGCACTTTGTTTGCCAACCCTGGCATCTCCAGTGGAAGAAACATCTCGGGTGGCACAGCTGGGAAAGAGCCTCTGCTCAAGGGCTTTGGGGAGTCACTGCTGGGTGGACGGTGCTCTGGCCTGGTGGTGCCCATAGTCTGGCACAGCTTAAGGCAGCGTCACTATTGAAGCCAGAGAGAGGTATCTCTGTGCCGTTGTTGCTGTCATACAAGAAGGAGAAATGGGTCAACCCCTCCCAAGGGCGAGTCAGTTACGGGAAGGATGTCTCCAGGAAACTCAGCTCAAGGGTACAGGGCAGAAGCAGGTGTTTCAGGACCCCTCCCCTTCTCCACCCCAAATTGCACCTTCCTCCCCCACCCTCATCTGGGACCCCCTCGTGCACTATACATTTAAAGCAGTACTGAGCCACTTTAAACAGTCATGGCTTCCCCCAAAGCATCCTGGGAACTGTAGTTTGTCAAGGGTGCTGAAAGTTGTCAGGAGACCCCTGGGAGATTCCAGAGCTGTTTAATAGTCAATCCTTCCCAGGGAACTTTGGGAATTGCAGCTTGGTGTGGGAACAGGGGTTGTCTCCTCTCTGCGTCCTTAATGAACCACAGTCCCCAGGATTCTTTAGGCGAATCTTCAGTTCAGTTCTGCAAATTGCCACATCGGTTTGCAATTTTTTAAAAAAAGGTCTAAATGAAAAACCAGCATTTTTTGTGTGAATTTCTCTTAATATATGCATTTTTGTATGCATCATGTGCCTAACACGCACTTTTGTTTTGCAAAGCAGCTTTTCCTTTTATATGCACACCTTACCGTAGTTTATGCATTTTTTGTAAATGTCACTTGGTGTGGAGAACTGCATTGCAAAATTCAGATAAGTGCAAATTTTGAAGGATGGCTGAGTTTCAGTTTGCCTATTGCTTATTTATTTTTATTTATTTATTTTATTCGATTTTTATACTGCCCATAGCAAAGCTCTCTGGGCAGTGTACAACCAATGAAATGTTTCTGAAACTGTGAATTAAGGTAAATCCGTCTTTAAAGGCGAACCAAATTGAATCCCCCCATTCATAGTTGCAGCAGCAACACTACCACCGCACATATGCAGGGTAGAAAATGAAAAAGCGGATCCCCAAATGCACCTTTTTGGCCTCCTGCTGGGAGGAAGGGCAGGATATGAATCAAATAATAAATAAAATCTTTGGGCTAAAAGGGGTGGGCCCTTGGTCTGAAAAGGCTGAGCACTGTTGTGTTGCAGTGGGTGTCATTTGGCCTGAGACCTTATGCCAGTCTTTGCCAACCTGGTGCCCTCCAGTTGTTTCAGACTACAACTCCCAGCTGGCTGGGGCTGATGGGAATTGTATTCTGAAACATCTGGAGGGCACCACGCTGGCAAACACTGTCTTATGCAAAGAAAAGGAGAAAACTGAGGTAGGGCCCTTCCTGAGCAAAGGGGTCAGAACCCTCTGCCTGCCCCATTGCAGCCGGCCCGTCGCAGAGTTCCTCCTTGCCTCTCCATAGCATGGCATCTTTCCCTGCAAGGCACACTCCCTTAGTCACCCCCAGCAAGCCATGAATCAGGGCAATTGTGTGTCTTCAGGGACTGGCTTTTGCTCCTGTCCGCCCAGCAGTGACTGTTGCTCGGGGCCGGGCACCCTTAATTGCAGGGAGGTGGTTTGTAACTGGAGTCAGGGACAAGGGTGTAGTTTTAATGCCAAAGCAGCGGGTGCACACGCCCCCACCCACGTTGCATCACCGCCCTGCTGAGTGACGGAGCTGAGTACATAAACAGTTCTCCTTTACAAGCTGCCTCCCTCACACGGGCACTCGAGAGCTGGCAGCAGTGACACCAGCCAGTTGGGTTTTTCCTCCCGGCTGCAAGGATGGCCTGAGGATCCAGTGTGGATTTTCCCCAGGAGACTTGACGTAGGTGATACTTCTGCCTGATGGGGTGTGGTGGGGGAAGAGAGGCTGATTTATGGAGTTGACCCTATTCTACCTCGACTGTCTAAAGCAGTATGCCAGTTGCTGAGAATCACAGGTGGGGAGAGCCATGTTGCTGCACTCAGGGCTTGCTTGTGAGATTCTCCTAGGAACCTGGTTGGCCGCCGTGATGCTGGGCTAGATGGGCCACTAGCTGGAGAGGTCTTCTTGTGTCCATAAGGTGTTGTGCATTTCTGACATTCTGCTGCTGCTTTATGCAGGCCCCTTTTCGGTCATGAAAGATGCTCTGTGAAGCTGCCCTGGCTCCTGCTGGGAGGAAGGGCGGGATATAAATCAAATAATAAATAGATAAGTAGGTGCACACACTTTGGAAGCAGCTATTATAGGTTTCAGTTCCGCTGTGCCGTTTTGTTGGTGCCAGATCAGCCTTGCCTCAGTTTTGCTATCTGTTTGTTACCCCAACCCATTGCTTTGGCGGGGGGGGGGAATACCCAAATTGGTTATGGTTGACAACCTATAAGGGTTGGTTTTTGCTTCTGTTTTTTCGTATGGACTTCCTTGGAGGTTTCTGCATTCAGGGTCCATGAACTGTACAGCACCTGCTCCCAGCCTTGCCCTAGTCTCCTGCCTGTCTTGTGCAGCAGATCTGGGGAACAGCTGGCTGAAGACATTTTGGTGCCCGAGGTGGAAAAAATTAGGAAAGGGCATTTCCCCTTCTGTTAATCAAACTAGGGCAGAATCTCTTGTCCGGTGGTTCATTTTTTTGTTTTCATAGGGAGCTCGTTTGGTTGTGCTAGGAACATAGAAAGCCGTCTTATACTGAGTCCGATCAATTGGCTCAGCACTGCTTGTTGATGTCCAGGTTTTCAGACAGGAACTTTTTCTCTGGGGGCCAATGCAATAAGAATGAAACACGTGTGAACCTCATTTGAATTCTCACCAAAACCGGATTTGCCCATGGAGAAAAGGGCGAATGCAGATCAGAACATAGGAAGCTGCCTTCTCCTGAGTCAGACCATTGGGCTCAATATTGTCTGCACTGACCGGCAGTGGCTCTCTGGGGTCTCCAGCAGGGAGTCCTTCGCACCTCCACCTACAGATCCCAGGAATTGAGCCTGAGAACCGTTGAGCTATGGTCCTTCCCGGAAGAGTCTTGTGCAGTTTCCTGTTAGCATGTGCCCCATAGATAGGGATGGGGGAGAATTTCGATTCAGTTCGCATTTCAAGCAGAATTGATCAAATTCACACTTTCTGAAACAATATGAGGACCGAAACACAGCCATCCTTCAAAATTCGCATTTATTAGAGTTTTGGGATGGAGTTCACCAACTAAACAATATTTACAAAAATGCATATATTAGGGGACAGTGTGCATGAAAATGAATATATGAGTGAAAATAACATGCAAAAGGCATGATATGATGAGAAATGGCTTGAAAAAATGTTTACCTTTGTCAACACTGCCTACAAAAATGTGTTTATTTGGAGAAATCCGCACTAAAATGGTGGAGAATTTTCATGAGGATAAAAAAAATTGCAGATTGCTGCAGTAATGTAGAGGACTGAATTTCACATTAGAAAGGTGAGAAACTGAGAAAACCAAAACGGGCAGATCTTTCCATCCCTACCCATAGATCAGACTGTCTGCTGCCTCCTATTTGGCTGTCCTTAACAGCCCACCACAGATCTGAACAGGGTGGTTCACGACAGATGCTCTTGCAGGTCGCTGATTCATAGGGTCGCCATACGTCGTAATCGACTTGAAGGTGCATAACAACCACAACAGCAGCCTAAAGCAGATACCAAAGTGGGCGCTGCCTGACGTTGCCTTGCAGTAGCGCATTTGTCCCTGTGGAACGAATTGCCAGCAAGAGAATCCTTGCGCCGTGTTTTGCTTTTTTCTTGCGGGCTCTGCATCTTGCATGTCACACTGCACACCAGCCTTCCCCAATCTGGTGCCCTACGGATCTTTTGGGCTGCAGCTTCCATCAGGCCTAGCTAGCACAGCCACGCTCCCTTTGGCCCCAGCATTGTGCAGATGGGAGTTGTGGCCGAAAGCGTTTGGAGGGCACTAGGTTGCCAGAGGCTGCTGTGCCATCTGGAAGAGCAGAAGAAGGCTGTCCTTGTGGGACCTGCAGGGAATCTTCACCAATAGGATTTGGGGTGGTGGGCTGATTGACGCAGTTGAGAAAAATCAGCCCCGGCTGTGTAAGCAAAGTGGTTATTATTATTGATTATTGTCGTTATTTGGTACATTTGTCATTCGCTTTATGCAAAAGAAAGTCTCAGAGAGACTTAATAAGATAAAATATAACAACTAAAAGCCATTTTAAACCAGAAAAAATTAAAACAAATGTATAAATTGCTCATCCTGTAACGTATTAACAAGGACAAAGTCCTCCCCACCCCGATAAAAGATGAGCACCGCTGTAGGAGGCAATTACCAAAAGCCTGAGTGAACACAAAGGTCGTAGCCTGACACGTGAAGGGTGATAATGATGGCACCAGGCTCATCTCCCTGAAAAGACCATTATACAGACAGGGGGGCCACCACTGAAAAGGATTGCTCTTGTGGTTGTCTGTCCTCATTATATTATGGTGGAGCCTATCCAACATGCCTCACGGTAGGCTGGAAACTGATCTGGCCTTGCAGGAGTGCGGTCGGGCAATCGTTTTATTTCAGGGCCAGCTATGGTTTTAACTATGTGTCCGGCACCCATTTGGGGCTGGGTGAATTGTCCTTGCTGAACAATTGGCTCTGTTGGGTGTAGGACAAGCAGTTCTGCTGCCCCTAATCATTGTAACAAGGGGCCTAACAGAGGCCTTGTACTGGACCAGCCTCTCTTCCCATAAGATATGCGAACTCTTGGACTGTGCAGAAGAGGTCTTTGTCAAGAAAGGGTGCTTTCCTTCTTATTAGCTTCAGTTTGTATCTCTTTCTGGGAAACTGATTTTAAAATAAGCCTGTGAAGTATAAAAACCATTCTGAATATATGCCCTACGTCTCAATCCCCACCCTTTGACGAATGAACGAGAATATTTCTCCTCCCAGCTTTATCCTGATCAGCAAATTCCAGCCTCAAATGATGGTTTAGCACAGCCTTCCCCAACCTGGGGTCCTCCGGATGCTTTGGAATACAGCCATCAGCCCCAGCTGTGCAGTCCAAAGCATCCAGAGGGCCCCAAGTTGGGTAAAGCTCATTTAGCTTTCAGTGCACAAGCCTGCAGAGGCCCTGTGCTTATGCGCGCCTCCCTCCCCCCCACTGCCCCTTTCCCCTGGTGCAGCTGCAAGGAGGCGATTGGAAGCTTTTTGCTTCTGCTTTTAAACTAACCAGAGTTGCCCAGGGCATCCGAACTTGGGGAAACTCTGCCTAATTCAAGCACTGGCTAGTTCAAACAAGCCAGGATCAAACTATGGCTTACTATCCTGGCTTGTTCAGTAATCACAGCTGAAACTGAGTGGAGATTCCTGAGTTCAGGCGTAATGTGGAACTCAGTTGAAAAGTGGAACTGAACGCTTCCAATCTCCTTGCAGCCATGCCAGAGGGTGAGGCGGGGCAGAGAGCGCACCCGCCCAAGGCTCATGCATGTAACAGTAAAAACCATTGTTTAGCATTGGCCATCTAGCCACTCAGGTCAGCCAGCCTAGTGTTGTCTGCTGTGGCTGTCAGTGGCTCTCCAAAGTCCTGATATCCTGTAACTCGAGGTGGGAAACCTTTTATCGTTCAGATGCTGTTGGACTCCCAATTCCCATCAGCCAGCCAGCACAGCCAATGGTTACAGATGATGGGAGCATCATCTGAAGAGCATCATCTGAAGGGCCAAAACGTGTCCAGCCCTGCTTTAATTGAAGATGCAGAGAACTGAATGTTGGTAGCTGTCATATACTAAATCAGACCATTTGTCCATCTGGTTTAGGGTTGTCTACACTGACTGGCAGCAGCTCTGTAGGATTTCAGGCAGGGGGTCTCTTCAAGCCCTACTTGGAGATGCCTTTGGGGATTGAACCTAGGGCCTTCTCTATCAAACACACACACCTCTGAGAAGACTCAACAAATTAAAATGCTTTTTAGCCACTTCGGCCCTTTAGTGGTTATAAACTGTGACTTCACACAAGCCCTTTTGAAACTGGTGGCACGAATGTTGAAATGAATGGAAGTTGCAGAAGGACAGAGGTGATTAATATACTGTCGTATCAGTTCTCGACTATATAACGTGTTTCAGGTCACTGTCTGCCTGCCGTGTCTCAATCCATTTGCGTTACTAGTCAATCATGTTCTCTCTTGTTTTGAGCTCTTCTCTCGTGTTATGATTTATTATTTATCACGTTGGGCTCCTCCAAGGCCCTCAGGGCAGTTCACAGAGTCAGGGTGTCCCCCTTCCCAGCCAGGCCCTCATCACACGGAACACGACATTTGCAATAGGAAGAGTTCCTCCTTATTGCCAGGTGATGCACCTGTGCCTTTTAACGGAGGGGTGGGGGCCCTGTGGCTCCAACTTTCAGCCAGTGTAGCTAAAGATCAGGAACGGGGAGAGCTGGGGTCCTGCAACAGCTGGAGGGATTCAGGTTCTGTTTTAATGGGACAGTTGAGAGACTCTATTGCCTGCCAACTGCTGCCCTTGCTTTGGGGAACAACCACAGCTCAGTGGTAGAGCATACAAAAGGCCCCTGGTTCAGTCCCCACCATCTCCAGGAAGGGCTGGAAAAGACTGCCTGTTTGAAGAGCCGCTGCCTGTCAGTGTGCACAATATTGAGCTCAATGGAGCAATGCTATGGCTCAGTAAAAGCAGCTTTCTGTTTTCCTGTCTGCGTTAGACCTTTTCTCCATTACTGGCACATTTGCAATCTCAGTTTTGCTGAGAATTGAAATGAAGTTTGCTAGGAACGTTTCATTCCCACTGCATTGTCCGCCCCCCATGGTTTTCCTGTTGCCCCCTCCTGTGTTCCTTCAAGAGCTGATTTTCTCTCTTTTTCTCTTTTGTTGTTACTTTTGGGGCAGATGTGGTGCAAATGTGGTTGGCGATGGTGTGTAATCCCACCACCAACAGCCGCAGCAAAATCCACTGGGTTATATTCATCATAGTGCTAAGTCGAACGGTGCGTCAGCACAAGGATTTCTCCTTGCGCAAATGGAACATTCTCCCCCTCCCCTGTGTGCCCCCTAAATTTGTTCTGGAGGTGCCCTCAGCACCCTGGAGCAGATTTGGGGATGGTGAAGGGTGCGGGGAGGAGTGGGGGGGGGGAAATCCCCTTGCACTAGTTGAAGTTGTTCTGCTAGCACATGAATTTAGTTGCACACCGCCCATTCTGTCTTCTGCCACTCCCCTGATTGTGGAGTGCAAGGCAATGATGAAGCTGACAAGATTTTCTCCTCTCTGCAGTAAGTCTGGGAAGGCTGGTAAACCTTACCAGGTGTGTCAGTTTCACTGGACTTCTCCAGAGTTGTTGCAAAGGAGGGGAGCTCTTCCCAGTGACAACCAGTGCGTCTTTTAGGAAATTGCTGTGCGATCCAGACTTGGGTCTAGGAAAAACAAAGGCCAGGAGAAGGGGCTGTAGCTCAGTAGTAGGACCATCTGCCTTGTATACAAAAGGTTCTGGGTTCAGTCCCTGACATCACCAGGTAGTTCTGGGGGAGCAACTCCCTGCCTGAAACTGCACAGAGCCTTGCCAGTCAGTACAGACAATACTAACTAGATCTTTGGTGTCCAACACAGTCGCCACTCGCCACATGAGGCGAAATGGCTATTGACCTGTGACAAGCTGGTGCTTTACTTCCACCACCTATTTTATTTTAAATAAATGCTTAAATGGAATTGTTGTATACATGTACCAGTTCAAAAAAGTGTTCAGCCTTCACTCTTAATGCTCACATATTCATTCTTGGGTCCTATACACTTTTCTGAATTTGAAAATCGCAGAATTTTCTATCTCAAGAGCTTCTTTCTTTTGGGAGGCACCTTTTTGAGACGGATGTGATTTTACTTCAAAGCACTCAGCGTTTGAAAGATGATTCAGTCGTTACAATGTGGAATCATATTTTAAATCATAATGAGTTCACGGTTCTTAACACAGTTATTCCAAAACTGTTTTCAGTTTCTGGTACAGTATGGCTCTGTGAATCATCTTTCTCTCGGGTAAAAATGATGAAATCAAAGTATAGGTCACAGATATTGGACAAAAATTTGGAGGTGGAGTTGCGATGTAGTCTAACTGATTTTATGCCTGATTTCCCTGCACTACTTAATGAAAAGGTATGTCAGGTTTCTATAACTAATTCTATAACTGAATAATTCAACACAGTACTGTGCGTTTTTCTGCCCTCAGTTAATTTTCTTTTGTCATGTGGTGAAAATGTTAACACATTTGCCACATTTTTGACAAATATGAAAAGCTAGATGACCTAATGGCCTGACTCTCTACAAGGCTTCCTGTGTTACGATTTAAATATGATCCAGCTTTAGGATTCTGCATAGTATTGGCATAAATACCAATAGACATGAGTTGTTTTACTTTATTTATTTATTTGTTACATTTATATCCCACCTTTCCTCCAAGGAGCTCAATAGGGTATACATGGTCCTCTTCTCCCCTCCCCACTTCCCACTTTATCCTCACAGCAAACCTGTGAGGTAGGTTAGGCTGAGAAACAGTGACTAGCCTAAGGTGTCCCAGTGAGCTTCATGGCTGAATGGGAATTTGAACCCAGTTCTTCTGACGGGTTCTAGCCCAACATTCTACCCATGCCTTCACTAAACTGGACTTGAATGGTTTTAAACAAGACCCAGACCCAGCACTACCTCTAAACATAATAGAGTCATATTTCCTGGGAACTTATGGGAACTGAGCAAGAGTACATGTGCAGGAGAAGTTTGCTGACAGATATATAAGAACATATGAACAGCGCTGCAGCTGAATCAGTCCAATGGCCCATGTAGGCCAGCATCCTGTTCTCACAGTGGCCAACCAGATGCCTCTGGCCCTGAGCGCAACAGCATTCTCTCCACTTGTGATTCCCAGCAACTGGTATTCAGAGGCATTTACTGCCTCCAACCGTGGAAGGAAAACATAGCCATCATGGCTAGTAGACATGGATAGCCTTATCCTCCATGAGTTTGTCTAATCCTCTTTTAAAGCCATTCAAGTTTTAAAGCTATCCAAGCCTCTTGTGGGAGCAAAATCCATAGTTTAACTCTGCTATGCTCTGCTTTTGCCGTGGCTGAAACTCCAAGCAGGTGCTCTCTGGCTGGTTAACTGTGCCACCTTGAGGAGGGCTGTCTCCTGAAGTTACCCGGTGAGTCACTCGCATGCAATCAGGCCTGGCTTTCTCCCTTTCCTGTTTACCTTCTTGATGAGTCTTCTTTCTGTGCCAACTTATTACTCAGCGTGGGGGAGGGCAATGAGAGGTGGAACCAGCACCTCCTCCCTTGTGAATACAAAAGCTACAAGCTCTCTACTTGGTCCTTGAATAACAACCCCTAGCTTTGGTCACTAAAAACTTAGCAAAGGTTTTCAAGTCCTTATAAGGCTGGCTAGGAGAGTGGATTTCCTCGCACACTGAAAGCAAAATGCAGGCTGTTAGGCCACAGCTGCACTATGCATTTAAATCAGTATTATACCAATTTAAACAGTTGTGGCTTACCTGTAAGAATCCTGGGATGTTTGTTTGTAAAAGGTGCTGAGAGTTGTCAGGAGACCCCCCATTCCCCTCACAGACCTACAATTTTCCAGAGTTCCATGACTGGAGAGGGACTGATGGTTAAACCCAGAGCTTGGAAAAGTTACTTTTTTGAACTACAACTCCCATCAGCCCAATCCAGTGGCCATGCTGGCTGGGGCTGATGGGAGTTGTAGTTCAAAAAAGTAGCTTAAACCATGCTGGGAACTGTAGCGATCAGGGCTCTCCTAACAACTCTCAGCACACTTCACAAACTACAGTTCCCAGGATGCTTTGGGGGATTCTTTGGGGGAAGCCGTGTTTGTTTAAAGTGGTGTAATACTGCAGGTGTAAGTCTGTGCAGCTTGAGGATGTTGACAAGATCCTTGGACTGGTGCGGGCGACCAAGTCTGTACTGGATCCTTGCCCCTCTTGGCTGGTGAAAGCTGGCAGGACCGGAACCGCCGGCTGGGCCAAGGAGGTAATAAACGCCTCTTTGCGAGAGGGAGTGGTCCCTGCCTGCCTAAAAGAGGCGGTGGTGAGACCACTCCTGAAGAAACCCTCCTTGGACCCAGACAACTTGAACAACTATAGACCTGTGGCGAATGTTCCGTTCCTGGGCAAGATCCTGGAGCGGGTGGTTGCCGGCCAGCTCCAGGGGCTCTTGGATGACACTGATTATCTTGATCCATTTCAATCCGGTTTTAGGCCCGGTTTTGGCACTGAAACAGCCTTGGTCGCCTTGTATGATGACCTCTGTCGAGAGAGGGACAGGGGGAGTGTGACTCTGTTGATTCTCCTTGATCTCTCAGCTGCTTTTGATACCATCGACCATGGTATCCTTCTGGGAAGACTCACGGAGTTGGGAGTTGGGGGTACTGCTTGGCAGTGGCTCCGCTCCTACTTGGTGGGTCGTCACCAGAAGGTAGTGCTTGGGGAACATTGCTCGACACCCTGGACTCTCCATTGTGGAGTCCCGCAGGGATTGGTACTGTCCCCCATGCTTTTTAACATCTACATGCAGCCGCTGGGTGCGGTCATCAGGAGTTTTGGGGTACGTTATCATCAGTATGCTGATGACACGCAACTCTACTTCTCCTTTTCATCCTCTTCAGGTGAGGCTGTTAACGTGCTAAACCGTTGCCTGGCCGCGATAATGGACTGGATGGGGGCTAACAAACTGAAGCTCAATCCTGACAAGACCAAGACGCTGTTGGTGAGTGCCTTCACTGGCCAGATGGAGGATGTTCATCCTGTTCTTGATGGGGTTACACTCCCCTTGAAGGAACAGGTTCGTAGCTTGGGAGTTCTTTTCGATCCTTCCTTGTCTCTCAAGACCCAGGTGGCCTCGGTGGCACGGAATGCTTTCTACCATCTTCGACTGGTAGCCCAGCTACGTCCCTATCTGGACAGTGACGACCTCACCTCAGTTGTTCACGCTCTGGTAACTTCTAGGCTGGACTACTGCAATGCGCTCTACGTTGGGCGGCCCTTGAAGATAGTTCGGAAACTACAGCTAGTCCAGAATGCAGCGGCCAGATTACTGACGTGGACCAGAAGGTCTGCTCATATAACACCTGTTCTGGCTCGTCTGCACTGGCTTCCTATTTGTTTCCGGGCTAAATTCAAAGTGCTAGTTTTGACGTATAAAGCCCTACACGGCATGGGACCGCAATACCTGGTGGAACGCTCTCCCAATATGAACCTACCCGTACACTGCGCTCAACATCTAAGGCCCTCCTCCGGGTGCCATCCCATCGAGAAGCCCGGAGGGTTGTGACTAGAACTAGGGCCTTTTCGGTAGTGGCCCCCGAACTGTGGAATAGTCTCCCCGATGAGGTACGCCTGGCGCCGACGCTGCTATCCTTTCGGCGCCAGGTGAAAACCTTTTTATACTCCCAGGCATTTTAAAGTGTATTTTAAATTGTATTTTATAGTGTATTTTATCAGTATTTTCATTATTGTTGTATTTTGACGTTGTTGGTTCTTTGTTATTGTTTGTTTTGATCTTTGATTTTGTTATACTTATTGTATTTATATATTGTGCTTGTTTTATCTCTTATGTACACCGCCCAGAGAGCCTTTTTGGCTTAGGGCGGTATATAAATTAAATTAAATAAAATTAAATAAATAAATTTAAATGTATAGTGCAGATGTGGCCTAAAGGTCTGCATTTTGCTTTCAGCATGCAAGGAAGGAACTTCCTGATGCCTCAGATGGAAAAATATATGGTGTGGATGTGGCCTTAGAGAGGATGTCAGGTCTGTAAAACTTGCAACCCACCCAGCCAAACACAGTTTATCAGCCATTGATTGTGGCCTATCAGGCGCTGGTCAACTACTCTGGTTTTTTTCCAGGCAAACAGCAAAGACTGTTAATGGAGCACTTGGTGGGCCACAGAGTGTGCAGGGTTGATTTTCTTCCAGCAGAGTTCCTTCCCCCTACAGGACTGCTTAGAAATGATGATGTCAAAACTCAAAATCCTGGTAGATTTTGCAAGAAAGGCCCAGCACTGACAATTGTACTTATTTCCAACATTGCACCAGACGATGCACATTGGTATGGTCCTTGGCCCCAAAGGGGTTACAATCTTAGACAGTCAGCAGGACTGCAAATGCCAGGGACTGTCTGCTTGAATAATGGGGGAGAGTTTGAGAGATGATGGATGGCATGGGGTTTTTGTAAGTCTCCCTGGGACCTTCACTCAAGGGTGGTATGGAGAACTTTTTAAAGAAATAAATTTAAATTAATGGGGTAGGAGGGGGACGAGGAGATTGATGAGGTCTGTGTGGTGCAGGGGGAAAAAGTTGCTGAAGATATTTATTTATTGTATTTATATACCGCCCCATAGCTGAAGCTCTCTGGGCGGTTTACAGTAACTAAAAACATTAAAAACAAATATACAAATTTAAAACACATCTTTTAAAAACAATTTAAAACACAATTTAAAAATTTAAAACAATTTAAAAACACATGCTAAAATGCCTGGGAGAAGAGGAAAGTCTTGACCTGGCGCCGAAAAGATAACAGTGTTGGCGCCAGGCACACCTCGTCAGGGAGATCATTCCATGTTTTGGGGGCCACCACTGAGAAGGCCCTCTCCCTTGTTGCAAGCCTGCGGGATTCCCTTGGAGTAGGCACCCGGAGGAGGGCCTTAGATGTTGAGCGTAGTGTACGGGTGGGTTTGTGTCGAGAGAGGCATTCCATCAGGTATTGTGGTCCCAAGCGGTGTAAGGGCTTGATATTGGCCTTGAGGACAGAATTTATAGAGAAGAGGAAAATGATGAACTGGGGAACTGCAGTTATAGTGATCCGCATAGCTGAAGGTACAAGGATTGGGACAGTGAAAGATTAATGGGGCAAAAGGAGATGAAGTTACACGTAGGAGCAAGAGTGACATAAGGCAGCCTTCCTCAACCTGGTGCCCTCCAAAGTTGTTGTAGTCCAGCCCCAACCAGCACGGCCAAAGGTCAAGAATTACCCTAGTCAGAGGCAGCATGCTTCTGAAAACCAGTTGCCGGAAGCCTCAGGAGGGGAGAGTGTTCTTGCACTCGGGTCCTGCTTGCGGGCTTCCCCCAGGCACCTGGTTGGCCACTGTGAGAACAGGATGCTGGACTAGATGGGCCACTGGCCTGATCCAGCAGGCTCTTCTTATATTCTTATGTTCTTATGGGAGTTGTAGTCGAACAACAATGTCTGGAGGCCACCAGGTTAGGGAAAAGCTGGTGCAACAGGAGACGGGGAAAGATGCAGCATTGCTGGGAACAGATGTCAAGTGCATAAGGACTAAAAGCTTGACATGCTTGCAGAGGGTTTACCTGTCCCAGGCTGGCTCATTTATCAACCACAGAACCTTTCGTGGGTTTCAGGTCTCTGCTGTTCTCTTCAGTAGGAGAGTTTCCAGTGGATTTCGTTGACAGAGAAGGGTATTTGGTGAGACGAGGGCTTGAAAAGGGGCGGGGGAGAGAGAGTTGCAAAGTCCCTCCCTAGCACCTCCTAAAAAAGGAACCTGCTTTCAGAATGTTCCACTTCAGCTCACAGTCCTCACAAAGGGTTCTCCTCTTCCTTGCAAGGCCCTCTTGGCCCTGCCCATCCAGGCCAGGGACTTTTCCATCTGGGGCATCAGGAAGTTCCACCCTTAAAGACAGTGCATGTCATGACGTTGCAAACAGTAATTTTTTTACTGGGATGATGACTCAGTAGGTGGCTTTTGCTTGGGCTGTGTGGCTGGTTGCCACGCTTGGTTGGAGTCAGGAACTTCCCCCTCCCCAGCAAGGTGGGAAAGGGCTGTTGTCACCATTGTCATGTTCTGTGCTAGATGCTGTATGCTTTCTGATTAGAGTTTTATTCCTCGTCTTGTTTCTTGTGCGTCATATTTTATTGCATTCCATAGAATTCAAATTGTACCCTGTTTTAATATTGTTGCTGCTGTATTATTCTCATACTGTTTTTTATTGTATTATTGTATTTTATCTCATTGTGTTTTAACTGTTTTGTACGTCGCCTAGAGTGGCCTTTGGCCAGATAGGTGACACAGAAATTAAATTTATTATTATTATTATTATTATTATTATAAAATGAAAGAAATGACAAAAGCAGTTAAAATGCAATTAAAAATCAATCTGAATATTTAATGCGATGAATGTGCCGTCTCCCTTCTTCAACCACAAATTCATGGGTATGCCGTGGACCACCTGAATGAAGCTCTCAGGCCACTGGTGGTCGACGGACCACAGTTTGTGGCCCCCTGCTCTGTAGTACGTACCAGTAATAAAACATGCTTTTAACCCTCTGGATTAGTTTTTTTTTTTTAATTAATTTTTATTCAAATTTTCAAAAACAAAAAATCAACACAAAACAAAAACAATTATACAAAAAAAATAAAATGTTGACTTCCGATTTGTCCCAGATCAACCATAGGTGTACAATATATAACAATCCTGTCTCTAAAATTATATTACAAAATCACTTTCCTCCAGTAGTTATCTTAATTAATCATCAAATCTCATAAACATTACTTTATTCTTTCCACAAAAAGTCCAAAAGAGATTTCGATTCCTTGAGAGATATATCTTTCAATTTTTCTCCAAATAAACATGTCGCTTAATCCATCTTGATTCAAATCTGTTAGGTCCAGTAATTTCAATAGCCATTCCTCCATGATCAGTATCCCATAATAATCTTGTTGTCATAGCCATAATCCAAATAAACATATCGATTAATCCATCTCGTCGAATCTATTAGGTCCAATAATTTCCATAACCATTCTTCCATTATCAATATTAATTCCATCTTCCATCTTCAATAGTCCTGTTAAATCCAGTGGTTTCAGTATCCACTCATCCATTATCAGTATCTCATGATGATCTTGCTGTCATAGCCATAGTCATATAACAAGAGTCTGATGGGAATTTCCCCCTTCACAAATATGTCCTTGCCATCAATTCTAAATATGTTGCTGAAATATTGTTGTAAAGTCACTTCTCTGCTCTTCTTTTTTACAAAATGCACTGGCTCATCTCTTAAGAGTTTTTCCATTGTCACATATTTGTAATTAATTCCATAGATTTTTTCTATGTCAAGCTCCATCACATCATTCCAGTCAAGAAAATTATCCAAGACGTTGATAACTTTATCACTAATATCTTCATTAGTTTCTTCAGAGACAACGTTGAATTCCAAACAGTAAACTTTATTTCTAACATCCGTAAACTCCAGATCTTTTTCCAGTTCCTCATTTGTTCCAGTCTCCATGGCTTGTATCTTCCCTTTAATTTTTCTTTTCTCATTTCTAATCCCATCAAAATCCTCTTTCACAGAATCCCCTATTTTTTTAAACTCCTGCATCATTTTGCTAAGGTCAATTTTCATCTCCTGTCTGCCCTGTCTCAGGGTTTGTTTCATTATCTCAATCTCACTCATTATTTTCTGAAACATAATTTCTTCCATGGTCTCAGTCACTTTCCTGGTTGTCATTCTTAAAACCACAAAAACAAAAAATTATTTCAGCCACAATTGAGTTAATGTTTCAGGCTTACAGACATCAATACAGCCTGTCTTATCTCTTATATATTCAGGAAAACAAAACAAGTTTAGTTCCCAGCTTCAAGCAGTTAGTGGCGTCATGAGTAAGCAGATTCGTCAAAATGAAATAGACCAAAAAAAAAAATAGTTCCAGACATGATACTCCAAAGTTCATAAATCAAATTTGTTTATTTTTTCCCCTCCTCGAAATAAAAATCCCTCTTCCGTTAATATCTTTAGAATGCACTTCCAGGCCCGCTTTTTGCAATAAAAACAAAGATAAGCTTTTTTCGATTTCTTTCCTCCTTAGTTTCGTGAGTGAAAGAGAATTTTTTTAACTCACCCAGTTTATAGCTGATTCATTGACAAATCTCTTTTTGGTGCAACAATTTAAACCAAGTAAAAAAAATGGAAAGAAGGATGCTTGCCTGTTAGTTCATTTTTCTTTGAAGAAAAGATAAACGTGTCGCTTAATCAGCAAGAGCTTTGATGGAAGTCCGTCCAGCATTCGCTGGCTGAACTTTCTCTCATAAATTAATGAAATCCAGTCCTCCCAACAAAAACAGGCTTTGTGGTTAATCTCACGTTTCTCCCTGACCAGGAGAAAATCTTAACCAGTCAAAAAAAAAACATTCTGACTGATTAAAGCTGAAAAAACTTCATCTAAGACAAGAGCTTGTCTCAGAGGCAGCACAGGCGAATCACCCTTCCCGGAAGTCCAACCCTCTGGATTAGTTAACGGCATGTAGAATTAAGTGGATGCAAGCAGCTTTTTGACACAAGAACAGTAGTGTCGTGGCAAATTCAGAAGTGCAGGGTCCTTTCATGATAGTCACAGCTATGCCCCTTCCTATCCTTTTTTTTTTCCTGCTGGGTTGAGAACGAGATCCTTGTTCATGCCTTCTCCCATAACAACAGACATCCCTAGGAGCCAATCAGCGTGAAAGGGGAGAGTGTTAGCTACTGAGAAGCGTCTTCTCAGTGGCTATCTCACTTGCTTTCACTGCAGCAGGAAAGGACAAGGAAGTATGTTAGAAGACTCTTCTCAGTGGCTGATATGCTCCCCTTTCATGCTAATTAGCTCATCAGATGCTGGAGACACAGGGACCCTCCTGGGATCCTGCTCCCAAACAAGTAAAGGGTTTAAGACACACATACCCCGGGTCCCTGGATGACTACACCCCTGCACAAGAATAGTAAGTTTTGGAAAATATGTGGTGGGCAAAAATGTTCAGTTACCTTTTCTGCCCATCTCAAATAACCAGATGGACACTAAAGGAGTTTTTTAGAAAAAGGAGAGGAAGCAGGATGCCCAGAGAATATGCCATTTAGCTCAGTGGCAGAGCGCCTGCTTTAGACACAGAAGGTCCCAGATTCCATCTCCAGCATCTCCAGCTAGGCTTGAGAAGGACCCCTGTCTGAAACCCTGGCGAGCTGCTGCCAGTCAGTGCAGACGTCTGACCTAATGTAAGGCAGTTCCTTATGTTGCTGCTGACAAAAGGAAAGTATTTCTACGTGCCCTACCTAATAATGAATTTATGCAAATCGCCCCAGATGATATGGTGATGACCACTGGCTGTTTAACCTGGCTTTAAGGGAGAAACAGACTAATTCAGGAGGGGAGGATAGATCCATCAAAGACAGTTTGCTGTTATGACTTAATGGAACCCCCATATCCAGAGGCAGTCTACCTCTAAATGCCTATTGACATTTAGAGGGTTATAAAAAAAAACTGGGAAAGAGTTGTTGCCTTCATGCCCTGCCTGTGACCTCCCTGAGATTATTCAGACTGTCCACTGTGGGATGCAGGCTGCTGGATCCACTTGCTCCGATCCAGCAGGGCTCTTCTTACACCATCGGTATCGTTTGCTCCAGAGATCTAGTGGGACTGATTATCTTGCGGAATTCACCTGAGCGAGTTCATCCACCTCCTTCTCCTGGCCCTCCTTCCTTCCCCGTCTCTACTCATCAGACAGCCCCTCCCTACCCCCTCCTTCAGCAAAGCCTTCCCTAATCACCCTTTAGCCTCTCCTTGCTCGCTCCCTCTCCGCTCTCACCCCAGCCGACTCTTCTGTCATGACCAAGCCTGTCACTGTGCCCTGCCTCACCTGTCAAAGTTAAGACCACAAGCTCTCTGGGCGAGGACTGTACCCCTTTTCTGTCCCAGACAACCCCCTTGTCTTCCGTTTGCATTAACTGAATGGGTCACAGATGTTGTGTCTTGCTTTAAAAAACCTCACCAGATCCACCCACGGGAAAGAGGTTCAATGCACAGGTGCTTGCAAGCGCTTAAAACTCTCTGTTTCGCCTTCCTGGTGTCCGGATGCCCCAAAGCCCTTTGTTCTGGTTTCCTTTGACTCTTGTAACCCAACCCATTTTTGTTCCGCAGGGCTGAGAATTACTGGTGGAGGGGTCAGAACAAGCGGACTCTGAAAGTGGGCCAGTTCCCGCGCAACACGGTGACCTCGGTGGCAGGGCTGTCTGCCCACGACATCAGCCAGCCACTCAAAAACAGCTTCATCCATACTGGCCATGGAGACACCAATCCACAACAGTGCTGGGGCTTCCCTGACAAGATTGACGAGTAAGAACTTCTTTTCCTTTGGGCCTCTCCGGTTTCCTTCCCCATGCAGGCTGTGGGAGATGTGGCAGGGCCAAAGGTTGCCGACTCTTGATCTAATGCAAAATCTGAAACCCCGCTGCAAAAACACGTGCGCATCTGTGCCAGTTGCTCAAGTTCCCTTCTCATCAAGAAATGAGGCTGCTGTTTCAGAGTGAGAGAGAGGGTCACAGGCAGGTGTGGAACCAGCGCACAGGTTGGCCGGCACCCGGGGGCTCTGTGAACGCTGCCCTTCAACAAGAGCATAGGAGAAGCACCAAATGTGGCCGTGGGTGCAGAATCTGCCTTGCTTTTAAGGGAAGGGTGGGCACTGAAGAGCAGTCCTTGAAGGGCGTAGATCCATGATGCGCCCAAATGTAAAAATGAAAAGTTGCAAGGGGTGTGTGTGCTATTTATAGCAGAGAAGCAGGAGGAGGGAGCGAATCCTTAATGTGTACATACTATACATTTAAAGTACATGATTTCTGCCCAAAGAATCCTGGGGACTGTAGTCTGTGGTCCCAGGCTATGGTCTGACTGCACATGAGGCCAGCTCTAAGCAGGGTCAGGTCTGGTCTTTGCCTGGATGGGAGACTGCCTGGGAACCATATGTCAGCCGCCTTGGGTTTCTATCATGGAAAGAAAGGCCGGGTAGAAATGTAATAAATAAATAAAATAAATAAATAGTCTGTTAAGAGCAATGGGAATTGTAGCCCTGTCAATGGCAAACTACAGCTCCCAGGATTCTCTGGGGGGAGTTGTGTGCTTTAAATGTGTGGTCTATACGTAGCCACTCTCTCCTGAAACAGCTTTCTACCTCTTTCTTCTTGGGGGGGGGGGGGAGTGTCTTCTCACCTGCAGTTGTGTGCACTGTGCAGTTAGCCCCAAAGTGCGGGCACATACGTTGCAACATCTCAAGGTAACGTTATTTCCCACACCCTTCCCAGTAAACAGAGCTCCTCCTTTCAAGAGTGCATGCTTTCCCATTACAACCTCGACATTTTAGTTTTAAAGCCTTAATGTGGTGTGGGTGTGTTTCTGGCAGTGGAGGCATGGTCCATTAGAGCAAACTGGGCACTGCCCCACCAGTTGCAGTCTGCACTCATCCAGTCCTCACCTGCCTGTCTTCAGAGGGTGGCCCTGGCTGTCAGCTGCCTCCTTTTTACGCTATGCGTGCATTAGAGGCTTAAAATATGATTTTCCTCTCTTGCAGCCCGCTGTCTGTGCCTGATTTCCCCATTCCTGTTGGTAGCACTTTCATCCCTCTAACTCCACCCCCACCCCCCGAAATCATCATCTTCTTGTTTTCTCCTGATGTTGGCACTTAAAATAATCAAGGTGAATGAGAGGAAAAAGATTACCCCCCCCCTCCACTTCTTGTTTTCAGAAACAGATGGCCAGATATGAGCTCTGTGGCTGCACAAACTATCACCACATTGTACCTGTCCTTTTCAGCTCTGGTCCACACATTCCCTGTTTAATGCAGAGCAGAAAGTGTGGAAGTTCTCAAATTTTACCCGCATTGTGTGATGCCTTTTATTTTAAACCTGCAGATTGGAAATTCTGTGACACCTGAATCCTAAACAGCATTCCGTTTTTTTTTAAATTGCTTGTCAATTCTAACAATTCTGGTTCCACAATGACTTCTCTCTCCCTCCCCCTCTGTCCAATATTTGCTTCTGGATTCTCTTACCAATTTTTCAAAATTTAGATTTGGGCATTTTATTGCCAGGAAATCCAGAACCTTATGTCATTTCAGAATGTTTAAGATTCCAATTTTGACTTCTGATCAGTCAAGCTTGTTTCAGCTCTGCGCCACCCGTGACTGGTGACGAGCACCGTTGCTGCATGCTCCCCACAAGCTGTGGGCCTGTGGGGTTAATGCTGTGTGCCTTGTGCATTTCCAGCCACATGATCTGGACTGCCGTGAGCCGGATCTGGCATCTCCCTTCTTTCTCAGTGTGGTCTTTGCCACGGCAGGCATGCTTGTGCCTCATTCTCCGTGGAGCTGTGGGCTGTACACTTTTGATGGGGAGCGTTGCCAGGGGTGGGCCTCTCTCCATCCTTCCCACACCCAGCTCAGAGGCAAAGTCCCCAATGGGCGAGAGGGTGGGCCAGGTCAGCACACACACACATCCATGACCAAATTCCACAGGATCTGGCCATTTCTCAGGTTTTCAAACCACGCTGTTTTTCCAGGGAACCGTCTCAGCTCGGCCTGTTTCGTCAGCTCCTGCGTGGGCGGCAGCAGCACATACAGGCTGTGCCAAGCTGACATGTTCCTGTTGCACCCAGCCAAGGTGTACCAACGCTTCCCTTGTCCTCTGCTGGCACCACACCTTGCCTAGCTCTCCCTGCTCCGCGTGGTGCTGGTAGGATCGAAACCGGGGTGCCTGGCAACACCCACGGTTTGGGTTGGGCTTCCAGGACAGCCCATCGGGCATCAGAGCACGGTGGAGTGGGGCGAGGGACTGAGGAGAAGTGTCTGGGGTGGGACTTGGGCTTTGAGAAGCAGCGCTAATGCAGCAGGTCTCCCAGATAGCTGCTCTTTTCTTTGGCCTCGCTGAAACCGTTGCTCTTTGTCCCCTGGGGTGCTGCTTGGATGCAATAGTTGCATTTACCTTGCTGTGAAGTAGCAAGGGATCATGGGCAGATCTGTAAGCCTTCAGGGGCAGAGACCGCATTGCATCAGCCTTCTGTGCAGTGGCTAAAGTCATAAGCATTCAGAAGGGGAGAGACTGTGGGCCCAAAGGGTCAGTTTACCTTTTTTTTCCCTGTCGTTCCTCATAGGCTCTACCTGGGCAATCCGATGGACCCCCCAGATGTGCTAGGTGTGGACTTGAACTCAGTGAGACCCACGCAACTCCCAGGAAGAGCAAAAAGTAAGAAGTCCCCCCCCCAAAAAAACCCCACACATACACACACCGCAACCCAAATCCTCTCCTCCCCTTGCCAGTATGCACCTGGTTCTGCTTCCAGATATGGACATGTGTGAATTCACCATAACTCAAAAAGAACTACAAGACGCAGCCTGCTTTTCCCTTTCATCCTTCCCTGTGCTGTTGTGCACTGGGTGTTGTAGTTTCCATGGGCGATGTTGCAGCCGCAGCACACGAAAGCCCAGCTTGCAGTAGGATCCGTCCTTCGGCAAATTGTGTTTCTGGAAGGCCTACAGAGGTCTTGCGTTAGCTGGAGAGCAAATGGTGGTGTCCTTTCCCCCCAGGGCTTTTACTGGCTTTGAGATGGCTTCTTGGGCTTTCAACATTTTTCTTTATTTCTGCTCTTCCCCCAACCCCACAAGCCTTTGTTTCCGGTTCCTTCTCTGCCAGTACTTTTCAGAAGCTGGTTTCAGAAGGGGGTTGCCGTGACTAGCCGGTTGACTGCAGCGGGAACTTGTGTAAGCGACAAGCCTACATCAGCCTTTCCCCAGCCTGTTGCCTTCCAGATGTGCCGGGTGGGAGTTGTAGTCTGCGTCTGTGTTGGAATTGCTTTTTAATACGTTCTTAAACCTTTTTTAAAATGTTTTTAATCTTAGATGTTTTGAAAGCCTTTTTTAAGCAAAGTTTTTGAAGATGTTTTGTTTTAATGTGTTTTAAAGTTTGTTTTTATGATGTTTTAATGTTTTTAGTGCTTTTGTTTGCCACCCTGGGCTCTTGTTGGGAGGAAGGACGGGATATAAATCAAATAATAATAATAGTCCAAAACATCTGGAGAGCGACAGCTTGGGAAAGGCTGACCTACATCATCAGGTGCTCAAAGTGGACAGACAACATCAGGAAAAGCTTCCTAACTGTTCGAGCCATACGACAAGGGAACCAATGACCTAGGGAGGTGGTGGGCTCTCTGACTCTGCAGGCCTTCAAGAGGCTGCTGGACAGCCATCTGTCGGGAATGCTTTGATTTGGATTCCTGCATTTAGCAGGGGGTTGGACTTGATGGCCTTATAGGCCCCTTCCAACTCCACTATTCTATCATTCTATGACTTAACCCCGTACATTTGGCACTGCAAAGTGGTTCCTCCATGAAATGAGGGATTCTGCTGATACTGAAATTTTTGAAAAATCAGTTCTGTGCATTCATGTCCACATTGGTTCCCCCCCCCCAAAAAAAAAAATGGATGTTGGTTACAAAGGAAAGGGCACATTTCCGACGTCTCTCCCTTGATGTAACCATTTCACACACAATTTGGACCTTTCGGCAGCACAGTGGCTTTTTGCATTCCATTCTTCCCTCGCCAACCTTTCGTGAGAGGACATACTCAAAGTTTGGAATTCCCGGACAATCCCGTGTAACGCACACACCTGCCACCTGTTCAGTCCACTCCAGGCAACCAATGATTTAAACTGGCCTTCCAGGTGTTGCCATTGGCCGTGCTCGTGGGGCTGAGGGGAGCCTAAGCCCAGTAACATCTGGAGTCCCTCAACTTCTCCGCTCCTGTCTTAAGGCTGTGAAAGCTCCTGCCACAATAAACTGGTCTGGCCCTATTTTGAGAGGTCTGATTTTTTGCCAGAAGTTGCCCTTTTGAGAGACACAAACATTTTTGCAAAAAATAAAAAGACCCCAAGCAGCAACACCCAGCCTCCCACATGTTTGGGCATTTTCACCATTCTTCTACCAACCTGCTGCATGTTCAGAAACCTTCTCCCAAGCTCTGCAGTCACCATCACGTTCATCCCACCAGTCACGGGGCTCGTACGCTCCTGCCTAGTTAAGGCTCCAGTCCCTATGGACAGACTGGCACCGAGGGACCCTGCCTTTTCTGTAGGATAGTAGCAAGACATTTGAACATAAGGAGAGGCCTGCAGTGGCTGGATCAGGCCAAAGGGCCCCCCGTCTAGTCTGGGGTATCATGTTCTCACAGTGGCCAACCAGATGCCCCAGTGGAAAGCCCTGAAATAGGGCCTTACGCAGGAGCAGCACTCTCCTCTCCTGCGGTTCCCAACAACTGATATCTGGAAGCATGCTGCCTCTGACAGTGGGAGAAGAATATAGCCGTCAGGGTTACTAGCCACAGATAGCCTTGCCCTCAATGACTTTATTCATGAAAAGGTCTGATGCGGCATGGAGGTTTTGTGTTCCAGCCTCCCCTGTAAATTGCTGTACCTGGGGAGCTTTTCTGGACCTGCCTCACACACACGCAGAGGAAGGCCAGTGCGAACCGCACGTGGGCTGATGTGGCTTGCAGGGGTTGGCCATGCTCAACGAGGGCATCTGAGGGCCCCTATGTGCACACGCCCACACATCGACATCACAGATAGGTCCGAGGAGCCCCGCCTGGCAGGAGCAAGAGTGTGAAATGTGGGTGTTTTCAACGCTGCAGCTGTCTGTATTAGAACACAGGTAGTCAGCGTGGCGCCTTCCAGATGTGGTTGGACTACAGTTCCCAACAGCCGCACAGCCAGCATGGCCGGTGGTCAGGCAACAGTCTGGAGGGCACAGGTTGGCCACCCCTGCGTTAGAACCTTGAGGAGGGCGGGGATTTCATGTGGGCTCCCCGCATGTCCAGCAGATGCTTGAGAATGAGGACACACCTCGGGCTAGACCATCCTTCCTCAACCTGGTGCCCTCCAGGTGTTTAGGCCTACAACTGCCATCGGCCCCTAGCCAACACAGCTGGTGGGAGTTGTGGTCCCAGACATCTGGAGGGCATCAGGTTGGAAAGGATGGTGTAGCCTTGCCTTTTTGCTGGTTGCCTGCTGCCTCTTGCACTGTCCCTCTGCCCCACGTGTAATGCTCACTAATGCTCTGCTCTCTCTCCTGTGGGCTCTCTCTCTCTCTCTCTCTCTCTCTCTCTCCTGCAGGGGAGCCGCCTCCACGGCCGCCTCAGCCCTCAGTCCTTCTAAAGAGTAAGTGGGGGCACTTTCCGGGCCGCCCCGCCCCCGGCGCCTGCTCTCTGTGCTCTCTCTTAGCTTCTCTCTCCACAGGTACCTGCGTGTGTGCATGTGCGTGTGTGTGCTGTGAGCTCCCTGCCCTGCACCCAGCAATGCCTGCCCAGCCCCATACACAGAGCTACCAGGGGCTGCATGGGCCAGTGCGCAAACTGTGGAACATAAATGCTTACAGCTAGGGATGGCTGAATCTGTATGAACCTGAGAGCGCATGAACAGCCCGCTGGGTCAGGCCAAAGGGGGCCCATCTTGTCCAGCACCCTGTTCTCACAGGGGCCGGCCAGGGGCCCCAATGGGAAGCCCACAAGCAGGACCTGAGCGCATGAGCAACTCCTCCCCTCCTGCGGTTCCCAGCAACTGGTGTTGAGGGGCAGACTCCCTGTGCATTTTAGTTTCGCCGTTTTCCAACCTTAAGCTCATTTCTTCACAGTTCCACCCACCCCCCTTGGCAAATTTCTTTTTTAAAAAATGCTCAAGAAAAATCATCAGCACTTTAATGCAAATTTCTTCATCTTTGTATGGAATTTTACCTCATGCACACATTTTTTCAAAGCAGTTTTCCCCTAACACAATGCAGGTTTGTCTGTTGTTTTCACTCATGCATGTATTTGTTATGCAAACTTTGTCCTAGTATATGCATGTTTGTGTATATACAGTGCCTTGCAAAACCCCTGACCAATGCTCTCATATTACTGAATTACAAATGGTACACTGCAATTTCGTTCTGTATGATAATTTATTTTGAAACACTGAAACTCAAAATCAATTATTGTAAAGTGACATAGGTTGGGAAATGTTTGTAAGAAGCATAAAAAACTGAAATATGTTGCTTGCGTAAGTATTCAACCCCTGTGCTGTGGAAGCTCCCAGTTTAGCCCTATTGAGGACACAGTTGCCTTCCCATTGGCCTCCACCTGTGAACCATTGAAGTTGCTCTCACACTGTCAGGTTAAAAACCCCCACTGTTGAAGGATCATTGGTCAGGCTGTGGATCTGAAGGAAAATGAAGACCAAAGAGCATTCCACAGAAGTGAAAGATAATGCAATACAAATGCATAGATTAGGAAAAGGGTACAAAATAATATCCAAGTGTTTGGATATCCCAGTGAGCACAGTTGGATCAATAATCAGGAAGTGGAAGCTGCATCACACCACCCAGGCACTGCCAAGAAAAGGCCGTCCCTCAAAACTCAGGGCTCAAACAAGGAGACTAGTGAGAGAAGCCACAGAGAGGCCAACAATCACTTTGAAGGGACTACAGAGTTCAGTGGCTGGGAGTGGAGTAACGATGCACCACTGAGCCACATCAAGAGCTCTGCACAACACTGGCCTGTATGGGAGGGTGGCAAGAAAGAAGCCATTGCTCAAAAAGTACCACCTGAAAGCACGTCTGGAGTTTGCCAGAAAGCATGAGAGTGCCCCAGCTGCCATGTGGGAAAAGGTTTTGTGGTCAGATGAGACCAAGATAGAGCTTTTTGGCCACAACTCAAAGCGCTATGTGTGGCGCAAACCTAACACTGCCCATGCCTCAAGACACACCATCCCTACAGTGAAGTATGGTGGTGGCAGCATCATGCTGTGGGGCTGCTCCTCATCAGCAGGGACTGAGCATCTTGTTTAAATTGAAGGAAGAATGGATACAGGGAATTACTGCAAGAGAACCTGCTTCAGTCCACCAAAAAACTGAAGTTTGGGAGGAAATTCCCTTTTCAGCAGGACAATGATCCCAAGCACAAGGCCAAAGCAACATCGGAGTGGCTCAAGGACAAAAAGGTGAATGTCCTACAGTAGTAGCCCAGTCAAAGTCCTGATCTCAATCCCATTGAGAATCTGTGGCGCTCTTTGAAAATTGCAGTCCACAAGCGACGTCCAACCAACCTGAACGACCTGGAGGGAATCTGCCAAGAAAAATGGGCCAGAATCCCTCCAACACTGTGTGCAAAGCTGGTACGCACCTACGCCAAAAGACTTACAGCTGATATTGCAGTGAAAGGCGGCTCTACCAAATATTAATGTGTGGGGGTTGAAAACGTATGGAAGCAACATGTCTCAGTTTTGTATGTTTCTTACAAACATTTCCCAACATAAAACCAATGTCACCTTACAATAATTGATTTTGAGTTTCAGTGTTTCAAAATAAAATACCATACAGAATGAAATTACAATGCACCATTTGTAATTCCCTAATATGAGAGCGCTGGTCAGGGATCCGATCGCTTTTGCAAGGCACGGTATTACTTGGCTTGGACAACTGGGTTGCAAAATTCAGAGAAGCGTGAATTTCAAAATATGGCAGTGATTTGGCTTGCCTCGTGTTTCAGAAAATGTGAACTAGGCAAGTTTGCTTTTAGATGCTAACTGAATCAAATTTGTCTCCCCTTCACCTACTTACAGCCCCTCCTCCACACCAAGGACAAAGAACTTCTGAAGCAGCCTTTAGTTTGAAGCTGTTAACCTGTTTTTGGCCTGGGGGCTGATTGGGCAACCCTCTGGGGGATGCCAACAATGGGTGTAGCCACCCCACACTCCGCACGCACAGAACTCCCAGTTAATCCATGCAGCTGAGGGGAGGGGTGGCAGAAAAATTAGGCCCCCAAACTGGGTATTAGTTACTCCTGTTTTAATCCAATGCTGTCTTGTTATAGTTGGGGGGCTCCCCCTAACATTTAGCCACTGCCCCTCCCCCACGCACGTAGACCACATTTGCACCATGCATTCCATTTTAAACAGTCATGGGTTCCCCAAACGAATTCTGGGAATTGTAGTGTCAAAAGGGTGCTGATTAGGATAGCCCTGTTCCCCTCACAGAGCTATAGTTCCCAGAGTGGCTTAACAATCAATCGCTCTTCCCAGGGAACTCAGAACTGTAGCTCTGTGAGCAGAAAAGGGAGTCTCCTAACAACTCTCAGCACCTTCCCAAACCACAGTCCCCAGGATTCTTTGCAGGAAGCCATGACTGTTTAAAGTTGCATGGTAATGCTTTAAATGTCTGGTGTCAATGTGGCCATGCACGCACCCTTAAGCCTGCGGGTCCCCTCCTAGTTTTAACTTCATATAAACATTATACATCTGCATCATACTTTTTCATCCTTGATTTCATTCATCTTCTGCAGTAACACCCCTTAAAGGGAACCCCACCCACTAGCCTTCCACAAGTACAGCTGAGTGTTTGAACCCCATTAATGAGGAACTAGTCCCTTTGAGGCACGGGGCCCTCGTTATGATGGGAAATTCTTATTTCTGGATCTCTGCTGCCCTCTGGTGGACACATTCAGTGCACTGGCGTTAAGATAACTGATCATGCAAAGGGTGAAACTGACAGCCAGTGTGGTATAGTGGTTAGAATGTTGGACTACGACCTGGGAGACCAGGGTTCGAATCCCCACACAGCCACGAAGCTCACTGGGTGACCTTGGGCCAGTCACTGCCTCTCAGCCTCATAGAGAGGCAATGGGAAACCCCCTCTGAATACCGCTTACCATGAAAACCCTTTTCATAGGGTCGCCATAAGTCAGAATCGCCTTGAAGGCAGTCCATTTCATTTCATAAGGTGGGACTGGATGTTACGGCCAATATAGGGTAGTGAGGTTCTCCTCTTCCACAAAATAATTAGGCATACTTTCCCATCAGATTTCCCCAACCCAGCCCCACTTCACTGTCTGCTGTTGGCGAGGACAAGGTGCCTAAGCATTCTGGCAGGGATAGCCAGCATGGTGCCCTGCAGATGTTGTTGGAATACAACTTCCATCATCCCCGACCATTGGCCATGCTGGCTGGGGGAAGTGGGAGCTGCAGTCCGAAACACTTGGAGGCCACCGCACTGTCCAAAACCTGACTCTTGGGAAGAGTGGGAAAACCTGAGCACACAACCCTGAGTTGAATGAGCACATGGAACTGCCTTACACTGAGTCAGACTCTTTGGCCATCTAACTGAGTGCAGTCTACTCTGACTGGCAGCAGCTCTTTAGAGCTGCCTTTGACAACCTCGTGCCTTCCAGATGGTTTGGACTACAACTCCCATCAGCCCCAGCCATTATTAGTCTTGAACAATTACTTGCCCATTTAAAAGTACTTCTTGGTATTTACCTTTCTTTGCTTTAAACACACACACACACACACACACATAAAACATTGCTTTGCCGTAAAGTGGCCTCTCCTGCATGGTATTCTCAGAGACCTGCGTGGCAACCACCTTCTCCGTGCAGACCTGAGCGGTAAGGTTCCTGCCTTTGCAAGGAGAGATGTTGCGTCCCTAATACCGCCCCATCCTGGGAATGACCCAGTTTTTGTCAGCACCATAACTGAGTGGTAGGACACTCGTTCTGCATGCAGGAGGCCTCAGGTTCAATTTCCAACATTTCCTGTTAAAAAAATCTTGGGCAACAGGGCTGGGGGCCAAGAGAGACTATGGACAGCTGCCCCCCATCAGTGGGAAGGACCACAGCTTAGCAGTAGAGTATCTGCTTTCCATGCAGAAGGTCCCAGGTTCAACCCCTAGCATCTCCAGGTAGGGCCAGGAATGTCCAGTGCCTGGAAGCTTGGAGAGCCACTGCCAGTCAGTGTAGACAATACTGAGTTTGTTGGACCTAGTGGCCTGACTCAGTATAAGGCAACTTCCTATGGACCAGGAAGCAAGAGAGCCAGCCGTTGGGCTTAGTGCAAGACGGCTTTGTGTGTCCATGCCCAGTTGTTGGTGCGGAGGCCACTCTCAGACCTGCACACTGTACAACTCGCTCAATAACACACGCACCCTTTTTGAGTTTATTATGGGTGAGGGGATTTCCTGGTTGGCGTGTGGATCACATGGAGCTGATCTGTGTCCTTGCAGCATGTCTGGTGGAGGCAAGAACCAGGGCCACGTGGGGAGCTACAGCGAGTGGGAGAGTGCTTGGCTGGGTGGGGTGGGGATGCAAAGGTAGGGAGAAGCCTTTGTGTTTGGTGCACAGACGGTGGAAGTGGCAACTCAGATGAGGCGAGGGGTTCGGTCCTTTCGGCTTCAAAGCTGCTAGATAATTGCCTTGAGCTATTTGTTCAGATCAAATGCAAAGATGTATCACAGAACACTAAAGTCAGGATCATTCAGACCATGGTATTTCCGATCTCTGTGTATGGATGTGAAAGTTGGACAGTGAAAAAAGTGGATAAGAGAAAAATCAACTCATTTGAAATGTGGTGTTGGAGGAGAGCTTTGCGCATACCATGGACTGCGAAAAAGACAAATAATTGGGTGTTAGAACAAATTAAACCAGAACTGTCACTAGAAGCTAAAATGATGAAACTGAGGTTATCCTACTTTGGACACATAATGAGAAGACATGATTCACTAGAAAAGACCATAATGCTGGGAAAAACAGAAGGGAGTAGAAAAAGGGGAAGGCCAAACAAGAGATGGATTGATTCCATAAAGGAAGCCACAGACCTGAGCTTACAAGATCTGAACAGGGTGGATCATAATAGATGCTCTTGGAGGTCACTGATTCATAAGATCGCCATAAGTTGTAGTTGACTTGAAGGCACCTAACAACAAACACATTTGCTCAGACTGATGTTTCTGTGTAATGGGCCTCCTCTCTCTTTCCCCTTCTGTTTCTCACTGGGCCCCTTCAGACTGGGTGTTGTTGGTTTGTTTGCAGGTGAATTCTGCCATTGATTCCGTAATGGTGCATTTGTGATGGATTTATATTGGACCCACACATCATTCCACTTTATTAGTTGTTCTGCGAGGCTTCTCCAATGTTAACACATTCTTGCCATGGGGGGGCACTTGGGTGTTACAGTGCAATAAAAGTGTAACATCCCCTCCACCCTCAAAGGAAGGGTGGGATATACATTAAATAAATAAATAAAATAAATGTGTGGTATGAGAAATTAAAGGGCTTCAGCAGGAAGCGACAGGACATGCACAGTTTGGAAACAAAGCAGCATGCCTGCCCCGAAGCACATGCAACCACCCCAGTAACACCATGAGCACAAATCATCCCAAATGCACAATAAAAAGAACTTTTAAAGGAGTGTTATCTCTCTCTCTCTCCTTGTGAAATATTATGGTTTGGATTGCAGTGGCTGACGGATGTGGGTCAAGTGATGAACCATCCTGCATGGCCTTAAGAAGTTAGAATAGGTCCATCCAACTCTCTGATTCTATAAATAGTTGTTTAGAATGGAGGTAAAGAGAGCAAGTGCAGAAAAGTCAGCCTTAATGACCAGAGGTGATTCTCCGCCACTGACCAGCAACATCCTCTAAAACTGGTCACGCATGCGTACACACAGACAGAGAGAGAGAGAGAGAGAGAGAGTGGGTGTGGGTGTGGGTGTGGGTGTGTGTGGGGTGCCCACAACAGCTTCTCCATTTTGCAAAAGTGCCTAAGGGCCCCAAAAGGATTGCGACCCCTGCTCTGAATGTTTTCAATAAAAAAACCCCTGCCCTCAAATGTTTTGATTGTCCTATACGTTAGTGTCCAGTTTCTCATTGCTTGTGGCAGATGTTGTATTAATACATCAATTACAACTGTGCAAAACGGCTTTAGCCTGGAACAGAAGAGAGAGATACATAATACGTATGCAGAAATCAAGAAAGGAGAAGAATGGGACAAATGAGAAATTTATGAAGTAATGAATATGCAAATTTAAAGCGAGGTGGAGCTATTAGCTCCAAAGGGAGGAACATGGACCTAAAAGGAGCTAGGCCTTAACTTTGGTTCAGATCTGTGAGCGCGAAGAATGACGGCTAAAATGTTTCGGTTTAATGAGGGGAATGCCAAAAAAGATGTTCCGAGAATAATGCTGATGCTGTAACGCAAGTAGAACAAACATGAGAAGAGCAAACATATTAAGAAAACATTTGCAAGCTGCGTGTGTATTTGACTTAAAACGTTAAACTATTGATAAACGTTTCCCCTAATTCATGTTTTTCTCTGTTCGATGCAAAGGACAGTAAGCACATGTCAGGATGACATACTAACATGGTGACATCCTGAAATTTGGGTTACGTGTGCTTTGAGGAACTGTATGAAAGTATGCTGTGAAATTTAAGGTGGAGAGAACTGTGGGCACTCACGGTGTTTCCATGATAGGCTGACATTCTCTCCAAACAGCCGTTTGAACTTTGCTCATAAAGGTGCCTCTGACGGATCTGATCTAAAAACAACAGGAAGCCTTGTTTTCTTCCACATTCCCTACTCCCAACATCCATTAGGAATGCCAAAGCTCTGTCATGTTCTTTGCAGACGTTGGGGATAAGTCAAGACCAGACAAATGGAAGGCGGGAAATGAGGGTGGGCAGAAGTAGCCATGGGGCCATCAGCAAAGCAGAGAGAGAGAGAGAGAGAAACCTTCACCAACCTGGTCCCTCCAGATGTTTTGGACTACAACTCCCATCAGTCCCAGCCAGCACAACTGTAGCCTAGAACATCTGGATGGTACCAGGTTGGTGAAGGCTGAACTAGAGGTTTCCAGCAGATACATGAATCAACAGTGGGTTCTTGTTTCCCCCTTAAAAGTATCAGACTCATTTGTTGCCCCATAATCCAGCTTTGAGGGTTCAGGGTGGAGATTGTCCTTCTTGAGAAGGAAGTTGTGATGTCAGAAGTATGGGGCTCTATTGCCCGTGAGCGTTGGGGCATCATCTGCACCCAGGACCTCACCCAATTCCCTTTGCTTTCCAGAGCCTGCCTACGACCCCGTGAGTGAAGAGGACAGCCCCCTCTCCTTAGGGCTCAAGCACCTGTGCCTGAAGAGGCCAGGCCCAACAAGAGGCCTGCGCACCGCCAAGCCATCGGCCCGTGTCTCAGGCACCAAGTTGGGAGAGAGGCTTGTGGTGCTCCTTACCAAGGGAGGTGCCCTGCCTGGTAACGAGGTGACACTGATAGACTTTGGAGACGAGTCCGCTCCCACCACCCCATCGCCTGTAGGGGAGCTCTGTGCCCCATCACTGGCCAAGCTAGCCATGGAGGCATTTTCCATATTGGACAAGACACCCCCTCAGAGCCCCACCCAGGCCCTGCCCAGGCCCCTGCACCCTACGCCCATCGTGGACTGGGACGCCCGGCCCCTTCCTCAACCTCCTGCGTACGACGACGTAGCCCAAGACGAGGACGACTTTGAGGTGTGCTCCATCAACAGTGCGGAAGGGCCGGTGGGGCGGCGAGGCAGCTGCAAGAACTGGGAGAAAGGGGAGACCAGCAGCAGCTGCGTATCTGAGGGAGACTGCTCAGCTTTCCCACTAGAGGACAACCTCTTCCTGCCACCCAGGGAGGCCAAGCAACCATGCCCTGCCCAGACCACCGAGATCTTCCAAGAGCTGCAGGAGGAGTGCATGAAGCGCCTCAACGTACCCTTGGCAGCCACCTCGGTTGCCTCCACACCCAGCCCGGGGGAGGACAAGCCCCAAATCCCCCCTCGCGTGCCCATCCTGCCCCGACCGCTCCGTAGGAATGAGCACGGGCGCTGGTCTGGGGAGTTTTCGCCATCTTCTGTGGGCGAGGAAGACCGCCCCCCCCAGATCCCCCCACGAGAACCTTTGTCCCAACCTGGCTCCAGAACTCCTAGCCCTATGGCTCTGCAGGGCGGATCCCCACAACCGAGGGCCACTCTGTGTTCTCCATTGTCCGTAGGGGCATTCCTGTCCACGTCTCCTGGGAAGCATCCCATGCCCACGACCCAAAGCTTTGCTTTGGACCCCAAGTACGCCAACCCGAAGGTCATCCAAGCTCAAGGGAAAGAGAGCACAAAGGGGCCGTGCATCCTACCCATTGTCAAAGATGGGCGGAAGGTCAGCAACACCCACTACTACCTGCTCCCGGAGCGCCCGCCCTACCTGGACAAGTACGAAAAGTTCTTCAAGGAGGCCAAGAACCCTGAGGACGCTCCACCTCCGGCCAGGGTGGTCACCACCGCTACGGTGCGGCCAATGATGCAACAGCAGCCAGACTGCAAAGCCAACTTCTCTTCCAACAACAGTAACATTGCGGTCAAGGCTTCCTGCAGCCTGCAGAAGATCATCTATGATGGCTCAGATGGCCCCAGGGCCTCAGAGAAGTTACGACTGGTAAGTAACTCTCTCAGGCTGCTGTGGGCTGACAGTGAGAGTACCCTTGGGTTGGTGGGCACACGTGGAAACCCACCTTCTCAATTGAAAACATGTCTTATAGCAAAAAGGGGGAAAAAACCCAAATTCTGTGCCAAGGCTATATGTGAAACAACAGAGGTGGGGAACCTGAGGCCTGTGGGCCATATAGGGCCCTCTAGGATTCTCTGTGCCAATGGTTCCCAAACTTTTTCTCCCACAGACCACTTGAAAATTGCTGATGGTCTTGGCAGACAACTTTATGGTTTCTCTGCCTATTGTGTAGTAATTGCAATGAGCAGTATGATCTTCAATGGTATATTTTATTATTCCTTCTTTTACCATAGAGTCATAAAATAGTAGAGTTGGAAGGGGCCTATAAGGCCATCAAGTCCAGCCCCCTGCTTGACGCTCGATGTTTAAAGTCTGTTTTTATGATGCTTTAAAGTGTTTTTAGTGCTTTTGTTTGCCACCCTGGGCTCCTACGGTGAGGAAGGGCAGGATATAAATCTAATAAATGAATGAACGAATGTTTTGCCTATTGTGTTACAATTTGTATTCCATAGAATACACATTGTAATGCAGTAAAATACAATGTAAGAAATAAAAGAACGAATAAAAATACAGTAAAAAATAAATAGGAATACTTAACGTAGGCATGCCACGGACCACCTGAATGATGCTCGCAAACCACTGGTGGTCCGTGGACCACCGTCTGGGAACCCTGCTCCATCCGGCCCTTGGAATCCTTTCCAGGCGACACCACTGCTATTCTTGGGTGCTTTTTGGTTTCTTAGGATTCCTGAGCAACGCCAGGTGCAAAGCTGCTCATTAAGCATAATGTGCCTGTTTTAGTTTGTATCGTTTACTGTGTGCCGCAGTCGTGTGCTGTGCACAGAGCTGTGTTTATGGCTTCCTTCGATGTCCCCGAGAATGCCAAATGGCCAGCTCTCGAATCACGTCGTAGGCACAGTCTTCCCTTTCAATAAAGGAAGGGGTTGTGGAGGGTTCATATGCATTACAAACAGAAGATCCCAAGTACAGTTCTCAGTTTGGTTATTTTTTAAAAGACTGGATGATGTGAAGGATCTGAGGCCCCCACAGGACCTTTTTAACTGCGCTAGATGGAGCAGCTTCATATGTTCAAACTTGACTTAAATCTCTCCACTGGCCCTTATTTTTGGGAGCATGCGTTTAGATACACACTATGGCTCTGGTCAACACTTGCTCCTAGGAGCTGATTGTGGGCTTCCCATAAGGGGCATCTAGTGGGCCACTGAGAGAACAGGATGCTGGACGAGATGGGCCCCCTGTGGCCTGATCTACCTGCTGCTGCAGAGCTCTTCTTACGCTCTTCAGCTCAAATGTCACCTGCTGTTTTGGGATCCTGCCACGGTGCCTTTGTTGGGTGCATGTTCCACCCGTTGCTAAGGCAAGCTCCCGTCAGGAACTTTTTCCCCATTCGGTTTCCATCTGTTCCTCTTTCCGAGGGCTTTTCTGTCCTTTGGGAACTTGTAGGGAAGGGGCCCACTGCTGGCTTCCCTTTGTTTGTCTGTCTGTCTGTCTGTCTAATCTAATTTCTTTCTTTCTTTCTTTCTTTCTTTCTTTCTTTCTTTCTTTCTTTCTTTCTTTCTTTCTTTCTTTCCTTCTTTCTTTCACATCTAATAACCCACACTCCAGAAACTGTACAAGAAAACAGGATAAAAATCACAAAACCCAACAACGTACACTAGGAAAAAGCAGGATTAAGCAATTACAATATTGTAAAAGACTATGAAAAACACCACAGTAACAAAATACAATTTTAAAACACCAGGACGCTGACAACACCAGAAACAGGGAGGTCAAAAGTGTTTTGTTTTTGTTTTAGGGGGAAAAAAGCAATTCTAACAGCCCAGGAGACCACAAGGATTTTTGCATAGTGCCAGGCAGGTGCTCCATAGATGAGGGGCCACTATGAAGAAGGCCCTTTCTCGTGTTAGCCATCCACCCACTATACCTCAGCAGGCAGGGACATGTGGAGAAATGAAGAGGTGGTCCTTCAGATAGAAACATAGGAAACTGACATACTGTGTTAGACCATTGATCCATCTACCTCAGTACTGTCGACACTGACTGGCAACTCCTCACCAGGGTTTCAGAAGGGGTCTTTCCTAGCCCTGTGTGGAGATGCTTCCCAGGATTGAACCAGGGACCTTCTACATGCTTTGCCACTGTGCCCAAGATGTGATGGTCTGTGAAGGTCAAAAATAACCCTTTGAATTGGGCCTGAAAACAGGCCCAATTTCTGTCTCTAAAAATGGGTGGTGGTTTTAAGCTGGATTTGTATGTGGTTTTATTTCACCGGAAGGTGATCTGAATGGTAAACACAGAGAAGTGTTGGATTAAAAACAACAGTGAAATGGGCTCTCTCTACAATTGGGATTTCTGCTGCAGGTCCAGGAGATGGTGCATGGTGTCACCACGGAGGAGTGCCAAGCAGCGCTGCAGAACCACAGCTGGAACGTGCAGAAAGCCATTCAGTACCTGAAGGTAAAAGCAGAGAGGAGTTGCTTTGGGAAAGTGCCGTGGCTCCGTGGCAGAGCATCTGCCACGCATGCAGAAAGTCCCAGATTTAATCCCCAGTGGCATCTGAAGGTCCTCTTCTGCGAAGTGAGATACATGCAGCGTTTATGCGCGCACACCACGACCCCCTGTTCCCTGTGGGCAGTGGGCCCTCCTTCACACAAGGATGTGGAGCTCCGGAGCCGCCTCTGCTGGTAGGAGCCCAGGCTGCATGTCTGCTGCTCAGAGCCTTTCCCTGCCCAGCTCACCCCTCTGCCACGTCATTCCCCACAGGTGGAGCAGCTCTTCTGCCTGGGCCTGAAGACGCGGCCGGAGTGTCACAAGGTTCTGGAGATGTTCGACTGGAACCTGGAGCAAGCCAGCTCTCACTTGCTGGATCCCTACAGCACCTTTCGGCTCAAGTAAGAGGAGACCACGAATTGGGGTGTCATGTTGCAACCCGCCATCTAGGCAGTGTCCTGCTCCTTGGATCGGGGGGGGGATCCAGGGCACCTCAGCAGACGACCAAGAGCAGAGGCGGGGGACCTTTTTCAGCCTCAGGGCCGCATTCCCTTCTAGGCAGCCTTCCGGGGGCCATGAGCAAATGGTGGGTGGGGTCAGAAGGAAAAGTGGCCAGAGCGACAAATGTTAATTTTTACCTTTGTACAGTAGGCTTATTTCTACACACACTCGCGCACCCCTCTCTGTCCCCCATCCAGACAAACAAGAAATGTTTTCAAAGCTCAGTGATACATTCTAATAATAAATAAATTCTAGCCAGGCAAAGGCCTTCCGGGAGGGTGCACAACAGGGCCAGTGAGAGGTGTGGCCTGGAGAGAGTCCTGGGGGCCAGACAGAGAGGCCTGGAGGGCCACATTTGGCCCCTGGCCCTGAGGTTCCACCTTCCCTCAAGGCAAATGCTATATTAGGCTGCATTAACAGACGTATAATTTCCAAAGTGTGTGAAGTATTAGTTCCCCTCTATTCAGCACTGGTTAGGCCTCATCTTGAGTACTGCGTCCAGTTCTGGTCTCCGCACTTCAAGAAGGATGCAGACAAATGAACAGGTTCAGAGGAGGGCAATGAGGATGATCAGGGACCTGGAAACAAAGCCCTATTAGGAGAGACTGAAAGAACTGGGCATGTTTAGCCTGGAGAATAGAAGACTGAGGGGAGATATGACGAGAGCAGTCTTCAAGTTCTGGAAAGGTTGCCACACAGAGGAGGGCCGGGATCTCTTCTCGATCGTCCCAGAGTGCAGGACACAGAATGATGGGCTCAAGTTACAGGAAGCCAGATTTCAACTGGACATCAGGAAAAACTTCCTAACTGTTAGAGCCATTCGACAATGGAGCCAATTACCTAGAGAGGTGGTGGGCTCTCCAACACTGGAGGCATTCAAGAGGCAGCTGGACAGCCATCTGTTGGGAATGCTTTGATTTGGATTCCTGCATTGTGCGGGGGGTTGGACTTGATGGCCTTATAGGCCCCTTCCAACTCTACTATTCTATGATTCCCTATTCTTGAGGTTTGGTGTGCAACAAAGGGGCTCCTTCTGTCCTGCATGAGATCATGTCATGACAAATATTGATTATCTCTGGGGAAGCATCAACCATTTCTAGAGATGCTGAATGTGATGGAACCCATGAAGGATACCTTTTGGATGCAACTAGATGTGACTGTTGCAGCAAGATCCAACTCAGTTCCCTCTATACAGCAGGGCATAACTCTCAAGGCCTGCTTGCGGAAAACAGGATACCGGACTATGGGCCTGTAGCCTGCCAGACCCTTCGCCTGTCATTACTGAAAGCACAGCATGGACTGCTGATCACGCACATAGGCACACGGTTTTCCACCCCAAGATCAAAAGCTCTCTGTGCCTGAGACTTTGGAAAGCCGCGACCGGTTAGGAGAGGAGAGACGTGTGAGGTGGAGGAGGGGACCCCGGTCTGATTCAGGAGAAATGTAGCTTTGGTAGGAAGGAGGGTGGCCAGAAGTGGGACCCAAGAGGAATGGATGGGCTGCAGACAGCTGCTGCTGCTGCTACTACTACTACTAATAATAACAATAATAATAATAATATCCTTCCTTCCAAAGAAGCCCAGGGCAGCAAACATAAACAAAACAATTTAACAAGAAAAAAAAATCATACTAAAAACATTCTAAAACACAGTTAAAAATCTTCTTCATCAGTGATCCTCAGGTTTCCAGGCACAGTCCCCTTCAACCATCAAATGCCCAAATAAACAGGAGTGTTTTCAAATTCCTCTTGAAAGTCAATAGCGATGGAGGCAGAAACACCTCACTGGAGCTCACCAATAAAACAATAAAATCCAGTTGAAAATATAAAGTCATAAAACAACAATTTGCAATCCAAATGTTTTCAGGCAGAAAAAGAATAAAAATAGACGGCTATTTTTAGTTTTCCCTCCCTCCCTCCCAGTATACAGTTTTGTGTTTTGGAAAGGCTTAGGTGACTGCCTATGTCCTCAGGGGCCCAGTTTACATTTACTGCATTTTCACACATCTCACTCTTTGCCTTTGCAGGCGATGACCAGCAGTCGCCCTTTGGAAAAGAAGCAGTTGACCCGCTGTGGGTGACCCATGGTTGGTGCCCTCCTGAGGAGCCGCTTCTTCCTTCCAGGTGTATGGACCAAGAATCAGCTCCAGGGCAGAGAATGACAGAGCAAAAACACGCAAGGCTCGGGCTGGGGCTGCTCTGATCCACTGGACCAAACCTGCACGTGTTTCCCCTGTGCCGACGACCAGGCTGCCCCTCCTCCCACCAACGTGTTTGCTTGTATTTTTTCCTCGCTTCCAGCCATCGGTCCCATTGCTTGCTGTTGGGTTTATTTTGTAAAGAGAAGTGTTACATTAATATATAAATATTCTATTCTATTTTGGAAAGAAAGAAGCGCATTGTCAGATGCCAATTCCTGTCTGGAGGTGCATGGGCAGACACGGGCGCTGGGTGATGGAGGATATTTGGCCAAGGTCCTGGGTGCTGGGGGTTCCTAGAAACTGGTCGTGTGGGTGGACCCCCATAATACATAATCACACGTAGACCATGGATTACTATCTGGGAGGGGGAAATGAGCAAATGAACCCTTGCTACTTCAGTGATTTTCCAGGCAGTGCCCTTTCACACCCATTAGCTGTGCCAATATGCCAAAACATAAAATTCTGTCATTGTTTTGACTTCATACTAAGGATGGGTGAGAAATTCGATTCAGTTCGCATTTCAAGCCAAATCCATCAAATTTGCACTTTCTAAAACAATATGAGAACCAAAACACATCCGTCCTTCGGAATTCACACTTAACTCAAATTTTGCAATGCAGTTTGCCAGCCAAACGATGTTGACAGAAATGCACACGTTAGGGGAAAGCGTGCATAAAAATGAACATATGAGTGAAAACAACACACAAAAATGCATTATATGACAAGAATTGCTTGCAAAAATGTGTACTTTTGTCTACATTATTAGGAGAAATTCACACTAGAATGCTGGAGAATTTTCAGGTAGTTTTTTTTAAAACAACAAAATCACAAATTGCTGCAGAAATGTGGAAAACTGAATTTAAGACAAATGAGAAACCGAGAGAGCCAGAACTGACAGATCTTTCCATTGCTCCTTCATCCCCCTCTTATCGGGACACCACGGCGGCTCCTGCTAGCAGTCTGAGAGGTACAGAGATACCAGGAGCCTTCAACCAAACCTGAAACAGACGTGGCATATTTCGGCCATCTTGTTCATCGTGGCCACTGATCTGCTGACGTCACGCCATATCTGTGCGTGTAGGCCTAACGACGACCAAACTAACAGCGTCAAGTAGGAGAGAAGTTCAAGTCTAAGGAATTTTGGAGGCTTCTGTTCCCATCATTCTCAACTTGACATGGAAGCATCCATTTTCCCTGCAACCACGGCTGTGTGCACACCAGAGCATTGGTGTGCACATGTATCACAAAGATCCAGTTTTTCCATGTACATTTTTGTGTACGTTCATCCACACCTGCGTGCTTTCAACTGAACTTGTTTCAGTGCTTCCCGTCTACGCTAGCAGGGAGGGCTTGATGGGATGTATGCACAGTGTGCATTGTTGTCCCTTCCCTCCATTAGTACTTCTCTGCCCCCCCCCCCCGAGTTCTGGGAAGCTGAGGTCCATTGTGGGAACGTGCACAGGCATCGGTTGACCCATGTGCACAGGCAATTTTTTGAAATTATTTTTGAGATACAAGTTTTCTGATATATGAGACTTGCACAAAACAGCAGGTTAATTTTTTTTTAAGTGTGTGTCACACCTGGCCCCAGCAGCAGCCCACGGAGGAGGACCTTGCCAATAGAAGGAGGGGTGTGTGGTGAGAGATGGCAGCCAACAGAATCCCTGCCTTGTACTTCAGTACATCCACAGCCGAGTAACGTGATTTTTGGGAAAGTCCAAATTAAAGTTGGGGGGGGGAAGTGTGGGCTGCCATTTGGATGAGGACAACATCTTGTGGATAAAGGAAACGCGCGCACACGTGGCATGCATGGGATCTACTTTAAACTGCTGTGTACACACAGCCTAGATCCAGATTGACATTCTGTAGTGAGTAAACACAAAGAAGGTGCCATGAACTACAGCTCCCCAAGTGCACTGTGCGTCTGCTTGCAAAACACTCCCCTGATGTCACTCTTCTGTTACAGGTAAACCCAAGCCCAAAGTTTCAATATCTGTGGGATGTATTTAGCAAAGGCTGTTGGGTCCTGGCCACTGATGGGCATAATCCAGGTTTTAGGCTGTTCCCTCCAGAGCTGTAGATTGGGGGGGGGGAGCTGGTGATAAAGAGGCCAACCCACAGAAACAGCCCCTATAAGAAAATGTGACTTTTTTAAAAAGCCCTTTACATGTTCCGTCTACTTACATGGGAACAAAACACATATTACAACTTTTTTAACAAGCCTTGTAAACCACTTAATAAAAAAGTATAGAGTGATATAAAATACAGGAAAATACCAAATAAAATCAACAGACTTTACAAACATGATAAAGTTATCAAAATACAGATGAAATTGTCATTTAAAATCAAATGTACATAATAAATTACATGTCTGGGTAGGCTTGCCTGAACAAAATAGTTTGGAGCAGGTGTCAAAAGCAACACAATGAAGGTGTCTGCCTAATAATATAGGCAGGGCGTTACAGAGGTTAGGTACTACCACACTAAAAGATTGATTCCTCGCAAGTGCAGAAGAAATGTTATATGGAGCTTGAAAAAGTGCCAGTTCCACAGATTGAAGTGGTTGGATGGGCACGTATGAGACAAGACAATTCTTCAAATAAACTAGTCCCAAGCTATTGGGGGCTTTACATACTAGTACCAACTTTTATTTTGATAAAAATTATCTCCAGCCCATGATTCTTAAGTTCTGCATGAATATTGTTCCGAGTGAAGGAGACTGCAAGCTAAACAATGTTTTTTCTTACCAATTTTTTTACTCCAGATCATACATAAGATGGATTGATACCAGATTTGTATCCCTATTCCCTATCTCTTTTATTGGTTCCCCCCAAAACAGCTCACAACATTGGTAAAAAATCAACACAACACAATAGTTCCATTCAAACTGGAATGTTCCTTAGCAATTTTATATCTACACCAGTGGTTCCCAACCTGGGGGGCGGGACCCCCAGGGGGGCCACAAAGTAATCCAGAGGGGGCCATGAACAGTAAATAAATGAAATATTATTTTTTAAAGAAGTCTTCACTCCCTCGACACTGCATGCTTCCCACTGGCGCTGCAGATGACACCTCCCCCTTGCTCCAAACGAGAGGGGACTCCGCCTTTTGCTGAAGCGCCAGAGCGTCTTTCAGGCGCACTAAGGGCAGGCATTTGCCTATAAAATACATGGCAGATGCCAAAGGAGGCTGAGGGTGGAGCTACCAGGAAGAAGAGGGGATTATTATCACTGATTCCCGTCTCCTTGCACTGCCGCTACTGGCAACGCCCTTACTTAGAATGAGAGGAGAGGGCTTTTTGTGAAGCAAAAAGAAGCAAGCCTGCAAAGAAAGGCTGCTTTCCCCCTTCCTTCCTGGCAGCCAGCCTGCCTCCCTGGAGGGAGGGGGTCACAAAAAATTTTCAGCTTATAAAGGGGGTCCCGTGCTCATAAAGGTTGGGAACCACTGATCTACTCCAATTAGAGATGTAGATGTACTGTCCTCAAGTCGATTCCGACTTATGGAGACCCTATGAATAGAGTTGTCATGAGGCTGAGAGGCAGTCACCCAGTGAGCTTCATGGCTATGTGGGGATTTGAACCCTGGTCTCCCAGGTCGTAGTCCAACACCTTAACCACTACACCACACTGGCTCTCTCTACACCAATTACTATTTGTATAATCTGGTTTTCTTTGGTGCCTGTAGATCTATGGAGCTCAACAGAGGCCAGCATCACCTTGGAAAAAAGTTAGTTGCGGCAGAATATGCAATAGGCCTGTATGTCATTGGTTGGGTAAATTCCCTGCCCATTATGACATCACTAACTGCCAAGGGCACTTGGCCTCAACGTCTGGCTTGCCTGGTTCAGTTGCTGGCAGTCCTGGGCTTGACTGACCCAGTGGTGTTCAGAGCAAACCATCCATTGGATTGACCAGCACTTATTCTTTGGCAATCTTTCCAATTAAGAACCTTTTAGACCCAATTTCCCTTTTGACTGTTTGCTAATTTAGCTTTGAAACTGGGATTTACAGGGGGGGGGATCCACCCTTGGTCCACCATCCAAGATTGGGAGTAAGAGCCCTCCCCTGCAAAAAAAATATAGTTCAGCAGGTAAGATACAATCATATTCTCATTGAGTTTTCATTACTTTTCAAAAGATACAAGATGGTTTTTAGACTCGGTTGTTGGTTTGTTTCATGAAATTATAGCCCATCTTTCCCATAAAGAAGCCCAGCAAAATTACCATTGCAAAAATAGTTAAAACAATTTAGTAGAAAATCATAAACATGAGACTTGGTGTATGGAAGATGGTTCTTGATGGAAGGTTGGGAAGCTAGATTTCCTCTCCTCTCCTGCATTCTGACGACTCTGCCTTCAAGGTCTTGCATTGGTGGACGCATTGGTGGGATATGGAAGCTGGGAATTTGCCCCTCTATTGCTGACATTTCGGGGGGAGTCTTCATAGGGCTGGCCCTACCATTAGTCCAGTTCTGGTCTCTGCACTCCAAGAAGGATGCAGACAAACTGGAACAGGTTCAGAGGAGGGCAACAAGGATGATCAGGGCACTGGAAACAAAGCCCTATGAGGAGAGACTGAAAGAACTGGGCATGTTTAGCCTGGAGAAGAGAAGACTGAGGGGAGATATGATAGCACTCTTCAAGTACATGAAAGGTTGTCACACAGAGGAGGTCTGGGATCTCTTCTCGATCGTCCCAGAGTGCAGGACACGGAATAATGGGCTCAAGCCAGATTTCGACTGAACATCAGGAAAAACTTCCTAACTGTTAAGAGTCATACAACAATGGAACCAATTACCTAGAGAGGTAGTGGGCTTTCCAACACTGGAGGCATTCAAGAGGCAGCTGGACAGCCATCTGTCGGGAATGCTTTGATTTGGATTCTTGCATTGAGCAGGGGGTTGGACTTGATGGCCTTATAGGCCCCTTCCAACTCTACTATTCTATGATTCTAGGCAAAGTGAGGCAGCCAGCTTGGGTGGCAGATGTAACAAGAGGGAGGAGGGCTGTCTCTTGCTCACAGCCTGCCCCGTGCCCAAAGCCAGTTCCTGACATCAGTGGGCTCTTGGCATGATGCTGACGATAAAATACCAAACAGAACATTACAAAATATCAAAATAAAACATTACAAATGAAAATCAAATATAAAATCCAATAAAGATTCCCATTGACAGTAGCATAATTAACAGGGGATGTGTCTCTTAAACATAAGAAGCATACATAAAAATAAAACACAATCATACCTTTAAAACACCATTAGCAATTAAACAAAACAGACATATAAGATGCTCCTGCACTTGCAGCTAACAGTAACCTCTCCCAGCTGCATCTTGAGCATGCCTCCACGTCCAAACCTCATTCTCACGCATCCCCACCTACCATACCCATAACACAGCTAATCCCCAGCCAATCATGTGACACAAAGCAAATTTCTGATGGCTAGTGATGGGCGAGAAATTCAATTCAGTGGTGCATTTCAGGCTGAATCTATCAAATTCACACTTTCCCAAACAATTTGAGAACCAAAAAACAACCATCCTTCAAAATTCACACATTTAAATTTTGCAATGCAGTTCACAACCAATGTTTATTTTAAGAAGCATATGTTACGGGAAAGTGTGCATAAAAATGAATAAATGAGTGAAAATAACATACAAAAAATTATATGATGAGAAATGGCTTGCAAAAATGTGTATATTAGACAAAACTGCATACAAAAATGTGTTCAGTAGGAGAAATTCACAGTAACGTGCTGAAAATTTTTCATAACGATTTTTTTTAAAAATCACGAATTGCTGCAGAAACGTGGAGAACTGAATTTAAGATTGGAAAATGAGAGAACTGAAATTGGTAGATCTTTCCATCTCTACTGGCAGCATTAAGCATAATTTACAACCAGCTCATTCATTCACCTCCATCAAGGGCAATGCAGTACCATACAAACAGCAGCTTGACCAATGTCCATGCCCTCCGGTCCCATCTCCCACCCGGGGAGGGCCATACTCAATATGTTCAGTCTCTCTTGAGTGATCTTGGGCAACTTTACAGCGCACACACACACACATACACACCACACAAATGACTACCAAGACTCACAGCTTCCCATCAGCTTTCTAGGAGGGTCACAGGGCCCAGCCATACCTAACCACAAAAGCCACATTTTCCATAATTTGGTTTATTTTATTTATTTGTTAGATTTTTATACCGCCCCACTAGCATAGTTCTTGGTGGCCTCAAGAACCATACATGTCCTGTTTGTGGTTGGATTCTTGTGAAAACCCGATTATCTAGCATCCATGCATGTGGGCTTCCCCCCCCTCTAAATTGCTTTAGCATTGGCCACTCCCCTAAGTCCACTCCTTTTCAGTGATTGGTCCATAACGGTCATTTGCTTTTTGCGTGGTTCTTCGGAAGAGTGCAGAAACTTACATCTTTTTTCTTCATTCCCACACATGCGCAGGTTTGTGGATGTGTGCTATTAGGTGGGAAGGAGACGGGGGGGTTGGCAAATGACGGAGGAACACCCACGGACTGCCTATTGCAGGAAAGTCAGTGGCATTACATCCGAGCAATGATTATCGATACCGGAAAGCATATCGGTTTTTTGGTGATATTTCTAAAGTGGATTTGTGAACGTGAAAATCCGTACTAGTTTGCAATGTCATATGGACAACGGTGAATTAATGAGGATACAAAGCAATAATATTGCAGATTATACAGTCATATCAGCGGACTCACAGTCAGCCCCCCAAATGCTGATACACTAAAACTCAGACTCTCTGTGGGGCCCTCTGTGGGGTAGTCTGGAGGGGACCTAACTAGAGATAGTTGCAAATTTTTGGGGCCCCCAGTTGTTGCTGGACTACAGTCCCCACCATTTCTGGCTGCTGGTCATGGTGGCTGGAGCTGATGTCAGTTAGGACATATAGCTCCACAAAGTGGGACCAACCCCCTGTCCAAACATTATGGTATAACAAAGTCACAAACAGTATGGAAGGTGGGATCTTGTGTAACCGCCCCAATACCATCATGAGCGCAAATCAACATGAATGCACAATAAAAAAGATGTCTGGAGGAGCTCTGGTGCAATTTAATGCACTGCTTTTCCTACAGTTTGCATATACTGTGGCGTTGATGTTCCTCTCTGTCTGAAGTGTTTCTCCATTTTAATGGAAGACTTTTGATGTAGCTGTCTAGGGACCCCCCCTTTTTTCTTAAATAGTGGTTTACAACAATAAAATCATTTATAAAATACATAAATACACAACACTTTGATTAGAACATCCTCAATTAAAATATGCAATAAAACAAGCCAATTAAAAAGCATGACAATTCAAACTATTTAACAAAACAGTTAAACAATAAAATCAGAAGTTCAAATTTAGGGGTGTGGGTGTCTGCAGGAGCTGGCAGAGTGCCAATACTGATGGAGCCTCATGTATTTCATCACCTCACCTGTGTAGCAGCTAGATGGCACCGTGGAGACTCAGAAAGAACTTCAAACTCCACGTTAAGTCTGTTTAATTGCACAGTGTGACATTCCCATCAATCCTAGCCCTCATCTCAGACCTATTTGCCATTCACACATGAATGTTATCACGTATTGATGTAGTTCCATCGATGCACATGGCACTTTGCAGAGTAACTAAAAAAGATTCCTCTGCTTGAGCAGCTTACAATCTAAAATTTGAAAGAGGGAAGGGCTATCAAGGAAAGGGAGAAAGAAGGTGGAACTCAGGGGAAGAATATTCAGCTAAATGTTGGTTTGCTTAGTCTTACTAAGAGATGAGGAGAAAGGGGATTGTGCCAAATTTTTGTGGCTGTCCAAAAACTCAAAAGAGACACTGTACACAGTCAACAGTGAAGTGGGAGCATATCTGTTTTCACAACTTTCCTCTGGACTTGTTAGCATTTATGTGCCAATGCCGACATTCTCTCAGCAGTGCCTCTTTCTAAATGGATCCGAGAACATACTGGGGAGAGTCTTCGCTGAAAGAGCGTAGTGATGCTAACTTAGAAAAGGTGACCAGCTCGGTGTCTTCACCCATACATGCAGGTAAGTTCCAGTACCTCTTGTTCATGAAGTGGCCACATGGTGCTTCATTCCAGATGGGCGTTTATTGTGCCGTCCCTCAGAATGGAAAGCCATTTTGAAGCCTCTTTTTATTCTCTTGCCTACAGCATAGCACATTCGTCTTAATCGCCTGCACAACTCATGACGTTGCACGATGAAGCTTTCACTACTTGGCCTTTGCACATTACCCTCAGCCCACCTCAGGAGAGCAGGCTGAAGTGTGCAAAACATGCACCATTTCAAAACCTACGCAAACTATTCCGACAACTCATTTCCTTTTTTGCAAGCGTGATATAAACTGAGCAGGACAATCAGCAGCCAGCTACAGGCAAAGGAGAAATGAGGGTTGGGTCTAGTCCAGCATTCATAAAAACAGACGTGTCCTGCAGCATCAGGCCAAAGACCAATCTAGTCCAGTATCTTTCTCACAGTGACCAACCAGGGCCGCTTACCCTGGCCTTGACACCCAGATACTGTTGCACGCCTCCCCAGTCTCCGAGCCATGAGATTCCAGGGGTCCCTGCGCTCGTCCAGGGTTTGGTTTCCTTTGGGAAGAAGGTCAGCGGAGAGTGTGGTGTCTTTATTAAATATGGTTTATTTATTTACACACATTCCAACCTGAGCTTAGGATGGAGGGGTTCAAGGCATCAGCAGTCTAATATCCAACTTTTCCATCAGGGTTACAGGAGGCATCCTAAAGCCATCGTGCAGAGAGCCAACCTCTCTGCCTGCCTCCAGTTCCCAGCCATTCTCCAACACAACTCTAAACACACTAAAAACACAAACATCTCCTAGCTGCCATGAGGCTCACCTGAAAAGTTTCAATGACAAAAGGGTCTTCCTGGCCCATTCACCAGTTGCTGGGCGCCTCATAGACCCATTAACAACCTGGCCACGCTATTAGATTAACAAACAAAACTCATCTGGCCAGCAGAGCCAGCCCCTCACCCCAAGGCACAGGATTCCGAATCGGAGGCTGGAAGGGGACTCACAGGAATCATCCATTCCAGCCCCCAAACTCACAACAATATGTATTTTAGGACCCTAGATCTCTTGATTGAAGTCTAAAGTTTTTAAATATTGTATTTTAAACATTGTATTTGAAATTGTTATAAGCTGCCCTGGGACCTCATGGTGAACAAGTAAGGAACATTGTTGTTGTCATTACCTATGGGAAGCCTACAAGCATTCTCCCCACCGGTGATTTCCAGAAACTGGCATTCAAAGGCAAACGGCCTCCAACAGTGGAGGTAGAACCAGCAATGTAGTGGCAAATTCAGAAGTGGAAGGGTCCCTTCACAGCCACACCCTCCCTCATCCTCTTTTTTTTTGCTGCTGGGTTGAGAATTAGATCCTTGTTAATGCCTTCTCCCACAACAACAGTCGTCCCTAGGAGCCAATAAGCATGAAAGGGGAGAGTGTTAGCTACTGAGAAGTCTTCTGAGAGGCTGAGTCACCTCCTCTCACTCTGAATGGTTCCGATCAGCAGGAAAGGCCAAGGAAGCATGATAGAAGACACTTCCCAGTGGCGAACACACTCCCCTTTCATGCTGATTGGCTTGTAGGACTATGGGGACATAGAGACCGTGCTCCCAAAAAAGTAAGGGATTTAAGACACACACCCCCGAGTTCCTGGACGACTACACCCCTGGGTAGAACATGGCCATTGTGACTAGTAGCCTGTTCATCAAACTCCTCTGGTATCAGGAAGGCTATTTTCCAGACAGAGGCTAAGAAGGAGATGAGGGTTTATTGTAGGATCAGTTCTCCTGCTGCACAGACGTGGGTTTTTAAATATTTTTGCAGCATCCACATGATGTTGTTGGCATCGTAATGCCAACCTGTATCTCCCCACCCCCAATTTAATATGGATTTACCAATTCTAGGGAAAATCCAATAAGGGGGAGAGAGAAAAAAAAATACACGTTGCCACTGCCAGTGTTCCCTTTGCGACATCTCCGTGGCCAGACTGGAAGCACCTTTAGAGTGCCACTTAGCACATAAGGCTCCCCTACCACAAGGAGGCGCTGTTGGCAACCCCAGAAGATGCTGCTGCCTCAAGCCTTGGGGAGATGCTTCAACAGACAGCCAAGACCCACAGCCATCTTGAAACCCAGGTATATACAATGTGCATGGAGAAGGCCACCCAGTTTTGACTCCTGGCATCTCCAGTGAAGGACCTCAGGAGGAAGAGCTCCTGCCAGTGAGAGTGGACAATATTGGGCTACATGGATCAGTGGCCTAAAATAGCCTCCTCCAACCTACTGTTTTCCAGATGTTTTGGAATGCGATTCCCATCTGGAGGCATCAGGTTTGGAAGGCTGGGCTAACAGTTTTTTATGATTTGCACTCTGGTTCATTTGTATCCAGTTACTGCAATATGCCCCATCTAAGAGTCTGCAGCTCAGGGATGGAGCAAAGCCATGCAAGTAGAAGGTTCTGTATGTCCATCAAGGACTGGTTTCTAAAACAATGCCCAAGATCTTCCACGTGTGTGTGTGTGTGTGTGTGTGTGAGAGAGAGAGAGAGAGAGAGAGAGAGTCTGGAAACCTATGTCCTCACTGTGGGAGGCTGTGTGGATCCAGAATTGGCCTCCACAGTCACTTATGGACCCACTGTTAAGGCCCTTACCCTGGAAGACAATCTTACTCAGCCACGAGTGATCGCCAATGAATGAATGAATGCAAGAGAGTGTGTGTGTGAGAGAGAGAGAGAGAAAGAGTGTGAGTGTGTGTGTGTGAGAGAGAGAGAGGAGAGTGAGTGTGTATGTGAGAGACAGGAGAGAGAGTGAGTGTGTGTATGCGAGAGTGTGTGTGTGTGAGAGAGTGTGTGTGAGAAACAGTGTGTGTGTGTGAGAGAGAGAGAGAGAGAGAGAGAGAGTTTGCCCAACTCTCATGTTCTCCCATCCACATCTTATATCTATTTGCATGTCAAGCATCCAACACACCTCACATTAAGGGAAGGGGCAAAGGAAGCCATAGTTAACAAACCTAGAAGCAAAAAGCCAGGAGCAAAATGAGAATCAGCTACTCTAAATGCAGTTTCCACCATTAGGGTAGCACCCTAATTCTTTTAGATGTTTCATCCTGAGTCAGGCCACTGGTTCATCTAGCTCCATATTGTATGCTCTGACTGGCAGTGACTCTCCTCAGTTTCAGGCAAGAGTGCTTTCCTAGCCACTGGGAACTGGACCAGGGGGGGGGGCTTTCTGCATGCAAAACATGTGCTCTGCCACTGAGCTAAGGCCCCTCCCCAAACAGTCATTTTCCACTGAGCAACATTTGCTACCGTTTGTTGTGGGGTTTTGCTGGAAGTCGCTGTGGGGAGATGAAGTTGGACAAAGATTCTCCAAATATCTGTTCTAGATTCACCAAGCTCAGACTCCTCCCAGGCAACGTTTAGTTCCGTGAACTCTGAGGCAGAAGTGAGAGAAACTATGGCCTTCATGTGCAAATTCCTCCGTGAAAACAACCAGGTACTGCTGCATTTCCCCCCCCCCTTCTCTCACTGGTACCATGTGAGTGCCTTAAAACATGAGCCTCCTTCCTTCAGGCACATGTCACACCCACTCCTGAGATGTATTTCTCTATTGGTGTTGGGGATCACATCTCCTTGGAAGCCCTGCCCTTTCCTTTGAAGCCCCACCTCCTTCTCCGATGTGGTTCTGGTTCCTTGGAGGTGAGGGAAATGCAGACTCCTTATTTGTCTCTCACCCACCCCCTCATTGCTGCCTGCCTGTTTACAGAAGAAGGGTAGAGCTGCTTCAAAGACTGCTTTTGCAAAGAGCTTTAAGACAGCCCCCCCACACCTGCTTGAGCCTCCGGAGGCTCAAATGATAGTGTGGGGCCTTCTCAAAGCCCTTTGCAAAAGTGCCCTTTGATGCATTCACCCTCCTTTAAACATCGGAGCAAGCTGGCGGGTAGCAGGTCCATATGAACCCATCTGCTCAACTTGGGTCAAACTAGGGAGTGACCTGGCTTGCACTAAACTTTAAGGCTTTAAAAGTCAAAACTAGAACTTTGATTTGGGCCCATATACAAGCTCAAAAAATTAGAGTAATATGTTCCATGCAGAACGCCCCAAGTAGTACTCCTGCTACCACATTCCAGAAGAGTTGCAGTTTCCAAATCCTTATTTATTTTTATTTTATTTATTTTTAAAACTTATATACCGCCCGACTAGCAATGGCTCTCTGGGTGGTGAACATAAATACAATAAAATACAATATAGTACAAAAACATCACAATCTAAAATCACATTTCACAATCTAAAACTGCATAAGCTAAAATCAAATTACAAACATTACAATAATTAACAGAAAAAGAATTAAAATGCCTTATCAAAGGCAGCCCCATGGACAGCATGTTACAGTAGTCACGATTGCTTAGTCACTGCTATTGCTAATCCTTCTCGAACTCATCTTCCTGACCTTGGGGGTGGGGTTAGGATTTATCAGAGAAGCTCAAGTTCCTGGACTGCGTAGACCTCATCAGCACAAACTTCGACTGCAACGAGAAAGAGGGATTCATGGGTCGGCAGCGCTACAATCCATCTTTGATGAGAGACACCATCAAGGTAAGAGGACCTGTGTGTGTGTTTGTGTGTAAAATGCAAAAATCTCTTAGAAGCTCCATCTAAATGAGTCCAACACTAGAGGCCCACAACTGGATGGTTTGACAGTGTGTATCCTCCCTTGGTTCCTTTAGAAGGACTTTGTATTCATAAGCATACCTCCGTTGGGATTTATGGGATAAAACAATTATGTGGTTCTGTCTTTGGCAAAGTAAAATGGCAAAAACGGAATGAGCAGCATGTATAGCCCTGCCCCCTTGTGCCCGCATGCAAATTTGCCTAATACTGTTTACCAACAGGAAAACCTCAACAAGGATTTTGTATTGCTGGGAAAAGTGCAGAAAAGGGCATGCAAAATGATCAAAGAGTTGGATCAGCTCCCCTCTGAGGAAAGGAAACCTCCCCCCCCCAAACAATATGTTTTTTTAACCCTTTTTATTTAAGATTGTCTTTAAAGCTTTTTAAAAAAATGTTTTTCAAGTTGTTTTGTTTTAATGCATGGGTTCTCAACAAGGTGGGAATTCCCCCCCCGGGGGGGAATTTTAGGGTTCCAGGGGGGGAATTGGGACCACTATTCAGCAAAGTGTGATGTCCTGTAGATTATGTACAATCTGTAAAATTGTAGTTTGTTTTTAATTTAATCTGCGACATTCAATAAAGTTTATTGAATGTCACAGATTAAAATCGATTCTTGAACATGCAGCATTATCTTCATTTGCAAAATCAAATTATTATTTAAAGACCAGAAAGTGCTCCAAGAAATTCTGTTATAATATAAACTAAGAAATTTTTCTCTGACGAGAAACACCACCGTCACTCGCGAAACGTCAACACGCTACGAGAGACTATCTTGGGAAGGGGGGAATTATATTCTGAACAACGGTGAAAGGGGGGAATGGAGCAAAAAAGGTTGAGAACCACTGTTTTAATGTATTTTAAGGTCTGTTTTTATGATGTTTTAAAGTGTTTTTAGTGCTTTTGTTTGCCGCCCTGGGCTCCTGCTGGGAGGAAGGGCGGGATATAAATAAAATAATCAAATAAATAAATAAAAACATTTGGGGCTCTTTCTTTTAGAGAAAAGGCAAGTAAAGGGGGGCATAATGGAGGTGTATAAAATTATGGTGTGGAGATAGTGGACAGGCCTCTCTCACACCCAATGGTGTCATCCGGTAAAGCTGGATGTTGGAAGATTCAGGGCAGACAAAAGAAAGTACTTCTTTGCACAGTAGTGCATAGTCAACCTCCCACGGGAGGCAGTCCATCCAGCGTGGATGGCTTTGAAAGAAGATTAAAGAAATCCACGGAGGTCAAGGCTATCTGTGGCTTCTAGCTATGATGACTATGCCCTTCCTCCTTGGTTGGAGGCAGTATACCTCTGAATGCCAGTTGCTAGAAACGGCAGGAGGGGAGAGTTCCTCTTGCGCTCAGGTCCTGCTTGTGAGCTTCCCATAAGAATCTGGTTGGCCACTGTGAGAACAGGATGCTGGTGCAGAGAGGCTTTTGGCCTCATCCAACAGGGCTCTCCTTATGTTCTTAAGTGCTGATGCTTAGAAAAACAGAAGAAGGCCCAAAGTGGACTGAAAATGCTCAGGGGCCATTCAATCCTTACTGGTCATTGAGGGGAGAAGTGGAAAAAAGGTGAGAAGGAGAATAGAATGGAATATCCTGGAGCACCCCGTGCTGCAACATTTCATTGCAGGTCTTACTTGTGCACTAGAAAAATGCAGTTGATGAAATGGATATATCTGCACATCTTCTCTGGATTCTGCTGTAGTATGTCTTTCTTGTTGGCAAGTAAAAAGTTCCTAAGAGTATTTTTCCATGGCAGAGTTACAAGGCCAAGTAGCTCACAAGGCTGGAGTGGTCGTGCACTCCTCAAGGACACGTTGCCAGGACAACCAGCTGTCTTATCAGTATATAGCTAGAAACTGAAACTGGCAGAGTGTGGGGGCAAGAGAAAGGAGAAAAGCGCTTGTATAGAGAGAGAGCTTGTACTGTATTCTAAAAACCTCTAATGTCAGTAAAGTGACTCTTAAAAACCTATTGCGTGTCTGGCTGATTACTTGCAACGGGACCTAGCCTGTCACTATTCTGTTCTACATTCTGGGCATCTGCTTGTGCACGATCCAACATCCAACATTTCTTTCTTTTCCACTCCAGTTTCTTATTCCTGAAACGTCTTCCGCAGATGTCCAGGAGCGGATCATGGCAATATCCAGAATCACCAGGCTGATCTGTTGCATTGAGTGCCATTGCACAGCAAAAGTGAGTCGTTATAGTTACCCATTCCCAGAGCTTAGAATGAACTCGTTCAGTGGAACAAAGTTAAATGAATGAGTTCAAAAACTCTGAGCTACATCTGAAAGTAGTTCCCATAACTGCTGGGTGAACTGAATGTGAATTAAGTTCATATTGGTGCAAAACTGTGAACGATTTCTAGTTCATCTTCTAGTTCATTCTCTCACATGTGTTTTTTTACTCTTTAGACATTTTGGGTCTTTAAAGACCATAATTGTTGGGAAAATAAATTAAACAATTCACATTCCACTCTGTGACTGTGTGTTCTGATTTTTCTCAGTCTTTTTTTGAAAAATTATTCAAACTTTTGAAAATACAGTAAGACATCAAGGTCTTGCATAAAAAGGCGTAACGGAATATACAGACTTCAACAAGACCCATAACAAAACTGGCCTGACATGAGGAGAAGAGGGAGCTAATGCAGGAACAACATTTGTACGGTTAAGTAAAAAACCCAATGAAATAAAGAGTCCTAAGAAAAGGAAAGGGAGATTCACATGTAAAAGGAAAAAAATATACCTTAAAGCATATTTTATACTTTAGCAGAGCAGCACGTAATTTTCTCACTGCCAAAATTTTTTTTGCCAAGAATCATTTGGATATAATTGAACTGTGAACTGAACGGGGGCGGAACTTTTTCATTTTGTAAGGGGGCAAACATGAACTGGGATTAGTTCCTTTTGGGACATGTTGAACTTGAACTAGCTCCTTTTCAAAATGAACTTTTTTTCTGAGCTCTGCCCATTCCAAACAGATGAGATGGCTGGCACTCTGTGTGTGTGTGTGTGTACGAAGGGCTTGTTTAGTGCAAAGTGTACTCCAGGAAGTGGGAAAGATGATCCTGTGGGGTTTCTTGTCCGTGAGGTCTGGGAGAGGGGGGCAGGTTTGCCCTCCAGTGCTGCACTGCACCCCATAAGCAGTGAATGCCAGAGTTTCACCTTCAGAGGAAAAAGTAAAGGGATGCCCTTGGGAATGTCATTGCAGTGGGAGCCAAGCCCATAGGGAGACTGAATAAAGCCTGCCTCTGTCTGCATGCCGCTGCCCCTCCAGTCCAGGGGTCTTTTTTTCCTGATCATGCTTGAGTGACATAATGTTGATTGTGTGTAATAATCCCTGCATTGTATGTAGTGTTTTTATAGATACTCCTGTACTATAGTTCCCAGCAGCCTCTATAAGAGGGATACACAAATTAAAAAGAGACAGGAAGTAGAGAGCTAGCTACTATAACAGGAATAAAAGAGTCTACAGCAGAGGTTGCCAGACTTTTTTGGCCAGTGGGCACATTTGGACATTTGAGGAAGTGCCGTGGGCACCAGTCACAAAATGGCTCCTGTGGGGACATGGCATAGCACAAAATCGAAAAGAATCGGGAGGAGAACAGGTTCCCCCTGGAGAACAGCCCATCAAATGGGAAACGCTGCCACCTAGTGTCTGCAGGAACCACAGGGTTCATTTACAGAGAGAAGCTCTTTGCATTTCTCGTCTGTTCAGAATGGAAGGGAGGGTGGGTGTCTCATCCTGGCATCAAATGAAATGTGGCATGTTTAAGGGGAAGTGTTCAGTGCAGGGGAGGCTGAGCCAGGGCAAACAGGAACTGAGCAACAAGAGCAAAAAGCCTTTTGTTCGTTCTGGATTTTGGAAATGGAAATGGACTGCTTTCAAGTCGATCCCGACTTATGGCAACCCTATGAATAGGGTTTTCATGGTGAGCGGTATTCAGAGGGGGTTTACCATTGCCTCCCTCTGAGGCTAGTCCTCCCCAGCTAGCTAGGGCCTGCTCAGCTTGCACAAGCCAGCCCCTTCCTTGTCCGAAACTGCCAGCTGGGGGGCAACTGGGCTCCTTGGGACTACACACAGGTGGCAGGGCACGTAACCCCTGAGCCACTCCCTGTGGGGTGATCTTTAGCTGGCCCTTGACACCCAGGGGACACGAGCGGGGATTTGAACTCACAGACTCTGGACTCCCAGCCAGGCTCTCCTCCTAACTGTGCTATACCAGCTGTTTTTGGATTTTTATGGGAATATTTATTAAAATCTTTCATGGGCACCATAAGAGGTACTGGCAGAAACACTGGTGCTCCCTGTAAAACAACTCACTGTCTAAATATATTTCATATTTTGTCAAATGTTCAAGACCGACAACAGTCCCCTCTAAATTATCAATGTGTGCATATGATAAATAACTGCAGAACAGTCATCTTGATGGGATGATAGATACAACTGCATCATCAAGACTGTCTCTGTGTGTGATATTCTACTGATGTGCACATGTGTTTGTGTGTTTTGATAAAGCCCTGCAAAATATAAACCTCGATGTGATTGTTCAGTGGTTGTATCAAGATTCTTTCCTGTGGCATTTAATTAACCACATCTGCAGGAGTACAGATGCCCATCTGTAAACACTTCACATGCAAAGAGAAACTCAATCCGGCATGCACACCGTCACACCAGGATTGCCCTGCAGTGCTTTATAAGTGCATAGATGTACATCGATAATACAGATGGCTAAATGTTCAAATGAATCAGAAGATCTGATTGAAAGTCATGTCAGGCTGCAGCATCTCCAGATGTCAGTATTTTGTGGGAGGAATTCAAGCACATACTGAGAAATTTAGGGGTTTGTCTTTAAAGAGGATTAAAGTGCTCTGTCACGGTAGCACAAGAAATATCCTTTAAAAAAAAGAAACTGTGATTAGGAAAGTAACAGGGAAATGCACAAAAGTGTGGGATAAAACACCACTTAACGCACATCAGGATGAATGCAGAATGAATGCTCATTGTTGCAACTGTTGACTCAAGTGTTAGAAATAGGTAAAGAAAATTGGCTGGCATATCAAAAAATGATTGAATTAGAAAGGCTCATGAAAAAGAGTGAACACATCTGACTAGCCCTAGCTTTCAAGATTAAGACAGATACTTAGACAATATATCATATAGGTTATAATATACTGACTACAGTCAGGACTTAGAAGGAGCTCATTATTATACAGCAGAAATTTTTTCAACAGTGACTACTGAAGAACACCTGATATAGGTCGAAATGTGTATGGTCTTTTGCTAAGTTAACCTTATATCACGTTTTTGTATTAAGAAATTATTGTGAAGTTGGTATATCTAGGTAGAATGATAAGAGTCAGAAGGGGCCTATAAGACCATCGAGTCTAATGCCCTGTTCAATGCAGGAATACAAATTAAAGCATACCTGACAGGGGCCTGTCCAGCTGCCTCTTGACTGCCTCCACCTCCCTAAGTAATTGGTTCCATTGTCGTACCGCTCTAACAGTTAAGAAGTTTTTCCTGTTGTTCAGTCGAAATCTGGCTTCCTGCAACTTGAGCCCATTATTCCGTGTCCTGCACTCTGGGACGATCAAGAAGAGATCCTGCTCCTCCTCTGTGTGACAACCTTTCATGTACTTGAAGAGTGCTGTCATATCTCTCCTCAGTCTTCTCTTCTCAAGGCTAAACATGCCCAGTTCTTTCAGTCTCTCCTCATAGGGCTTTGTTTCCAGTTCCCTGATCATCCTTCTTGCCCTCTTCTGAACCCGTTTCAGTTTGTCTGCATCCTTCTTAAAGTGTGATGTTCAGAACTGGATGCAGTACTCAAGATGAGGCCTAACCAGTGCTGAATAAAGGGAAACCAATACTTCATGGAAACTAAACTCTGGAAACTTTAGATATATATGCACACAACAGATTGTGGATGTTATGCAAACCTTCCATCTTCACATATGATAACATATGTTCTGTGATGAAGATAGTTTTAATTATGTTTTATGATGACAACTATTAAACAATACCAATTTACATATTTCTAATACTTCAGTTAGCATAGTACTTTGCCCAATTTTTTTATTTCATCTATTGCACAGGTCAGGTTTGGACCCTTTGGTGGTATATTTTGCATTGCTGCATCTGACCGGCAAACAAATGCTCAATAAATCCCAGATGTAATTCTAATCCCTGCGTAACCATTGTGCAAGGAAACCAGGATGAATGCTCAATAAAGGGGTTGTCTGGAGGGGTCCTCTTAGGCATGAGGAGGAGCAGAAAACAAGGGAGAGAGAACCTCCAGGACATTAAGGCATCAGAGCAAAGGGAAATGTGTTTCTCTCTCGGCCAGGGAATGAAGGCCTTCAAGATCGGGAAGCTGGTGGGATACCTCATCCTTTGCAGCAATGACCCCAGTGAGAATGTGTGCCACTGGGCCGCCGATGGGCTCCACCACCTGTACACCTTGATCCTCCAGCGAAAGAGTAAGAGTGTCTCCTGCCCTTCCCCAACACGATAGATACACATAGAGACCATTCAAGGCTGCATCAGGCCATCAAACAGGGATGGGGAAATTCAGGCCTGGGAGCTAAATGCGGCCCTCCAGACCTCTTTGTCTGGCCCTTGGGGCTCTTACCAGGGCGTGCCACATCCCACCCTCACCCATGCCCTGCTTGAGTGCTGTCCTAATGCCTCTTTCCTGACTGGGTGGAGGATTAAGTGTGTGTGTGTGGACGCATGCGTGCGCAGAATCCTCTGACTTTTGTGTGGTTCTAATGTATATCCTACTGTAGAAAAGGAAGAGTCCTATTTTCCCCTCTGGCCCTGCCCACCACTAGAATGTGGCCCCTGGAAGGTTGTCCACAAAGTGATACGGCCCTCTCACTGAAAAAGGTTCACCGCCCCTGCCACAGAATGACTTAGCTGCCGTATGACCAGTTTCAGACAGGCCAGGAGCATTCGTAGCGTCCCTCTTTAAAATTCCTTACTGGCCAATGGAAAAGAACCAAGAACAAAATGTCCGGGGCTATGTTTGTCCCAGAATCCTTTGTACACTGCAGGGGGTTCTAGGGCACAGATTCTGTTCACAGTGAAATCCTGCTCCCTTAGTCTGCTTAGGGGTGTCCAAGATGGTTGAGCCCTCCCCACCCCCCTGTTTCATCCACACTTTCTGCGGGAAAGTCTGCAATGCATTGCCAGGCCCTTGAATACCTCCCAACGCCGATTTATGATCACGCAGATAAACATCTGGGGGGGGGGGAGTTCCCAGTGACCCCAAGCAAATGCTCAGTGTTGTTTGCTCATGTTTCTTGAGGTATGATGAAGTTTGGGGACAGTGAAGAATTTGAGGAGCTTCTGCAGGAGTGGGAAGAGGAAAAGCTCTTCTGGCTGGCCTGGTTCTCCGACGTCAGCCCCACCACCGTGGTAACTCTTTCTCCCGCCGTCTGGATGCTTGGGGTTCGGAGCAGTCGGCGCTGAGCCGCTAGCCCTGCTGCACACAGGCATCTTCACACCTGGCTATTTGGGGGTATACACCTGTTTGAAAGGAGCATCTCAAACTACAAAGTGTGGATCTGACCGACGGGAGTTTAAAGATGCCTGTCACACAGAGGTACATGCAGGGAGCTGGAACCAGCTGCAGCTCTGTGTTGACGGTACACTGGAGGGACACAATCAAGTGAAAAGGTTTTTTCAGGACTGTACCACTTCAGGCTCGCTGGTGGGGAAGGAGGAGGTTGCACTCCAAAAAAACCCACCTCCTTGCGCAGAGAAAAACTGCTTGTCAATGAGAAGATGAACCCTTTAACTGACATGCTTGCTTTGTGCGCTTAAGGAAGTGTTTGGGTGGGGAAATGTCCAAATGTGGGATTCTCCAGCTGCAGCCTGATCTGGTGAGGTGTCTTAATGGTAGTTCCAGGCCTCTGTCCACTCCAGCTCTTGGGGCTCTCCCGAGGCCATGCCCCCCCTCGCCTGGACACACTCCTCACTAGCCCTATCCAGTGCAGTCCTCAAGTGCTTTTGAGTGAATCCACACACCATACATTTAAAGCACATCCAATGCACATTTAAAGCACATGACTTCCCCCAAAGAATCATGGGAGCTGTAGTTTGTTAAAGGTGCTGGGACATTATAGCTGAGAGGGAAACCACAGTTGCCAGGAGTCTTTGGGGGAAGTCGTGTGCTTTCAGTGTGCATTGGATGCGATTTAAATGTAGGGTGTGGAACTGCCCCCGGGTGTGTCCTTGTGGGATGTGATCATTCCTCTTTCTTGTGTCTGATGGGGAAAGAGGGCACAGAACCCTAAAGGCGTATCCACATGGGGGCATAACTTTGTGCTAAAGACACTGTTTTTACCTCCGTTTTCTGTTTGCACCATCTACAGTAAGGGATCAATGCCAGCTGCAAACATGGTGTTTTCTAGTCACACTTGAGGGAAAGCATCAGTCATGCAGTTTCCTAAAGACCACACCCTCTAACATTTCCACTCCCTCTGTTTACCGGGCAACCGAGCATGCTCAGTTTATTCCACCAGTAAGTTTCATTTTCAAAACAACAACAACCCGGAAGTGCAATTATTTGTATTTTCACTGCTACAATACAGATGCGATGCAAAACTTTGTTTGTGCAGTTATATGCTTTTGTGCACAAGTTAGGGGGGAAAACAAAATAAAGGCATCATTTGCAGCAACATAAAAGAAGCTTGCAGGATAGGAGAGAGAAGCAGAAGTTTCTCTTCAGCCCACAGGAAACGAAATGAAAGAAGGGAGGAGGAGGGAATGGGCGTGGAGAGGGGAATGATTGACACACCCACCTAAAAGCATCAGAGCAAAACGTCTGCAAGCCCTAGAGATACGGAGTGAAGACGTTTTTTCCTTCCTTTTTGGTATTATCAGAGGATTGGGTTAGTACGGATTTACAGGGGGGAAACTGTGTGATAGCTTCTGTTTGCCAGTAAAGTCGTGTGAACCATGCAAATTAAAAGGGGATGCAAGTAGCATCAGATACACAGTAAAAGCCTGTGTAGATGAGCCCTAAGTGACAGTGGGAAGGGGGGATGGAATGGAGTATCCTGGAAAATGGTATGGCTGGCTAGAACCCTGACCAGGAAGGAGCATTCCACACTGCAACATTTTGTTACATGCCCCACTTACGCATTCTACCACTGCATTATGCATGAAGAAGGTCCAATAATGAGTCGACGGATCATGTGTTAGGATCCCAACCTTAATTATGCAGTCGTTGGTGTAAAACCAACCCTTTGGTGTAGCCGCCATTGGGCTTTCCAAGCACCTCTTTCTTTCCAGAGATTCAAAAAAAGCCTCCGTGCAGATGAACAGTTGGACGTAATTCTCGTGGCCATCAAGGGCATGAGGGACGACAACATTTACAGGACAAAGGCTGCCACCCAGATGCTGAAAGCCATGCTGAGGGATCCTCAGCCCATTTTCATAAAGGTAAAAGGGGTTTTGGGGTGGGTGGGTGCACAGTCCCTGCTCTGCCCTCTCTTAGGTAAGGATGAAGCTGCTTTATGCTGAGTCAGACTGCTGGTTCATCTAGTTCAGTATGGTCTCCACTGATTGGCAGAAGCTCTACAGGATTCCAGATGCGGGACGTTCTCAGCCGTACCTGGAGATGCCGTGGGGGATTGAGCTGGGATCTTCTGCTCTGCCACTGAGCTACCGCCCTTCTTTTAGGTGGCTTCTGCCAGCACAGGAGGTCTTTCCAGCATCCCTGGAGGAATCTTGGTTGGCCACTGTGGTATGGTTGATGAGACGGACCTTCCTGGTCTGATCCAGCAGGGTTCTGGTTATCTTCAGCTGCAAACTGTAGACTTTCTAATTTCCGCATCAGTTTCTGATTATTATTTTTTTAAAAAAGGCCTCATGAAAATTCATCAGCATTTTAATATAACGTAGAGCTCACTGGGTGACTTTGGGCCCGTCTCAGGCTCTCAGCCTAACCTACCTCACAGGGTTGTTGTGTGGGTAAAAATGGGGAGCATGAGGCCCACGTTCTTCACATTTAGGAAAGGTGGGATATAAATGTCATAGCCATAAATAAAAATACATTAATGCTAGCTACAAGCTAAACTTGTGTAACAGTCAGTCATGCCTTACTCCCAGGGAATTCTGGAGACAGTAGTTCCAGGGCAGGGGTGGGGACGTATCTCTATTAGAGAATTGTCAGCATCCCTGCCCAACTGCAGTTCTCAGGATTCTTTGCAGGGAAGCCATGACAGTTAAAATTTTAAAATTGTTTTTTTAAAAATGTGTTTTTATATTTGTTTTTAATTGTTGTAAACTGCCCAGAGAGCTTCGGCTATGAGGTGGTATACAAATGTAATAAATAACAACAACAACAACAACAAGAATAAAACACTGTTGTGCCCTTGGAGCAGCGTCCTTCAACTGTGGGTCCCCAGATGTTGTCGGACCACAGCTGCCATCATCCCTGACCATTGGAGGTTGTGAGAGCTGGAGTCCACCAACTTCTGGGGACCCCAAAGTTGAAGAACACTTCAGTGGAGTCTCCTCATTTTCCCTTTTCCTCTCTCCTCATTTACCTTCTCCCCAGATACCAAAAATCATCAAATCCCTGTATTCCGATTTGGAGCACATCAGCGATGCCCGGGCCCGCCAGGAAGTCTTTCGGTTCCTCTGGATGCTGGGAAAGAGTCACCCGCAAGAGGTGGTGAAGACACTCCTGGGCTGCTCCATTCAGTGTGACTGGTAAGAGGAAAGGCACGTGGGCGTGGCAGGCTCAGGGGCCCAATGTGGGTTGAGGGTGGGGAGTGGAGACAGGGCCCTCCTTCAGACCTGCGGGGATCTCTTATTACTTCAACTTGCCCCAAGACGGGGTATTTGGGGAGAACTCATTTTCCTTTCCGACCATGATTTCTTTCTGATTACGCGCTGCTCTTCAATCTTGGGTCCCCAGATGTTCTTTGACTACAACTCCCATCATCCCCAGTCAGCTTAGCCACTGGGCAAAGGGATCAATCAATCATATTTATTGCGGTCATAGACCAAAAAGTGCACATATAAGTCAATAAAATTGTTCAAATACAGTAGAAATGGTTAGACAATTTTGCATTTAAAACTTCAGTAAAACCTAAACTAGGATTATCTCTAGCATACAGCTGTCTTAGATCTACGTTGAGTAGCAGCAAAGCATAAACTAGCAACCTTAGTTGTTATCTGCGGGGTCTGATCAGACAAAAGATAATTTACATAAAAGGCTTCATTTCTACCAGGAAGAGTTTGTAGTATTGGAGTAATTAAACGAAGTCTGAGGTCTCGATAGAAAGGGCAGTGTAGCAGTAACACATGTTCTACCGATTCTACTGTTCCTCCACCACATGAGCAAAGTCTCTCCTTATAAGGTATTTTTTTGTATCTGCCCTCTAAGAGTGCCGAGGGCAGGACATTAAATCTAGCCCATGTAAATGCTCTTCGGTATTTAAATACTGTCAGCGTATTTAAATATGTGGCCGATATAAACGGTCTTGGATTATACCTACATTTTATGATTAATAATAAGTGGCCTTGTAGATCTACATCTTGAATCCGTGAAGGATACTCTCTTCAGCTTTTACATAGCCCAATTTAAGAAATCTCGGACAAGGAGAACCCAAGACTTAATATTTTAGTATCAATCATCTTCTTCCAGTTATATTGGAAGGCATCCATTAGGACATTTGGAGCCAGACCCACAGGCACAAAAAAGGTCAAAGGGATCATGGGAGTTGTAGTCCAACAACATCTAGGGAACCAAGGTTGAAGAACAGTGGATTAGAGCAAGGGTCTCCATTTCGGTGGAAAATTGTGAAGAAGGTGGCAGCAGAGCTGTGTTCCTAGATTATGCTGATTATCCAGATCTGGGTTTAGGCCTGGTTTCAAGGACTGAATCGGCCTTGGTCACCCTGTATCAGGAGAGGGCTAGGGGTAGCTTGACCCTGCCACCATTACTCGACCTCCTAGAGGCTATTGATCCCACTGACTGCTCTATCCTCCTGGATTGACTATGTGAGATGGGTATTGGAAGCACAGCACTACAGTGTCTCTGTTCCGACCTGCATGGGGAGCCCAGAGAGTAAGGGCAGAAACACACTCACTGTTCTGCTGGTTCCATTGTGCCTCCACCTCCCTCTTCTAAAAATGGGGGCACACAGCACTAATTAAAACCCTGCCCCTTTTTACTGTAAAACCTGGTGGAAGCAGCCTGAGTACAGTGTTTTTTGCAATTCAGCTTCAAAGAGATTTCACAACTGATTGGCCGATCAACCCGTTCCCCCTCCAATGGAAACACTTTGATCTGGCGACTAGTGTGTTTGCAGCCTAACACTAAGGGAGGGCTCTTCAACTCCTTGGCACCTGTGCTATGGGCGCCATGTTGTCTCTAATGCTATTTAGCATCTATATGAAACCACTGGGAGCGGTCATTCAGAATTTTGGAGCATGGTGCCATCAGTATGCTGATGGTACGCAGCTTTATTTCTCCATAACATCTGAAGGAGGAGAGCCCGTTCAAGCTCTGAACCGGGGTCTTAATGCAGCGGTGGACTGGATGAGGGCCAATAAACTGAGCTTGACTCCTGGGAAGACGGAGGCTCTATGCGTATGTAGTTCCTGTGTCTGGAAGACAGGCCAGTTGACTGTTCTGGACAGGGATGGACTCCCTCTAAACAAACAGGTATGCATAATTGGCAGTACTCGTGGATTCATCTTGGTCATTAGAGGCCCAAGTGACCAGGGCCAGCCCCAGACATGCCGGGGCCCTTGGGCACCAGCCTGCCCTGGGCCTCTCCATTCCCCTTCTGCAATCTGTGGCTCAGGACAGGAGCTTCCAAGCCACCTGCCATTCCCCTGCTTCACCTGCCTTTCTCTCTGCTGTTTTTCGCGGCTACACGCACTGCACGCACAGGGTTGCCATCAATTAAGATGGCGGGCGAGGTTTCCCTAAGGGGCTGAAGCCTCTGTCACCATCTTGGCTGATGGCATGCATGCCTCATCCTCCCCATTTTTACCCACACAACAACCCTGCACAGGGGAGGAGAGGGGGTGAGTTTCTGTTGCACAACCATAAATCTTTTCACTAAGGGAACAAGTGCATTGAATACCACTCTAAGTCAGGATTTGAACCAGGGGCCGTCCTGATTTGTAGCACTTAGCGGCTCAAAGTCACACACTGTGTATGTGACACATGGAAGACATTATCATCTTAATGTTTAAGATAGTGTGTTTTTAAAAAACTTTTTAAAATAGTATCTATTTATTTATTTCACAATCTTAATACGTTTCCTGTGTCACTGATGGTGCATTGTGTGAAGCGGCATCCTGGCTCAACAGAGCCTAGAAAGCACCACTGCATCCATCCAAGCAGCCCTGCCGGCATCCCAGCCAACTGAAGCCCCTGCTTGTCCCACCTTGCAGCACGGCCTCTGCCATGTGGAATGCCTTGACGTGCTTCTCTGAGCCCGCGCAGAAGGTGCTGAACGTGCTGCAGTCCATCCTGCTGGAGCAACCACTCTACTCTGACGGTCCCGGGGTTAAGGCCACCTTGAATCCTTTGGCTGTAAGTGCTGATGGGCGCCTGAGCCAACGAGAGTGCCTGAGTATCAAAGCAGCCCTGTGCGGAGTCACCAAGACCCATCCCTTTTGTAAAATTTAACCCGGGGGTGGGGGAGGGGAGGCAGAACCCTGTCTTTGAGATGTCGCCACGTGGCTTCCCGGGTGGACCTTTGCTGGCCTGGAAGCAAATAAAAATAATGTCTGGATGGAGGGCCCCGCAGTGCACTGGTTTCAGGACAAAATAATAATTGAACCAAATGGGCCCCATCTACTCAATTTTGTGTGTGTCCCAAAGCCAACATGTATTCCGCCCCCCAGCCTGAACTTTCAGGGACAGAGTCAGGTGGACCCAATCCTTGCCCTTTGGACAGTCCTCTTAGCATGCTGCCTTGGGTGGGGACCTCAGGATGGAATGGGTCTGGGGAAACCCCGAGGCAGTCTCTGTTGACCTGAAGAGACCCCTTCTGCCTCCGAGTCACTGTCTGAGGCATCTTAAGGACATGACAGTGAATGAAAGTGGGAAACATCTTGCTCTTCTTGCTCAGGTACAATGAGGTCCACCCCAGTATGCTTCTGAATACCAGTAGCTGGGAACCACAGGAGGGGAGATTGCTCTTGCATTCGTGTCCTGCTGCTGGGCTTCCAACTGGCATCTGTCTGGTTGGCCACTGTGAGAACAGGATGCTGGATGAGGTGGGCCACTGGCCTGACCCGGCAGGTTCTTCTTAAGTTCTTAGATGCATTGGTTGTCCTTCCAGGCCACCACAGCACTTTACGAGATCTTGAGACGTCCATCTCCAGCCTGCAGAGAGGCTCTGAGAGCAATGTATCCCATGCTCTCCATTGCTCTGCTCTGCCAGATCTCCTACACTGTGCACTTTACACCAGAGGAGATCGACATCTATTGGAGTGCCTGCATCCGTCAGGAGATTCCCACCCCTCCAGCTCCTCTCAGGTGCTTGTCCTTGGGTTCATTCCAGCCTCTTTCCTTCAGAAGGACCTTGTCACAGGCAGGGGATATCTATCAAGGTGGTTTGACTTAATTTCCTTTTCCCAGGGAATGGTTGCTTTTGGTTTATTATTTCTCTGGTTGTATTTCACTGGTTGCCAGTTCACTTTCAGGCCCAATTCAAGTTGTTCACTTTAGTGTTTCAAGCCCTACACGACGTAGGCCCCACATATCTGGAAAAACCGCCTCCTTCACTACAAATCCTCTTGGGTGTTAAGATTGGCAGAGGGGCCTTCTTGGTAGTTCCAGTGCCCTCAGAAGTTGGGGAGTGGCAGCCGGGAGAGGGCCTTCTTGGTGGCCGCCCCTACAATGTGGAATTCCCTCCCCACAGAGATGCGCCAGGCACCTTCATTGTGCGGTTTCAGTCATATGCTGAAGATGCACCTCTTCACCCTGGCTTTTGACACCTGAGAGATATATTTTTTGGACACACCCTGTTCTTGTGACTGTAATCTGTTTTAAATTGTTTTTGATATTGTATTTTTAAATTGTTGTAACCCGTCTTGGGACCTTGTTGTGAAAGGTAGGTAAGAAATCTAAGAAATCATTATTATTATTAATCAATTTTTTAAAAAATGTTTTACTGTTATATATCGATATTTTCTTTTTATATACTCTGCTCTGGAATCCGTGAGATGGAGGCACAATTTAGAATTTTTCAAAATGAAATAGTCCTTTAGTGGTGGAGGTTATCGAGGAGCACGTTGCCCCTCCCATTTCCATTGGAGGCAAGGCTATGCAAATGAGCATACGCTTAATCCCTCCTGGTAGGAAGAGCTCCCCACTTCCCACAGCACAGATCCTGCCTCTTTCGGAGCAGGGAGGCCATGACAAAGCTTCCATTCACTAACTGTTGTTTTCCATGCAAGTAGCTCAGACAGAGCGTTGAACTATCAACACTCTCACCAAAGGGCAATTTTCAAGATTCTTTGTTGGGAAGAGCCATGACAGTTATGGGGTAAAAAAGACTGTAAGTTTGTAGGGAATGTGGGGAATGTCTGCATACCTGTCACAATGGGTAGAGTCTGAATAGGAGGTGGTGCATAATCATGCCAGACTGATCGACGAACCAAGATGGCAACTAAGCAGGCAGACGGTATTTCGATACGCTGCGGCATTCTCTGTTTTTTATTTTTAAAAACAGCTTAATACTATCAAATTAGTTACCATCATCTGCCTCCCTGCTGTTTCTTATCGTCTTCTGCACCATTCATCTCTGAAAAGCCCTAAATTTGCTGGCTTCTGGCTGACGGAGAGGGAAACTTACACAGCATCTTATCTTATTTTTTCCTCCTCCCTCCTTCGGTCTGGACTTGCTCATGGGGAGGAGCTTTAACAAGCACCAATAAGCACCAACAAGTAAGCAAAGAATATAAACTGTTTTAAAAGCTCTCTAATATCCCCAGTGGCATTAAGGAACAGTTTGTTTATTCAGCTGCGTGGACTGTAAGAAACTCACCCTGTTTTGTCGTCTCTTCGCATAATCCAACCTCGTCTGTTTAAAGCAATAGTTGGAATTATGGTTCACACTAGGAGGGACTATAAAATTCTGGGGTTGGCCCCATTGGAGCCTGTCCTTCATACCAGAAAACTCAAGCAAGCAAAAAATCACTGCTTTTCCTCCAAAGAACAACCGGAGAATCCAGTGGATATGGTAGACAGAAAGAGACTTAAGGGTAGTGAGGCCAGTACATCTAGAAGCCCCTGTAGAGGCGACAGTAGAGCTAATAGCCCTACAGCACGTGTCGAAGATATCATACCCTTTGCAAATACTCCCCTGGATTGGTCACTGGACCTCAATAGAGCGTTACAAATGGAGGCCCCCATTCTTCCTTTTCCCAACCTTGCGTGGGGGCTTGCCATTGCGGAAAAACTGGACCAGACGGAGGCTTCTTCCGTGGCCAAAGACCTGACCGAGCCGAAAGCCGGGTGCCAATGTCCACCTATCCATCCAACTTGTAATGATTCATCACCCAATGCAAACTTATATACTCCTGATCCATCAAACGAGGAGAATCCACTGACTATGGAAGACAAGCTTCCACTTGAATGCTGGCTTTTTATGTTAGCCAGGGATATTGATCTTATAAAGACTTTTCTGTCTGAATCTAATAAACTTTTAACTACACTAGTGGAGGCTCTTAGCAAGCTTACCCGTTGGTCGGGAAGCGCACCTCGGGGATCTCAGACTTCCACAAGTCATATTCAAACCACGCGTAGGGCTAAGCCCAAGCGGCAAGGCACCAAGATGTCCAGGAATTTCTCCAGAAACAAGCGAAAAAAACATTGTCATACCATCCAGAAGAGTCACACCTCCAAGAACAGCAAGAACATCAAACAGCTAAAGTCTATGCGGTATAGTAAAATGAACTTCGCTAAGCTCTTTCAACTATTGGACGCTGCTGCTACTCTGAAGAATGATCGGAGGTCAGAACCTGTGGTGCACCTGAGACACATGGAGGATGACAAATCTGCTTCCAACTGTAAAACTACATCCCTTCCCCATTTAACTCCTGCAACCGCCATCCCCCTCCAGTGTCAGACTTCAGACCAGCAAGATCCTTGGTCGCTCACCTTTCTGGATGCTACACCAGCCCAGAGTCGACCTCAAGCTAAATGGACTCTGGTCCTTAATCGTCAGAAGCTAGTGTTGTCCAACTACCCAAAACCGCCGGGTCACATTGTACTTAACGAACGCAAAGCTCACCTTCTGGGAATATTTGAAGGTACCATGCCTGACCTTCTCTCTTTCAGAGATATACTTAATGTGGAATACCTGCACTTTAACCAGATCACAGCTCGAACTGTAGTGACTTTCAGCTGTTTTGAAAAAACCAGTCAACTACTTAAGAACAGAGACGCCCTACAACCATTTGGTATAACAATAACAAGATTCTTCGAAAATACAGACACCCAACAGCCCTTAATCAGCCGTTCGCTCATATCAACTAAAAAGTCTCTGGCAATGTTAGATCCTGCGCCTGGAAAAAATCTAATTGAGTTTGAAGTTGAGATTGAGCAACCCTTACCTCCACGTGTGCCACCTTACATAGACAATCCTAAATCAGTGGTTATAGATTATGACCCAGCCTACAGTCTAGGGAGTGCTGATCAGGACAATTTGTCCAGCGAAGAAGAACAAAACCTATTTGAAGCCTACGTCGCTCTACCGGCTCCAGCCCAATCAAACATCGTTTCAAGGCTGCAGAGACTAATCATACAACTAAAGCACTTGCTGGCTGCGACAACTAACAATAGCGCCTGGAAAGAATACAAACTGTTGGGGGATCCTCTTAGCTTGCCAGAGGTAGCCCCCATGTCTACGACCTTCAGCTATAAGTCTCCAGTAAGTAATCTACATCCTCCTCGATCAACTACAGCTGAAATCAATCTTCTAGCAGCAAATCTAACCCAAGTTCCCATAAAGAACAATCAGACAACTACATCCTCAGCAGCAATAGTTACAACTGCAACTCCTACTTGGACAGAAATGAGATGGCTGGGCAAAAATGAAGAAGGCTCCCTTCAAAAGGCATTTGCCTATAGGGATTCTCCCCCCAACCCTAAACAGATACAAATATCCAACGTTAGTTGGATGGACACAATCTCAGAGTCAATCGAGCTCTTGTCGACTGAACCACCTCCAACGACTAGTGCTCCTCGTATGCAGAATACTTTACCATCCCATCAATTTTCGAGAGGTAAACCTGCTATGCCATGACTAAAATCAACTTGCTCGGCATCGCGGTTATCATTTCTCTCTTGGAACATCACAGGTTGGAAATCCAAAGCTGCAGACCCCTCTCTCTTGGACTATGTAAACAAGCACGACATTGTTTTTCTCCAGGAGACCTGGGCCACTGAGGCATTCAAGCTGGACGGCTTCTCTGTTTATTCACTGGCGGCAACGCCCAGTGACAAAGGCGGCCGCCCTAAAGGTGGCCTGAGTGTGCTGGTCGCTACAAATCTTAGAGCCAGCGTTACCAGACTGGACTCTCTGTCAGAGCTAGCCATGTCTTTAGTTCTCAAGTTTAATTGGGTGTCTCTACTACTAATTAATGTCTACTTTCCTCCGAATCATCAAAAAAGGCGAGTAAACAAAACCTGCCAAGATTTAGAGGCTTACATAGTTAAGTTGACAATGCTTTACCCAGAAGCAGCAGTGGTGATAGCGGGCGACTTCAATGCTAGGATAGGCCCTAGCGATGAGGCCTTATATGCCCATTTCCACGAAGTCCCCCCCCGCCCCTGATGAGAGCCATACTTTACCAACTCGCTGCTCTAAAGATCAAGGGTTTAACTATGCTGGATTCTGCCTTATTCAAGCACTTTTCAGATTGAATCTTGTTTTAGCAAATGGGTCTGTGGAAGGCGAGAAAAGTGGAGAATTTACCTATTTCTCCGGTATAGGTGCATCATAAATAGATTTCTTTATAGTGTCCACTGATTTTCTAAGTAAATTATCCTCCTGTATAGTCGAAGACCACCCTGACAGTGATCATCTTCCCCTGATCCTCTCAATGTGTTGCGGTACCCAAACTACTCATATCGAACAGCCTCCATCCTTGAGAGCGGTCCCGGAAATAAGAGCTTCACGCGTTAGATGGTCGACCCAGTTGGAGAAGGACCTAAAAGAAATACTTTATTTGCCCAGCTGTCTTCACCATCAAGAATAACTGCTAGCAGCGGCCCCTGGAGAAGCAATGCTAGTCTCATACTATGAATTGATCTCAGACGTACAACATTGTTTGATTCCCAAGCCAACGGCGAGACCCTCTATTCCCCCTTACAACTCCAAACCGTGGTTCGATAAGGATTGTGTTGATTTGAAGAAAATGTTAGTAGGGAAATACAAGGAGTATAGAATAAAAGACCTTCCGGCTCTGCCCACTGAGTGCCTTGCATTAAAAAAGAAATACAAACTTCTAACCGAACAGGGAAAAAGAGCTGCACAGGCTAATCTTTGGCAGTCCCTGATTGCAGCCTCAAGGTCCAAGAACCCGTCTGTCTTTTGGAAACTAGTAGCCAGGGGTTGGCCTAACACCCCTACCACTGAATTTGAATATCTGCAAATTCATGGGAGTTGCACTTCCATAACATCTATTCAATAGGCCAAACTCGGGCTGAAAAGGCTGTGAACCCTACAAACAATCTCCCAAATTGGCCTCCAGTCACCGCCAAGGAAATCATTTCCTTAATTGCTAATTTGAAGCTGGGTAAAGCTCCAGGACCTGATAATATTCCCCCTGAAGCAATTAAATCTAACCCAGAGTGGTGGGCTCCGGTCCTGGCAGCTTTATTTACGAGTATTGATCAAACTGCCTGCATTTCTGCAGACTGGGGCCTTGCCACTATCATCCCAATCTTCAAAAAGGGTAGTCGTGCAGACCCAGCCAATTATAGACCTATTAGCCTGCTGAATATCCTCAGCAAGCTTTATGCAAGCCATTTACTTATCAAACTGCACTCTTGGATGGAACAGGAAAACATCTTGGAGGAGGAGCGAGCCGGTTTCAGGGCTAGCCGTTCCCCCTTGGACCACATTTTTGTCCTACAACATCTTGTTGAAAAATATACTTCCAAGCCAAGGGACGCACTCTATGCTGCCTTTATCGACTTTAAGGCTGCTTTCGATCTCATTTGAAGAGATAAGCTTTGGTCAAAACTTGAATCTACCAACATTGACAGAGGCTTATTAGCATCGATTCGTGGCCTATATCAGAACACTCAGGTTCGCATAAGATATAATAGTGCTGGCCTCCTATCTAGGCCCATTTTCACCTTTAAAGGAGTTAAGCAGGGCTGCATTTTAGCCCCCACTTTGTTTAATCTATATATTAACTCCCTAATTAAAAACTTGACGCAATACCCCTCGCATCATCCTACTCTGGCAAATAGGCCCCTTTCTATTCTCCTATATGCAGATGATGCAGTACTTCTGTCTCTCACAAGTACTGGTCTTCATCGCCTGCTTAGAGCCCTCGCCAGTTACTGTAATAATGAACAGCTGGTTATTAATCACAGTAAATCTAAGGTTATAATATTCACTAGGAAGCGGGTGAAACATCAGTGGTGAGTAAACGATACCCCTGTAGAACAAGTACCATCATACAGGTACTTGGGCATAACTCTTCATTCCTCCGGATTATGGCATCTGCAGGCAAAAAATGCTAGGGCAAATGCTATAAGCAGAGCTTGGAAAAGTTACTTTTTTGAACTACAATTCCCATCAGCCCAATCCAGTGGCCATGCTGGCTGGGGCTGATGGGAGTTGTAGTTCAAAAAAGTAACTTTTCCAAGCTCTGGCTATAAGGAACACTAAGGCGCTCCTTTCTTTTATACGAAGGGCGGGCAATTTGTTCCATCTGTGCTGCAGGCATTCTCTGCTAAAGTCATCTCTCAATTACTATATGGTGCCCAGATAAGCGTTTATGACAGTAATATTTCCTTTGAAACCATTCAAACTAAGTTTCTAAGGAACATACTGGGCACTTCTCCATGTGTCCCGAATGTCAAATTACGCCTTGAAGCTGGGCTGCCTACCATCGAGGCTCGTATATGGGTGCTCAAATTTAGATACTGGTTAAAACTGATCTTCGTACCAGTTGGTCTGGCCCCTCTCGTGTTATCCGATATGTATCAGTCAAAATGGAAGAAATCTCTGTTTATTAAACTTTCTGCTCTAGGTTTCTCTCCCTCTACTATCCTAGCACTGGGTTTCTCCCAACGAAGACAGCTATTACGCAGAGAATATTCGATATGGAATTTCAAAACCATCTGTCCTGGGCCAGCCTTAACTCTGACACTAGTCTTTATCCAAAAGCTTTCACTCCGGGGCATTACCTGGTCCTCCTCCACATTCCCAGACTCAGGAAAGCTTTTACATTATTTATTTATTTATTTATTTATTTATTTATTGCACTTTTAGACCGCCCTTTAGCGACAAGCTCTCAGGGCGGTGTACAACAAGATAAAAACAGATTAAAATACAGTTGTGGGTACAATACAATATGAAAACATATTTAAAAACAAAATTAAGACAAAAAATTAAAATGAAAATAGATTAAATTTAAAATTTAACATTTAAAATGCCAAACACAACGTCCTACCATCTGCACTTTTAGATGGTAGGTATCAAAAAATCCCACTCATTGAAAGTCACTGCCCATGTGATATTGGTGCTGTAGAGACTGTGTGCCACGTTTTATTAGAATGTTCTTTTTATCACGACCTTCGTAGCTGGTTTATTTCCCCTATCCTACAGAAACATCCGGGTAGGGACGCTGCTTTTTATGTACAATATCTTTTAGCTGATAAAAACCCTTCAGTGACATCCAAGGTCGCGAGCTTTTGTGATGTAGCGATTAAATATCGAAAAGCGCTGCTAAACCAATGATTATGGCAGCCAGAAGAATGTTTTTAGACTGAGTTCATATCCCCATTAGTAGACAGTTACTGTTTGCTTAACTCTTTTTATGATGTTTTATATTTTGTACTGTGATTTTGCTGGTCATCAACCGTAATAAAAACAATCAATCAATCAATCATGCCAGACTATGCTTCTATATGTTTCTAGTCCTTACTGTTGCATGCAGAGAAAAGTCTGGAAAATGCATGGCCATTTTCGTTGAAATGATTAGGCACTTGGGGTTTGAATGAGCCTGCCAGTAGCCAGGGATGCTCTGGTCAAGGGATTCCTTCAGCACAAGTTGCTGTCTGCTGCCAGCCTCCACTCACCTCTGGTGCCCCCAAGTGTGGTGAGGTCCAACATATCCTCCAGCAACATAAGCTATTGAGGCATGATGGCCCACCCAAATTAAAAGGATGATACACTCAGGTTAACCGGATTTTCAGCGCTTTATCCCATCCCTTGGCAGAATTGTGGGGCTGTCAGTGCAATGCCATGCAAAAACAATCAATTGTGATACGGGTTTGTCTCTGTGCACAGGTCTGCACTGAGAGCCTTCAAAGGTCTCATCCGGCGTGCAGGTGATGGAGATCAGGCCCTGATCATGAACAGGAGGGGAGGCTCTGAGCTCCTGGTACATCGCGGGACTCACCAGAAAGGACTCACTGTCTTTGCGAGGTAGGCGTGTCATTGTTGAAACGAACAGCTTTGTATTGATCTGTTCAACATCTCCACCAGAGTTTCCCTAGTAATAACATGGTCTTTATCCACAAGCCCGACTTATGGCTACCCTGTGAATAAGGTTTTTCATGGTAAGTGGTATTCACCCACAGTGAGTGGCTCAGGGGTTACGTGCCCTGCCACCTGTGCAGCCGTGGGCAAGCTGCAGAGTCCCAAGGAGCCCAGTTGCCCCCCAGCTGACAGTTGCGGACAAGGAAGGGGCTGGCTTGTGCAGCTGTGGCAACACTTGGCATTTATAGCAAGCATGACACGTTTGTAAACAGCACTCAACCGGTCACCTGTGGCAACTCATGACTGAACATAAGGACATCAGCAGAGCCTGCTGGATCAAGGCCAATGGCCAGTCTAGTCCGGCATCCTGTTCTCACAGTGGCCAACCAGATGCCCTAGGGGGAAGCCTGCAAGCAGGACCTGAGTGCAACAACACTCTCCTCTCCTGAGGCTGGCCCTTCTGTTTGGAACAGTGAGGTTGCTGTCCCAAGCAGCAGAAGCTGGGTGGGTGGGTGGGAACAGAGAATGATAGCCAGGCAAGGCTCTTTTTTAAAAGTTATCGCTGTGTGTCCAAATGGATACCCAGGCTTAGCTTTTGGACACAAATGGACACATAAAATTTAATGAATGAACCAAAACACAAATTCAGATTGGATGCCACTGAAACATTGCCTAGAGGTGTGAAATCTTAGTGAAATTGCATAGAAACAGTGGGATATACAGACGCATTACATAATAATTCTTAGGTTCGTATAAACCACCAGTCTTTCTGAACAATGTTTTAACAAAATCTCTCTCTGTGTACACTGAGATGTCTGGTTCTCTGTATCTTTGTTCTTTCATATGAATTCTGCTACTGCAGAGTGTGGATCGTAATCAGCAATTTTTAATTTTAATTGGCTTTTTATTTATATATTTACTGGCGGGTGGGCAGGATAGTAAGGATCTTGCTAGGCTAGTAACTTGTGTAAATGTATTTGCAAGGCTGTTTTTTGTTTCTTTCTTTGCGTTTGGAACCACTTTTGCCTCAATCCAAATGTCAGGGCTTGCACATGGTAGAGAGGCTTCTACGTGCGAGTCATCTGAACGAAAAAAATGAGCACCCGGGAACAGTTCCTTTAAAAAATGCCCTGTAGCAAGGCGTCAGAGGACAAATCTGTGTCTACCATGTGCCCTGCCGTGCTGCCCCAAACTATTTATTTATTTATTTATTACATTTATATCCCACCTATCCTCCAAGGAGCTCAAAGTGGCTTTCAAACATGGTTCTCCCTTTCCAGATTTTATCCTCACAACAACCCTGTGAGGCAGGTTAGGCTGACAGACAGTAACTGCCCCCAGTGTCACCCAGTGAGCTTCATGGTCGAGTGGGGATTTGAACCCTGGTCTCCCAGGTCCCAGTTCGACACACTGACCACATACCACACAGCCTGCTGCCCTTGGGTGTGGCGGAGGGAGATGTCCCACTGCAGTTCGTTTGGCTCTAAATGAGGAGTGTCGTAGAAAAAGGAGCACAACCCATTTACCGGAGGATTGAAGCTGAGCCTTTCCGTTCTGGAAGAGTGAACACCGAGTTAGCTCCATTAGGCCATCTAGCCCAGTACAGTCTACAATGACTGACAGTGACTCTTTGCTGAATGCCCTGCTGACATCTGTATTTCCCGTTTCCCTTAGATTCTCTGGGACCTAACCTGGAAAATTGGGGCGGGGGGCACATGACAACTGAGCATGGAATCCACATGGCAACATTTTCTCACAAGGCCCACCGGTACATTCTAACAGCAAATTCGGGCATTGCGTTCCGACAAGTGTGTAGCCGAAACAGGACTACTGAGAAAGCAAGAGGGAGGGCTCGTAGAAAAAGTCTTTAGGGGGGGATTGCTAATGCCCCCGCCCCCAACAGCCCTATGAGGGCTCAGCAGGCTGTGTGGCCACAGAATGTTGAGTGTCTTTTGGGAAGGGAGGAGAATGAAAGAAAGCCTGGTTGGCTATCTGGAACCCTGAACAGGAACACTTCATTTTGCAATGTTTCGGACGCCAAATATTTCTATCTTTCAATGACAAGAGCGCTGATCAGAAACCTGGGAAGTGAAAAGATGCTGCCCTACCTGATGGACATTTTGGATTCTGAAGAGGTTGCAATACACATCACTGCGATGACTTTCTTAGCTGAGGTGAGCCTTATTTGGTAATTCGTCAGAGAAGCAGGGGACTCGAGGTAGGCGGAAGAGGCCGTGTTTGGGTTTGCTAAATCATAGGGCCTTCCCCTTTGTTCTCACAACACCACCTCCTGGATGTACAAAAAGAACCAGAGCCCCAGCAATCAGTTGATGACCATCGCTTACTGAGTCTGGTGCACCAGCTGGTCATCAGCACTTTGCAAGCCCTGAGAGATCAGCTGATTGTCAGTGCTTGGAAAGCCTTATGCATGTGCTGCTGATCGGCAGTCCCAGCAAACCCTCTTCCAGACAAGCCTCATCTTTCCCTGCCCCACGCCTGATGTCATTTTTGGTGTCAGGTGGATGACAGGTGGCCATGGCTTGGCCAAAACGGCCTCACAGGCCAAATCAGGAGGCCCAACTGACCTATTGAGGGCCACAGGCTGGGGGCTCCCCACCACTGCCCTATGGAAATGGATTCCCCAGTGGATCCTGCTCTGCCTGTGGTGGCACCTGTTGCAGCTTCTTGTGAGGGGAAATGCAATGGGAGTGAGGTGAATGGGCAGGACTAACGTCCTTTGAGCCCCCTTCTCTTCCAAGATACGCTCCTCCTGCCATTCTGCCTTTTCTAGCTCCTTCGCGAGAAAACCTTCAGCGGCCCTGCGGAAGACACCGTCACAGAGCAGCTCTGCCGGCAGCTGAAAGCAAGCAGAGTGGAGCTCAGATCCCTGGCGCTTGATGGCATGTTTTACTTGTCAGCTCACCCAGAGAAGGTGAGCAGCATGGCGAGGGATCTGCCAGTAGATCACAATCTACCTCTGGGATGGGGAACCGGTGGCTCTCCAGATGTTGCAGGATCACCGCTTCAGTAATTCCTGACTACTAGCCAGGCTGGCTGGGGGCGAGTCCAGTAACCGCTGCAGGGAGGGAGAAGGTTGCCCATGCCTGATTTACCTTCTGCCCTTAAGACTGATGTCTATAAGCATCTGAGCTTATGGGTGCATGGATTAGTAGTAACAGCAGTATAGGAATACAGGACAGAGCTGCCATTCTGCCGGTTCCCGTGCATCTGTTTTCTGAAAGCGGAGGCTCACGATGTTAGTCAAACACCGCCCCTTTTTGCTCTGGTGGGATCAGCTCCAGTGAGGTTTTTGTTTTTAAAATTCAGCTTCAAAGAGATTTCACAACTGATCGGCGGATCAACCCGTTGCCCCTGCAGGTGTGGACAATGGAAACACTTTGCTGTAGGTGACTGGTGTGTTCACAGCCTCAGTCAGACCACTGGCCTATCTAAGTTAGTATTGTTCACACTGACTGGCAGTGGCTCTCCAGGATTTCAAATGGGGGGGGGTTTCCCAGCCCTACCTGGAGATGCCATTGGGAATTAAGGATTGGACCTGGGATCTTCTGCTTCCAAAGCGGATACTCTACCACTGACCAACTATGGGGTTAGCCCCAGAAAATTGGGAGGGTGTGGGAATGGAATGTCTGGAATCCAGAACGTCAGCCCTCTACACGGCAACATTTTCTTGCAAGCAAGGATGGAAGGATCTGTCCGTTTCGGTTCTTGCAGGTTCTCACTTTTCCATTCTTTAATTTGGTTCTCTACATCTCTGGAGCAATTTACATTTTTTTAAAAAAATCCTCATGAAAATTCTTCAGCGTTTTAGCGCTAATTTCTCCTACAAGACCATTTTTTTGTATGTAATTTTGATTAATGTGCACAGTTTTGCAAGCAGTTTCTCCTAACACAATACATTTTGGATGTTATTTTCACTAATATATTCGTTTTTAGGCACACATTCCTGTAATATATATGCATTTTTGTAAACATTGCTTGGTTGAAGAAGTGTACCGCAAGATTTGGAGAAGTGCACATTTTGATCGATGGCTGTGCTTTGGTAAATTCATCTTTCAATGCGAACTGAATCAAATATATCCGCCATTCCTAGCTGATATATTGATTATTAGCTGCCATGCTGAGTTATACCATTAGTCCTTTTATCCTGTTATTTTGTACCATCAATGCACATGGTGCTTTACAAACAGCCAAGACAACAGCTCCCTGCCCTGAGCAATGTAGTGGCAAATTCAGAAGAGCAGGGTCCCTCCAGAGCCACACCCTCCCACATCTTCTTGTTTTGCTGCTGGGCTGAGATCCTTGTTAGTGCCTTCTCCCACAACAACAGACATCCCTAGAAGGCAATCGGCATGAAAGGGGAGAGTGTTTGCTACTGAAAAGAGTCTTCTCAGTGGCTGACTCACCTCCTCTCCTCTGAATGGCTCCAACCAGCAGGAAAGGACAAGGAAACATGACAGAAGACTCTTCCCAGTGGCTAACACACTCCCCTTTCATGCTGATTGGCTTGTAGGACTCTGGAGACATAGAGACCCTGCTCCCAAAAAAGTAAGGGGTCTAAGACCCCCTGAGTCCCTGGACGACTACACCCGTGCTTACAGCGTGTAACAGAAGTGTCTCACGGACCTCCAGTTTTGCCATTATGCTCCTTACCAGGTGTGGGGAACTAAACCTTGCTGGCAGGCTAAAACTCATTGCCTTCCCTGCCCCTCACCTGGACGTGGCCTGGTGGGCCTAATTAGGGCTGTGAGCCTGAGGTTCTCCCCCCCTCCCATGTATACCCTCAAATTTTGAGAAGGAAGGTTTGCAGCAGACAGGAGAGGTAGACCAGCAGGGGGGTTGGCAATTTTGATTTCCACTGAACTGGCCATCCAAGTTAGAGATCTCCAACCCTTGAATTCAACAGCCATGGCAGTGTGCCTAGAATTTAATGCCCTTTCGGTCCTGTGTATTAATGTCTATCTGCCTCCCAATTATACGCGTTCCAATACGGACCTGATTTGGGAGGAGCTTGATAATTATTTGCTAGATTTGGAGGCGAAGTACCCCAGAGCACATCTGCTCATCATGGGGGACTTTAACGCGAGGATTGGTCCAAATAATAATGCTCTTTTTTCATCAAGGTTATGGGGGGGTGAAAATTGTGACCACCTTATTCCTAATTCTAACAGGCACTCGAAGGACACCAAAATTAATTATGGGGGAATATGCCTAGCTCGCTTGGTTGGTAATCATAATCTGACCATATTAAATGGCCTCGAGCAACTAGGCGCCAGTGCGGAATACACCTATATTTCCTCCCGCGGAAGCAGTGTTATCGATTATGCAATGATCGCCCTCAACTATTTAACTTGATCTCTGCTTTCAAAGTAGGAAATAGACAAAACAGTGACCACCTTCTGCTCAACATTGAGTGCGTTTGCCCCAAGAACTCCAGGCTAGCTAACTACCATAACCCTACTCTTAGCGGCAAGCATTTTAAGGGCAGAAGGACCAGATGGTCGACACAGCCGGCCCTTAGGTCTGAAAATTTCCTTTTTTCCCCTCCGGCCATGGCCATTTGGGAAAATTTAAGGAAAGCCAATAATTCCCAGTCAGCTTTAGATGAGTACTCATCCTTAATCTCCAATTTAAACATCGCCCTTTTTCCTAGACAGCTCGCTCCCAAAAAAACCTTTAGCTGTAATGCGAAATGGTTCGATGGGGAATGTTTGGCCTGAAAATTACAGCTGAGGAACATATACAAGCATTACCATCAGCAAAATCTTACCCAGCTTCCCTCTGAATATTATGACATCAAAAGGAAATACAAATCCCTGCTGACTACTAAGAAAAGGCTATCTGTACAGCAGGACTGGGAGACCTTAATTCGGGTATCGAGATCTAAAGACTCCAAAAGCTTCTGGGCCATCATCTCTAACGCTTCCCGCACCGAATTCATAGCACCCTGTAATATCCCCCCCCAGATTTGGGAATGGTACTTCACTGAAATGTTCGCGGAAGTCCGACACGTGGACCAAAGTCCCTTTGTCCCCCCCCCCGATCCCTTGGCTCTCCCGCCATGGCCTCCTGTTACACAGGAAGAAGTAAAAGCCCTGATTGTTGCTCTGAAGGCGGACAAGGCGCCCGGCCCTGACAATATCCCGTCAGAAATGTTGATAAAATTTCCAGACTGGTGGGCGCCAATTTTAACCAATCTATTTACTAAAATCAACAATACCGGCCACGTTCTGGAATCTTGAAGCGAAGCAATAGTTGTGCCTATATTTAAGAAGGGAGATAGAGAGGACCCTTCTATTTTCCATAGGAGGAATGCCATCATGCGGGTAATAGCTTTATCCTATGAAAATCACCCTTCAGGTGAGACCAATGGGCCAATTACAGGCCAATCAGCTTATTATCGGTCATTGGCAAATTATACGCTGCATACCTGAAAGAAAAGCTTGATGCCTGGATGCCTGAATATGACATATTAGGCAAAGAGCAGGCCGGGTTTAGGAAAGGCTGCTCGGTTCTCGATCATTGCCTTGTACTGAGTCACCTGGCGGAAAAATACAGTAAGTTAAGAGGCAACGGTCTATACGTGGCCTTTGTGGATCTCAAAGCTGCTTTTGATTCAATCCCACGAAACAATCTATGGCTCAAACTAGCAAACACTAACATCGACAAAAGGCTACTAACCCTGATCTACAACTTATATCAGCGCACCTCTCTATGTGTACGCTGCGGCCGAGAGGGAGGTTTAACCGACCCCATCCTCTCTAACAAGGGGGTGAGACAGGGGTGCATACTAGCTCCCCTGCTATTCAATCTTTATTTAAATGACCTGAGATCATTTTGTCTCTCTCAGGATTTTCATTCCCCCAAAATCGCAGATGTAAGATGCCCTCTGCTTCTGTACGCAGATGATGCGGCTCTTCTTTCCCTTTCCAAAGTGGGTCTCAAGCGAATGCTGTGAGCCTTCATGCTTTATTGTAGTGACAATCGATTGACTATCAACTACTCTAAAACCAAAATCCTGGTATTTTCTAACCATAAAACAATCTCCAGAGCTTGGAAAAGTTACTTTTTTGAACTACAACTCCCATCAGATCGGTTTCGGCCTCTTCCTTCTGAGGATGTGGACAAGGTGTTGTCAACTGTGAAACCTACTACCTGTTTCCTTGATCCATGCCCATCATGGCTCGTGATGAGCTGTAAAGAGAGATTGGGCGAGGGGATCAAGGCGGTGGTAAATGCATCCTTGAATGAGGGTGTATTGCCATTAGCCCTCAAGGAGGCAATTATAAAGCCCATCTTGAAAAAGCCCTCCTTGGATCCCCAAGATCTAAACAACTTTCGCCCAATCTCTAATTTACCATTCTTGGGCAAGGTCATTGAACGAGTGGTGGCCAATCAGCTGTCAGCGCACTTGGATGAAACGGATTATTTAGATCCATACCAATCGGGTTTCAGGACTGGACATGGAACTGAAATAGCCTTGGTCGCTCTGGTGGATGATATGAGGATGGCACTAGATAGGGGAGAATTCACCTTTCTGGTCCTCCTTGATCTCTCAGCGGCTTTTGATACCGTCGACCACGGTATCTTACTGGATCGTCTGGAGGGATTGGGAATAGGAGGCACAGTATTAAACTGGTTCCGTTCCTTTCTCTCCGATAGACACCAGCAGGTGGCATTGGGAGATGAGGTTTCAGACCCTTGGCCCCTCAACTGCGGTGTGCCACAGGGCTCTATCCTTTCTCCCATGCTATTTAACATTTATGTAAAACCGCTGGGAGCTATCATCAGGAGGTTTGGGCTGCAGTGCCACCAATATGCGGATGACGCTCAGCTCTACCTCTCATTTAAGTCCTCACCAGAGTTGGCTGTGGAGACCATGTCCAAGTGCCTGGAATCCGTGAGTGGATGGATGGGAAGAAACAGGCTAAAGCTGAATCCTGATAAAACGGAGGTACTGCTCGTGGGAGACAAAGGAGGGTTGGGAAATATTGACCTGGTGTTTAATGGGGTAAAACTGCCCCTGAAGGACCAGGTCCGCAGCCTCGGGGTGATCCTTGATTCCAGGCTGACCATGGAGGCTCAGGTTTCATCGGTATGCCGGGCAGCTTGGGGTCAATTGCGTCTCATCCGAAGGCTGCAACCCTACCTTCCTGTCCACCAGCTCCCACTCGTAGTACATGCTCTGGTCACCTCTCGTTTAGACTACTGCAATGCGCTCTACGTGGGGTTACCCTTGAAAACAGTCCGGAAATTACAACTGGTACAAAACACGGCGGCTTGTTTACTTACGAATAGCCGCCGTTATGATCATATTACCCCAGTGTTATACAATCTTCACTGGCTTCCAGTTATTTTCCGGGCTCAATTCAAGGTGTTGGTATTAACCTTTAAATCCCTATACGGTTTCGGCCCAGTATACCTGAAGGAGCGCCTCCAACGTCATAAAGTGTGCCGCCCTACAAGATCTGCCACTCAGGGCCTTCTCTCGGTTCCACTGACTAAAGTGGCTAGGTTGGTGAAGACGCGGGAGAGAGCCTTCTCTGTGGCGGCCCCCTCGATCTGGAACTCCCTCCCAATGGATCTTCGACATGCCCCTTCCCTAGAAATATTTCGCCGGGGCCTGAAAACTTGGCTTTTCCATCAGGCCTTTACGACCTTTGAGACTTCCAAGGTGAACTAGTTCTAGAACTGTAATATGAACTATCTACTAAATACTGTAATTTTTACACTGTACTGTACTGGCTATATTGGTTATTGTATTTTATCATGTTTTATTGTACGCCGCCTGGAGTGGCCACTGGCTAGAGAGGCGGCCTATAAATTAAAGTTTGTTGTTATCAGCCCCAGCCAGCATGGCCACTGGATTGGGCTGATGGGAATTGTAGTTCAAAAAAGTAACTTTTCCAAGCTCTGACAATCTCCCCCTGGTCAATTAATGGTCACCAAATTGAACAGGTCTCCCACTTCAGGTACTTAGGAATCATATTCCACTCCATGTTGAAATGGACTACTCATATTAGAGTGGCAATCAAGAATGCTCGTAATACAGTCAAGGGTGTACTACGTTTCCTTTTCACCAAAGGGGGGCAGTATGTGCCAGCCGCTATCCAGGTTTTCAAAGGTAAAATCATCCCTCAGATTCTTTATGGGGCCCCTATATGGATACATTCATTTCACTCCTCAGTGGAAGCAGTCCTTTCCCTCTTCCTACGCAAGGTTCTCGGCGTACCGAGATGCGTCGCTTCTGCAGCTCTTAGGTTAGAGTGTGGTCTTGCATCTCTGGAATGCACGGCATGGCTGATGGCTGTAAATTTTTGGGCCGTCCGTGCCTATAATCCGCAGCCAGGCTACATATCCGCCCTCTGGAACGACGATTTCACATACAACTGGAGCAAAAAAAAATTTGCGAAATTTTTGCAATTAGGTTTCTCTGGGGAATTCCTAGCATCTCAACCACTCACCCTGGCAAAAGCCCAAATTCGGTCTCGGCTTAGAGACTCCGATCTGCAATCTTCGTTTGATAGAGCCTCTAAAGTATGCTCTCCCCTCTTTTTGAAGCTAAAAATGGACCCCGGAAACTTTGCCCCCTATCTAGATTTCTTTACAGTACCCAAATTCAGACTAGCTTTTACCAAGGCCAGATTCAATTCCCTACACTCTGCATTGCTGAGTGGGAGGTTCTCTGGTCTTTCTGTTGAATAACGCCTCTGTCCCTGTGGTATGGGTCCCATTGAAACCCTTCAGCATTCGTTTTTAAACTGCCCCCTATACTCCCCGTTAAGGGAAAAATTCCTCTCCCCTCTTCTGGCAAGGTACTCATATAAGCCTCCAGAATCCATATTATCTTACCTGTTGGCTGGTTCTGATAGGGAAATCTCCCTGCAAGTTGCCAAGTTTATCCATGCCTTCCAACAAATACGGATATCCTTGCCCTCTTGATTGTAAGTTCTCGTATTGATGCAATTTTACCTTGTTTCTGTTTTAATGTTTTATTGTCTTTTCATTTTATTTCTCCTTTTATATGCTGTTCTTTGTATATACTGTGGGTCTTTGACCGCAATAAACTTGAGAATGAGAATGAGAAGGAAGGTATTAGCGAGGTTTTGGGTCTCCAGACACCTCTCCCGCTCTGCCGTCTTGTATTCTGTTTGTTGCCAAAGATCACTAGGAAGAAAGGCCTCTGCGCTGTTTACCTGTCTCTCATGTTTCTCTGGAGACTTGTGACTCAACCTTTTTGTGTCATGCAGTTGAAAAAACTGAAGCCTGCGTTTCCACATGTCTTGGCGAGGGTGAGGGAGGCAAACAGAGAGGTCAACGTGAAGGCCCTCAAACTCCTGCCACCCCTCTTGAAGAGTCTGGTGAGCAAGGAAGTGAACCCCCTTGCCTTGGAGGTGGCCAACAGTGTGATCCCCCTTTTTGATGACGTGAGTCGGGGCAGGCACAAGTGCTGCTGGGGGGCATCTGGGTGCTTACTGGGGCTGGTAGGGCGGAAGGGAGGGAGGCCAACAGTGGTTGGAGCCAGAGCCAATGACAGGCACAGTCAACTCCTTCTAGTTTTGCACTCTTCCTCCTCTCTGCTGAGTTCTACGAGGGCAACACTGGGCTTATCCACATGGGAGCATCACTTCATGCTAAAGACACTGTTTTACCTCCGTTTTCTGTTTGCACCATCCACAGCAAGGACTCAATGCCAGCTGCAAACGTGGTGTTTTCTAGTCATACTTGAGGGGAAGCATCAACCACACAGTTTCCTAAAGACCATGCCCTCTAATTTAACATTTCCGCTCCCTCTGGTTACCTAGCAACCGAGCATGCTCAGTTTGTTCTACTAGTACGTTTCATTTAAAAAAAAAACAACCCGGAAGTGTGTTTAGTTGTATTTTCACTGGTACAGTACAGCTGAAATACAAATCTTTGTTTGAACAGTGTTAAGCTTTTGTGCACAAGTTAAAGGGAAAAGAAAAATAAGGCACTGTTTGCAGCAACATAAAAAAGGCTTGCAGAACGGGAGAGTGAAGCTGAAGTTTCTCTTCAGCCCACAGGAAACGAAATGAAAGAAGGGAGGACGAAGGAGTGGGCGTGGAGGGGGAACAATTGACACACCCACCTAAAAACATCGGAGCAAAACATCTGCAAGCCCTAGAGATCCTTCCTTTTTGGTATTATCAGAGGATTGGGTTAGTACGGATTTACAGGGGGAAAACTGTGTGATAGCTTCTGTTTGCCAGTAATGTCATGTGAACCGTGCAAATTAAAAGGGGATGCAAGTAGCACCAGAAACACACTAACCCCCTGTGTAGATGAGCCCACTGATGCTGAGGAGGAGGAAAGCTGACAGGCAGTGCCCTTCCCCCCGGACTGGTTGTAAGTAAGTAGGCAGGCAGGCAGGCATGGGCTGGCTAAGGGCAGACTTGCCTTAACAGGTCAGCCTCCACTTCATCTGGGTGTGTGTAACAGACGGGTGGTTAAAAGACCTAGCACGGGAATGGTGTGTCATCGTCACTTGCTGTAATGGGGTGAATCCAACCCCACAACCCTACGAGTTCTGTGCTGGCAGCGGAGGTGAATGCCGGCCAGAGCTGAACTGCATCAGTATCAGCGTGCCTGCAATAATGGCCTTCATGAATCCTGGGAATTTCAAGGCTAGTGTCACTTTCCAGGGAAAGGTCAAAGGTCAAAAGGTCTCAACCGCAGACAATAATTCATTGAACATTGAATTCTGCGTCTCCAGGCAGTCGCCTGTGCTGCATGATAGCTTGCCCTGGCCCTTGAGGATGACAACAGTCCTCCATTTGCACAGACCAGCACAGCCTTGACTGAATTTCGCCACCCTTCTCGGCACAGGCATCCAACAAAGTGAGGCTAGCGGCCATCTCCACCTTCAGCTGCCTCTTTGAGATCATCAGATGGGGAGGCAAACAGCAGATGAAAGAGCTTGCGCTCCAAAGCCTGGTACCTCTGATGGTGCACCTCCAGGATAACAGTGTCCCAGTGACCCAGGTAGGCAGTAGTTTATATGCAGGCAGCAGTGTCTCTCTGGCTTGGATTTCAGAAAGAGAAGAACTAACTTAGCAGAGGCAAATGTCCCCATAAGCAAGAGGTCATTTCATGGGTGTTTGGGGCTGCACCCAAAGGCTACACACTCACAGGCTCGGTATCATGCTGGTGAGTGTTTGTGGACATTATAACACAGAGCAGGTGTGGGCAACCTGTGGCCCTCCAAATGTTCACTCCAGACGGCATGTCCAATGGTCAAGAATCACGGGAGTTGTAGACCAACAACATCTGGAAGGCACCAGATCGCCCACCCTTGATGTAGAAGGTGGAATTTCCCCCTGAGGAAGCAGCTAGAGTGTGGAACAATCAGTATGTAGAGCAGACCCACCCTGAGATAAGCCACGTAGGTTTCACAGGTCCAGGACTGGATGCCAGCTCTTATTGAGTCCCCGGATACAGGACCATCTTTACTCCACTGGGACAAGGGGATATGGAACAGTCATAAGAAGAGCCTGCTGGATCAGGCCAGTAGCCCATCTAGTCCAACATCTTGTTCTCACAGTGCCCAGCAAGATGCCTATGGGAAGCTCACAAGCAGGACTTGAGCGCAAGAGCACGCTGTCCTCCGGTGGTTTCCAGCAACTGGTATTCAGAAACATACTGCCTAGGACTATGGAGGCAGAGCATAGCCATCATGGCTAGTAGCCATTAATAGCTTTATCCTCTATGAATCTGTCAAATCCTCTTTTAAAGCCATCCCAGCTGGTGGCCGCCACTGCCTCTTGCAGGAGCAAATCCCATAACTAACTATGCACTGTGTGAAGAAGCACTTCCTTTTGCCTGCCCCGGATCTTCCAACGTTCAACTTTATTGGATGTCCACAAGTTCTAGTGTTGTTATAAGAGAAGGGGAACGGCTTTTCTCTGTCCACTTTCTCCACGCTGTGCATAATTTTATGCACTTCTATCATCATGTCAGTCTTACCCCTTATATGCCCAGTCGACCACTGCGCTCTGCAGGTGAGGGCCTCCTGCAGATACCATCTTATCAGGAGGTTCGTTCTGAACAACTTAGGAAGTGGACCTTTAGTGTGGTGGCACCTGCCCTGTGGAATTCCCTCCCTTGAATATTAGGCAGGCACCATCTCTGTTATCTTTTTGATGCCTATCAAAGATCCTTCCTCTTTTAACAAGCCTTTTAAGTAGAGACCTTATCCCAGTCTGCGTCTGTGTTAGAATTGCTTTTAATATGTTTTCTTTAATAATATGTTTTTAAAGCTTTTTTAAAAGATGTTTTTTAATCTTTTTAAAAATGTTTTTAACGTTGTTTTAATGTATTTTAAGGTCTTTTAATAATGTTTTAAGTGTTTTTAGTGTTTCTGTTTGCCGCCCTGGGATCCTGCTGGGAAGAAGAGCGGGATATAAATCAAATAATAAATAAATAAAATAAAATAAAATAAATGTCACCTCTTGCTTGCTTTTCCTCTAAACCTCCATGAGCTGCAACAACCTTTCCTCGTAGGGGCTGCTCTTCCATCCCCTCGATCATTTTGATCATCCAGCGTGAATCTAGTTGGTTTCCTCTGGTCTCACACCTGGTCTTCTTTTAATATTTTGCCTGAGTTTTGAGCAATGGCAGGAAACTATTCCACCACCGCTCTTCTTCGGCAGGCATGCTGGGCCACCCTAAGGAGAACTGATAAGTTTCTGAAATCCTTCATCCAGTCGTCAATTGAGGAAACTGAAGCCTGGCACTACTGCAAACATCTTGTGAGTGGCTCTTGTTTGCTTTGTTTATTGTGAAGGAGGCTGCTGCAAGGGGATGGGAGAGAAATTTGGTTCAGTGGCCATCAGCCCCCTGATTCCGACAGGGTCTTGGCTAGAGTGGCAGCATCTGACAGACGAGGGGGGGACACGGGGGGTGAGACAAACCAGTGGATGAGGACCCAGCCCCCTTGTTAGGGAAAGGGCAGCATAGTCTCTTGCACCTGTTTCCACCCCGCCCCCAGAGCAGGATGCTTCCTGACAATCAGGGAAGCCAGCGACCCGATGCGAAGGCGGCAGAGCAGGAGGAGGAGGAGTCAGGGGAGCAGGTCACTGTTCTGTCACCCAGGGTTCAATGCTGCCTGTGTCAGCGTGGGCAGACGCAGCTCCCTTGCAGGAGTGCTTGCCGGCATGCACAGGCTTCTCGCACCAGGCCTTACTCTTTTAAAGCTAGGTGGGAAGGGCATGGTGGTTTATTGGGACATCTTTGTTGCCACTCCCCAGTCTTGAACTCTGAGCCCCTGCTCTTAGGCTGTGAGCACACTAGTAGCCTACAGCAAAGCTATTCCATTGGCCACACCTGGAGGGGGAACGGGTTGATCTGCCAATCAGTTGCAAAATCTATTTGAAGCTGATTTTAAAAAACAACAAAAAACAACGCACTGGAGCTGATCCAACCAGGTTTTAGAGTAAAAAGGAGCAGGGTTTGGTTAGTGTTGTGTGCCCCCGTTTTCAGAAGAGAGAGATGGAGACACACTGGAACCAGCAGAACAGTGAGTGTGTCTTTACCCTAAGACTCTTGTATTGTGAGCCCCTGTAACCTGAGCATACCCCTGGATTTGTATCAAGTGCTCTTGAATACAGCCCCCTCTGCTACTTGAGAGAGCCAGTGTGGTGTAGTGGTTAAGGTGTTGGACTACGACCTGGGAGACCAGGATTCGAATCCCCACATAGCCATGAAACTCACTGGGTGACCCTGGGCCAGTCACTGCCTCTCAGCCTCAGAGGAAGGCAATGGGAAACCCCCTCTGAGTACTGCTTACCATGAAAACCCTATTCACAGGGTCGCCATAAGTCAGGATCGACTTGAAGGCCGTCCATTTTTACTGCTAAATTCCCTCCTCTCTGCCAAAAACTGATGAGTGTGGCTTGATAAAGTCCAGAGTCCACCCTCATTTCTGAGGAATGCCATAGATTGAAGCAAAGAAAGAACTCCTTCCCACCCACCCTCTCTTTTGCACCCGCCTTGTAGGTGAAGCGCTACAGGGAACAAGCAGAATGCACCCTGGTGGAGCAGGCATTTGCTTACCTGGAAAACCCCCGACAAGATCTGAGAGTTGGAGCAGTCAAGCTGTTAGGCAAGTTACTTCTTATGACATTGCAGAGCTTGGAAAAGTTACTTTTTTGAACTACAACTCCCATCAGCCCAATCCAGTGGCCATGCTGGCTGGGGCTGATGGGAGTTGTAGTTCAAAAAAGTAACTTTTCCAAGCTCTGTGACATTGTTATACAATTAGTTATTCATAGCACAGTCCCCTCCATATACATGGTGCTTTACACAGTGTCATTTAGTAACAGCAACAAAAGCAGTCCCCAGTCGCATACAACTTATTCCAGACAACCTCTTTATTGAGCATTCATCCTGATTTGTTTGCTGGGAGGTTAAGTGATGTTGCCTTAAAGCAAATATTATCCCACATGTTCCAGGGCATTTTCCCATCACTCTCCGTATCTCAAAAAGTCTGATCTTTTGGGGAAGCGGGTTTGTTGGGTACGACCTCCCAACCAGCTATAATGGCGCAACCTGAATTTTCTGGTGTGTGATTGAATCCCACCTGAAACTTAGCAACTGTCTGGAAAATTCCTAAGGCTTCACTTCATGCATGTGAGAAAGTGGGCTTGATTCCATGAAAGCTTTTGCCATAATACATTTATTAACCGTTAAGGTGCCACGAGACTCTTTGGTTTTGCTTCAAGAAATCAACGCGTCTGCTATTCTGTTGGAATAAGAAGGTCTTTGTCATGCACCTGAAGTCCGGCAAGGAGGGTGGCTGTCTGATTTCACTCAACAGGGAGTTACACAGGCTTGGGCCCACACACTGAATGCACACCTTTTTATTATTATTATTAAATTTTATTTATACCCCGCCTTTCAGCCAAAGGCCCTCAAGGTGGCTTACAAGAAAAATAAACACAGGTATATAAATACAATAAAAATACAATGAAAGCAATACAATTTACAAACATTAATTTAAATAACAAATAACGTTATCATGATCGCCACCACCAAGAAAGAGGAGGTGGTGTTAGTGGGGGTGGCAGCTCCCGAGAGGCAGAAGGGGGACAGGCATTAGTTACAGTGAAGCTGTTTGCTGTTTTGACGTTGTCTTCCTTTCCATGTCCTCGGACTTGCTCAGCTGCTGTTCCCCGGGGCTGCTTCTGCTGGTGCTGGTTTATGTTGGGGGGTGGCTGTGGGAGCTCGGGCTCGGGGACCTGGGCCTTGCCTGGAGCAGGAGGAGGAGAAGGACGAGGCGGCAGCAGCTGTTGTTGAGCAGGAGGCCCCTCTGAGCATGTGCAATTTCACATTTTAAACTCACTTTACTCAAAATTGTTTACTGCTTCTGGCCAATCACTAACTCTCACTTCACCTAACGTTAAGGATGGGAGAGGATTCCAACCACTTCTGATTTTTTTTTTTTTTATGGATTCTTGAAGAGTGTGCAGAGTACTTGTTGCGAATGCAGCAGTTTTTCCGCGACTCCAGATTTGCTCCTGAGCGCAGTGTGAGCCCTGTCTCCAGCTGTCACCCCCTAGCCCATTGTGGTTGCTCCCACTGTGGCAACAGAGCCCCTGCTGCTCTCACTGAGCTGATGCTAGTAGAAGTTATGAGCTGTTTGTCTTAGCTGTTGGGGACTAGCAGCAGCTGCCCAGGTTTTCAGAGAAGGAACTTTCCCAGCCCTCTCTGAAGATGCTGTGGATGGAGCATGTTAGGTTTTGCACGTAAAGGCACGTCCTCTACTGCTGGGCTATGGCCTTCCTCCTGGTGGCACAGGCAGCATGCAGCCAGTTCATCCAAGCTATGTTCACCCTGTAGCATATTCCTGGGCTCGCCTAGCTTCAGCATTCATTCCCTAAGTCTGATTGTAATTTGGAGTGTGGCAGCCCTTTCTGACAATGGACACTGTGGTTGCTTGTTTCCTTAGAAATCATCGCTCAGGAGACAAAACACCAGAGAACCGTTAGTGCCATTGCTACTGGTGAGTAAGGGAGGGTGGCCTTTGAATGCCCCTTCCCTGCCTAGGACTGTGCTATTTCCTCTCCTTCCAGCGGCATATCTCCATGCCTCATGTACAGAGTCTTCAGCAGCATTTTTGCTTTATTTCATTTACACGTTTTCTTACCCACCCTTCGCCATAAGGTCCCAGGCTGGGTTGCCGCAATATAATCATGCTGTTATTAAGACAAGAATTATTTATTATTTTATTTTATTTATTGAATTTATATCCTGCCCTTCCTCCCAGAAGGAGCCCAGTAAAACATTTTCAGTTATGAAACTGTGTTTATTTTACTGCTTTCATGAAATAATTGTATTATGTATACATGCACACACACATACACATAGGTTTTATACTTTAAACATACGAGAAAAATATGGAGCTGCGTTATACCAAGTCAGACCGCTGGTCCATCTTGCTCAGTATTGCCTACACTGACTGGCAGCAGCTCTCCAGGATTTCAGGCAAGGAGTCTTTTCCCAGGCCTATCTGGAGATGCTGCCTTCTGCATTCAAAGCAGATGTTCTACTGAGATATGACCCTTTGTTTGGCAACGAAGTGGTATCATGAAACAATAAAAATGTTCCAGCCAAAATAAAACAGAAGAAGCCTGCCTGTTTTCTCTGCTTTTCCTGTCTTCCACACTTAGTCCTGGATCTTGTGAAAGAGGATTCGAAACCGTCCGACTTGTACTTGGTAGTATCCAACATGGTGGACACTTTGGAGCATAATCAGCGCCCTCTAGAAAACATCCTGGGGAGATGCTTCAACAGAATCAGGTTGATCTGGAAGAGATAAAAACTTCTTCTCTGGAGAGGAGGCAAAAAGGTAAATCGTTGTGGGGGGGATGCTACCAAGAAGGCCCTGTTGTGGGCCAGCACCAGCTGGACAGCATCCAGCAATGGTGGCACCCAGGGGTAGACAAGCTGGGCAGTCGCCTGGGCCCCCAAGCTGAGTAGGGGTGCCAAGCTGAGGGGCTATGTTTTTCAAATGCATTGTCTACAGTGAGCTAGGGTGGCAAAAAGCAAGTGTCTATCACCTATTTTTCAAGGTTCTTCAGGTTGTTTTGGTGCTAATTACAAAAATGATCTTTCTTCAATTAGCTTTAAAGTATTCTCCCCCCCCCCAATTCCACCTTGGTATCATTTGTGCCAGTTAAAAATAAGTGGAACACCGCTTTACTTTGAGGCAATGTTACCAAGCACTTAGCACTGCAAACACCACAGACGCTGTAAGCTGTAATCATTAAGATAAAGCCATAAGCTGCAAGGGGTCATCTAGATACTTTTTTAAAATCGATAACTTTTTCTTTAATATCTTAAAGATAAAAATGATGGATATTCTAAAATAAAGAATGCTTATCAAAAGATAGGGATGGCTACAACACAAAAAAATATTAAAAGTAAAACCTGGGATAGTTCTGCTGTGTTGCACAGGGCACTGCCACTGGTCAGAATATGGCTTTTCGAGCTTTGGAGTGGGCAAACTGAGTGATCAAGGCTTGGAGTAGCAAAAAACAGATCAGATTGGTCAGGCAGACTTATGATTGGCCTAGGCCAAGCAGCTCCAGTTACAGAATTTTGTTGTAAGGGGATAAGGCACAGGGAAGGCTTTAAGGAGGAATTCTGTGGTTCTCGTCACAGGAAGAACTCCAGGCTTGCCGGGGAAAGAGTTCAAGGAGCGAGTGTGTGTGTGAACGCCAACCTAAGGTTTTCAGACAAGGTGCCACTGGAGAGTAATTTTCTGTGGCAGTTATCACAGGGCAAGGCATAAGAGTGGTATGAGGCCAGGAGGGCTGGCTCCAAAGGGTGGCCAGGTGGGGCTCTGGCCGAGGGCCCATGGAGCTACAGGGGCCCCTCCGTTCCCCATCCGCGATTCACAGCAGGATCGCTGCCCTGGATCACAGGGCAAGAGCTTCAGAGCCCCTGCCATTCCCTCGCTCAACCTACCTTTCTTAGCCGTGTTGTGCGGCTGCGCGCGCAGCATGAGCAGGGCTACCCTTAACCAAGATGGCTGCCAAGGTTTCCCTAAGCCTCTGCCACCATCTTGGCTGATGGCAGGGATGCGATGCTACGCATGTGAGGGAATTGCGGGGGCTCTGAAGCTCCCGCCCTGCCGTCTGCAGCAGCAATTCTGCCACAAATCGTGGAAGGGGAGCACCAGGGCCTGTGGCAGGCTTGTGCCCGAGGACCCCAGCATGTCTGGGGCCGGCCCTGAGGCCAGGCCTGAAGGGAGGAATCCTTCCAGAGAGAGTAGCGGAGACGGGCAGCAGCAGCACAGAACCAGAAAACCTGTGAGAGTGAGCCCCACCCAGGGAGCAGGAAAACACTCTGCCAGAAGGCGTCTGGCAGTTGGAGGGGGTGCTCAGGAGCCGCGCGACCCAATCCTTAGTCCCTTATCGCGATGTAAGAAAAAACGAAGCGCATCTGTCATTCCGCTTATTATTATTTATTTATTTATTGCATTGGTATAATAGCCGAAGCTCTCTGGGCGGTTTACAACAATTAAAAACAAATATACAAATTTAAAAACACAATTTTAAAAAGCAATTTAGAAACACATGCTTGATCCTGGGCAAGGAGTAGCTGTGGGCGGGAATTCTCACAAGTAGTCCGTGCATGCAATAATTCTCGCATACGGCCCCCAGCTTGTACGCACATGCCTGGTCCCTTGTAGGGGGCAGCAGCAGGGATCCCAGCATCACGCCTGCACAAGGTCCCATATAAACCCTCTGTGAGTCCCTGCAAAGCTTAACACGGGGTGTGTGTGTTGCCGAAGGCACACCTTGCCCAGGGTGCTATTTATCCTAGGCCTGGCCCCCGGCGGCACTGTGATGCCCTTCCCTGGCTCTCCCTGTCAGGTTCCTACCTGCGCGTGGCTACTGCCTGTCACTAGGCACCACCAGGGACTCCACCAGTCCGGACTGTCCTTTTTTATGATTTCTCTCCCCGCTCTAGCACAGATCTCAACAGATCCCCCTGCTAGGCAACCACCAGTAACGTCCCAATACTAGTATTCCCAGAGACTCTGAATACTGGTATTGTTATTCTCTTCACCGCTGCCACCATTTGTTACAGTTCCCCTTCAGCCTTGGTCATTACCTTACCCTCCCTTCTGGTCTGTGAAACCCCAGCCAAGGATCAGGCCTTTGGTAAACCAAATTAGGTATTTATTAAAGATAACAAAGCTAACAAGATTAACAAGATTTCTTCTTAAGGCACATAAGCATATGGTTTTACTCAATACTAATCCGAACTCCACCCCCCTCCTTCTCCACTCTCTCCTGGTAAACCACTCTCTCATTCTCTCAGTTTCCATCTTCAACTACTCAGTTTCCAACTCCCTCTGCTTGTCTTTCCCATCAGCTTCCATCCTCAATCTCTCAGCTTCCAACTCCCTCTGCTTGTCTTTTTCCTCAGCCTCCCATCTTAACTTCTCTCTCAAGTACTCTATATAAGCGGGATTGCTTAAATATCCTTCTGGGGTCTCTTCTCTGACAGGTTGTTTTTGCTGGGCAGTTGCAAATCCTATAAGTGCTACCCTCAATTCATCTACCCCTTTATCCTCGTGAGGTAAATTTAATGTTATGCACTTCTCCACCAGCTCCTCTCTTTTCATTTTTATGTATTCAGCCATGGTGTTTGAGTTCACTCACTCTTTGCCACACACTCTTTGCCAGTCACTCTCACAAGTAATCTTGTTTTGTTATTTCTGTTTGCCACACCACTGTTAGGGATTCTCTAGTATCCGTATCTGGATTCTCTGTTGTTCGTATCCCACCTCTGCCACCACCTGTGACGCCCTTCCCTGGCTCTCCCTGTCAGGTTCCTACCTGCGCGTGGCTACTGCCTGTCACTAGGCACCACCAGGGACTCCACCAGTCCGGACTGTCCTTTTTTATGATTTCTCTCCCCGCTCTAGCACAGATCTCAACAGATCCCCCTGCTAGGCAACCACCAGTCACATCCTAATACTAGTATTCCCAGAGACTCTGAATACTGGTATTGTTATTCTCTTCACCGCTGCCACCACATGTGACGCCCTGTCCTTTTTTATGGTTTCCCTCTCCACTCTAGCATAGATCTCAACAGATCCCCCTGCTAGGCAGCACCACCAGTCACGTCCTATAACCAGTATTCCCAGAGACTCTGCCTGAGTCTCCCTCAATTAGGTTACCTCTGTGACTGCGTGCTTAAGCTGTCCCAATCCCTTTGATTTACTCAGACTGCTTATAATTCTGGTTTGCTCTGAATACTTGTGGTGTTATTCTTCCCTTCACCCGCTGCCACCATTTGTCACTCTTCAGCCTTGGTTATTTACCTCACCCTCCCTTCTGGTCTGTGAAACCCCAGCCAAGGATCAGGCCTTTGGTAAACCAAATTAAGTATTTATTAAATAACACAGAGAACAAGATTTCTTCATAAGGCACATAAGCATATGGTTTTACTCAATACTAATCCGAACTCCACCCCCCTCCTTCTTCACAGAAGAAGGCAAACAACTCTCTCAAACACCACCAAGCAACCCACTCTTTCTCTTCTCCCCCCTGATTCCACTCTCACTCTTCCTTTTATACGTTCAGCCATTTTAAACACTCAGCCAATCATCTAGCATTCTACTGCCCATTCACTCCCCCTCCTCTTTCACTCCACTTACCATGTATCTTCTAAACAACCAACACTTACCATATATACATTAATATAGGAACATCACAGGCACCAACAAGGTGCCCCTTGTCAGGTCCAAGATGTTTGATATTGGGGGAAGTGATCTTTTAGGTACTTGGGTCCCAAACCGTTTAGGATTTTATACTCTAGTACTAACACTTTGAATTGGGCTCAATAAGCTTACTGGCAGCAAATGTAGTGCTTAAGGACTGGTGCCATATGGTGCCATCAGGTTGCCCCACTCACCCTGCATTCACACTAGCTGCAGCTTGTGGACTATCTCCAAGGGCAGCCCCATGTGGAGTGCATGGCAGTAGTCCAGAGAGGAGGTCACTAAAGCATGGATGAATGGCCCCTGTCTTTAGGTCTGGCAGACAGCAAAAAATGAATTCCCGAGTGAGCTATGGAGGAATGTCTGGACTGCAAAGAGTCTTGCAACTGTTTTCACAGCCCCTGCTCCTACAGACCTTGCACTGAGCTTCCAAACAACATACTGGGGACTTCACCACCACCACGCCTTCTGGTAACCCTGATGGCCAAGTTAGACTGGATGTCAGGGAGTGCCTCTCTAGTGCTAAATCCCATCAGGTCCCAAGCCTTACACTTTTGGTCACTATATTTCACTCTAAGCTACCTCACAGCTTTATTGACCTGAGGATAAAACGAGAAGATCTCTACACATGTCGCTCTGAAACTTCCTTGGAGAAAGATAACAATATGGTAAATAAACATGTCACGAAATGCATACCAAACCCATCTGTTGTTGTAAACCATCCAGAGAGCTTCAGCTATGGGGCGGTATACAAATGTAATAAATAAATCTGTCTTAGGAAACACCCATTCCTTAAGGATGGAAAAGGAGACACTGGTCCATAAGTTCTAATAGCTAGATTAACTAAGCACATAGAAGAACAAGCCTTGCTGAGGCAGAGCCAGCATGGCTTCTGCAGGGGAAAGTCCTGTCTCAGTAACCTATTAGAATTCTTTGAGAGTGTCAACAAGCATATAGATAGAGGTGATCCAGTGGACATAGTGTACTTAGACTTTCAAAAAGCGTTTGACAAGGTACCTCACCAAAGGCTTCTGAGGAAGCTTAGCAGTCATGGAATAAGAGGAGAGGTCCTCTTGTGGATAAGGAATTGGTTAAGAAGCAGAAAGCAGAGAGTAGGAATAAACGGACAGTTCTCCCAATGGAGGGCTGTAGAAAGTGGAGTCCCTCAAGGATCTGTATTGGGACCTGTACTTTTCAACTTGTTCATTAATGACCTAGAATTAGGAGTGAGCAGTGAAGTGGCCAAGTTTGCTGACGACACTAAATTGTTCAGGGTTGTTAAAACAAAAAGGGATTGCGAAGAGCTCCAAAAAGACCTCTCCAAACTGAGTGAATGGGCGGAAAAATGGCAAATGCAATTCAATATAAACAAGTGTAAAATTATGCATATTGGAGCAAAAAATCTGAATTTCACATATACGCTCATGGGGTCTGAACTGGCAGTGACCGACCAGGAGAGAGACCTCGGGGTTGTAGCGGACAGCACGATGAAAATTTCGACCCAGTGTGCGGCAGCTGTGAAAAAGGCAAATTCCATGCTAGGGATAATTAGGAAAGGTATTGAAAATAAAACAGCCGATATCATAATGCCATTGTATAAATCTATGGTGCGGCCGCATTTGGAATACTGTGTACAGTTCTGGTCGCCTCATCTCAAAAAGGATATTATAGAGTTGGAAAAGGTTCAGAAGAGGGCAAGCAGAATGATCAAGGGGATGGAGCGACTCCCTTACGAGGAAAGGTTGCAGCATTTGGGGCTTTTTAGTTTAGAGAAAAGGCGGGTCAGAGGAGACATGATAGAAGTGTATAAAATTATGCATGGCATTGAGAAAGTGGATAGAGAAAAGTTCTTCTCCCTCTCTCATAATACTAGAACTCGTGGACATTCAAAGAAGCTGAATGTTGGAAGATTCAGGACAGACAAAAGGAAGTACTTCTTTACTCAGCGCATAGTTAAACTATGGAATTTGCTCCCACAAGATATGGTAATGGCCACCAGCTTGGATGGCTTTAAAAGAAGATTAGACAAATTCATGGAGGACAGGGCTATCAATGGCTACTAGCCGTGATGGCTGTGCTGTGCCACCCTAGTCAGAGGCAGCATGCTTCTGAAAACCAGTTGCCGGAAGCCTCAGGAGGGGAGAGTGTTCTTGCACTCCGGTCCTGCTTGCGGGCTTCCCCCAGTCACCTGGTTGGCCACTGTGAGAACAGGATGCTGGACTAGATGGGCCACTGGCCTGATCCAGCAGGCTCTTCTTATGTTCTTATGTTCGAACCACCCACTCATTCCTTTCCTTCCCCATCAAAATCCCTGCAACCTGGTCTTCCCAGTAGTGGACTCAACTCTTAGATGAGCACAAGGCCAGGAGGAGGAGGAAGAGGAGGAGGAGTCAAGTGCTCCATAGAGTAGTCCTCATAGAGTTCTCCTCTGAATCCAGGTATCTGTCTTCTGCCCCATCTGGCCCTGTTCAGCCCTCGCTCTTCTCCATCTCCAGCTTGTTGCATCCAAGTCTTCCGCCATCCCTGGTCTGCTCTGCCAGGAGCCAGCTTCATCTTGATCCTGTTGCCATCACAGCTTGGTTGTTTGGGTTTTGTTTTTGCTGAAACTGACTCCTTGTTTCTATTTCCCTTGCCTGGGCTTTGACCAGGGCTGCTGTTCCACATCACCTGACTTGATGTTTGGGTTTGAATCACAGTTCTGAGCCTGCCTACGGTGTAAGGATCTGCTACCGTTGCTGTTTGTACTGGATGCCGTCTGCCTTCCTGGGTACCTCTCCTCAACATCTCATCAAATCCTCTTGACTTCGCTCTACTTATATGACAGGTGTCACTTCGGAGCCCAGCTGACCCCATCAAGAAGGGCCATTGTCCTATCTAAGAATGTTGCTCAATGCCCTTTAAATAATCAGTATGAGTTATTGTCCTCTGGAGCCTCTTGAATCCAAGAAGGAGGTATTGCTGGGATCCACTCATGATGGAGACAGAGTTTTCATCCTCAAACCCCTTTATATATTTATATATGTATTGCACTATTGATACCCTGCCTTTCTATGTCAACGCATGTTCAAAGTGTGCTACAGAATGAAATATAGGATGGAATTAAACTAAAACGCAGTCTCTGGCCTTATGCTCCAGTACATCCCAATATGTGACACTCCGTCCTCCAGCTCTACCACTCTAGCCAGCCAAAGGTCTCCTGCTCCCTCAAAAGACTCCGCCCTTCCTCTATTGCTGGCCCAGGTGCTTGGAACTGCCTCCCTGAACACCTGTGTGGTGTCTCCTCTCTCGCCCTTCCTTCAAATCCCTCCTCAAAATCCATGTTTTCCATGAGGTCTTTTGCACAACCCCCATGCAGCCTGTAGCTAAGCTTAAATTTGTGTAACTGAAATAACTGCACATCCTGTATATTAGGGATGGAAGAGAAATTCAGTTTGTTTTGGATTTTAATGTGAAGCCACCTAATTCATACACTTTCCGAAGGAATCTGTGAACCAAACCACAGCCATCCTTCAAAAGTCACACTTCTCTGAATTTTGTAATGCCATTCGCTAACCAGGTAATTTGTACAAAGTGTATATGCTTCGGGAGAGTATCAAAATGATGCATATATTAGTGAACATGATATTAAGAAATACATTATACTGGGGATAATTGCTTACAAAATGAGTATATTAGAAAAAATGCACAAAGATGCGGATGAATGTTTTAAAAGGACTTTTAAAAAAACCACGACAAAATCACTTGAAAATGTGAAGAACTGAACTGTAAGACTGGAAGAATCAGAAATGGTGAGAGCTTGAAATGGTCAGATTTGTGCATTCATACCGTTTATCTCTGTTCTGAATTCTCTTGTTTCCTCCAAGTCACACACACATGAGCCATCCTTGCACAGAGTCAGAACACTGGTCCATCTAGCTCAGTGCTGTCTACACTGACTGGCAGTGCCTCTCCATTCCAGACAGAGGACACTCCCACCTGGGTATTGAACCTCAGACTTTCTACATGCAGAGCATGTATTCTGCTAGTGACCTAAAGTCCCTTCCCAATTTTAGATTGTAACCCCATTGGGATGGAGACCTTTTGGTTCTGTTGTACTCTGTAAATATCAACAATATTAACCTTCTTTAACCTCTTCTCCCTAGCTAGAGATACAAAACCTGCATTCTAGTGGAGAACAAGCATTCAAGTTTAGCACTTGATTATGTCTTATGGTTGGTAATTTTGTGGGTTAGTAAACTGAAAAAAATCATGTGGTCTTAAAACATTTTTTTCTATATTATTTCTGGAGACAAAAAATATTTATTTATTTATATGTATTCATATATTTATATACATATTTACTTATATGAGCAAACAATTGATTTATTATTATGTCTGAAAACAAATGTTAAAAAATCCCCAAACCTTTTGGATTGCAGAAATAAGAACCCATCACCAAAACACAGCCCATGTAATGTCATCTTAATAATATTTAATGAGAAACTGGGGGGAGGGGTATTATTCTCTGAGATAGTCAAAAGGATTCTATATTTGATTGACAGAAACTGATGTGTGCTTGATTCTCAATAGTTCCAGGACCATCCTTTTGGAAAGGTTTGAGGAGAAAACAGATATGGTTTTCTCACCAGGTGTGACCTTGGGACAGTCACTGTCTCTCAGCCTATCCTGCCTAACAAGGTTGTTGTGATGATACAATGAGAGTAGGGAGAATCTTGAGCTCCTTGGAGGAATGGTGGAATAGAAATGTAACACAAATTTTCTCTGGGCATGTCTAAATTACAAACCTAGCTAATTTAACTTTTGTAGCTGTCTTGCAAGGGACTTTGGGAATGGGAGTTCTGGGAAAGGCTGATGACCTTGGACAGAGGGTTCTTAGTGCATAGAACTAAAATCCACATGGTTCTACATCAGCTACACTGGTTTGAAAAAGGCAGCTTTGTCGTGTAGAGACATACCATCTGCCATGCAGAGTAGTGACTTGTTCCCATCATTCTGTATCCTTTTACACGTCTCCCCTTTATCTTCTTTCACTCCGTTGTACTTTTCATAACTGCTTGAGCAGTGTATCACTTTTGAGGAATCTTCACCTCTCAGTTCACAGTTAAGTTAGAAGTTCATAACTTTTCAGGTGGAGACTTCTTCATTGATATTTGGAGCATCTTAAGTATTCGTTTCGAACTGAGCAACTGTGGGATATCATCAATGCCAAGTGTTGTGAAACCCATGCCTTTCCTTGCACCCGACTCATTATTCCAGCACAAATTATGGGAGAGTTGTTGGGTTCTGTTGTTCCCAAGTTTATATGGGGCACAGAGCCAACTGTCAACATTACAGGAGACAATATTCCATTTCTGGCGAGAATCAGTCTAACGTTGCTTTTTCTTCTTTCTGCCTGTGGTCAAGTCATGTTGCATTTCCATCCCCTTTCTCTCTGTCCATATCTTCCCTTGGCTACTTACAGACTTCTTTGCTCTGCTTCTTTCATTGTCTCACCTTCATCCACTCACATCCAGCCCAGTCCTCTACTGACAAAATTAGTCACCGCTCTCTCAGCACTCTGATCATGTGACTCCCCTTCTCAAATCCCGTGCTGGCTTCCCACAATCCTCCACAAGCTTCTTGTCCTCACCCTCAGATGCATCCATTGGCTTTGTTCCTCTTGCTCCTCTCTGTGCTTATTTCCTGACACATCCCTTCCTGTGGATGTTGCTTGTTCAGCTCCACCTTCCCATGGCTGTCTGAAAGACTTCTGCTCCCTCCAGTGACTCCACCCATTCTCCTTTGCTTCCCATTATATCGTGGAGTCTGATGGCCCCGATGTCAGTGGGGCAGTGAATCCACTCCGGGTTTTAGTCTGAACTTTCATTGGGGAAAAAAACAGAGCAGGTTCACTGCCCCGCTGGCATTGGGGCCACCAGACTTTGCTGCCATTATACTTGGAAGCCATTTTTGGCATGTAAGCGGTATATAAATCAATAGTAATGACAACAGCAACAGTCTCTCTGAATGCCTCTGTGCAGTCACAACCCTTGTCTGCTATAAGGTCCATCCTTAAGTTAAAACTCACCTTTTCCAGGAAGCTTTTGGATCATCCCCCCGCCCCCAAGTCAAAGTACGTGCAAGTGAAACAATCGCACATTCTTCCCTTGTCTGCTGGTGCCTCAGTTCCCACCCACTCCTGGCTTCCTCTGTTGTTTCCCTGCATCTGTTTTGAGATGGTAAATGATGGGGAGTTGGATGCATGCCAGTGGGGGGTTAAGGGGGCCTGGGACGGCTGCTTGTGAAGCAGCATGAGAGGAATCCCTCCATTGTCTGCTTCTGCAAAATCAGGACCTGGAGTCCCAAATGCATTTGTTTGTTTTGCATCAACATTCACAAGGACATAGGAAGCTGCCATATAACCGCTGAGGCTATTTCACCAGCTCTGGCTGACAGCCCCTGTCCAACGTCTCTGCCAGGAGCCTTTCGCATCACCTGCTCCCTGTTCCTTTTAACTGAGGGCAGAGACACACTCCCTGTTCTGCCAGTTCCAGCGCATCTCCACCTCTTCCTTCTGAAAACAAGGGCACACAAATGCTACTCAATCCCCACCCCTTTTTACTGTAAAACCTGACAGGATCAGCTTGAGGGCATTGTTTTTTTTTTAAATTCAGCCTCAAAGAGATTTTGCAGCTGATCCGCAGATCAACCCATTCCCCCTCCAGGTGTGGGCAATGGAAAGGCTTTGATCTGGTGACTTGTGTGTTTACAGCCTGAATATGCCAGGAATTAGACAGGACCTATTGCGTGCAAAGTATTTGCTCTGACACGGAACTCTAGTCTCTCCCAGAGCAAAGATCCTCCTGTCTTAGGAATAGCCCGTGATGGCCAATAAACACACACACACACACACACTCAGCAATCATGCTCACAATGGGAACAGGCTGCAGTTCATAGGCTGACCTCAGTCAGGATCTTATCACACCCGCAGGCAGGTGGCCATGGAGCTCCACAGCATTGCACACCCTCCGTGTCCCCGTTGATCAAAGACGTTCCATCCCATAGTAACCTGCAGCACCTGAACTGCCTCCTTGCCCACAGATTCTCCTTTGCTAAGGCGTGGGCACACGTGACCCTTCCCAGCATTACGACTGGGACAACAACTTTCAAAGGAGGGAACGAGGGCTTGAAGGCATTTTATTCAGCAAAGTTTAACATTCCAGCCTTAATGGATTTGGTAACAGTTTTCCTGTTTAGCTCCTATATAAAACAGAGGAGTAAAAAGGGTGTGCTTAAAGGAGCCTGATAGCTCCAACGGCAAGAATCGTTGAGGTCGATCTGTTGCAAAAGAAGGTCTGCAGGAGGGGAGATCTCAATCTGTAAGGAAGAAAGCAGCAACATCAGCATCCGCCTTCAAGGAGACATCAGTATTGCTGCTTACTACTGAGAGATAAAATGGTGACGCTGAATAGCTGGGGAAATGCAATTGCTTCTACTTGGGGTTCTCACACTTTCCCACCTTTTGGGAATCCTTTCCACATGGACTTGTCTTATGCCAAGGAATCTCTGCATGTCACCTACGATGCTGTGCATTGCTGATGTATATTCTAAGGCACAGAGTCAATTGTATGGTACATTGTCAATATCCTGGTGCATGTTTGCAGCCTTTCCCAACCTTTGGGGCCCAGTTGTTGCTGGACTACAATTCCCATCGTCCCTGGCCATTGGCCGTGCTGGCTGGGGCTGATGGGAGTTGTAGTCCAGCAACATCTGGGGACCCAAAGGTTGGGAAAGGCTGTGGGTACACAGTCAAGGTCTACTGGGCCCCCATTTGAATAGAGAATGAACCCTGGGGCGCTTCTCCTGAGACTGCACGTTGCAAAGACCAGCAAGCTATATTACAAAGAAGCTTGCCTGTTCTTATCTATCTTTTAGCTCAGATCCCAGATAAGCTTCTAAAGAGCTGCAGTGTTCACCAGGATGTAGGGAGAGGTGATTATCTCAGAATAACAATCCTGAGGTGACAACCACTGAATCCTGAATTGTGTAAACAAAGCCTCTGCCCCAGGAGGCTTGCTTTGGTTCTGCCATGCCCCATTTCAGTGGGGCTTGCACAGGAGAACGCCATGATGGATTTGCCCCATATAGGAGATATTTGATTCATGGTTGTTATCTTGAATCCACAGCCCACATCTGCAACACAGCTAAGGAAATTATGGGTGTTTTATCAGCTACACAGACTACCATGATTCCCTTTTTTGTGTTGTATTCCTTTTTAAAAAATGTGTTTTTAAATTTGTATATTTGTTTTTAATGTTTTTAATTGTTGTAAACCGCCGAAAGAGCTTCGGCTATGGGGTGGTATACAAATGTAATAAATAATAATAATAGGGTAATTCACTGTGTTTGCCCAGGAACGTCTCATTTCGCTCACCACTGCAAAGTAGAGATTATAATCCTGCTATTTTATATATATATATTTTTTGCAAAGATGAAAGAAAGATGTATCAGAGAAGCAGAGACCCTGATACCAGCAGGGGTTGTTAAATGTTTTTCAACCACTGGCTTAACACTTGAACATGTAAATAAATCATGCTTGGCGATCACTTGTGACTGAGTAAGATTGTCTTTCAAAATAAAGGCTTTTCATGGGACTTTTGTTATGGAAGATGCCTGTGCATGATTTTGTTTTACGTGGGGAGATCGGCGCTCCACGATCAACACACAATCTTGACAGAAAAAGGCTTTGATCTGATGGCATGGATACCACGACGATTGGAAGTCTTTTATCTGCTGCAGCCTTCATCCGCCTTCACAGCCATTGTAACATACACATTGTTATCCTCCGCCTGTTCTGCCATTGAGGACATTCTTGGATCTTCATTGGTTCCTCTCCCTTGACCTTACCACCATGGGTGACCCTGCTGGGAGTACATGACTCCCGACGGCATCGCTCACAGGGTTCATTGGAACATGCAAGCCCAAACACCACTACAAGGTGACGATCCAGCGAGGGGAAATAAATCATAGCAGCACAGGAAGGATGACCAATGACTCTACTACAGTAACCAGCAGTGATGCGCCTTTCTCAGTCCTACCTGGAGATGCTGGGGACCGAACTTGGGACCTTCTGCATGCACAGCAGATGTTCTGCCCCTGAGCTACAGCCCTTCCTGAAAAATGTCCAGTTTTTTCTGGGCCTTCACATCTCTAGCTGTGGGCTACAGATCACTGTCCTCCAGTTAAAGACAGATTAAAGCCAATTTAATCCTGCTAATGTCAAAGGATCCTTTAAAAAAGATATTACACGTTCATGGAGGATTCTGTCAATGACTATTAACAATATTTGCTAAATAGAACCTCCCTTGACGAAAGCAGTTTAACTCTGAATAGGTGCTGGGCACAAGCAACAAGGAAATGGGGGGTCATCTTTATGCTCTGCATGTGAGCAGCCCCAGGGCAACTATGGGACTAGGTAGAGCTTGGTCTGAACCCGCAAGGCAAATCTCAGGTTCTTAATAAGCCTAGACTAACATTAAAACAGTTCTCCGCCCTTACACAGGTTACAGGCTATGTCGTAACGCTCCTTCAGCAAAGCTTTTCTCACTGGGGGCAAATGTTCCATGCATTTGGAAACCAGAAATATGCTATAACTGAAGCATGATGTAGGTGTGCATGCACACCAGATCCCCTGTGTTCCTCCTGCCCCCATACATGCTCACCTCTTTCTTCCTCTGATTCACTATTTCGCTTCTTTTTTGATGAAGTTGCTGTTGGTTCCAAGAAAAAAAAAAGCATACGATTTACACCAGAAGCACAGTACAACATATCAACCTGATTTGAATACTGGGAACACTGGAGGTTTCACCAGTAGGAATAGGGACTGGATGCTCAGTTAGTATTGAAGCTCCCCCAAGGCTGCTATTGCATCTTGGAAAATACTGATCTCCCCTGCAGAGCCATGCATGAGGCCAAGTGCATTCAGTTGGGGAGGGGTCGCCAATGTGGTGCCCTCCAGGTATTTTAGACTACAACTCCCATGTGCCCCACTCAGCATAGCCATTGGTCACAGGTGCTGGGAGTTGAAGCCCAAAGCATTTGGAGGGCACCATGTTGGTTATCCCTGTGGTCGGGCCTTCAACTGATGCAAGGAGCAGTGTTGGGGTTCAGTGGAGGAAATGAAGGGTCAAACCCTTCAACCACAAAACTCACCAGTTGATCTAGGGCAACTCACTGTCTCCCAGCCTCCTTGGGCTGTTGTGAGGATCATCTGAAATAGGATTTCACGGCTGGTGCTAAAGGGCAGCCAGGTCGGGCCCTGGCCGAGGGCCCCTGGGGTCACAGTGGCCCCTCGATAGGGTGGGGGAGTAGTAGCATAGGGAGAGAGGTTTCCAGCTGCCCACTTATTCACTGGCTCCACCTAACTGTCTCTCCTGTCTTTTGCGCAGAGCTTGGAAGTAACTAGTTACAAGCAACGAATTACTTGTAATTCATTACTTTTTTGAGTAACGAGTGGGTAATTCCTTTACATTTTGATTGTAATAGAACTAGGAGTAATTTTACTACTTTTGTGGAGTAATTGTAACGTTTCCAGAATTACTTTTGGGCATTACTTGGGGGGGGAGCAGGGGAAGTCTTCTGCTCCTCTGATTTGTGGATGAAAATCATGTGCCTCAAACTGGGCTTCTGTGCAGTGCCTCTCTTTCCTCATGCTCTGTGGGTGGGTAGAAGGAGACGAGGGAGGAGGCGGAGAGTGAGACAGGGTGGAGTGGAGAAAACAATTATTTAAAAAAACAGATAGTGGTGGTGAAGAATGGAGTGGAGGGAAAAAGGATCCGGAGGTCAAGAACATGGATAAAGGAGAAGGAGGCAGCAGCAGAATGGAGATAAAGAACTGTGGAGGTGAAAGATGACAATGTGTGTGTGTGTGAGAGAGAGAGAGAGAGAGAGAGTGAGAGAGAGAGAGAATACTGTGTTTGCACTTGGCACTCAAAGTGGCCTCCACCACCCTCTCTGGCTACTGTGCTGCATTTGCAGTATTTTAACTTTTTTGCATCTCAGGGGAAAATGTGTGCTTGAGTGAGTGTCCCTTAGTTGGTGGTAGGACAGGGTCCGGGAGGTGGTTAAGTGAGAGAGATTATGCTGGCTGGCTGAGGGGAGGGGGCTGCACTTGGTTTGACGTGCAAAGATCTGAGTAGTGGCCTCTGCCTCCCTCCCCACCTCCCTTACCAGTGGAGAGACCACCATTGCTCTCTTATGGATAAAAATAATTATTCTACTACCTCTGTATGTGTGTGTTTATTTTTAATGTTGTTTTAGGCTACTTAGATGTGCAGCAGCCAAGGTCAGCACCTTGTAGACTTTTTAAAAAAAGTAACTGAAATGTAATTGTAGCAATTACTTTGGAGGAAAAGTAAAGCAATCAGTTACTTTCAGAGCAATTGTAATTGTAATGGTAATTACTACTTTTGTGGGCCATGTAACTGTAACTGTAATTTATTACTTTTAAAAAGTAATCTTCCAAGCTCTGCTTTTGCGGCTGTGTGCACAGGGCTGCCATTAACCAAGACAGCGGCCAAGGTTTCCCTAAGGTGTTGATGCCCCTGTTGCCATCTTAGTTGATGGCAGGGATGAGCGTGCATAGGACGCATCAACCAAGATGGCGGTGGAGGCTTCAGCCCCTTAGGGAAACCTTGGTCGCCATCTTATTTCCCACCCTATTAAAGGCTTTAGGGAGGGATACAATATATTCCTACAGGCCCAGCGCCAGGCATGCCAGGGCCCTTGCGCATGCCCCCCACCTACCTGTCTCTCGTCTTTTGCAGCTGTGCGCGCTGGGCTGCCATTAACCAAGATGGCGACCAAGGTTTCCCTAAGGGGCTGAAGCCTCCACCGCCATCTTGGTTGATGGCAGCCCAGCGCGCACAGCTGCAAAAGACGAGAGACAGGTAGGTGGGGGGCATGCGCAAGGGCCCTGGCATGCCTGGCGCTGGGCCTGTAGGAATATATTGTATCCCTCCCTAAAGCCTTTAATAGGGTGGGAAATAAGTTTATATAGGCCAGGGGTTCCAGAAGTGTGGTCTGCGGACCACGCTTCATTCAGGCGATCCGTGGCATGTCTGCATTAAATATTCACATTGATTTTTGATTGAATTTTATTGCTCCTTTTATTTGTTATATTGGATTTTCTTGTATTACAAATTGTAATCAATGTATAGGAAATAAAAGAAGCGATAAAAGTATGATTAAAATCAAGCAGCATTTAGCACAGTGTGTTACTATTGCTACAACAGGCAGAGAAATCATTATGTGGTCTGCTAACACCATCAGCAATTCTCACGTGGTCCGTGGGGGGAAATGCTTGAGAACCACTCATGTAGGCCGTACGTTGCTGGAATGTAGGTGGCAAGCTGGGCTCATTTCGGGAGGAAAGGGGGGCTAGAAATTTAGCAAACAAGTAACAGAAGTTGCAGAAAAGTTGTTTGTTTTTGACCAGTCTATGAACACGAGGTACGAGGGCTGCCTTGTGCTTGCTTTGAACAGCACAACAGAGACTCTTTTCTGGTACGTGAGCCTTTGCATTTGGGGTAGGGAAGCTTGGACGTCTAATAGCCAGCACTGGGTGGGAAGGAGAAGGCCTCGGCTGTTTTTAGGGATGTTGGAGAATTCCGGTGCAAATGGGAGTGGAAATTTTCGATGTTTGCTTTTTTGTCCCATGTCTAGAACAGAAATCAATTCAGCGAATACAATCTGTATTGCCTGCTGCTGCTGTGTTCAGCCCACAAGCACTGATGTCGTTGATGACTTTTCCCCTCTATTTGCATTGCATTTCCTTTGCACTGAAATGAATGGTGCGAAATAACGCAACGACGATGTAATCAATGACGTAAAATCCCACCACAGTGGACAGCAAGCTGAATAACATATATGAAGTTGATTTATATTGGGAGCCCATCAGGAATAAGTGGGATGCATTTAAAGGAATAACACGGACTGGTCATTGGAATACATTGACCTGAAAGAAACTGGTTGCTTATGCAAGAATCTGTAGTGACCATTTCCAAATTGTCACGCAAGGAAGCATTGCTACCCAAACAGCCACGGAAATTCATTGAGGATAGCTGAATAATGACAGGTGTCAGGGGGGACACTGACATAAACAGAGAGCCCCAGAAAAATGCTGGGATAGCTCTGTGCCTATAGTTCCCCCCCCAAAACCCAAAAACCTATTTGTTTCTATTTCTCTTTAAAAATTGCACACTTCTAAGCATATGTAGCCCACCTTGTGTCATGCAGGCAGCACAGAAAGAAGGACCCCCTTCCCCTCTTATAAAGCTTGGGTGCTCACCCCGGATGGAAAGCCGGTACCCATCACAGCCAATCTTGGGTCTCTTCTGGCTGTACTTATCGCATAATTTTGGATTTCCAGCCTGGTTACAGCACCAGCCGTAGACTTTCAGCTCTTCATCTACAAACGGGTATCATGAGGAAGAAAGGAACGTATCAGAGTGTGATTTGGAAACGTTTTTCAGACAAACAGCCTAAGTTGGACTGTGGTGTGCTCATGTGCTGAGAGATTGATATGGCTGTCTACAGCTACCAGCCACCATGACTGCGTTCCACCTCCACTGTCGGAGGCCGTGTCCTCCAGTTGCTGGGAATCCCAAGTGAGGAAAGAGGGGAGTGTTGCACTCGTCTCCTGCAAACATTGCAGGAAAAAGGATGGATGTCTTTTTAAGACAAGGTCTTTAATTCTGAGTTCTTGCCTGGACATTTTTTTCCTTTTTTTTCGTAATAATGTTACTTGCTATTTAGTTTAATTTTTGTAAATTGTATTGCTTTCATTCATGTATTTTTATACTTGTGTTTATTTTTCTTTGTAAGTTGCCTTGAGGGCCTTTGGCCGAAAGGCGGGGTATAAATAAATTTATTATAATAATAATAATATCCTTCAGGCTTCCCAGAGGCACCTGGCTGGCCACTGTGAGAACAGGATGCTGAACTAAATAGGCCACTGGCCTGACCCAGTAGGAACAGAGGAGACTGCCTTCTATGGAGTCAGAGTGTTAGAATGGAAAATTTTGAATTAATTTGCTCCATGTGAAACAGATCTTTAGTAAAAGCCAATGTTAAGTTGTCTGACATGCAAGGGTTAAGGGATGAAGGCCAACACTGGAACAACAAGTAAGACTCGCATACTTTGTATCGTCTTGTGGTACTGTGCGCTAAGATTCCCAAGACTCCCACCTCTGTGTGCTTTGTGCAATCTGCCTAGTGATAGAAGAATATATCTATGCTTGTGGGAACTGTAATTTTAGACCTCACTGGACTGGCAAGAGCTGCCTGTGAGTCTCCGTTTGTCTCCACTGACTGGCAACAACTCTATCCAGGGTTTCAGACAGGGGGCATTTCCAGCCCTGCTTGGAGATGGGACTGAACTTGGGACCTTCTGCACACAAAGCAGATGTGCTGCCCATTGAACTACGGCCCTTCCCTGCTTATGTTCTTACCGCTCTCTACTGAAAGGAAATGGGCTGCCTTCAAGTCGATCCTGACTTATGGCGACCCTATGAATAGGGATTTCAGGGTATGTGGTATTCAGAGGTGGTTTCCCGTTGCCTCCCTCTGAGGCTAGTCCTCCCCAGCTGGCTAGGGCCTGCTCAGCTTGCCACAGCTGCAGAAGCCAGCCCCTTCCTTGTCCGCAACAGCCAGCTGGGGGCAACTGGGCTCCTTGGGACTATGGCGCTTGCCCACGGCTGCACAGGTGGCAGGGCACGTCACCCCTGAGCCACTCCCTGTGGGGTGATCTTTAGCTGGCCCTTGACACCCAGGGGACACGAGCGGGGATTTGAACTCACAGACTCTGGACTCCCAGCCACAGGGATAAAAACATATGTGTTCCACAGCCTCTCCCATTAAGACATCCCTGGATAACTTCCTTCCTTTTGGCAACCTTCATGCATTGCTCAGCAGGTAAAGGGCTTGCAGAAGCAAAGAGACAAGGGAGAACTTTCCCGGGGAGAGCGGCTGGCAACATTTGCACATGGTCCAAAGCTCAGCTTACCACTGTTGGGGGAGCTTTTCCTTGAACCCTTCCAGACTTTCTCCTGGTGACCTTCCACAAGCTGGTTATCCTTGTTGTACAGACACCGGACACCAGCGCCGTACTTGTTTGGGGAAGAGGAATACAGCAGGGTTAAGCGAGAGTCCAGCAAACCTGCAAAAGTTAAAGATATTGGTTCTATGTTGCGGATCTCCAGCAGGGGAGAAGAGAGTGACCATTTTTATGCGCTCCCAATTTCCACAGATGAAAAACCACTCTTGTACACCTTTACAATATGCATTTCCAACATGTTGGCAATTGGAACTCTTTGCAGGTTCTCTCCCATGGAAAATGCGGACATTAGCCATGGAGTAATGTCATAATTTGTTGATACTTGTTATAAATCAACCTGAACTGACACCCATAAAGATCAGAACCTTGGAAGAAAAGTATTTGCTTGCCTCCATCACAACTTCCCACAAAGTGGTGGCCCTCCAGATGTTGTGGACTATTATTCTCAGTATCACTAACCATTGGCAATACTGACTGGGGCTGATGGGAGTTGCAGTCCAAAGTATCTGGATGGACTACGACCTGGGAGACCAGGGTTGGAATCCCCACACAGCCATGAAGCTCACTGGGTGACCTTGGGCCAGTCACAGCCTCTCAGCCTCAGAGGACGGCAATGGTAAACTACCTCTGAATACCAATTGCCATGAAAACCCTATTCATAGGGTCACCCATAAGTCAGATTCGATTTGAAGGCAGTCCATTTCATTTTTTCAAGGTTTCACCTTCTCCAGCTCTGACTGTTGGTTCAGCTGTTATGCCACAACGGAATGCTCACAAATATTCCAACTACTCAGGCTGAATAGGTTAACAATGGAATGCAGCCAAAACGTTGATTGTGAAGCTTTACTGAAAGCACAGGGACAGGGTGAGCTCTTAACAGAGAAGCTAAGGGATGGAAGGAGGAGTGTAAAGAGGGAGTGTAACGAGTGTCCAGGAGTTAGGATTTGGACTAGCCACCAGTTCTTTGGTGGCTGGTCTTTAATTCCTATGCACTGTGTTGGATATCTAGGTCAAGTAATTATTTTGCCCAAGCTCTGGATGAAGCTTAAATAACAGACTTGGAAAGAAGAAAAAGCCCATCAAGTCCACCTGCTGCTAAGACTTTGATCCCTGTCAGAGGCACTGTGCTTCTGAATGCCAGTCGCTGGGTGGGGAGTCACACAATTGGGGTGAGGGCTGCTCTTGCACTCAGGTCCTGCTTGTGGGCTTCCCATAATGGGCATCTGGCTGGCCACTGGGATCACAGGATGCTGGACTAGATGGCCCCTCTTTGGCCTGATCCAGCTACTGCAGGGTTCTTCTTTTCAATCCCATAAGGCAGGAGTATCTAAGCAGAGGTATCAGAAATTAAGACAATGCCAAGGGAAATAGATGAAGACAGAAAGCTGCCTTATGCCACATCAGAACTCTGGTCCATCTAGCTCATATAGTGTCTGACTGGCAGTGGCTCTCCAAGGTTTCGGACAAGAGCAGTAGCGTAGTGGCAGATTCAGAAGCGCAGGGTCCCTTCAAGTTAGTCGTAGCCACACCTGCTTCCCCCTCCTTTTTTGCTGCTGGGTTGAGAATGAGATCCTTGTTCATGCCTTCTCCCACAACAACTGATGTTTCTTGGAGCCAATAAGCATGAAAGAGGAAAGTTGCTTTCATGCTGAAAGCTGCTGAGAAGACTCTTCTCAGTGGCTGACTCACCTCCTTTCACTCTGATTGGCTCCAATCAGCAGGAAAAGACAAGGAAGCGTTTTAGAAGATTCTTCTCAGTGGCTAACACACTCCCCTTTCTTGCTGATTGGCTCATAGGATGCTGGAGACAAAGAGATCCTGCTGAGACCCTGCTCCCAAAAAAGTAAAGGTTCTAAGACACACACCCCCGAGACCCTGGATGACTACACCCCTGGACAAGAGTCTTTCCCAGTCATACCTGGAGATGCCAAGGATCAAACCTGGGACCTTCTGAGTGCAAAAGCATGTGCTTTGCCATTGAGCCATGGCCCCTCCCCAGGGGGGTTGACATCCTTTGCACCACAAACCAACTGAACTGGAAAGCTTGATGGAATGGATTCAATGGGCCTAGGCTGTGGGCATACCTGTCGCTTCAAAAGCAGCGAGAATGGTTTTTCTGGCTGCAATTTGAAGCGGTTCTGCCCTCTGCTAACTACACCTCCCTTCCCCGATGTTAACTTCAGATCTTTAAGGCCCGCCCATAGCAAAGTGTTGGGCCAACCATTGTCTCTGCCTGAGCCTACAGCAAAGTGTTTCCATTGGCCACACCTGGAAGACAAATGGGTTGATGTACCAATCAGTCACGAAATCTGCCTGAAACTGAATTTTAAAAAATTGCACTCAAGCCGATCCAACCAGCTTTTTGAGTAAAAAAGGGCAGAATTTGGCTAGCATTGTGTGCTCCCATTTTCAGAAAAGAAAAGCGGGGACACACTGGAACAACAAACAGTAAAAGAGTCTCTACCCCTAGACTGCCTTAAATCCAACAACTCCGTCTTAAGCACTTGCTTTGTGGGTCAAATTGTGTTGCTGCCACGGCATGTCACGCACCTTTTCTGCTTCGTGTGTACCGATCATCTGACAGTCCCTGCTGCAGAGAGCAAGGGCAAGGAGGCAGGTCCTTGTTCCAAGCAGACGGCTGTCCCTCGTGGCTAACCCAGTCAAGGCATCTCAGCCTGTAGTTCACCCGGACGCGCCTGTCCAGCTTGTATATCCACAGGCCACGCACATCTCGAAGGGGGATGCCAAGAAACAGGGGTTGATCAGCAACGTGAACAAAATGAAGGGGAACTGAGCTTAATTTGCTTCCATCCACACACCTACTTCTCTCATGCCTCCCATCTCTCTGCTATTATTCTGGTATTATATAATTGCATACTATAAGTGTGAGCTAGGACATCCCTGCTCCATACCTGACCCGGGCCATGAATTCAGCCAGGTGGCTTTACCTCAGCTCACACTCTACACCCATTTGTAATATGGGAATAATGATACTGGTCTACCTTGCAGGGTTGATGTAAGACTTCCTGGGATGATATACACAGACAGAGTGCTTTAAACAGCTCCTTCTGTCCCCACTCTCTGAAAAGCCTAGAACAAATGCCAAAGGCCAGATCTCCTCCAGAGCAATTAACATTAATTTTCACCTTTGTACACTTTGTACACTTACAAGATCTGAACAGGGCAGTTCATGAGAGATGCTCTTGGAGGTCACTGATTCATGGGGTCGCCATAACTCATAATCGACTTGAAGGCACATAACAACAGAGCTTGGAAAAGTTATTTTTGAACTACAACTCCCATCAGCCCCAGCCAGCATGGCCACTGGATTGGGCTGATGGGAGTTGTAGTTCAAAAAAGTAACTTTTCCAAGCTCTGACAACAACAAACACTAGGATAGTTTCTGCACACACTCAACACACCCCTCTCTGTCCTCCATCCAGGCAAGCCACAGGCATTTTCACAGACACATTCCAGGGATGCAAAAACCTGCAGGGGAAGTGTGAAACAAAGCCAGAGTGAGAGGTAGCCTCAGGGGAGAGTCCCAAGGGTCAGTTAGACAGGCCTGGGCTGATGGTCCCAGGCTTGAAGCTCTCCTCTCCTGCTGTAATAGATGGGCTGGTGGCGGTGAGGATGGACATTTGGCTAGGTGAGTTCAGGTGTTGCTCAGGCCGGCCTTAGACACAGCTGCCAAGCTGCAGCGCAGAGATTGCACCTCTTTTGCACCACTTTGCAGCCTCAAGGAAGGGATGGCACTTGCTGTTGTGTTTGCCGCTGTGGCGCAAAACAAGAGCGCTTCTTTTGTTCCAGCAAGCAGACAAGAAGCTGGTAAGGTGGTTTATTTGTGCCAGAGATTTCTTCAAATGCATCCGCTGTACCTGTGTTGTAGCCCTCAATTTGATCTGGCCGGTATTTCTCAGCTGGTGTTTTGGTCATCAGATCATCATTTTTAAAATATCCATCACCACTGGGGGGCAAAAAAGAAAAAAAGAAAATGGATCCTCATCTTTCCACAGATATGCACGTTTTTTCCTCCTCAAATCAGGTAATCTTTCAGCTCTCCACTTGAGTAGCTGAGCACAATCCCTCCAGATAATTAAGAGATCATCTCTGTACTACATTTTTGCCACAAAATGCCTTTCCAACATTGCTCAGTACAGTAGGGCCCCACTCATATGGCAGGTTACATTCCAGGCTCCCTCCGAAAAGCGAAATCCACCGGAAAGTGGGGCCCTACTGTATTCCAGCCACTGCGCTCCAGCTGGCAGTGATCAGCTATAGCGTGGAAGCGCCCCACGCTCTAGCTGATCACACACTCCAGCTGATCGCTGTCAGCTGGAGTGCGGCGGCTAGAGCTCCCCGTGCTCCAGCTGATCGCCCCACTGACGCCGCCGTATTAGCGGAACGCCAAAAAGCGGGGCCCTACTGTACTTATAATAAGTACCAACTCACCCCCACCCCTTGCTATTTGTAAAGATGTAAATAGCAGCGGGGGGAGTCGATGGAAAACTGGCAAAGGTCAAGAAGATTTCAAGTCCCTGGGCGGAAGCCTAAGGGGGCAATGCACACCCAAGTTTCATCAGAGTTGGGTTGAGCAAGTTAGATTATGGCAGATTTCGGGCTCAGCCGGCTGAACCCTAACTCATCAGGGCTACGCCAGTATAAGTCTCCAGTCTATGATTCTATGAAGACTGTCTCAGCTGGAGATACACCACCGTAAGTCTCTCGTTTCAACTCAGCTGGCTCAGCGAGGGTTCAGCTGATTCTGGCTCAGCCAAGGCTGACATAAGCCCTCCCAACATGGCATGTCGTGACGTGGTATGGGCAGGATGGGGCAGGGGGAGATGTGCACCTAATTCAAACCTCTTCCAGTTCAATCATGTGACCTGGCAACCCAGCGGAAGTTAGACTGGGGGAAAGGGTGGCGTAAGTCAAACTTTTAAAGGCTTGTTTTCCATCTGCCAGATTTGGGCCAGCTCAGTCGGAGGCAGCCCCATACACGAACAGTGTTTTGAATAGGGGTAAGCCAGGCCACCTTGAATTCTGCCATCTTCCTATAGCTAGGATTGCTCTGCCACTCTCTCTCTTTTATATTTGTTGGGGGAAATGGCAACTGTGTAACAGCCCCGTTGTAGAAGTATTGCCTCATTCTGGCAACTTGGGTGGCTCCAGTGCATACAAGGAGTTCCTCTGTCCACAGCAACTTCCCATTCATCCCAATGGAGGAAGCAGATCCAGGTGTACATTTCTGTGCTTCCTCAAGTGGCATGGATGGGGCTTCCAACATGCAAAACATACCCATATTTGAGCAAGCAGAGATCTCTGGATCATCGCAAAAGGGGGTCACCACCAGACATGGAGGAGAAATTTAGTTTTGTTTGCATTTTAATGAGAAACCACCTAATTTGAACCTCTTGAATCAATATACGAACCAAAACACAGCTGCCCTTCAAAATTTACCCTTCTCTGAATTTTGCGATGCAGTTCACCACAATATGTACAAAAATGCATATATTAGGGGGAAATGTGCATACAAATTTATATGTGAAGATAACATCAAATGCATTATATTAGCAGAAATTGCTTGCAAAAATGTGCATGTTAACACTGCAAACAAAAATGTGTTTATTAGGAGAAATTCACACTAAGATGCTGATGAATTTTCATGAGTTTTTTTTTTAGTGTCAAATTGCTGCACAAAATGTGGAGAACTGGGTTTAAGATCAGAAAAATGAGAAACTGGTTGAAAATGAAATTGACAAGATTCGTCCACCCTAATGGCCAGGCACAAATCTTCCTATTCCTAGCTCACACTTGTCACTCTAAAGCATGGGTTATCAACAAGGGGGGAATTCCCCCCCGGGGGGGAATTTTAGGGTTCCAGGGGGGGAATTGGGACCACTATTCAGCAAAGTGTGATGTCCTGTAGATTATGTACAATCTGTAAAATTGTAGTTTGTTTTTAATTTAATCTGCGACATTCAATAAAGTTTATTGAATGTCACAGATTAAAATCGATTCTTGAACATGCAGCATTATCTTCATTTCCAAAATTAAATTATTATTTAAAGACCAGAAAGTGCTCCAAGAAATTCTGTTATAATATAAACTAAGAAATTTTTCTCTGACGAGAAACACCACCGTCACTCGCGAAACGTCAACACGCTACGAGAGACTATCTTGGGAAGGGGGGAATTATATTCTGAACAACGGTGAAAGGGGGGAAGGGAGCAAAAAAGGTTGAGAACCACTGCGCTAAAGAAACAGACATACCTGGTCCATCCTATCAGCACATTTGTGGCAGTGAGTTTTCTGTAATCCCATTCCATTCCTCCATCTTGGTAAAGGAAAAGGGTATATGTTCTGTATCCATCAGTGGTAAGAATGGCTTGGTAAGTGTTAGTCTGGAAGAAATGTAAATAAGAGGTGAGACAGTCCTCCCCCCATTCAATTACACATTCAAGGCTCAGTTTACATCATTTGTAAAGTGGTGACTAGAGTTGGGGGAGAAACTGAATCAGTTTGCATTTAAAGCCAAATGTATCAAACTTGCATTTTGGAAACAACATGAGAACTAAAACACAGCCATCCTTTGAAATTTGCACCTATCCAAATTTTGCAATGCAGTCTTACAACCAAGCAATGTTTACAAAAATGCATATATTAGTATGCATAAAAATGAATATATTAGTAATGATAAATGCATCACAGGAAGAGAACTAGCTTGCAAAAATGTTTACATTCAAAACCGCCTACAACAATGTGTTTAGGAGCAATTAGAACTAAAATGCATCGTTCACAAAGATTCTTTTTTAAAAACACACACAAATTGCGGCAGAAATGTGGAGAACCTAATTTAAGATTGGAAAAACAAGAAACTGAGAGATCCAAAATTGACAGATTCTTCCATCTCTAGCGGTGACTCTAAATCTTCCTTCATGAAAAAAGGGATAGGAAAGAGTGTGTGAACAGGAATGCGAATTATGGGCTTATCAACACAGGAGCATGCTTTTGTACTAAAGCTGCTGCTTTTACCGTAGTGATAGATTTGCAAGGTCCACACTTCGTTCTCAATGGTAGCTTCAAATCCACTGTTTTCCATTCACTCTAGCAGTCGTTCCTCTGGGAAGGATTACCGTCGCTGTTTCCTTGCGGCCCGCCCTCTAAATTTACATGCTTACTCCCTCTGGTTCAAGGCTGAAGCCCGGAGAGCGCTTCGGCATGCAATTGACAAGAAAAAAGTGAAACTGACTAGACCACCCCTCACCTGCTCCATTGTCCAAGCCTGTGAAAGGCAGATGATGGGTGGGAGTGAGTGAAAGGCAAAGTAGGCAGCAGCCGTGGCAGCTTTTGCAGGCGGCAGAGAGAGAAGGAGCGGGCGATGGGGTATAAGAGAGCCCACCCACTAAAAATCATCAAAGCAAAGTGCCTACATGGAGGAGCACAGTGGAGCTGAAATGGTTTTTCCTTCACTTTTCGCATTACCTGTAGACTGGGTTAACACAGATTCAAAAAGGGAAAACTCTGTGATAGCTTATTTTTTATTTATTTATTTATTATTTGATTTATATCCCGCCCTTCCTCCCAGCAGGAGCCCTGCTTCTGCTTGCCTGCAACGTCATGTGAACCATGCGAATTAAAAGGGGATCCAGGTAGCACCAAACACACAATAAATCTCCGTGTGGATGAGCTCTGTACTCTTTCCTCCACAAGTCAAACGTGAGCTCATCTGTCGCTCTTGCCTCTCCGCTACGCTTCAGACTGGTTGGCTGTGCAAAAGAAGTACAACTTCAACTTCAACTTCTGGAGGGCACCACATTAGCTACTCCTGTTGTAGAATGACTCTAATGTAACCCGGAAGTGGACATTTTGCTTATACAACATAAAGTAATAATAATAAAAACACCAACATTTTTACAAGGCTCTTTAAAATCAGTTTAAAAAACACACACACAGTTAATTTGCTATTTCTTACAATACCAGACCAGTAACAGTGTTCTGTTTTTGGAGACAACTCACTCTGCTATTCCGTCTCTGGGCTGGGTATGACTGGGCCTTCAGCCAGGTGATCTTCAGCGTCCAGATGGCTGAAAAGGAAGACTCCACATCCTGGTGGATCTTTGCTTCCACATCCTTGACAAAAGGGTGTTTGGCAGTGTTCTGGGTCACATATTCCTGGGCATAATGGAAGAGTATATTATGGATAGTTATCTCACATACATGTTTAAGATTAGGTTGGGGAGACGACACAAAAGGAGCAACAAAGCTCCAGAACCACCTCCAAAGGTTCCATCTATGAACACTTAACCTTTCAGCATTTATAATAAGCCACCAAAACAACTTACCTGATAGAAGATGGTGCCACCGCCTCTGGAAAAGTCAGCATTGGCCCAAAACACAGCTATCATTGGTACTTTCTCGCGTCCATTAAAACCTTCAGGAGGTGGGTTAGGATAGCAGGAAATATCTTTATCAGAAGCTGGGAAAATTATTTGTCCATTGTCCGTGAACTAGATAAAAGGAGAGGTGTAAATGAAGTCTAAGAAGATGTGGCAATGTCTACTGAGTTATGCTTTAAAAACTAGGGCAAATCATTGCTTTTGTAGCTGTTTCTTGTGTTAAGCTTGTAAAGAGCTGTGCACATTTGTGATATGGTGGTGTTGAAGGTGATAGCAAACCTTCTAACATCTTTATCCCAGTTGGTATCTGTCTTGGATTTGAATAGATTTTATGTATGCGCTCTTGTTTTATATTGTTTTTATATATGCAATTGTTTTAACTGTTTTTATATGTTTAACTCTTTTACATATGATGTAAATTGCTTCAGGATGCCTCATGGAAAGCAATTTGGAAATAAAACAAACAAATAAATGGACAACAGCAGTGACAATGTTTTTGGGCATCATGTTTCAAGCTTTATACTAAAAAAATTCACAATTCATGCTACAACTACTACTCTGAAGCAATTTAGTTAATGGTTTTAGTGTCTAATGATTTCTAATTTGTAGCACTGAAAACTACGGGAAAATTAGTTTCAGCTCCTTCATTACAGCTTCATTGATCCAAATTCTGTGGATATATCCAGAGTATCCCAACGACTAAAAGGGAATGCTGCTTACTTAACTTTACACTGCTGTGGAGGTTCAGGGGCAGGGGCGTAGTTATAGTACCAAGAACAGAGCTTGGCAAAGTTACTTTTTAAAACTACAATTCCCATCAGCCCCAGCCAGCATCACCACTGGATTGGGCTCATGGGAGTTGTAGTTCAAAAAAGTAACTTTTCCAAGCTCTGACCAAGAAGCACCTCAGCCTAGAACCCCTCTATTCGTTGTGTTTGGTGTGTACTTGTGATTGCCAAAGCACTGACCAGCTCTATCCAAGCTTGACTACAGGAATCTCTGTAGTTCTGCAAATATTTAAAACAGGCTTTATGTATCTGAGAAGCGTAAGCAATCCCTGCCACAGAGCTCCCACTTACAATTTTCTGTTGGTTATTCTCGAATTCCAGGTTCCACCCACTTATGGGCAAGCAAACTTGCCAGAGTGCCAAGGAACATGAGATCATTCTGCTTCTCTTCTTTGACCATCCATGCTCTCTTCCTCTTTGGAGGGCACAGAGGAAGCAAACTGGGGAGAGAAGCTGAGCTCCGACCCTCCTCGGGATCCAGCAAGATGGAGGTTTCCCTCTCCCACCTTCTCCTGTGAGAATTCGGCTGTGCATCTGGTCATTAAAACTAATTGAAACAATTCAGTAAAGACTCACGTAGAGGGAGTCGCGCAGGGATTTCCCCAGTGGGATTCCAATCTCGGGCTTGAACAGAGGGGAGTTAAAATCCACTTTCCTTTCAACGTATTCTTTATCGTTTGCATTTGCTCCGTATGGAAAGAGTGACACCACTGCACATAAAACACAAGGAAGTTGCAAGATGGATCTTTGATCCATATATTCTCATCCCTTCATAGTTTATGTTGTACATCCTGTATGCTGGCCCTTCCTTCTTGCCACAACCATGTCTGTGTCTTCAAGATGGAACTGGACATTGGGTGGTGTTGTCCAATCTTATAAATGAGCAGACTTCCAGTTGTGCTATAGGAGTTCCCCTTCCATTTCCCCCCCTGCCGCTCCCCACCAGAGGGTTCTCCAAGATTTGGGGGGGCTGCATGGGGAGGCTGCAGGGGTGAGGACAGGAAAGGGGATCCTGTTGAGCAAGTGGAAGTCTGTTCCTCATGTGGGTGGATGTAACTGGATGTCGCTCTTTGTCAGAACTATGGAGCTGCCACCATGTGGAGTATCTTCTTTGACACCTCTGTCACAAAACAGTGCATGTCATGATGTCATTGCAATGCATATCATGATATCATCCCACCCCTATGGTTGGCAGAGGTAAGAAAATGAAGGAGTAAAAAGATATGGACTGGTGGCAACTCTATGGCTGGTTTCCAGTATTAGCCCTACTCAGAGTAAACCTCTTAAAAACAATGGACCCGACAAACGTATGGATCTATTCTGAGTATGACTTAACTGGATGCAACCCTGTGCCTCTCAGAATGCTGGTAGGATGGGAGGACCCACAACCGGATCACACAGCCTAACCTGATGCTACCACTATAGAAATATATGCAGTAGCGTAGTGGCAAATTCAGAAGTGCAGGGTCCCTTCACGATAGTTACAGCCATCACCACCACCACATTTTTGCTGCTGGGTTGAGAATGAGATTCTTGTCAATGCCTTCCCCCACAACAACAGAGGTCGCTAGGAGCCAATAAACACAAAACAGGGGACTGTTAGCTACTGAAAAGTCTTCTCACTGGCTGACTCACCTTCTTCCACTCTGATTGGCTCCAGATAGCAGGAAAAGTCCAGGAAGAATTTTAGAAGACTCTCCTCAGTGGCTAACACATTCCCCTTTCATGCTGATTGACTTGTAGGATGCTGGAGACATAGGAGCCCTGCTGGGACCCTGCTCCCAAAAAAGTAAAGGGTCTAAGAACCCCGAGGCCCCAGACAACTTCACCTCTGAATATATGGTAACAAATAAATAAAATTAAGAAGTGGATCCCCAAATGTATATTTGAGCTACAGGTGGGTTCCCAGTCTTGAAAATGCTGAAGACTACTATCTTAGCACATCCTCCTTTCGCCCTTGGATTTTGCATCTCAACAACCCTCTCTCTGCCTTACTCCCCTGGGGCATGCTGGGATCAAAGCCCACGTTTATCTGAGGCTCTTTGTGGGATACTAGAGGGCAAGTCTCACCCTCTCTCCGGGCTTCTGTTTGTTCAGATTAGGAGCACAAAAACTGCCCTGCTGGATCAGACCAAAGATCTCTGTAGGCCAGCATCCTCCTTCCAGAGTGGCCAGCCAAATGCCTCTTGGAAGCCCCCGAACAGAAGATGCGAGGGCAACAACCATTTGCCATTGCTGGTTCCTGGCATCTGGTGTTGAGTGCCTTTCTATCTGTGAACATGAACTGAAATCCCCTCCCCGTAAATATTAGCCAGGCGCCATCTCTGTTCACTTTTCAGCACCTACTGAAGACCTTCCTCTTTCAACAAGCCTTATAACCAGAAACCTTATCCCAGTCTGTGTCTGCACTGGAATTGTGTTTTAAGATATTTTGAATTTTTTTTAAAAAAAGATGCTTTTAAGATGTTTTATTTTTAAGAAATCTTTACTATGTTTTGTTTTTAAGATGTTATAAGATGTTTTTAGTGTTTTGTCTCTTGTTTGCGCCCTGGTTCCTTCATGGAGGAAGGGTGGGATATTAATAATAATAATAATAATAATAATAATAATAATAATAATAATAATAATAATAATAATAATAATAATAATAATAAAGCTACCATGGGTAGGGAGCATGGCTCAGTGGCAAAGCACATGCTTTGTATGCAAAAGGTCCCCAGTTCAATCCCCTGCATCTCCAAGTAGGACTGGGAAGGATCCCATCTGAAATGCTGCTGCTAGTCAGTGTTGACAATACTGAGTGTCATGGACCAACGGTCTGATTTAGTGTATGGCAACTTCCTATGCAACTATGGCTCTGATGGGCCTCCGGAAATCAATTTAATTCAGATTTGTTCAATTAAACCTCAAAGTTTTCTCAACTAAATCTCAGCATTTTGCCATCCTTTAATATATATTTCTTCTCCCATATGACTGGATCTAATATGTAGCTACCATAGCCAGGAGGAAGACAGCCAAGTATTTTCCCACTGTATTATATTGTACTGTTTTCAAGCCGATTCCGACTTATGGCGACCCTATGAATAGGGTTTTCATGAGGCTGAGAGGCAGTGACTGGCCCAAGGTCACCCAGTGAGCTTCATGGCTATGTGGGGATTCAAACCCTGGTCTACCAGGTCAAAGTCCAACACCTTAACCACTACACCACACTAGGAAAAGCTTTATCTATAGCTATATTGAATGCACTTGGAGGTTCCCAGTCAAGCCAACCCACCTGGTGATACAGGAACTGGAGCTGCCAAAACAGACCCCGACTTTGCTGAATTTTCATTCGCCGTTGCTGTTTTCCCACCCTTGGAATCCTGGGAACTCGAGTCAGGCTTCTTCTCTGATGTCTTGCCGGAAGTTTGTGAGGATTTTGTCGCTCCTGAGACTGCAAGGCGGACATCTGATTTTCCTGGGAGGGATGCTTTGCTATTGCCAGATGCCTCTGGGCTTACCCCGGCAGCCAGCTTACTCCTCTCAGCAGAAGAAGGAGACAGTGATGAGGTGCCAGAAGATCCTGACTTGGTGGCCTTTGAACCTGAAGAGGAGCTGCTGCTGGAAGATGTAGAGACAGGGATGGGCGGCTTTCCTGAAAGTGTGTGTTCAGCAGCACTTCCTGTGACTTCAACCTTTGAAGGCTGCGGAGATGTTTCTGCTTTGACTTCAGGTCCTGGTTCTCCAGCAGGCAGTTGCCCCAGTGTGTTTGCTGGGCTCAGTTGTGTGCCGGAGAGGGAGGGACGTGTTTCGCCAGCAGCGGATGCTGCGAACAGCTCCTTGTTGGCTGTTGAAACAGAGCCGTCAGCATCACCTCTTCCTTCAGACACTGCGGTGGAAGAACCCTTCCTCTTCTCCTCAGCTGCTTCACCGGAAGAGCTCGGAAGTCCAATTGGTGAGGGTCCTGCGGCTTGGCTCTCTGAACCAAAGGGGAAAGGGTCCATTCTTCCTGTTTCTTTGCCAATGGATGCCACCTTCTGAGAAGGTGAGTCACCATTTCTCGTGCCTCCAGCACCTGAATTGGAGGCTCCAGAGGGCAATGTATCACTGGGGGGCAAGAACACAGAAGAGGATTCCTTTCCTGATTTCTGATCTATTGCTGCCTTTGTGCCTCCAGCTATAAACGGCTGAAGAGAGGCTCTGATGCTACCCAAGGGTTCAGGACCACTTTCCAAGCCTCCTCTGAGCATCTCTGCGCCGGCTTTTGCCAATGGAGAGGAAGAGTGTGACCCACCTAGGGCGTTGCTGTTAGAAGGGACAGGTTGCCCACTTACAGAGTTTTCTGTACTTCCTGTGTTTTCAGGACTTGCCACGTTGTCACCAACATCCTTGCTTCCTGAAGATGGCTGAGAAGGATCTGTAATGCCAGGAACTTGGTTTGGGCCTGCTTCGGTGGCCAAACTCCCATCAGGAGATGCTGAACCAGAAGGCCAGGTTCCTTCTGAAGCTTTGTGGATCATTGCCACAGAAGAGGGTTGAGGGAAAGATTCTCCACCAATTATTGATCCAGATTTCTCTTCAAGCTGCTCTGCTACATTTTCTGGACTCAGGCCTTGCTCTGTAGAAAAGGTGGATCCCTTGGTAGCTGCTGATCCCAAATGGGCAGTTTCCACCCCTTCGGTGGGCAGGGAGAATTCTCCATCACTGAGCCCACCAGTAGCCTCTTTGCTTGCAGATGTTCCAGAGGATTCTGATCCTGTGGACAATGGGGCCAAAGATGATTTCTCCCCACTCATTTCTGATTCTTCTCTGTCTTCTGAAGCTAAAGCTCCTGCTTCTGCTTCACCATCTGGTGATGGTTGAGATCCTGTGTTACTTGCTGACTCCAAGCTGGGTGTTTCCATGCCTTCACTGGGGATGGAAGGTTCTCCATTGCCAAGCCCTCCAGAAATCTCTTTGCTTGCAGATGTTGCAGAGAATTGTGGTTCTGTGGGCAATGGGGCCAAAGATGATTTCTTCTCACTCATTGCTGATTCTGTTCCATCTTCAGAAGCTACAGCCCCTGCTGATGTTGCACCATCCAGTGATGGCTGAGATCCTGCATTGCTTGCTGACCCCATGGTGGGTGTTTCCATGCCTTCATTGGGGAGAAAAGATTCTCCATCACTGAGCCCTCCAGAAAGTTCATCACTTACAGATGCTCCAGGGGACTGTGATTCTGTGGACCATGGGGCCAAAGAAGATTTCTTCTCACTCATTTCTGATTCTTCTCTGTCCTCTGAAGCTAAAGCTCCTGCTTCTGCTTCACCATCTGGTGATGGTTGAGATCCTGTTGTACTTGCTGGCTCCAAGTTGGGGTTTTCCATGCCTTCATTTGGGAGAGAAGATTCTCCATCACCAAGCCCTCCAGAAATCTCTTTGCTTGCAGATGTTGCAGAGAATTGTGATTCTGTGGGCAATGGGGCCGAGGAAGATTTCTTCTCACTCATTGCTGATTCTGCTCCATCTTGAGAAGCTACATCCTCTGCTGTTGCTGCACCATCTAGAGGTGGTTGAGACCCTGCATTACCTGCTGACCCCAAGCTGGATGTTTCCACACCTTTGGTGGAAGGAGAGGCTGACTCTGACTCTGCAGCTGACGGGACCAAAGATGGTTCCTTCTCATTTGACCCTCCTGTTGCTGCACCATCTGGTAATGGTTGAGGTCCCTCACTTGCTGTGGACTCTGAGCTGGCAGTTTCCACCCCTTCAGTGGAGAGGAAAGGTCTTCCTTTGCCAAGTCCTCCAGAGACTTCGTCATCTGCAGATGTTGGAGGTGAGTCTGTGGCTGATGAACCCGAAGGCGTTTCCTGCTCACTTACAGCAGGAGAGCTTTCAGACTGTTCTACCCCTTCAGAAGCTCCAGGCCCTGCTATTGCAGCACCATCTGGAGATGGTTGGGATCCCACACTCGCTGCTGGCCCAGAGATGGCCATTTCCACTCCTTCAGTGGATGCAGAGGCTGATTGTGACTCTGTGGCTGATGGGGCCAAAGACGATTCCTCGCCACTCCCTTCAGAAATACCTTCTGGTTCTTCTTCAGAAGCTATAGATCCTGCAGCTACTGCACCATCTGGAGACAAGTGAAGTCCTTCGCTATCTGCTGAACCAGCAGTTTCCGCTCCTTCAGTGGAAGAAGAAACTACTTGCGACTCTGTGGCTGATGGGGCCAAATATGCTTCCTTGCCATTCACGGTGGAAGAGCCTTCGGATTGCGCTGCTTCCTCATCTGTTGTTGCAGCACCATTTGGAGAGAGTTGAGATTCCTCACTGCCTGCCATGACTGAGCCGCTGCTCTCCACCCTTTCAGTGTCTGATGGAGCCAGATCTGTTTCCTTCCCGCTCACTCTGGAAGTGTCTTCAAATTCCTGGGCCTCCTCCGAAGCTGCAGAGCCTGGTCTTAATGCAGGCGCTGGAGATGACTGGTCAGAACCTGGAGGACTAGAGGACCCACTAGGCTGAGCTCCTGATGGCCCGGAAACAACGGAAGGAGGAGATTCTTCACCCAGAGACGCTAAGGAAGAGGAAGATTCTTCTCCTGAGGCCGTGTTTGCTACTAATGTCTCCCTGTTCTCTACAGGTGGTTGAGTTGGGATTTCTCCATTAGCTGAAGCCCCTGGTGGTCCGACAGGCAGCCCTGCTCTTTCAGTGGGGCCCATTTCCGTATCTGAAGGTGGGAGTTCAGTGCCAGCCTGGCCCTCACTGCTAGATGTCTCAGCTACTTCAGTTGCAACCAAGCGAATGCTACCTACTCCATCGCTGTTGCTTTCTGCAACTTCAGTGTCTTGAGGGGAAGAACCAAGGTTTTCAGAAGCTTCACTTACGGAGGCTTCTCCCCCTTCACTCTCCAAACCAAAGGGCCCGGAAGGGGTGCCATCAAAAGATGCAGAAGAGGACAGTTTTTCTGATGGCCCCTGAGGTTTTGTTGGCATCCTAACATCCACAGGAAGAGGAGTAAAACCCTCAGATTCTGCATCTGTTATCTCTGCAGAGCTGGTTGGGCTATTCTCAGCTGCACTGATTTCATCCTGAGCGCTGCTGCTATCTGCAATAGATCCCTCATCAGCTGCTGTCTTTGAAGTAGCTCCTGCTGGCTCTTCTCTGGAGGGCAAGGCCGCTCCATTGCCAAGGCCTCCAGAGTCGTTTCCCTCCTCAATAGCCTCTGTGTCTGCAGGAGCTGATTCAGGCTGTGTGGTCGAGAGGGCAGAAGATGCTTCCTCTCCATTTGCGGCAGCAGAGTGTTCTAGTTCCTCTGGCTCTATGGAAGCGTCTGAGCCAGCCTCCATGCCACTGTCTGGAGGTGGCTGAGATGACTCTGGAGACCCAGGTGATCTGTTTGATGGGGCTTCTGTTGTATCCGACTCTGAAACGAAGACACCAGAAAGCGTCTCGTCAGGAGATGAAGAAGGAAAAGCAGACTCTCCTCCCGAAGGAGAATATGGCACTGAGGCCACTGCGTCCTCTGCAGGTGGCTGACCTGAAGATTCTTCGTTATCCAAAATGTCTGGTCTTCCCACAGGAAGTTGCACTTCGTAAGGTGGGCCAAGCTCCACACTGGCAGGAAGGAAATCCATCTCGCTCTGGCCTTCACTGCTAGTTTGTGCGGCTACCTCATTTGTGGCCGATCCTGAAGCAACATCTTTTCCTGTAGGTGCCTCACTCTCTTCAGGAGAAGAGGCAGCATTTCCAGGTGCTTGACTAGGAGAGGACTCTTCCTCCTGCCTCTGAGAAGGTGCAGCACTGAGAGATGTAGGAGAAGGCATTTCTCCAGAGGCTCCCTGAGCTCTGGCTGCTGTTTCGTCCTCCAGAAGAGGAGGAGGAGGGGACATTTTGGAGTCAGGCAAAGCCCCTGGTACTTTTTCTGCTGCCCCAGCAGAATTTATCGTGGTCATCTCTGAAGAGGACTCACTCTTGGTAGAAATGGTGGGCTGCTCCTTATCTGCCAACTCTGAGCTATCAGTTTCTACCCCTGGATTCAAGGGGGAGGCTGTCCCACTGTCGAGGCCTGCAGCAACATTTTCCCCATCAGGCATCTCTGTTCCTGAAGGAGGTAGCTCTTGCTCTGGAGATGATGAAGCAAACGGTGTTTCCTCGTTGCTGTTTGGGCTTCCAGAACCTTCCTCTGCCTCGGATTTGGTTGCGGAAGCTGCCTGTGCCTCACCATCCTCGGGCAACTGTGAAGAAGAACCTGGTGCTGTGGAAAGTCCAATGGGGGACACTGCTGTTGAATCAGAGCCCAAATCTGAAGGCCCAGAGGGAGTGTCACTGGGGGAGGCAAAGCCAGATGGACTGCCTGTTGACTCATCTCCTGGAGAGGGATTGGATGTTCCTCCTTCACCCACAAGGTCTTCTAATTCTCCAGCGGGCACCTCGGCAGTGCTTTCTGGGCTCACCTCTGGGCCTGTGGAAGAGGGAATTGCAGTTGCCTCCGCATCACTTCCGGGCACCCCTGTGGACGCAGAGCTATCTGTGTCACCTCTTCCTTCTGCAGGAGCAGATTCCACGCCTGGAGGAGCCTCACCGTCAGGAGATGGTTGAGAGGAAGCTGCCGCAGGCTCACCAGACTCTGGGGACTCAGCAGTTCCGTCGCTGGGTGGCAACACATTGGAAGGGGGCAATTCTGATGAGGATGTCCCAGCATCCTCCTCTGCAGGAAATGGAGGGGAACTCCCGTCAGCAGGTGTGGCTCTTGTTTCTTCCGTAGGCAGCTCTTCTGAGTCGCTGGAAGGATCTGCTGGGCTTGAGGACGGGGCTACAGCTTCCGGGGAAAGCCTTGGAGCATCCTCATCAGGTTCTGGGACGGCATCTGGAACTTCTTCCCATGAAGCTAGAGTGGGGTTGAGTTCAGAATCCACATTTGTTCCCCCAGTGGCTACGTCCAGTGGCATCCGTCCTTCTGCAGTGGGTGGTGAAAAAACTGTTTCGCTGGAAACAGAATTATTTGCATCTTCCTCGAGGGGAGATGCCAGTCTCTCTTCCCCTCTGGTCGCAGAGGGAAGTGACGGATCAGTTACACTGGAGTACATGTCTGTCAGAAGCTCTGTGGCTTCAGGCTGTTCGTCAGAAAAAGTGGAGGCTGTTCCCTTAGAAAGCAAGATGAAAGTTGTTTCTTCAGATACCTCTGCAGGGAGTTCAGTCGTCTCTCCTCCCTTAGAAAGGAAGTTGGCTGGTGTGGCTGTTTCCTCTGACACCTCTGCAGTGGTTCCAGTTGTCCCTTTTTCCAAAGAAGAGCTTGAAGAGTTGGCCTTGGCCAAGAATACTTTAATATGGGCCTCAGTTGCTTCTTCGGCATTCCCCTCTGGGAGCCTGGTTTCTACTTCCTTGGGACCATCAGTGGAAGAATTGCTGTTGCCTGCGGTTGTGGAGACTGGCTCAGAATTCAACGTTTCTTTCTCCACAAGACCGGAAGAGTTTGCCGCACGGACAGAGCCCGGGCTTTCTCCCAATGTTCCTTCAGTCCCTAGAGGGCCGGACATAAATGGTTCTGTGGCTTGAATTTCCTCTGTGGAAAGAAGTGCCCTCTCTGTGGTCGTCATTAGTGTTGTGGGCTCAAAATAGTCACTGTCTGTCCCCCAGGGAAGGAGGACACTGGTGGTGAGGTCATCTGCTCCTGCATCCGGCCACTCGGTGGCAACTGGAATTGCTGCTGTTATGCCAGGCTCTACAAGGAGTTGAAAAAACAAGATTAAAGGTTACACCTTTGAATCAAGAGATGGCTTGTCTGTCATTTTAATTTGTTTTATAAAGCAGGCATTGGTTTAATTTACAGGTTTGATTTAAATAGAGGGTCCATTTAGCTCCGACAGCCATTGGCATGCTTGCGCTCCATGGATTTTTTATTTTATTTTATTGGAAAAAGGAATCTAAGCTAGTGTACATCATCACATCTTGTGGGAGACATTTCCCCATCATTTCCACTGGGCAGCCCAATTTTAAGCGCAGGAACATAGGAAACTCTCTTATACCCGGTAGCGGCTGATCTGGTACAGCAGAATGGCCCTCCTGACATGGTGTCCCTGCAGCTTACCTGGCCAGGGCTGAGGCAGGAGGGGGGGTGAGGTTGGGGCTGCATGGATGCACTGGCGGCAGCACCGGGTTGGCTCCACTGGTGTGTCTGTCTAGCCACGCCCCCTGCCTTGTCCAGGTAGGCATTGAGGCATGAAGTGCAGCCATGATGATGATGTTGGGAGGGTGGTTCTGCCTCAGCACTGCAGCTGCTACTGCTTATACCAAGACAGAACAACGGTCCATCTAGCTCAGTGCTGTGTACACTGTCTGGCAGCTGCTGTCCAAGGTTTCAGACGGGACATTCCAGCCCTCCCTGGAGATGCCCTTGGGGATTGAACCTGGGACCTTCTGCATGCAAAGCAGGAGCTCTGCCAATGATCTACAGCCCTTTCCCAAACAACAGTGAAACATTTCTCTCTATTCACTCTGCACACTGTTCATCATTTCATATCCCACTTTCTTCACATCAGTCACCTGTTTTTCAAAATAAAAAGCCTGAAACACTTTGGCTTTTCTTCATGGGGATGCGGTATTGTGATGCAATTAAAGCATGAAGTGATTTCATGCAATAGATTTATGATTATTCACTAATAGCCAAAAATCTTGCGGTTTAAGAACGTCCCTACAGCCCACAGATCTTTCTATCCAACTTTAAAAAGCAGGGAAATTGGGCAGCTCTAGTGAATGCACCAGGGGAGCAGGAGACCTGACCTCCTCTCTGAGATATTGGACTGCCCTACAAAGTTGTGAAAACGCAAACACCATTTGGGTTGGTCTTTCACAGTCCAATCCACTTCCTGTGTAGCTTGGAAGAATTTGGTAACGTGCCTCTGAGCGGCCAGCCAGGCATTTTTTTAACTTTTAAACTGCAGAAGATGAAGGTCAGAGTATGGGGCAAGGTCAGTATTAGGATTACAGGGACTCGGTGAACATGGCTGATTTTTAATGAAGTTCAACAGATTATGAGAACTCTGAGAGAAAAAAGTCCAAAAGGGCTCTGGTGTTTTTCTCTCTCTTTTTAGACTTTGAACTCTCTATTCTGTCTAACTGTTTTGTGTATCGCCATGCAAATTGAGAGGGTTGTTAAGCAAGCGTTTCTGAGTTCAGGACTGTATATTTTGTAAGGTTTTGTTTTGAAATGAGCTTATGGGAAGCACCAGAATGGCATGGGGGTATTTTCAATTTAACATTGCGGAATGTGAAAAATCCACACTGCCTATAGTATACAGCACTCTTGTGGCTGTATAATAATAATAATAATAATAATAATAATAATAACAACAACAACAACAACAACAACAACAACAACAACAACAACAACAACAATAATAATAATAATAATAATAATAATAATAATAATAATAATAATGTGGTAGTATGGAAGCCTCCGATTGTGATTAGCTGAACTGCCCTGATGCCAGAGGAAGATTGGGAAGGCAGAAGGGCCTCTGGTTGCCTTTGGGTGGAGTTGCTCTAGTCCTAGCTAGACAGAAGCCAGCCAGGCATAAGTGCCTAAGGAGGGGGAGAGAGAACAATTCTGCTGGGACTAGTTCATCAGGAGAATGGATCCTAGGAAAATGGCAGCCAAGAGATGAGAGGTGGGACCCAGGAGAGAGGTTGCCCGAGCACAATGAGAAGAAAAGGAGAAGGCCAGGGGGGAAGGAAGACATCAGGTTGTGCCTGGGCAGCAGCTGCTGAGGAATCACAGGCTGCTAGTTTCAAGTATGCAGCCAAATATGCATGAAATTGGATTTCTGCATTGAGCAGGGGGTTGGGATTGATGGCCTTATAGGCCCCTTCCAACTCTACTGTTCTACGATTCTATGATATGCCTCAGGTAGGCTCCTTCTTGCAATTTGCATTTGTGTTGCATTTCTTCAGGCTCTTCCTTGGGATACTTCTCGACATTACTCGAAGTGCCTAAATGCAGAGAGAAATGCAAGGGCGGGCGGGGGGGTTCTGAGTGATGCATTTGTTACCCTTATTCCCACCCCTTCCTCCAAGGAGTTCAGGGGATCATAAGAAAAGGCTATCTGCATTTATTGGTTTATTTATTTTAAATTATACCCCACTTTTCCACTCCACAAAGGAGTTGCTTAAAGAGGCTTTTACGAACATAGATGTAGACGTAAAAACAACAGTGATCCAACTATTAAAGCGCAAATGGTCAAACTAAAAACAGCAAATAAAAAACACAAGCGCACAAAGAGCAGCAGCAGCAAGAGTCAAAAACAAATGAAAAGGAAGATCATCTGCGCTTGACCACTTCTGAACCTCAGATCAGGGATGGATAAATCTATCAATCTCAGTTTCTCATAGTTTCACATTTTTCCAATCTCAAATTCAGTTGTCTGGATTTCCGTAGCAGTTTAAATATTTTTTAATCCTCATGAAAATTCACTAGCATTTTAGTGCCAATTTCCCCTAAGATACATATTCACAGAACCATAGAATAGTAGACTTGGAAGGGGCCTCTAAGGCCATCAAGTCTAACCCCCTGCTCAATGCAGGAATTAAGATTAAAGCATTCCCAACAGGTGGCTTTTCCAGCTGCCTCTTGAAGGCCTCCAATGTTGGAGAGCCCACCACCTCCCTAGGTCATTGGTTCCATTGTCTTATGGCTCTAAGAGTTACGAAGTTTTTCCTGATGTTCAGCTGAAATCTGGCTTCCTGCAACTTGAGCCCATCATTCCGTGTCCTGCACTTCTGGATGATCTCGCAAACAATTTTGCCTAACATGAATTTTGTATGTTATTTTCATGAATATATGCCTTTTTATGCACCGTTTTCTCTGTATGCACAAATTCTTATCCACATAGTTTGGTTGGAGAACTCCATTGCAAAATTAAGAGAAATGCGAATTTCAAAAGATAATTGTGTTCGGGCTCATGCGTTTGTTCAAGAAGTGTGGATTGGGTAGTTTCTTATTCAAATGCAAACAGAATCAAATTTCTCCCTCATTCCTATCTCAGACAGCAGTCCCCTCAAGGCCTTGCCTGGCTCTCCTCCTGCACCAAATCAAATTTGGGGGTTGGACTTGATGGCCTTATAGGCCCCTTCCAACTCTACTATCCTATGATTCTATGCAATTTTTCTTCCTAGTTCTAGATCAAATTTGTTAAGTAACGTATAATGATTGCTGGGGGAAGGAGGAGGAGAGGGTGTTGTGCTGCCATTCTTAAGCCGTTTTGTTTACGATGCAGTCTCTGGGTTGAGCAATCCCACCAACCCCAGTACTTTTCCACAGCACTGCAGACATTGTGGCCATCGAGAGGAACTTGCACTTGGTGTACTCATGGCCAAAGGAATACAAACATAGTAGCAATTAAAAATATTAATCCTGAGCTCACAACTCTTTGAAGGATGGGGTGGGTGGAGTGAGGAATCCAACCCTAAACCACCCCTGCACGTTGGCAGCCTTGTGAAATCTGGACTGCTTTGAAAACAGCTGAAGAGACATCAGATTCTTTTGAAACAAACAAAATGTATAGAAAGGCTTTCATAAAATATTTGTTTGTGCAGAGGCTATACATCTTCCTGTTAATCATTCATTCATTTCACATCTTTCACTGCATTTCCCCGTCACCAGTAAGTGTAGTGGCAAATTCAGAAGTTTAGGATCGCTTCATGTTAGTCACAGCAACACCCCTTCTCCCCTTTTTTGCTGCGAGGCTGAGAACGAGATCTTTGTTAATGTCTTCTCCCACAACAACAGATGTCCCTAGCAGCCAATCAGCAAGAAAGGGTAGTCTGTTAGCTACTGAGAAGAGTCTTCTTCGTGGCTGACTCACTTCCTTTCACTCTGATTGGCTCCAATCAGCAAGAAAGGACAACGAAGCATGTTAGCAGACTCTTCTCAGTGGCTAACACACTCCCCTTTCATGCTGATTGGCTCATAGAATCATGGAATCATAGAGTTGGAAGGGGCCTATAAGGTCATCAAGTCCAACCCCCTGCTCATTGCAGGAATCCAAATTAAAGCATACCCAACAGGGGGCTGTTCAGCTGCCTCTTGAATGCCTCCAGTGTTGGAGAGACCAACACCTCTCTAGGTAATTGGTTCCACTGTCTTACCACTCTAACAGTTAGGAAATTTTTCCTGATGTTCAGTCGAAATCTGGCTTCCTGTAACTTAAGCCTATTATTCTGTGTCCTGCACTCTGGGACGATCAAGAAGAGATCCTGGCCCTCCTCTTGTGGCAACCTTTCAAATACTTGAAGAGTGCTATCATATCTCCCCTCAGTTTTCTCTTCTCAAGGCTCAACATACCCATTTCTTTCAGTCTCATCTCATAGGGATTTGTTTCCAGTCCCCTGATCATCCTTGTTACCCTCCTCTGAACCTGTTCCAGTTTGTCTGCATACTTCTTAAAGTGGGGTGTCCAGAACAGGACACAGTACTCAAGATGAGGCCTAACTAGTGCCGAATAGAGGGGAACTAATACTTCAAGTAATCTGGAAATTATACGTCTGTTAATTCAGCCTAAAATAGCATTTGCCTTTTTTGCAGCCACATCACGCTGTTGGCTCATTTTCAGCTTGTGATCAACAACAATCCCAAGATCCTTCTCGCATGTAGTATTGCTGAGCCAAGTATCCCCCATCTTATAACTGTGCAGCTGATTTCTTTTTCTTAGGTGTAGAACTTTGCATTTATCCCTGTTAAATTTCATCCTGTTGTTTTCAGCCCAGTGCTCCAGCCTATCAAGATCCCCCTGAATTTTGTTTCTGCCCTCCGGGTTATTAGCTACCCCTCCCAATTTTGTATCATCTGAAAATTTGATAAGCATTCCCTGCACCTCCTCATCCACTAATAAAAATGTTGAAGAGCACTGGGCCCAGGACCAAGCGCTGCGGTACTCCACTTATTACTGCCCCCCCTTTTGAGAAGGAACCATTGAGAAGCGTTCTTTGAGTACAATTCTGTAGGATGCTGCAGGATGCTGCAGACATAGGAAACCTGCTGGGGCTTTGCTCCCCCAAATTTAAGAGGTCTAAGACCCCCTGAGACCCCAGACCACTACACTCCTGCCCATCACTTTCCTAAATGCAGGTCTGTTTTTGTTTTTGTTTAAGTGTTGCAGCAGAGCTCTTTAATTTGCTTTCATTGTGCAAACATCAATTTCCAGGGTGCAACTGAATCCTTCACACAAAATTCTGGAAGTGACTGTAGTCCAAAATATCTGGAGGAAGTCCAGATTAGAGAAGTCTGTACTAAGGTGTGGTCTAAACATGTAGAAGACTGAGATGAGGCTGAGGGGTTCAAATGGACAGAACCGTTTCTAACTGGAGATGATTGGTCACATTTTTTTTTTAAAGTTCAATTATGTGAAAAACTCCCCTCAAGAAGAAAAACTAGCCCAGGACGGAATGGTCTGGACTAGATCTTTTTCTCCCTGATATGTTATAGGAGGTTTATTTCCCCCTTGCAGGGAGTTTTTTTTTTTTTACATGTGGGACGTTTAAAAACACAGAGACCTCACCTACAGTGTGAAGAGGTACAATTCATGCTACCACTTCATTCTCCTTCACATGTAGCTCATGACTAATACGAGGGTTGTCAGCCAATCAAATAATTTGGGGCTGAGTAATCACCTGTCTTTAATTAATGTATTAAATTTAAATAAAAATGCACACTTCCAAAACCCAAATATAATGCCTTTTCAGATTTGGGAGAAAAGGTGCAATAATTTACCACTGAGTGAATGAAACCTACCAGTCATTGGCAGAAAAAGATGTTTATATTTTCATTTATGCTTTCTTCTGTTATGCAACATTCCAGAACCAAAACATGAATCTTAACTTAGTATATGCCCTTGCTGGTGAAAATACTGGGCCCACCAGTTAAGCAATTATTTATTGATTGTATTGTATTTATTTTTAAATTAAAATGTTATGTGAACTACTCTACCAATTAAAACTGATTCAAGCCTGCAGCCCTAATAAAAGTCAGTGCAAGAAACTGCCCCCGACTCTCATCAACTAGAGTTGAGAATGGAGGTGACCAACTAGTGGCCTGTGACCACACCTAGCCACCAGCCATTTTCCTTCAGACAGCCCCGCCTTCACCACTTCAAAAACCCCTTCTCTTACCACTTTCAGCCAACATCCTCCATCCCTGACCAATTTTACTGCATCCTGGTTTTTCCGTTGGTTTTCAGGCATGCATTGAGAACTGCTCTCTTGTAGTTTCAACTTTTTCATTAGTTTCAAACTCTTTTAAACCGAGCCTGCTGTCCGGATGCTGAGCCTGACCTCCTCTTGATCCTAACTGCAGCAGCTTTATAGAGAATAACAATGGACTGCCTTCAAGTCTATCCAACTCAGCAGTGCTGAGGCGACCCTATGAATAGGGTTTTCATGGTAAGTGGTTTCCCATTGCCTCCCTCTGAGGCTAGTCCTCCCCAGCTGGCTAGAGCCTGCTCAGTTGCCGCAGCTGCACAAGCCAGCCCCTTCCTTATCCGCAACTGCCAGCTGGGGGGCAACTGCGCTCCTTTGGACAATGCAGCTTGCCCATGGCTGCACAAGTGGCAGGGCATGTAACCCCTGAGCCACTCACTGTGAGGGTGATCTTTAGCTGGCCTTGACACCCAGGAGACACGAGCCGGGATTTGAACTCACAGACTCTGGACTCCCAGCTAGGCTCTCCTCCCCACTGCGCTATAGCAGAATAACAAAGCAAAGAGGAAACTTACCACACAGGAGCCGTGCCCAGATACTGAGGAGGGCCCATAGTCTCTCCTTCTGTGTCCCCATTAGTCCAGCAAATTGGATTTTTGTTAGGGGGCTCAGTCCTTTGGCAGGACTTAGGTGGACTGCCTCTCACGCACTTGGAGTCATTTATAGGATGTGTGGGGGAAGTAAGTGGGTTTGGAGCCCATGGCCACTCCCCTTCTCCTCCCATCCCTCTTGCTTGAACAGGACAGCCAGAGGGGGCTGAATTTGATAAGTCAACCTCCTCCTCCCCACTCCGAGATCCTCTCCCTTCCCAGTAATGTACAGTCCAGATCAACCAAATTACGTTGTTCTGCACAGAGAGCTGGAACAAACCAGGTCTACCTTGCTAAAAGTGCCCATAGGAGACAGAATATATAATATGAAGCCAGATGGCTGAAACACCGGCTAGTGGCAGCTCTCCATAGTTCAGTGGCAGAGCAACTGCTTTTGCATGCAGAAAGTCACAGGTTAAATCTCTGGCATCTCCACATAGGGTTGGGAGTGAACCTGGAGATCGGCTGCCAGTCAGTGTAGACAATGCTGAGATAGATGGACCAATGGTCTGACTCAGTATAAGCAGCTTCCTATATACCTATGTAAATAAATTGACTATGTGGCACAGAACACCCTAACCCTTTACTGTGGCAGAGTGTTATAGAAGTTGCTTTGATTTGGATTCCTGCACTGAGCCGGCCTTATAGGCCCCTTCCAACTCTACTATTCTATGATTCTATAAGTTGAATGTCAGCAGGCAAACTGCCTTTGACAGGAGCTTGGTCCCACATTACAGTCTGTGCTAGCATTGAAAAAGGGAAAATTCCACACTACGGGTCGTTCGGAAAAGGTCTGAAAATAAAAACTGCCAATTTTGTAATGCCTTTATTCAAATCTAAGGTGCAGCCACACTAAAATACTGGAGGGTCCGGTTCTAATCCCCACATCTTAGAAAGGATATTGTGGAATGTAGAGCTGGAAAAGATTTTATTTTTATTTTTTTCAAAAGGGGGGGGTTGCAGCAACTCCCCTGTGAGGAAAGAATATAACTTCTGGGGCTTATTTATTTATTTATTGTATATTTAAAAAGCAAGTAAGGGGGAACAGGGAAGCTGTTTATAAAACTACATGGTTTGGAGAAAGTAGGTGGAGACAGGTTTTTCTCCCTCCCCTAATAACTCCGTAAATGCAAATGTCCTTCAAGTCGATTCCAACTTATGGCGACCCTGTGAAGAGGGTTTTCATGAGGCTGAGAGGCAGTGACTGGCCCAAGGTCACCCAATGAGCTTCATGGCTATGTGGGGATTCGAACCCTGCTCTCCCAGGTCGTAGTCCAACACCTTAACCACTGCACCACACAACACTAGAAGCCAATAAAATGAATTCTGGACAAATGAGGAAGTACTTGGTCACACAACACATAAAAAGTATGGGATTTGCTATCACAATATATGGTAAAGGTCACCGACTTAGCGTTAAAAGACATTTGGGCAAATTCATGGAGAGAAAGGCTATCAGTACTTACTAGGAAGCATAGCTCTGCTCTCCCACTACTGAATACCAGGTATTGGGAATTGCAAGAGGGAAGAGTTGCTCTTGCGCTCAGGTCCTACTTGTGGGTTTCCCGTAGAGGCACCTGGCTGGCCACTGTGAAAACAGGATACTGGACTAGATGGGCCCCCTTTGGCCTGATCCAGCTACAGGACTCTCCTTATGTCCGTTCGTCTTGCCCTTGTTGAGCTTCCCAGAGGCATGTGGTTGGCTACTGCGTGAAATGGGATGCTGGGCTGGGCGTGGCCTTTTGGCTCTTCTTGCATTCTGATGTTCTCATTCAGGAATCCCTGATAAACCTCCAAGAAATCCAGTCAGCCAGTCATGAAGGGCTGATACCGGCTGCAATTAGCCACCGGGCCAGTTTTAAGGTTCTGCTACTAATATACAAACCCCTAAATGTAAAACCGAATCTGGCCCGCTTGCATTGGCTGCCTGTATGCTTCCGAGCTTGATTCAAGGTGCTGGTTTTAACCTTTAAAGCCTTACACGGCTTGGGACCACAGTACCTGATGGAATGCCTCTCCCGACACGAACTCACCCGTACACTACGCTCAACATCAAAGGCCCTCCTCTGGGTGCCTACCCAGAAGGAAGCTTGGAGGACGTCAACAAGGGAGAGGGCCTTCTCAGTGGTGGCCCCCAAATTATGGAATGATCTCCCTGATGAGGTGCGCCTGTTATCTTTTTGGTGCCAGGTCAAGACTTTCCTCTTCTCCCAGGCATTTTAACAGCATTTGAATAATATGTGTTTTTAACTTGCTTATCAGTTTTTATAGGTTTTAATGGTTTAAATTTGTATACTTGTTTTTAATGTTTTTAATTGTTGTAAACCGCCCAGAGAGCTTCGGCTATGGGGCGGTATATAAATGCAATAAATAAATAAATATATCATTCTGGACCAGGTTACCTCAAAAGCGGTGTTTGGTTCCATTGCCGGGCTAAGGGTGTTATGTTCAACAAATGGAACCCGTTTAGTTTTGCCATGGCCTGATGATTATCAGCTTCTGGTAACAAGGAGGCAGGCTTTTCCACTAGTGGCGCCAGTGTTGTGGAATGCTCTCCCTGTTGAACTACAAGAAGCTCCCTCTGTACTGGCATTCCGCTGGCTCCTGAAGACATACTGGCTTAGGCAGGCATTCCCCTGGAACTTCTCAGTTTATTAACTGGTTTGATTGTTTGTTTAATTCTTTTAGTTGTCATGTTTTTAACTGGTTTGTTTTATCTTATATTTTAATTAAGGATATTTAAATGTTCTGATTCAATTGGAATCGGGTATTTTAATTACATATGTATTTTATAATTGATTTTTTTATTGTAAACCACTTAGAACCATTTTGTAAATGAACATGATATAACTAAATGATGATGATGATGATGGATTTCCCAGGACACGGTTTTCAGACCACTGGATCAGGCACTGCATTTTGCTGTGGGACCCTCAAGAATCCTGAAGTGGTGAGCGGGTTCAAGACACAGTTTTGCATGCATGCAAGCAGTCACCTGCTATTGCTTTCAACAATCGCCCACTCAAAAAGAGCTAGGAACGTACATGCCGATGGAGTCTCAAGTCAAACTTGACGGGCCTCAGAGGTATAAACATGCTAATTCTGCCAATCCCAGCATGGCCCATTAACTCTGCTGATGAGGTCACAGACCATGAATCCTTAAGGGCTCTCCATTCGCCTGGAACAAACGCCTTGCAAAAGGAAAAGAGGGCATTATGTCACTAGCCAATAAAAGACAACATCACTGATAACAGGCATGCCTTGTGAACGGGACACATAAGAAACACACGTCATAAGTGACTTGTTGATATCAAAAGAATCTTATAAGGTTTAGATAGATGGAGGAGGACAGTCCTGGCTTTCCAAAGGTTGGGTTTCACCTCTCTTCAAAGCTCCTTTGAAGTTCCCCACCTCTTGTATAAGCTGTAAGAGAGAAGAGGAGGCCAATTTATTTGACCTTTTCCCTCCTGCTGGTTTTCCATATTCATTTTCCAACTGACACGCAACAGGAGTCGTGTGTGTGTGTGTGTGTGTGTGTGTGTGTGTGTGTTAGGGTTTCCAGGTCCATGGCCTGAGACTGATCCTGTATCTTTAGGAGAAGAGAAAGTCAGCCAAGTGCAGGTGTTCTTGCAACACTCTAATGGGAAAAACCACAAGGTGGAATTCTTCCTTCCCCCTGCACAACTTTTAAAGATGCAAAGGACCTCTTGGTTGCCAGGCCCAACCTCCAAGATGTCTTCTGTATCTTTAAAAGTTGTGCAGGGGGAAGGGAGAATTCCACCTTGTGGTTTGTCCCATTACAGGGTTGCAGGAACACCTGCACTTGGCTGACTTTCTCTTCTTCTAAAGATACAGGATCAGTCTCAGGCCATGGACCTGGCAACGTGTGTGTGTGTGTGTGTGTGTGTGTGTGTGTGTGTGTGTGTGAGAGAGAGAGAGAGAGAGAGAGAGAGAGAGAGAGAGAGAGAGAGAGAGAGAGAGCGCTCTTGGATTTTTTTAAAAAATTTTATTCTCTTGTCAGAGAGTGCATTATTATTTCTGGCAACAAGTGGGACAGGGAACAAAAGTTGCAGTCTTTTCTCATCACCTAACAGGAGTGTTCCCCACCCGCAACGGCGCTGCGTCCTTCCCAAATCTTCTCTGCAGATTTGGGGAAAAACCCAGCCCAGGTTTGGGGAGCTCATGGAGGAGACGGAGGTATGTTCCATAACACAAGCAGAAATCCTTGCACTAATAGAATGAATGACTCTGTGCTACTTTGGTTACAAGTCTCGGTTCAGCTTTCCACATTTCCACATCTGGCCGCCCTCTTTTGACTCAATTCAATTTGATTTTTATAAATTTTTGCAATTAAAATACAGTCCTCATGAAAATTCATCAACATTTAGTCTGAATTTCTCCTAATATGAACATCTTTGCAAAACAGTTCTCTGGAATATAATCCATTTTCTTTAATATTTCTGATAATATATGCATTTATACACACACTTCACCTTAGTATGTGCACTACCAGGGTGTGAATTTTGAAGATGGCTGTGTTTGGTTCGGAAAGTGCGAATTAGGTCAGTTCGCCTTTAAATACAAACTGAACCAAATTTCTCCCCCATGCCTACTTACATATGACATGGCTGATATGCGTGTGAATCAGAGTTTGCCATGTTTTAGAGCCAAACTAGGAGGCTGCGAGCATTCTCCTGAAGGACAGGATAACGGGTCCTTACTAGAGACACCTCCTCTGTGGAACGCTCCGTGCCCAGTATCTTTTCAGCGGGTGCCAAACCTGATGACTTTCCGGTACCAGCTTTGTTGTTGTTACGTGCCTCCAAGTCGACTATGACTTAAGAACCGTTTTGATTCCCGATGCTATTAGAGACTTTAAAATGATTTCAAAGTATAATATAATAAGGGATGGAAGGATCTGTCAGTTTTGCTTCTCTCCATTTATCTTTTTTCCAAATTTCAGTTCTCCCCATTTCTGCAGCTATTTCTTTTTAAAAAAATAATTATCTGTTATTTTTCAGGATATACAGAAAAATGAACAGTTAATCAACAAACATGGAGTACATTGTAGATACAAATGATGTTGACAATCCAATCTTGTATCCAAACCTTAATAAAAACAAAATGGCATTTTATAATTGCTTTTCACTCATTGACATTATTCCCTGTGCCCTTCTAGAAGTTTCTCTGTGTTAGTGTGAAAGATAGACCCTCTCCATAGCGAGACCTGGGATAATGGGGGAGAGAAAACAGGTAGAGGTTTGTTAATATAAACTATGAACGGGTACCACACATCGTCAAATTTACTTTTCTATTGTGTCGCATTAGTTTTTCAGAAAATTCTATTTCTGCGGTTTTTTTAAAATCCTCATTAAAATTCCCAACATTTTAGTGCGAATTTCACCTAATAAAATAAACACATTTGGTAGGCAGTTTTAACTAATGAACACATTTTGGAAGGCATTTCTCATAATAAAATGCATATTTACATATTGTTTTCACTTATATTTTCATTTTTATGCACACATTTCCCTAATATATGCATTTTTGTAAACATTGGTTGGGGAACAGCATTGCAAAATTTGAAGACTAATTTCAAAGGATGGCTGTGTTTCAGTTCTCATATTATTTCAGAACGTGTGAATTTGATAGATTCAGCTTGAAATGCGAACTGAATTGAAATTCTTGCCCATTCCTAATTAAATATTTATTTATATTTATATTCTATAGCCAGCATGGATTTTTCACATTTTTGCTGCTTCCCATAAGCTCATTCCAAAACAAAACCTTACAAAACTTATAGTCCTGAACTCAGAAACGCTTGCTTAACAACCCTCTAAATTTTCATGGCAATACACAAAACAGTCAGAGAGAATCGAGAGTTCAAAGTGTAAAAAGAGAGAAAAAATCCAGACCCCTGTTGGAATTTTTTCTGTAAGAGTTCTCATAATTTGTTGAAATTAATTTCAAATCAGCCATGTTCACAGAGTACCTGTAATACTATTATTGAACTTGCCCCCATGCTCTGACCTTCATCTTCTGCAGTTTAAAAGTTGAAAAAATGCCTGGCAGATTTTTAATTAACTTAAGAAATTTAGCATTGAACTGAATGATAAGGCCAGGCAAGAACCAACTGTCAATGTTGTAAAAGCCAGAGTCCCAGCTGCTTGGCTTGGTTAATCAGGGGGTCACACCCACATCAGACCTTCATTTCACTTTAGACAGTCATGGCTTCCCCCAAAGAGTCCTGGGAAGTGTAGTTTGTGAAGGGTGAGGAGAGTCCTATTCCCCTGACAGAGTTCCAGTGGCCAGAGTGGTTTAACAGTCAGCTGCTCTGACTGAAGCTCTGTTGAGGGGAATAGGCCTCTCCTAGCAGCTCTTTTCTTTTGCTTCTGTTTCTGTGAATATGTGAAGTACAGCAACACTTTGCAACACTAAAAAAAACTCCAAAAACAATTGTGGAATAATAGCACTGACTATTCTGCAGAATAGTTTCCAATGGATATGAGGAGTGGGTGTCTCAGTTTGCACAAGATAAAACAGTGGGAGGTAACATATATTCCAGCAAATTTCTAGGTGTGCTCTATGTTTTTAATTGACCATGCCCACCTTTCCTTAAGTGGAGTAGTTTAAGCATAGCAGGCTGAAAACATGTATCTTAGGCAGGCCAAGTTTGCTTTTTCCAACAGCTAGAGTCATTGCTTAAGTAGCAAAATATTGTAGTAAGTCTGATTTTACATCAAACTGCAGTTTTAGATTCAGCTGTTAATGCATTCAAAATAGAAATAGAGCATAACATCCAGTTTGAAACACAAAAGGCTGTCTTCACCATCATATGACACTGACCAATAAAAAGGCTTTGAAATTAATAAAAATAAACTTGACACAGATTTCTAGGATGAATAATGAGGGAAATATAATTTTCTAGGTTAGATTTTCTGTAGAAACAGTAGTAACACAGGAAAGAAGCAAAGTAAGAACACCAACATACAAAAGTGTAATTCTCCATCTTTGGAGATGGCAGCTGTTGGCTCCACTCACCATATGCTCAGAGGCACAATTTACCAAATTCTTCCAAGCTACACAGGAAGTGGATTAGACTGTGAAAGACCAACCCAAACTGTGTTTGCATTTTTACAAATTTGTAGGGTAGTACAATATCTCAGAGAGGAGGTCAGGTCTCATGCTCCCCTGGTGCATTCACTATAGCTGCCCAATTTCCCTGCTTTTTAAAGTTTGATAGAAATATCTGTTGGCTATAGGTACTTTCTTAAGTTTTTTTTGCCTATTAGTGAATAATATATTAATTTTTAAAATAACTTTCTACAGTCTCGAAACAACTTACAACAAGAAAATGTGTATTAATACAATTTATAACAAATATGTCATTGAAAACACACAAACACAAACCCAAGATGCATCTTGTACACTCTGTGGTAGTATTTGGATTTTAAAAATTGGTTCATAGAACTGAAAAAGTACCCCACATCTGTTCCCTCCCCCTAGGATGCACACCTTAACGTGGTGAGGGGGTTTGAGTGTCAAAGAAGATGAGAGCAATGCCATCAGGAGTGTAGACCAAGAGGCTAGACTCCTAGCAGGGTCACCCAAGGTGGAATGGTGAAAGCTGAGATACCAGACTAAGGTGCATCCAGACTCAGAGGAAGGCAATGGTAAACCACCTCTGAATATATCTTACCACGAAAACCCTATGAACAGAGTATCCAAATTGCATGCTATTGGAGGTCGCTGATTCATAGGGTTGCCATAAGTCGTAATCGACTTGAAGGCGCATAGCAACAACATCTGTTCCTTAAGGAAATGTTTGATGCTTAGTGCCATGAATCTCAGTTCACAGACCAGGTCAGTTTCCCTAAGTCACCCATCTGGGGAAAGAAATGCTTTATACCCATCCCATGCCACTGATTTATTCCCCCTTCCCTATGGAAAACTATAGGAATCCTATGAGCTCATGATCTTCCGAGATGGCAACTGCTGCTTTAGCATGGAAAGCCTCTCTCAGCTCCCTTCCCTGAAACATTTTCAAGATCTGGAACTGCAGCCACAAAGCATTTGACATTCCTCCAAGGTGACATTTAACCAAATGGTTGGCATTCAGCTACTTCAAGGTTTATTAGGCTGATTTTACCAAGCTGATTACAGTGTTAATAGGTGACTAGGCTATTACATAAGCTGGCACAGGTAGCACAGGGGAGAGGGGAGGATTGCTTTCGAGTCCTCCAAACAGCTTTCCAAGTTAATGAACCGGATATCAGGGGTGGCGTCACAAAGTTAGGCAAACTCATGAACTGTGAAGCTGGACATGAATGGCCTGAGGTGTTCGGACATTTTCTAACGAGGAGGAAAATTCAGGATGGGACCTTGAGGCTTTCTTGGCCCTCATCTTTCCACCAAAGTGGCTCTCAGTGGATCAGCTGGTTCACACCTACAAACTGTAATAAAGTGGTTCACCTTGAGGACCTCCAAGGATGAGGGAGGAATTCGGTTCACTTTGCATTTTAATGCAAACCTACCTAAATTCACACTTCACAAACCAGCATGAAACGCAGCTGTCCTTCAAAATCTGCTCCTATCCAAATGTGACAATGCAGCTCTCAAACCAAAAAAGTCCACAAAAATTCATATTTTAGGGGGAAGCAAGTAGAGATATACGTAGATTAGTGAAACTGCATTATCTATTAGGGGAAATTGCTTGCAAAAATGTGAATTATAGGCAGAATTCCATGCAAAAATGTGTATATTGGAAATGTACACTAGGGCTCCTTTCACACTACACTTTATTCCATTATTCTGACGATTTCTTACCTGGTAATTTGTGCATCATATTTGATCTTTCACATGATGTACAAGCTAGTTCTGGAATTCTAGTGTATAGTGCAAGTTTTGAGAGCCAGTGTGGCCTAGTGGTTAGAGTGTTGGACTACAACCTAGGAGACCAGGGTTCGAATCCCCGCACAGCCATGAAGCTCACTGGGTGACCTTGGGCTAGTCATTGCCTCTCAGCCTCAGAGGGAGGCAATGGTAAACCACCTCTGAATACCGCTTACCATAAAAACCCTATTCATAGGGTCGTCATAAATTGGAATCGACTTGAAGGCAGTCCATTTTCATTTCAAGAGCCACTGTGGTGTAGTGGTTAGAGTGTTGGACTACGACCTGGGAGACCAGGGTTCGAATCCCCACACAGCCATGAAGCTCACTGGGTGGCCTTGGGCCAGTCACTGCCTCTCAGCCTCAGAGGGAGGCAATGGTAAACCACCTCTGAATACCGCTTACCATAAAAACCCTATTCATAGGGTCGTCATAAATTGGAATCGACTTGAAGGCAGTCCATTTTCATTTCAAGAGCCACTGTGGTGTAGTGGTTAGAGTGTTGGACTATGACCTGGGAGACCAGGGTTCGAATCCCCACACCGCCATGAAGCTCACTGGGTGGCCTTGGGCCAGTCACTGCCTCTCAGCCTGAGGGAGGCAATGGGAAACCCCCTCTGAATACCATGAAAACCCTCTTCATAGGGTCGCCACAAGTCAGAATCGACTGGAAGACAGTCCATTTTTCCATATAGTGCAAGCTGAGCGCATGTTTTTTGTGATAAATGATGCCAGAAATAATCTGTTTGTAAGCTTGGGGAGCTGGAAAATGGCGGACGTTATTCGCTAGTGCAGCCGCTCACATGACGGGCATCCCAGCATACAGTGTGCTTTATTTTTGCTTGATGAAATTAGTATTCCGTCGTAGACGCAGGTACCAGCAGCATTGCGCACACACTCCCCTGTGTCTATACAACTATATATATATATATATGGTGGTGGGATGAGACCTTAGACCTCCTACACAGTGGGGAACTACAGTGCGCGTGTGTTTAACAAGTGAGGGATGGAAACAAGCCATGTGAAAGACAGTAGCGCAAAATGCTGGTATATCAGCCGAACACAAACAGGTACTGCAGTGTGAAAGGGATTTTAGAAATGGTGACAGAACAGCTACCATTTTAATCCATTGAACTACAACAATAAGCTGCATGTCTGAAAGCAGCCCAAGATGCTGACAATTTTTTCATGAGGTGGACTTCGCAAACTGAACTTAAGACTGGAAACGGAGAGAAACCAAAAACTGACAGATTTGTCCATCTGTCTTCTCTGACTTCCATGATCACTTTCAAAATGATCAGTGTTGTTTCTGTAGAACCCACAAAACGAATGCGTTTCCTTTTCTTCCTCTTTGGGCTCCTAGGCACGCTCTGCATAGATGGAGGGTAGAGAAGAGGACAAAAAGGTACAGTGGGAGAAGCATTGCAGCTCCTAGTCAACGCAAAACAGCAGAAAGCAAAATACAAATAGTCTGCCTGGTTTAGCTTAAAGTCATTTCATTCATCAAATAGGTTTAGTAACATTCCATGTTAAGGAAGCTCAGAAATCAGGGCCAAGTGTTTTTAAACAGCCCAGTGATATCCTGAGCCAAAGAGACCCTGTCTGACGTGCCTACAACTGTGAATCTAATGTGTTTTATGCTGTGAGGAGGAAATGTCATAGGCATTCTACTTCACTTGATTTTTCTCCTGATGCACTGAGAAAATCTCCACCATTCATGACATTTTCTAGTCAATCAGGAATTCTGGAAAAGTATTGTGCTAATTTGGGCTGTGCTAATTAAATAATTTAGTTCTCAAACTGAAGTGTCCATATTTGATCTAGCTGCGAGACTGCCAAAGCTACCCTCCCTAGCTGTGTACACACCATACCTTTAAACCACATCCAAAGCACATTTTCCACATAGCCCCAGTAGTTTACTCAGAACTACAATTCCAAGCACCCTTAGTAAACTACAGCTCCCAGGATGCTGTGTGTGTGTGCTTGGAATGTGCTTTAAAGGTGTGATATGTATGCAGCCCCTGTCTATACCAGCTGTGAGTTGTAGCCCAATGTATCTGGACAGTACTAGGTGGACAACGGGTGGTCTGTGGTATATTTCTTCACAGGCATCTGCTGGTGGGGCAAGGGCAGGTAATTGTCCCCAGGATGAACCATAATCCCCAGATTCCCAGCTTTCTTTTCTTCTTATTATTATTCTTGTTGTTGTCTATTTAATTTATACCCCGCCCTTCCTCCCAGAAGGAGCCCAAGGTGGCAAATGACAGAACACTAAAAGCACTTTAAAACATCTTAAAAATGACTTTAAAACATATCTTAAAAACCATTAAAATATATGAAAATAAAACATCTTAAAAACATCTCTTTAAGAAAGCTTAAAAAATTACTTGAAAAGCAATTCCAGCATAGGCGCAGACTAGGATAAGGCCTCTATTTAAAGGCTTGTTGAAAGCGGAGGGTCTTCCAAAGGTGCTGAAAAGATAACAGAGATGGCGCCTGTCTGATGTTTAAAGGGAGGGAATTCCACAGGGTAGGTGCCACTAACTCGAAAAGTCCATTTCCTATGTTGTGTTGAATGGACCTCTTGATAAGATAGTATCTGCAGGAGGCCCTCACCTGCAGAGCGCAGTGGTCGACTGGGTATATAAGGGACAAGACAGTCTTTCAGGTATCTTGGTCCCAAGCTGCATAGGGCTTTGTACACCAAAACCAGCACCTTGAACTTGGCCCGGTAGCTAATGGGCAGTTTCTAGCATCTGTTAAGTTTCTGATATCTGATTTATGAGACAAAATGTGCAGGCATTATTCTCATTTGTTTTGTGAGAAACTAGCCTTCTCCCACTTTTCAGTGTTCTTAGCCAATGGATGGAGTCATATCAACGCCTGACATTTAGGAAAGCAGATCTAGCCGATTAGAGGCTAGAGTGCAACAACCCATGATCTAGACTATTCTTAAGCCTTTTCTGCTGGTCTTCCCTGGTGGAGAAGTGATGGCTGATCCGCCCCACAGAAAGCAATTCAGGTATCAAGGACTTTATCACAGCTGTGGGTGTCAACTCCAAAAGGCATCAGCAAAGAGAGGAGCTCACAATCTTTCTCACTCAGATCTTATTTCATACCAAAAATGTGGTTTTATTCTGAGTTTGTAGACATTCTGAAAATGACTCAATGCCAAGGGAGAGGAAGCCCATCATTAATATACCCATTTTACAGGGGGCAGGACTTAGAGAGTGTGGGTTATGGCAGCCCTGCAAAGTAGCCCACTATTGTTATACCAATTTTTGCTGAAGGAAGGTGGTTGTGTATGACAATCCTGAAGTGTAATCTAGCGTGGTTAGCCTGGCATTTGGGTTTTGTTTTCTTAAGGAAATGCAGCATGGAGGGGCTGTGAAGTTAATTGTAACAGCAGTGCAATTCATTAAGTGCTGGAGGAGGGGAAGGGAGCCAAGGAAAGAACTAAGGGTTCCAGTGCTGAGTGGAAAAATGTTGTCTGGACGCCAGTAAATTTACACAGAATCAAAGAATCATAGAATAGTAGAGTTGGAAGGGGCCTATAAGGCCATCAAGTCCAACCCCCTGCTCAATGAAGGAATCCAGATCAAAGCATTCCCGACAGATGGCTGTCCAGTGCCTCTTGAAAGCCTCCAGTGTTGGAGAGCCCACCACCTCCTTAGGTCATTGTTTCCATTGTTGTACCACACTAACAGTTAGGATTTTTTTCTGATGTTCAGGAGCGAAATTAGAACCAGCAATCTTCCTCATTTGCAGCTCAGTCTCTTCACCACAGTCCTACGCCAGTCCTTTAGTCCACTAGCACAGAGGCATAAGAAGCAGACCACACAACAGAAGGTCCACACTCAGAGGTATCCATTTACATGTGATGGGAAAACCAAATCTGCGCACACCGTTACATCAGAACTGATGCTCAACTGCCGTAGAGTGATTCCCTCGTTCTGCCTTCATGCCCGATAAGCAAGCGGTCATGTGGCTTCTAGCGATTCACCTCATCTGTCCTATCCATCTCACACTGAAGGAGGCACAAGGGAACTTTGCATTCAGGTCATGACTGAGCTAGAGAGGAAAAACAACCGAATACAGGAACAAGGTTTGAATAAGATATACGAATGCATTTTGATGGTATCAGCACTTTAAAATATATTGGGTTGTGTTCAGCTAAGTTCTGCTCTGAGAAGACCCACTGAAATTAATGGAAATGAGCCAGTCTTGTTTATTAATTTCTCTGGGTGTGCTCTGAGTATGACCAACATTGGATGCAGCCTGAACTCTTTTGCCCTGGATGAGACAAGAAGGGCCATAGCTCAGTGGAAGGGCATCTGCTTTGCATGCAGGTCTCAGGTCCAATCCCCAGTGGCAACTCCAGGTACCGCTGGGAATTGTTCGTTGTCTGAATCCTTGGACAGCTGCTGCCAGTCAGTGTAGACAATTCTGGCCTAGATGGACTGATGACCGTATCAGGTGGGCTTCCTATGATCCTATGACTCCTTTTCCCAAAATTGCTTACACCCCACAGAGCAAGTAAGATACATTTTGAGGCTTTTTTTAACAACAACAAAAAGCCCTACAAGGTCAGTGGAAAGAATGCTATTGGCCACTCAGATGTGGGTTAAATAATGGTTCGGAAAACCTAATCATATCCATGACCAGGAAAAAGAATGATGACTGGCCCAAGTATCGCTGAGATCTGGTTTTATACAGCAATATTACGGCTACCACGTGCCTTTAAGTTGAAAAGTGGAAATGGACTGCCTTCAAGTCGATTCTGACTTATGGCAACCCTATGAATAGGGTTTTCGTGGTAAGCGGTATTCAGAGGGGGTTTACCATTGCCTTCCTCTGAGGCTGAGAGGCAGTGACTGGCCCAAGGTCACCCAGTGAGCTTCCTGGCTGTGTGGGGATTTGAACTCTACTCTCCCAGGTCATAGTCCAACACTCTCACCACTAGGCCACACTGGCTCTCTGCTTTTAAGTTACTCCATGTTAAATCAAAAGCCGCCCTGGAGAGTCCCGTACGATAATCATGAAGCCTCACCTTCTGCAAAACCATGTCTCTGACTATCGGGTCTCTGATATTCAGAGCAGTGGTCAGGCCCATTGACAAGATGAGGTGAGTCCTACCTGCCAACAGAGGCGAAAAAACACAAACCGCCACATTAGTTCCTTGTTTGCATCATTTCGGTCATACTCTTCTACAGAGCCTTCCAGGAAGACCCGCTTCTTCCTGTGCGTGCTTTCATCAGTTTATTGATTTGATGTTTATGCCTTGCTCTTCCATCAATCTGGAGGACAGGGCAGGGTCACACAGTAAGTATTGGGAGAACCAGATAAAAAGAAAACATTAAAAGCACACAATTACAATAAAATACAGAACAACAGCAATTAAATATATATATATGTGGGATGGTAGTGAATGTTCAAGCTGACTTTTTTTTTAAACTGTCCCCCTGAATTTACTCCCGATCAATCTCATTAGTGACCCCAAGTTCTAGTATTATGAAATGAAAAATGGAAATGGACTGCCTTCACGTTGATCCCGACTTATGGCGACCCTATGAATAGGGTTTTCATGGTAAGCAGTATTCAGAGGGGGTTTCCCATTGCCTCCCTCTGAGGTTAGTCCTCCCCAGCTGGCTAGGGCCTGCTCAGCTTGCCACAGCTGCACAAGCCAGCCCCTTCCTTGTCCGCAACGGCCAGCTGGGGGGCAACTGGGCTCCTTGGGACTATGCCGCTTGCCCATGGCTGCACAGGTGGCAGGGCACGTAATCCCTGAGCCACTCACTGTGGGGTGATCTTTAGCTGGCCCTTGACGCCCAGGAGACACAAGCGGGGATTTGAACTGACTGACTCTGGACTCCCAGCCAGGCTCTGCTTCCCACTGTGCTATACCAGCACAGAATGAAAGCAGGAAGAAAACCTTTTCTGTATTCACTTTCTCCATGCATAGCTCAATGGCAGAGCATCTGCTTTGCATGCAGAAGGTCCTGGTCCAATCCCAGCTGGCATCTCCATGTGAGGCTGGGACAGATCCTGGCCTCAAACCCTGGACGGCCAGTGCCAGTCTGTGTACCGAGCTAGACTGAGCGGTGGTCTGACTCGGAAGAAGGCAGCTTCCTATGATCTTAAATGCCTGTCATTTAATTATTTTATTTCTTAAAGAAATGTACACGTTTCACTATGTCTCAAAGCAGCCCCCTGCCGTCATTTATTTATCTATTTATTATTGGATTTATATCCCGCCCGTCCTCCCAGCAGGAGCCCAGGGCGGCAAACAAAAGCACTAAAAACACTTTAAAACATCATAAAAACAGATTTTAAAATGCATTAAACAAAACAACTTAAAAAAAAACATTTTTTAAAAAGCTTTCAAGACACCTTTAAAAAAAGGTTAAAAACATATTGGGTTAAAAAAAAAGGTTTAAAAAAGCATCTGAAAAAGCCATTGCAACACAGATGCACACTGCGATAAGGTCTCTACTTAAAAGGCTTGTTGAAAGAGGAAAGTCTTCAATAGGAGCTGAAAAGATAGCAGAGATGGTGCCTGCATAATATTTAAGGGGAGGGTCTTTTTTCTAAACCAAAGTGCCCATGGTGTGTGTGAGAGAGGGCATGCCCTGGGTGTCATGAGCCATGCTAGCAGGGGGTGCACTGATGCGCAGGAGGGGGGTCAGGAAGACTTGGACTGGGACATTCCCATCAGAGAAGGACCCAGCGAAGGGGGAGACATCGAAGCTTTGGATACTGACGGGTCACCACCAGCCATCCCAGACACCCCCCAGGACAGACCCCTGGAGCGGCCGCCCACTTCTCTACCTGATGTGGCGCCTTTCCTTGCACCTGAGCCGCCACCAGACAGCTCTCCCCAACAGAGGGAGAGGACGGGACAGAAGCTGAGTCCCCGCCTTCGCCAGGAGGCGGATGTGGTGGGAGATTCAACAAACCCAGCTCAGAAGGAGTCAGCGCTTACGCACACGTATCCAACTCTGACTTGGAGTACCCGCAAGTGGAAGTGGGGGGCCCACCCAACCCTACTTAAGCTGGGCGAGTGAGTAAGCCATAGATAGATTCATGAAGCGCACTGAACTGAAACTTTATCTTACTTCAATAAAAGGAAAAAACTACAGCTGTGCCTGAGTCTGAGTTCCTCAAGTTCGGGCATGTCCTGGGGAGGGTTTCCAGGGCCAAACAGAGAGCCTTGGAGAGTCGCTTTTCCCAGCAGGTTCCCCCATCCTACATTAAAGTAACTCACAGGAGAGCAACCACCATAGCAAGTGTCAGAGACAGAGTTAAACCAAAAGAGAAACCGCAGAGTCGGGGAAGATTTAGGAGGAGCAAACCACAATCTTCTCCACTGTCAAGAGCTTACTTGTATCTGCAGGTAGAAACGGACAGGAAGGCTCAGTGGTGGTGGCCTGACTTCTTCCAATTCCATCTGGACCCTCTGAGGAAGCGTACGAGAAGAACACAAGTCAGCTCTTGGGTTGCATGAAAGGGCACCCCCCCCCCAGGAGCAGTGCGTGCAATGGGGCAAATCCTTTCCTTCCTGGGGAGGCCAGTTGCAAAAGGTTCAGCAGCTCCCCCGTAAACTCTTTCAAGCTTGGCCCCATTAATCACTCCAAGCCCCAAGATCAGCGTGTGTGTGTGTTTGTGGCCCCATCAATGGACGCCATTTGTTGTGTGGGGACCTGGAGTAGATCCTTCTCTGTGGTGGTGCCCCAGTTGTACAAATGTCTCCAAATATATACATTTTAATGCAATTTCCCCTAATATAAATGCGTTTGCAAAGCAATTTTCCCTAATAAGAGTGCAGTTTTGTATGTTATTTTCAGTCATATATGCAATTTTATGCATGTCTAGTATATGCATTTTTGTACACATTTATTGGCTTGAAAACTGCATTGCAAAATTCGGCGATGTGCAAATGTCAAAGGATTGGTATGTTTTGGTTTGCATATTGTTTCAGAAAGTGCACATTAGAGAAGTTCACCTTTAAATGTGGGCTGAATCAAATCTCTGCCCTATGCCTATTTCCAACTCTGCAGCCTAGCTCCAAATGCATGCTTGTGGGACCCTTCCATTTTCAACTCCCATACTCAATATGCTTACCTAGTGTTGTAGTTGGATACTTAACTTCAGTGACAGACATTGGGGAAGTGATGGGGTGAGTTGCCATGGTAACGTTTGTAGTTAGAAACATCGTTAGCAGAGAGGTGGTGGGTTGGGCTGTGGAGTTTGTCTTTGGTGCTGCAGAGAGACTGAAGTTGGTTGCGGCTCTGAGTGGTGAAATGGTAAAAGGAAGGACTGTTGAAGTATCTTTGGCAGCTGTGCTGATGGTAGATGAAGCTTCAGTTGTTAAGGTGGAAGGGGAGGCAACTTGAGTGGACCTCTCTAGTCTAGAGCTGGTGGTGGTGTAGCTTTCACCAGTGGTTACAGCGGGTGAGGTGACAAGCAGTTCTGCTGTGGACATTTCTGCCCGTGAAGGGGTGGTACCAACGGGTATGACTTCAGACGTGTTTTTGTCTTGAGAAACTGAAAGTAAGGTTATTGAGCCCATCCCTTCTAATCCAGTGGTGAAGGTAGTAGCTATCTCAGGGCTGACAGTTGCTTCAGAAATAGTGGCCTCATCTGCTGTTTGAGTGATTGCAGTGGTCTGGAGAGAATTTGTGAACTCATGTGGAGTTGTGACACCAGTGGTTATGGTTTCAGCAGTGGTTTTGCCTTGAGAATGTGAAAACAGAAGCCTGGGGCTAATCCCTTCTACTGCAGTGCTGATAGAGCTGGTGATCTCATCTGTAGTGCTGGAAGCCACTTCTCCTGAAGTCCCAGTGGCAGTTGTGGCTCTGACTGCTGAAGTATCAATGGTAGCTGTCAGTTCAAATGCCAAAGTAGCTGGAGGGAAGGTTGTTGGCATGGTTTCTGTAGTGGTGCTGAAAGTAGATGGAGGTTCACCCATGGAGGTGGCAGCATGAGGCACTGGGGTAGTTTTCTCTGCAGGAGTGCCTGTCTTAGGTGACATTTTCACTGGGATTTCTGCTGTTGAGGGCGGGATTGCTGAGGTGGGCTCTCCTACCATGGAGCTGATGGTAATGGCTGTATCTGTTGTAGTGTCAGTAACCACTGCTCCTGAAGTGCCAGTAGTGTCTCGGAGTGCAAATGTGCCAGTAGTAGCTGTTGTTTCAAGTGGTGAGGCAGTGGATGTGACGGAGGTGGAAGTGACGTCTACAGTGGTGCTGAAGGTAGATGGAGGTTCAGCTGCTGAGGTAAAAGAGAGGGCTGGTGGCATGGATCTTTCTATTACAGGGCTGGGGGTTGCATTGCTTTTGGCTGTGTCTATATTAAACGAGGTAGCAACCATTTCTGTGTTGGGTGTGTCTTTGTCTCGAGTGGCTGAAGGTGGGATTGTGGGGCTAGTCTCCAAAGTTTCCAAAGCAGCACTGACCTCTGTGATTCCAGCAGCTAAAGTGCCTGTAGTAGCTGTTGTTCCAAACAAAGTAGGGAAGAGGAATATTGTTGGTTCATGTTGGAGTGTTTGTTCTACAGGAGTGCTACTGGGATTTGTCGTTTCAGCAGTGATTTCAGTTGATGGGGTGGTGGAAGGGAAGCCTGTTGATGTGGCCTCTCTTGGTGGTGTGCCAGTGGTGGTGGTACTTTCGCCTGTGGACTCAGATAGCGATGGGGAAAAGAATGCTGTTGGAGTGACTACATTTCTTTGGACGGAAGTTGTGAGCTCAGCTGTGGTTTCACCAGGAGGGGAAGAAGGCTGATCTGTTCTTCGAGGGATTGACTTTTCTGCAGATGTGACAACAGATGTAGCTTTTCCCTGACCAAACGATGACAGGAGTGTTGAGCTACTGAAGTCTCCTACTGAAGTGCTCAAGGGAGCAGGGATTTCTCTTGCAGTTCTGGGGGCCACTTCTGCTGGAGTGCCAGTTTCAGCTGCAGTTTCAGTCGGCGAGAGCTATGTGCTGCTGGAATAGTTGTGATCTGAACTGTAGCTTCACCTGGGGAGGGAGATGGGTTGGAGACAGACAAAGTGTCTGGTGTTATCAAAGTCATAGTTGTTGGGGATGTGGCAGGTTCAGCTGTTGTGACCCTTGCAGTCGACAGCAGTGGGGTGGTGGGTTGTTCTGTTGAGTTTGTATCTGGTGCTGCCGTGAGATAGAGAAAGGGTCTGACAGGCTACATTGCAGCTTCCTGTGCACTGTTTACACCCCAGCTCTGTAAATATTTTTAATTTGTTTAATTTTCTTTTTAGAATAGTTATAAGCATCCCTGTTATAAACATCTTACATGGAGAGTGACCATTGGTTTGCCACCTCTCTCCCTTCCTTCAAAGCTCTCCTTGAAATCCACATTTTCTGCGCCACCTTTGGCTTATCCTCTTAATCCTGATTCCCTTTTCTTAGCCCTCATTTAAGTGTGTGCAATTGCATTTGCTCACATTCTTGCTCCCTCTATCTCTCCCCTTTGTCTATGTTAAACTGTAAGCTCCTTGGGGGCAGACACCTGCCTATATTGCCCATGACACTCTCTTTGAGGTGCCATATATGCTGCCAGCATTTTAGCAATCATCAGTAATAATAAAAAGGCTTTGGCCTGCTTAGCTTGGGAAGGGCTGTAGCTCAGGAGCAGAGCATCTGTCTTGCATGCAGAATGCCCCAGGTTCGATCCCCAACAGGTACAGGGAGAGACCCTTGCCTGAAACTCTGCAGAGCCACCACCACTAACAGTGAACTAGCTAGACTAATTGGTTTGACTTGGTAAAAGGCAGCTTTGTATGATCATAACTTCAGTTGTGCTACAGCATGTATTCTTCCTAGGCCATTTGCTGGATCCCAAGGCCAGCAGTTACCTAAGCATGGGAAGCACTTTTAGGAGGGGATGGTGGGTGGTAGACTAGGCCTCTGTAATCCTGGCTAGATTTCTATCAAGTCCTGGTGTCACAGCTATTGGGAGTAAAGAACCAACGCATGTTGCAAGCACCCCTGAACCAGTGGGGGGCGATAGAAAAGCAATCTATTGTTCCCTCTGTTGATTCCTCCTCTAAAGTATTTGTTGCTTTTGCAGGCTTTGCTCCTCTCCTTCCTCCCTTCTTTTCCTGTCTTTGTTCTCATTTAGTTAGTAATGGCTCCGAGAACGGATGCTGTATGGCTGCTTCAGGATATATATGACTACCTCTTTGTAGTAATAAACCTTAAATTTCTTTATTCTTTCAACTACCAGTCTTAACAGACCAGTTATTTCTGCACTCTGCTGCAACACACACACACACAATTCTAACAACAGCCACTGCTCCATCCACCCACCAGATTTGCCTCTGAATTGGCAACTGTGCAGAGAATTGCCAAATGGCATTTCTCAGGTGGGGCAGGTTTGGCCCCAAGGCCTCCAGTGGCAGATCCCCAATTTAAATGCTTCCTGACTACATCCCATCCCAAACAGGTAGATGAAAAAGCAAGGCAAGAAATTGCCCTGAAAGTATTTATTTATTTATTTATTATTTGATTTATATCCCGCCCTTCCTCCCAGCAGGAGCCCAGGGCGGCAAACAGAAATGCTAAAAAACACTTTAAAACATCATAAAAATAGACCTTAAAATACATTAAAACAAAACAATGTTAAAAACATTTTTTTAAAAAGCTTTAAAAACATCTTTAAAAAAGGGTTAAGAACATATTATTTAAAAAAGCACATATTAACAGCAATTCTAACACAGAAGCAGATTGGGATAGGTCTCAACTTAAAAGGCTTGTTGAAAGAGGAAAGTCTTCAAAACATGCCAAAAAGATAGCAGAGATGGCACCTGCCTAATATTCAAGGGGAGGGAATTCCACAGGGTAGGTGCTGCCACACTAAAGGTCCGTTTCCTATATTGTGCAGAATGAACCTCCTGATAAGATGGTATCTGCAGGAGGCCCTCACCTGCAGAGCGCAGTGATCGACTGGGCATATAAGGGGTAAGACGGTCTTTCAGGTATCCTGGTCCCGAGCTGTATAGGGCTTTGTACACCAAAACTAGAACCTTGAACTTGGCCCAGTATGTTAAAGTATGTTAAGGAGGAGAAGTTGATATGAAATTGACATGCACCCAACTATTCAAAACTGAAGGGGATTAAAGAGAGGAGTCAAGCTATATCAAAAAGATAAAGCACCATCAGAACCAGTTCCTACAAATTGCCCCGGAGGTTCGTATATTGCCACCTTCAGAGTGGTTCACTGACTCCCAGTGTGTAATAGAACACACTATGCAGTGCTATTCAGTTGCCAAAGTTTCTAGGCTTTTTTTGGGGGGGGGAGGAGTGGCATGGAATTAAAATACACTACAGACAGAACTCAACCAGGATTATGTTTCTGTTGTGGAAGCATATCTTCTCTGCTGATTATATTCCAGATTGCCCATATGTTGCATGACACAATTTCTGTCATCATGAAAGCATTTTACACCCTTTGGCAAAAAAAGCCATTAAGAATATAAGAACATAAGAAGAGCCTGCTGGATCAGGCCAGTGGCCCATCTAGTCCAGCATCCTGTTCTCACAGTGGCCAACCAGGTGCCTGGGGGAAGCCCGCAAGCAGGACCCGAGTGCAAGAACACTCTCCCCTCCTGAGGCTTCCGGCAACTGGTTTTCAGAAGCATGCTGCCTCTGACTAGGGTGGCAGAGCACAGCCATCATGGCTAGTAGCCATTGATAGCCCTGTCCTCCATGAATTTGTCTAATCTTCTTTTAAAGCCATCCAAGCTGGTGGCCATTACTGCATCTTGTGGGAGCAAATTCCATAGTTTAACTATGCGCTGAGTAAAGAAGTACTTCCTTTTGTCTGTCCTGAATCTTCCAACATTCAGCTTCTTTGAATGTCCACGAGTTCTAGTATTATGAGAGAGGGAGAAGAACTTTTCTCTATCCACTTTCTCAATGCCATGCATAATTTTGTACACTTCTATCATGTCTCCTCTGACCCGCCTTTTCTCTAAACTAAAAAGCCCCAAATGCTGCAACCTTTCCTCGTAAGGGAGTCGCTCCATCCCCTTGATCATTCTGGTTGCCCTCTTCTGAACCTTTTCCAACTCTAGAATATCCTTTCTGAGATGAGGCGACCAGAACTGTGCACAGTATTCCAAATGCGGCCGCACCATAGATTTATACAACGGCATTATGATATCGGCTATTTTATTTTCAATACCTTTCCTAATTATCCCTAGCATGGAATTTGCCTTTTTCACAGCTGCCGCACACTGGGTCGACATTTTCATCGTGCTGTCCACCACAACCCCGAGGTCTCTCTCCTGGTCGGTCACCGCCAGTTCAGACCCCATGAGCGTATATGTGAAATTAAGTTTTTTTGCTCCAATATGCATAATTTTACACTTGTTTATATTGAATTGCATTTGCCATTTTTCCGCCCATTCACTCAGTTTGGAGAGATCTTTTTGGAGCTCTTCGCAATCCCTTTTTGTTTTAACAACCCTGAACAATTTAGTGTCATCAGCAAACTTGCCACTTCACTGCTCACTCCTAATTCTAGGTCATTAATGAACAAGTTGAAAAGTACAGGTCCCAATACCGATCCTTGAGGGACTCCACTTTCTACAGCCCTCCATTGGGAGAACTGTCTGTGTACCAGCTGTGTAATATTTAAGGGGAGGGAATTCCAAACATTGTCAGCCTCTGCCTGTATGATCAGGACAGTTCTGCAGAATTTTGCCCTTGAACTTGTGAAGTAAAAATGATGTAAAGAGATTTCTAGGCATGTTCAGAATGATTTCCTCTCAGCACTGAGCAACTGCTGCTGCTAACTCACCATGCCCCCCATACACCTGGAATTAGGAGACTGGCTTTTAGATGAGATGATACGGTTTTTAGGCAGACTTGAATGCTGGTGTCTCTCTTTTTTAGAGATCTGCTGCTAAACCATGACAACCTTTGAGCTTTTTCAGGCCATGCTTGAGCCAGGATTTTGCTGTGCGTGATCTTCAGTTTGGACAAATAATGCATCTGATTCTTGTTCAAGAGCCGAGGAGTGAGAAAAGCAAACTTCGAGCACTCCACCCTCCAACTGTCACTTGAACCAGGAAGCTATGCCAACAAAATACACAAAGACTGAGGATTCTCAGAAGTGTCACCTGTGGCCTTACAACACACAGAGTAGAAGGGCAAGGAAGACGCATTGCCGAAATGGATTGCTATCATTTGTCTGTGGTGGCTGTTTTACTCTTATGGCCCCATTATATTGCCAGGATCCATGGTAAGTAGCTGATGCCTCATTGATTAACGCAAAGAAGTTGGTAGTGCGGAAGGTGGTTGCGCAGAGAGGCTGAGGTTCCAGAATCAGATAAATTCTTGAGTTTGTTCAAAATGGACTTAGCTATAATAAGCCCTGGCAATAGAAAGCAAAAATAAAGATGTAGAAATGTTCGCTTTTGTGGCAAAAGTTCAATTTAAAGCACAGATATAGAATAATTAAAAATCCATTAAAAACTAGAGGATCTGTCAGCATATCATAAGGGGTAGCCACCTCCAAGGTGGCTTTCTCTGAAATGCTACCGGTTCCACGCACAGGACCAGCCAGACAGGCCCAGCTTCGCAGTCTCAATGCGTGGATGAGACGATGGTGTCGGGTGGAAGGGTTTGGATTTGTTAGGCACTGGGGAACATTTTGGGACAAGCCGGGCCTGTACAAAAGGGACGGGCTCCACTTGAACCAGAATGGAACCAGACTGCTGGCACTTAAAATTAAAAAGGTAGCAGAGCAGCTTTTAAACTGACTGAGGGGGGAAACCCGACAGGAGCTGAGAAAGGTCCAGTTTGGAATAAACCTCCCCCCTGGGATAAAAACCAAAGAAATGATGAAATTTTAAAAGGGGTAGGCCTAGAAGTAGGCATTGTGAGAGCAGGGGCACAGGATATAAATTCAGAAGAGCAAAATTACCACAGACCAAAGACACTTGAAGAGAGACACTGCTTACAAGTGCCTGTACGCTAATGCTAGAAGCCTCCGAACCAAGATGGGAGAACTGGAGTGCTTGGTCTTAGAGAAGAGCATTGATATAGTGAGCATAACCGAGACCTGGTGGAATGGAGAAAACCAGTGGGATACGGTTATCCCTGGATATAAACTATATCGGAAGGACAGGGAAGGACGTATTGGTGGCGGAGTCGCTCTACACGTGAAAGAAGGCATTGAATCCAGCAAGCTCGAAACCCCAAAAGAGGCAGACTCCTCCACAGAATCGTTGTGGGTGGTGATACCGTGCCCCAGGAGGGACTTAATACTGGGAATGATCTATCGTCCCCCTGATCAAAATGCTCAGGGAGACCTTGAGATGAGATATGAAATTGAGGAAGCATCCAAACTAGGAAATGTGGTAGTAATGGGTGACTTCAACTACCCGGACATAGACTGGCTGCATATGTGTTCCAGTCATGACAAAGAAGCAAAGTTTCTAGATATTCTAAATGACTATTCCCTAGATCAGTTGGTCATGGAACCGACCAGAGGGACGGCAACCCTGGACTTAATCCTCAGTGGGGACCGGGACCTGGTGCAAGATGTAAGTGTTGTTGAACCGATTGGGAGCAGTGACCACAGTGCTATTAAATTAAACATACATGTAACTGGCCAATTGCCACGAAAATCCAACACGGTCACATTTGACTTCAAAAGAGGAAACTTCACAAAAATGAGGGGATTGGTAAAAAGAAAGCTGAAAAACAAAGTCCAGAGGGTCACATCACTTGAAAATGCTTGGAAGTTGTTTAAAAACACTATATTAGAAGCTCAACTGGAGTGCATACCGCAGATCAGAAAAGGTACCGCCAGGGCCAAGAAGATGCCAGCATGGTTAACGAGCAAAGTCAAGGAAGCTCTTAGAGGCAAAAAGTCTTCCTTCAGAAAATGGAAGTCTTGTCCAAATGAAGAAAATAAAAAAGAACACAAACTCTGGCAAAAGAAATGCAAGAAGACAATAAGGGATGCTAAAAAAGAATTTGAGGAGCACATTGCTAAGAACATAAAACCAACAACAAAAAATTCTATAAATACATTCAAAGCAGGAGACCATCTAGGGAGACAATTGGACCCTTGGATGATAAGGGAGTCAAAGGTGTACTAAAGAACGATAAGGAGATTGCAGAGAAGCTAAATGAATTCTTTGCATCTGTCTTCACAGTGGAAGATATAGGGCAGATCCCTGAACCTGAACTAACATTTGCAGGAAGGGATTCTGAGGAACTAAGACAAATAGTGGTAACGAGAGAGGAAGTTCTAAGCTTAATGGACAATATAAAAACTGACAAATCACCGGGCCCGGATGGCATCCACCCGAGAGTTCTCAAAGAACTCAAAGGTGAAAATGCTGATCTGCTAACTAAAATATGTAACTTGTCCCTCGGGTCCTCCTCCGTGCCTGAGGACTGGAAAGTAGCAAATGTAACGCCAATCTTCAAAAAGGGATCAAGAGGGGATCCCGGAAATTATAGGCCAGTTAGCTTAACTTCTGTCCCTGGAAAACTGGTATGATTAAAGCTAGATTAACTAAGCACATAGAAGAACAAGCCTTGCTGAAGCAGAGCCAGCATGGCTTCTGCAAGGGAAAGTCCTGTCTCAGTAACCTATTAGAATTCTTTGAGAGTGTCAACAAGCATATAGATAGAGGTGATCCAGTGGACATAGTGTACTTAGACTTTCAAAAAGCGTTTGACAAGGTACCTCACCAAAGGCTTCTGAGGAAGCTTAGCAGTCATGGAATAAGAGGAGAGGTCCTCTTGTGGATAAGGAATTGGTTAAGAAGCAGAAAGCAGAGAGTAGGAATAAACGGACAGTTCTCCCAATGGAGGGCTGTAGAAAGTGGAGTCCCTCAAGGATCGGTATTGGGACCTGTACTTTTCAACTTGTTCATTAATGACCTAGAATTAGGAGTGAGCAGTGAAGTGGCCAAGTTTGCTGACGACACTAAATTGTGCTAGCAATAATTAGGAAAGGTATTGAAAATAAAACAGCCGATATCATAATGCCGTTGTATAAATCTATGGTGCGGCCGCATTTGGAATACTGTGTACAGTTCTGGTCGCCTCATCTCAAAAAGGATATTATAGAGTTGGAAAAGGTTCAGAAGAGGGCAACCAGAATGATCAAGGGGATGGAGCGACTCCCTTACGAGGAAAGGTTGCAGCATTTGGGGCTTTTTAGTTTAGAGAAAAGGCGGGTCAGAGGAGACATGATAGAAGTGTATAAAATTATGCATGGCATTGAGAAAGTGGATAGAGAAAAGTTCTTCTCCCTCTCTCATAATACTAGAACTCGTGGACATTCAAAGAAGCTGAATGTTGGAAGATTCAGGATAGACAAAAGGAAGTACTTCTTTACTCAGCGCATAGTTAAACTATGGAATTTGCTCCCACAAGATGCAGTAATGGCCACCAGCTTGGATGGCTTTAAAAGAAGATTAGACAAATTCATGGAGGACAGGGCTATCAATGGCTACTAGCCATGATGGCTGTGCTCTGCCACCCTAGTCAGAGGCAGCATGCTTCTGAAAACCAGTTGCCGGAAGCCTCAGGAGGGGAGAGTGTTCTTGCACTCGGGTCCTGCTTGCGGGCTTCCCCCAGGCACCTGGTTGGCCACTGTGAGAACAGGATGCTGGACTAGATGGGCCACTGGCCTGATCCAGCAGGCTCTTCTTATGTTCTTATGGTATAGCACAGTGGGGAGGAGAGCCTGGCTGGGGGTCCAGAGACTGTGAGTTCAAATCCCCACTTGTGTCTCCTGGGCATCAAGGGCCAGCTAAAGATCACCCCCACAGTGAGTGGCTCAGGAGTTACGTGCCCTGCCACTTGTGCAGCTGTGGGCAAGCTGCATAGTCCCAAGGAGCCCAGTTGCCCCCAGCTGGCTGTTGCGGACAAGGAAGGGGCTGGCTTCTGCAGCTGTGGCAAGCTGAGCAGGCCCTAGCCAGCTGGGGAGGACTAGCCTCAGAGGGAGGCAACGGGAAACCCCCTCTGAATACCACATACCCTGAAATCCCTATTCATAGGGTCGCCATAAGTCGGGATCGACGTGAAGGCAGTCCATTTCCATTTTTCAAATATTAGACAGGAGCCATCTCTGTTATATTTCCGGCACCTACTGAAGACCTTCCTTTTTCAACAAACCTTTTAAGGAGAGACCTTATCCCAGTCTGCATCTGTGTTGGAATTGCTTTTTAAGATGTTTTTAAAGCTGTTGTTTCCAGAAGATGTTTTTAAAGATGTTTGGTTTTAATACATTTTAAAGTCTTTTGTTTTTAATATGTGTTCTTAGTGTTTTTCTTTGCTGACCTAGGCTCCTTCTGGGAAGAACGGCGAGATATAAATTTAACAAATAAATAAATAAATAATGAAATCTCCAGGTTCCATCCCCAGCATCTCCAGGTACAACTGGGAAATAAATATGCCTGAATTCCTGAAGAGACACTGCCAATCAGGATAAAAAATGCTGAGCATTGTGAACCCATGGTCTGACGCAGCGAAAGACACAGAAGACAAAGGCCATAGCTCAGATGTGTCCTCAATTTTCTTTTTTTTTGCCAACTTGAGTTCCTTCTGGGGGCAAAGGTGGGATATAAATTTAACAAACAAACAATGTTTTATTATGCGCTGGGGTTCTCTGCAGTGTCTCAGAGCATGCTGCGTTCCAGACCACAGATAATATTATGTGCTGCTGCTTGGCCTCTAGGAGCTGCACCAACACCCTTTGCCTTTGTTGTTGTTATGTGCCTTCAAGTCGATTATGACTTATGGTGACCTTATGAATCAGCGACCCCCAAGATCATCTGTCATGAACCACCCTGTTCAGATCTTGTAAGTTCAGGTAAGTGGCTTCCTTGATGGAATCAATCCATCTCTTGTTCGGCCTTCCTCTTTTTCTACTCCCTTCTGTTTTTCCCAGCATTATTGTCTTTTCTAGTGAATCATGTCTTCTCACATGTGCCCAAGGTATGATAACCTCAGTTTCATCATTTTAGCTTCTAGTGATAGTTCTGGTTTAATTTGTTCTAACACCCAATTATTTGTCTTTTTCACAGTCCATGGTATGCGCAAAGCTCTCCTCCAACACCACATTTCAAATGAGTTGATTTTTCTCTTATCCACTTTTTTCACTGTCCAACTTTCACCTCCGTACATAGAGATCAGGAATACCATGGTCTGAATGATCCTGACTTTGGTGTTCAGTGATACATCTTTGCATCTGAGGACCTTTTCTAGTTCTCTCATAGCATCCCTCCCCAGTCCTAGCCTTCTGATTTCTTGACTATTGTTTCCATTTCGGTGAATGACTGTGCTGAGGTATTGATAATCCTTGACAAGTTCAATGTCCTCATTGTCAACTTTAAAGTTACATAAATCTTCTGTTGTCATTAGTCTTCTTGATGTTCAGCTGTAGTCCTGCTTTTGTGCTTTCCTCTTTAACTTTCAACAGCATTCATTTCAAATCATTACTGGTTTCTGCTAGCAGTATGGTATCGTTTGCATGTCTTAACACACCTTGTGTCTCATGTGCTGTAACTGTTTGGGATGGTAAAGTGTCTTGGATGGAGCTCAAAACTCTGGCATTCCAAACAGGTGTTGAGGTCAAACCCCCAGCGAACCCTGGCTTGATTTAAGTCTTCCCCCAAGCTAGCTTGCATTTGCAAGGGTTTCGTTGCACCCATTGTAGAGGTTCTTTTGCGTTTTCTGATGCTGCCAGTTATCCCTTTTTTCTTTCCTTCTTTGAGTGCTTCCAAACGGTTGCTAGTTTTGGGTGGGATTCAATCACATAGCCGCGAGTTCAGGTTATGCGATTACAGCTGTTCGGGAGTTCTTGCACAACAACCCCGCTTCTCCAAAAGATCAGACTTTCTGCAATAAGGAAAATGATGGGGAAATGTAGTGGAAAGTGTGAAATATCACACTTCGATTCAATGCCATCTAACCTCCCTGCAAACAAATCAGAATGAATGCTCATTAAATAGCTGTCATCTGATCTCCCTACAAACAGATCAGGATGCTCAATAAAAAAATGTTGTCTGGAAGTTCCCTTTAAGAAACCTCTTCATTTTATATTGTTGTGAGTTTGGGGGTTGAAATGGATAATTTCTATGAGTCCTCTTCCAGCCTCTGATTTGGAATCCTGTGCCTTGGGGTAAGAATCTCGCTCTGCTGGTCAGATGAGTTTATTTTGTTAAGCTAATAGAGTGGCCAGGTTTGATAATGGGTCTGTCAGGTGCCCAGCAACTAGTGAATGGGCCAGGAAGATCCTTTTGTCGCTGAAACTCTTCAGCAGAGCCTTCCCTCCCTCCTGGCAGCTAGGAGAGATTTGTGTTTTTAGTGTGTGTTGGGGTGTGTCTGAGAAAGGCTGGGAACTGGAGGCAGGCAGAGAGACTGGTTCTCCGCACCATGGCTTTAGGATGCCTCCTGTAACCCTGATGGAAAAGCTGGATATTGGACTGCTGATGCCTTGAACTCCTCCATCCTGAGCTCAGGTTGGAATATGTGTAAATAAATAAACCATATTTCATAAAGACACCACAGTCTCTGCTGACCTTATTCCCAAGGAAACCAAACCCTAGGTGAGCACAGGGACCTCAGGAAATCTCACTGCTCAGAGATTGGGGAGGTACACAACAATATTCTGGTCTCCCCCCACCCACCCAAGCCTCCATTTCAGTGGGCAGGCAGTGTGGAATGTGTTTGTGAGATATTTGGTAGTTATGTTATGTAGGTGAAGCTGCCTTGTCCACTAGTCTATGTGGCCTACTCCCCTCCACCTGCTACCTCTCTCCGGAGAAAAGAGTTTGGCTTCTGGACACTGACTACCAGGCACCAGCTGACCAACACAGCGGCTGCTTCTATAGATTGACAACTTAACCATCAACCAAGCTCCAAATCCTGCTGAAACCACTTTATGCCATATGTGCTCACTCGAGCACTTCAATCTGTGGAACAGACACCGATGCAGATGCCACATAATACCCATGCTCCATTTACAAGAAATATTTCTTTTACTGTGGCAGCACCTATGCTTTGGAACTCCCTGCCTATTGACGTCAGGCAAGCGCCTTCGCTGTGTTATTTTGGTGGCTGCTGAAAACATTTCTGTTTAGGCAAGCCTATCCAGACACATAGATGCTGATGTGTTTTAATCTTTTTTTACTCTCCTGTTGTTTTTACTATTTTTAAAAATGTTTTTAATTGCATGTTAACTGTTTTTATTGATAATTTTAACCTTTCTTGTTGTTATTATTATTTATTGCATTTATATACCGCCCCATAGCCGAAGCTCTCTGGGCAGTTTACAACAATTAAAAACATGTTGGCGATACCCTGCTCCAGTGAGCAGTCTTGCCGCCGCATTTTGCACCAGCTGCAGCTTCCGGACCAACCTCAAGGGCAGCCCCACATAGAGTGTATTACAGTAATCCAGCCTAGAGGTTACCAGTGTGTGGACAACAGTGGTCAGGCTATCCTGGTCCAGAAACGGCCACAGCTGTCTCACCAGCCGAAGCTGGTAAAAGGCACTCCTAGCCATTGAGTCACCTGGGCCTCTAGCGACAAAGATGGATCCAGGAGCACCCCCAGGCTACGGACCTGCTCTTTCCGAGGGAGTATGACCCCATCCAAAGCAGGCAACTGACCAATTATCCGAACTTGGGAACCACCAACCCACAGCGCCTCCATCTTGCTAGGATTCAGACTCAGTTTATTGGCCCTCATCCAGCCCACCACCGAGTCCAGGCAGTGGTCCAGGGCTTGCATGGCCTCTCTCGATTCAGATGTTACAGAGAAATAGAGCTGGGTATCAGCATACTGCTGACACCTTGCCCCAAAGCTCCTGATGACTGCTCCCAAGGGCTTCATATAGATGGTAAACATCATGAGGGACAAGATGGTACCCTGCAGCACCCCACAGCACAACTGCCAGGGGGTCAAAAGACAGTCACCCAATGCTATTCTCTGAGAGCGACCTTGGAGATAGGATTGGAACCACTGTAAAACAGTGCCTTCAATACCCATCTCACCAAGTCGGCCCAGAAGGATACCATGGTCAATGATATCAAAAGCCGCTGAGAGGTCAAGTAAGAATAACAGGGTCGCACTCCCCCTGTCCTCCCGATAAAGGTAATCCATCAGGGCGACCAAGGCCAATTCAGTCCCATAACCAGGCCTGAACCCAGACTGGGATGGGTCAAGATAATCTGTTTCATCCAAGAGTACTTGCAGTTGCTGCGCCACAACCCTCTCAATCACCTTCCCTAAGAAGGGGGTATTTGCAACCGGTAGGTAGTTGTCACAAACCAATGGGTCCAGGTTGGGCTTTTTCAGGAGTGGTCGAATCACCGCCTCTTTCAAGGTGGCTGGAACCACTCCCTCTCGCAATGATACGTTGACCACACCCTGGATCCACTTGGTCAGACCCCCTCGGCAAGCTTTAATAAGCCAAGAAGGGCAAGGGTCAAGAGGACACATTGCTGGCCGCATCATCGCAAGCACCTTGTCCACGTCATCCTTCTTAAAGTGTGGTGTCCAGAACTGGAGACAATACTCAAGATGAGGGCTAACCAGTGCCATATAGAGGAGAACCAATACTTCACATGATTTGGAAACTAAGCTTCTCTTAATGCAGCATAGAATAGCATTTGCCTTTTTTGCAGCCACATCACACTGTTGAGCCATATTCAGCTTGTGATCAACAACAATCTCAAGATCCTTCTCGCATGTAGTATTGCTGAGCCAAGTATCCCCCATCTTATAACTGTGCCTTTGGTTTCTTTTTCCCAAGTGTAGAACTAAGCACTTATACCTGTTCAATTTCATTCAGTTGTTTTCAGCCCAATGCTCCAGCCTATCAAGATCCCTTTGAATTTTGTTTCTGTCTTCCAAGGTATCAGCTATCATAAATTTGATATGCATTCCCTGCACCTCCTCATCCAAGTCATTAATAAGAATATTGAAGAGCACTGGGCTCAGGACAGAACCCTGCGGTACCCCACTTGTTACCTCCTCACAATTTGAGAAGGAACCACTGATAAGCCCTCTTTGAGTATGAGTCTGTAGCCAGCTGTGGATCCACCTGATCCATCCAGCGCACATTTAGCTAGTTTGCTAATCAGAATATCAGGGCATATTGTCAAAAGCTTTGCTGAAGTTGAGATATATTATGTTCACAGCATTCCCACAGTCTACCAGGGAGATTACCCAATCATAAAAATGAGGTAAAGTATGCATATAAATTAATTGCAAATCACTTCAGGATGCCTAATGGGAAGGGATTCATAAATGAAATAACAATATGTATTACTTAAAATAACATACATAAATGCATTAGGGAAAATTGATTTGCAAAAATGTGTATATTCAGAGAAATGCTGATGAATTTTCATGGGGACCTTTTCTTTTTTTAAAAATTGCAGACTGATGTAGAAATATGGAAAATGGAATTTAAGACTGGAAAAATGAAAAAGCGAAACTGTCAAATTTGCCCATCCCAATTCATCCCCACCCTGAAACATAACAATGTACCATTGTTCAGGTTTAATTGTAAGCCAATTTTGTGGCATATACAATAAAATAAAAGCTACACTGGCCTCAGTTCCTCTCATTGCAGAAGTCTAACTCCAGAGCCAGGACTTGTGTCTTCAGCTGACAAATACTTCACCCGCCCATTGGCTGGCTGGGACCTCTTTGCTGTTTCGAGGGCCCTTCAGATTTTAAGTATCAGGAGATTAATCCTTCATACGCCTGCCTGTCATTCAAAACAGGAGCCTAAGTAAACATCAGCCATACCTGGTACAAAGAGATCAGCAGTGATTAATCTCCTGAACTAGCCTGACAGCATATAAATCTCTTGAAATATGTACAATCCTCACTACGTCATTACCAGGAAATAGAGTTTTGGTTTCAAGAGGGATGGGAGAGTTGTAGGTGTACAAAGAATAGCCCCAGTTTTGGATCAGACCAAACATCTTGTTTTTTGGGGGGAGGGGAGGTCTCATAAATAACCAATTGCCAACTGACCAGAAAAAGTGCTGGCCTGCTCCTATGCTTTTAACCAGCTTTCGCCAACCTGGTGCCCTTCATATGTTTTAGACTACAGCTCCCATTCAGTCTGTGGGCTGATGGGAATTGTCGTCCAGAACATTTGGACGGCACTAGGTTGGCAAAGGCTGTTTTTAAAAATTACCTTGTTCTGCAGCAATAGTAAAGGCCGTGTCACTTTTGTGTACAGCCAGGCATCTATGTTATCTATTTTTATAAACAAAAGTCTGTTATGGCTAGGGCAAGGCCATGGTTGCCCAGAGAAAGTGGGGTATCAAATCAGAGCAGAGGACATGTAAATCCCATCCACCCACCTTCTCAGCAATCAGCGTTTCATCACACTGACACAGAAAAAAGCAGGTCAAAAGCCTGAAGTAAATAGAGGCTGTCTTGTTCGAAACCTCTCTAGTTATTGGTTGAGAGTCCTAGCTTCAGTTAGTTGGAATGAATCCTCCCTGGGCATTGGCTCAGCTGCTGAGGAGTCATGGAATGTTCATGAACATTCTAACTTCTCAGAAATTTAAGTGTGTGTGTGGGTAATTGTTGGGACAGATGGGGCAGTTGCCAGAAAGGGTTGGAGAGAGGAAACAACAGCATCAGTAGTCAGGAATTAAACTGAGTGCTATGAAAGGATATCTGTGTATATGTGAGAGGGTAGTGAGGTGTACATGACGAAAGGCTGAATGGTTAATGCAACTTTTGTCAACCCTACAGACAGATGTTTTAACTACATCTCCCATCAGCCCACATCCAGTGTGCTGTCAAAAACATCTAGGGGGCGCTTAATGGGCACAGAGAAGGTCTTGCAGAGCAAAAACAAATCTGTGAGTCTTCAGGTCTTTACTTTTTTACTTGAGTCTCTCTCCGTGGAGACATGTCAGTGGGGCAGTGGATCCCCTCCAAGTTTTAGTCAAGGAGCTGTCCAAGGTGCAGATTCACTGCCCCACTGACATCAGAGCCACCGGCCTCTGCTGGTCCATCTCTGCCGTCTGTTATGCAAAGTGCATGTGCAGAATTTTTTTAAAAAATACCAGAAAATAAAACAGGCAGATATTATGATCCATGAACTTCAGTGCTACCTCCAGCCTGCTACACAACGGGAATTGCTCCTCCGGGGACTGAAAATGGCTTCCCAAAGCAAAACCTTCCCAAGCAAACTCCAAGAGGCAGGTTACCCTAGTTTCGTGACATGACTGCAGGCCCTTTCCATCTTCCCCCTGGGTGTGTGCCACTCTCCTGCTTTCAAAATGGCTATCCACGTTACAGTGTGTTCTTTGCCAGGCCTCAGCTGTTCAATTAATGAGTGAGACCAGCAGTGCTGGGATTTCCCCCGGGCTGGAGTTTGTTTTTAGAGACCTCACTTCCTCCATTCCCTTCTCAGCTACTTTCCGGATTGTGCACACAAAGCCACCCCTTACTGTAAACGGTGCTGCTTGCGCCAGGTTCCTCATTCCGAGGATGGGAGGAATTACCCGCTTGAGCGAACGGATACAGATCCTTCCCCTTGCCAGTCAGCCTGTTTATAATACCTCCTGATCACCGCTGCTCAGGAGATGTTTAGCCTCATTAATAGCTATTTCGTCCTACGCCAGCCCAGCTTCCTCCTTTCACTCTGGATGCAGTCAGGCCATCATTTGCCACACGGTGGCTGTTGTCGTTTCAGCATGGACAGCCAGTTACCTCCAGTCTCTGGTGACACGGTGAGTGAGAGCCCAACGTTACCATGCCCCCCGCAGCCTCTAAAGATTCAGACTGGAGATGGGGTGAGTGAGGCAGCCCACAGTGCAGCTAGGCCTCATTACTGCCCCCCCTACATTCCTTCCACTTTGTAGACTTTCCCAGCCTTTGGGTCCCCAGATGTTGTTGTTATTATTATTCATTACAATTGTATACCGCCCCATAGCCGAAGCTCTCTGGTTGGTTTACAACAATTAAGAACATTAAAAACAAATATACAAATTTAAAAACACATTTTTAAAAAGCAATTTAAAAACACACGCTAAAATGCCTGGGAGAAGAGGAAAGTCTTGACCTGGCGCTGAAAGGATAACAGTGTTGGCGCCTGGTGCACCTCATCAGGGAGATCATGCCATAATTTGGGGGCCACCACTGAGAAAGCCCTCTCCCTTGTTGTTATCCTCCGAGCTTCCCTCGGAGTAGGCACCCGGAGGAGGGCCTTTGATGTTGCTGGACTACAGCTCCCATCAGCTGCAGCCAGCATGGCCAGTGGTCAGCAACATCTGGGGACCCAAAGGCTGGGAAAGGCTGCCTATTTGTGTGTGTGTGTGTCAATCTCTGTGGCCCTCCAGATCTTCTTGGGACTCCAGCTCCCACTGGCCCCAGCCAGCATGCCTAATGGTCAGTGATGAGAGAATGTGGTCTGGAGGGCCACAGCAGGATTCCTATCTTGGTCAGGATGCTTCTCTGCTCCTCCTCCACTCAGCTTACGACACACCCTTAAAAGCTGAATGAGAATCTGAAGGAGGCCACGGCAGATCCCTAACGAGAAATGCTCACAGTGGCCGTGGCATGTGCCAATTGCATGCTCTGGCAGGAAGAAACGGGCTAGGATGGAAAGGGTCAGGTAAGCATCAGGGCCCTGCCAGCCTGTGCTTGCACCACAGCAGTAGTGTAGCGGCAAATTCAGAAGTGCAGGGTCCCTTCATGTTAGTCACAGTCCCCCCCTCCCTTTTTGCTGCTGGGCAGAGAAGGAGATCCTTGTTAATGCCTTCTTCCACAACAACAGATGTCCCTCGCAGCCAATCAGCAGGAAAGGGGAGAGTGTTAGCTACTGAGAAAAGTCTTCTTGGTGGCTGACTCACCTCCTTTCACTCTGATTGGCTCCAATCAGCAGGAAAGGACAAGGAAGCATGTTAGAAGACTCTTCTCAGAGGCTAACACGCTCCCTTTTCATGCGGATTTCCTCACAGGATGCTGGAGATATAGGGACCCTGCTCCCAAAAAAGTAAGAGGTCTAACACACACACCCCAGACTACACCCCTACACCACAGTGAAGAGAAAGAGGCAGTGCAAGAAGGGAGGGAGGGGGCGCAGCACAGTGAAGGGGCCACCTGGTTAAGGAAGCCCCCCCCTTTTAAGGCAGGGGATGCAAGAGGCGAGTTTTCGGATTGCACGCGGCTGCACAGGAGCCAAGAGGTGAGTATCGCCATCCTCTGCAGCTTTGCAAACAGGACCACCGGGCGGGTCAGCAGCCGGATCGGACCGCCGCTGCAGTCTCGTGGGGCAACAAAACTGTCTCTCCGCTCCTGCTTCCAACTTCCAACCTCACACATGCTCTGACATTGAGGGCGCAACCCTAATCACACTTACTAGGCCCGAGTAACTACGAGAGTCCCCCCCCCAAACAGGGGGCCACCCAACGAAGCTGAATGCTGGGCGATTCGGGACAGGCAGAATAACATATTTCTCCCCACTGCGCATAGTTAAACTACGGGATCTGCGGCCACTGTGATGGCCGCCGACTTGGCTAGCTTTAATAGAGGCCGAGACACACTGAGGCTCGCAATGGCTCCTAGCCACGATGGCCGCGTTCTGTCTTCACTGGCCCCCTGCAAAACACCTTCCTCCTGCTGCAGGCTAACATTAGGTGACCGCTGAAGGGAGGGGAACCGCTTGAGTGGCATCTCCCTCCTAGGAGATGCACCAACCGCCTTTGCGGGCTTGGAAGACAGCAAGGCGGGCGAGACGGCGGGGCGCGCTGAAGCTCCTGCCACGTGCAAAAGCAAGTGACGTTGCAGCATTCTATCTCTCGGGGGCTCATTCACAAAGTGAGTTCGCGGGGGCACCTCGCAGCCTCCAGCGAGGAGGCTGGAAGCGCCCTTTGCAGCCCGGGGGGTCGCGGCCTCATCCCTAGCCTCTCCCTGGCTGGAGGCGGGGCTGGGAGGAGAGGCGGCGCTTCCCCGCCCCGGAGCCGCCCCTGCGTTTTGTAAGCGGGGCCCGGCGGGCGAGGGAGCGGCCGAAGGTCACGCGGGGAGCTCTTGTGCCCGGTGAGTGTCCGGGGAGAGAGGGCTTGGCAAAGAGCTGGGCGCGCGCTCTGAGCACTGGCCCCCTCCTCTGGCTGCACGATAGAACTCGTCCTGACCTACCTTGCAGGGCTGTTGTGCGAATGAAGGCGATAAGACAGGCTTGTTCTTTCAAACCCCCTCCCCGCCCCAAAAAAGCGTAGCCGGTACAATCGGGGCTTATTCTAAGTTCCCAACTCTTTCTCTCCCTCTCGCCCGCAATCCCAGAGCACCCCCGGGACTCTTTCTAAGGAGAAGAAAGTGTAGTGTAAATGCAGTGGCAAATTCAGAAGTGCAGGGTCCCGTCATGTTAGGCACAGGCACGCCCCCTTCCTCCTTTTTTGCTGGGTTCAGAATGAAAGCCTTGTTAATGCTTTCTCCCACAACAACAGACGTCCTAAGGAGCCAATAAGCATGAAAGGGGAGTCTACTAGCTACTGAAAAGAGTCTTCTCCGGGCCTGACTCACCTCCTTTCACTCTGCTTGGCTCCAATCAGCAGGAAAAGGAAGCATGTTAGGAGACTCTTCTCAGTGGCTAACACACTCCCCTTTCATGCTGATTGGCTTGTAGGATGCTAGAGACATAGGGATCCTGCTAGGGCCCTGCTCCCAAAAAAGTAAGGGGTCTAAGTCCCCCCGTGACCCTGGATGACAATACCCCTGGAAGAATGAGAACAGGCAAAGGAAAAAGCCGAAGAAAGAAGGGCAAAGGACTGTCAGGAAGGAAGGGAAAACAGCAGAGCCAAGAAAGTAAAAAGAGTCAGGAGTAATGAGAGAGAGAGAAAAAAACAAGAAAAATGCAGGTGCCTTACAAACAGTAGTGTAGTGGCAAATTCAGAAGTGCAGGGTCCCTTCATGTTAGTCACAGCCATACCCCTCCCTCCCCCCCCGCCGCCTTTTTTGCTGCGGGGTTAAGAATGAGATCCTTGTTAATGCCTTCTCCCACAACAACAGACATTCCTAGGCACCAACCAGCATAAAAGAGGAAAGTGTTAGCTACTGAGAAGAGTCTTCTCCATGGCTAAGTCACCACCTTTCACTCTGATTGGCTCCAATATGCAGGAAGGGACAAGGAAACATGTTAGAAGACTCTTCTCAGTGGCCACCACACTCCCCTTTCATGCTGATTAGCTTGTAGGATTCAGGAGACATAGAGACCCTGCTCCCAAAAAGGGGGTCTAAGACCTCCTGAGACCCCAGACAACTACACCCCTGCTTGCAAAAGAGAGAATTGGATAAAGGTATGAAGACTGAAAGGCACCAGAATGGATCTTCATTTTCTTGTTTCAGAAACAGCCTGGCAGATTCCTTGCTTGACAGTGCCACGATGTGCTGGACTGCACAAAGCGTTCCTTCCTGTTGCATAGCCCAGCGGCCCCCTGCCCCACTCCACCCCAGCTGCACAAACCTGGCCCAGCTGCACTCTAGAATAAACTGGGGTTCAGCAGCCCCTCGAAGGGGGCAGGTGGGGAGTTCTGCTGTTCTAGAGCAGCCTTCCCCAATCTGGCACCCTCCAGAAGTTGTTGGACTACAGCTCCCATGAGCCCCTGGCCAGCATTGCTATGGAGGGCATGGGGAAGACTGCTCTAGGAGGTTGCCTGAAATGCTGAGTTCGACCAGCAGCCCAGTATTGTCTGCTCTGACTGGCAGCAGCAGCAGTTGTCCAAAGACACAAAGGTGTTTCCTACGTCAGCTACATGAGTCCTTTTTTTTTTCTTTTCAAATCGGGATTCTGCGTGGAAAACATGTGCACCACTGCTCAGCTTCCAAATAGCGTAGAGCAGGGATGAGTGACTTGTGGCATTCCAGATGTTGCTGGACGACAACTCCCACCACCCCTCATCGTCAAAAGTATCTGTGAAGGCTTTTTTGTGCTGACCGGCCTATGCAGCTGCAGTTCAAAATGCTTTTGTAGTACCCAGACATTGTCATGATTGTTTTGTGGTGTTATTGCAGTACACCACCCTAATACTTTGCGAGAGGGTGGTATAGAAATACTGTTATAAAGAAATAAACCCCTAACTATTGGCTATGCTGGCTGGGACTGATGGGGGTTGTATTCCAACAACAACTTCCCTGCCCCTGGATAAAACCCTGTGCACCAAAATAGCCAGTGGCCTTGGGTGTTAAATGGAGACCCCATGTCCGAGGCAGTCTACCTCTGAATAGCAGATACTGGGGATGAACCACAGGGGTGGTCTGTTGACATCATTGTATTGCTTTTTGGCATCCCCAAAGGCATGCAGTCATCCGCTTTTGAAAAAAGGGGATCAGGTCAACGTTTCCCAACCTGGAGCTGTAGTCTTGTGTGCTTATTTGCAGGCTGCACCCTGGAAGGTTTTGCCTGTGCGTCATCCTATCTCAGTGTCCCCTGGGGCTCTTGGGCGCTGCGCACCATCTCTGGGTTGTCAGGGGTGGTGCAGGCCATGCCTCAGAAGAGGGGAAAGCAGAAGCCACCTGGGTCGATGGAACCTGACGATGCGTCGTCGTCAGATGGATTGGGAAGCAACAGGAAAGTTGCGGTGATGTCGGCAGCAGCTGCATCACCTGGAGGTAAAAAGAAGGTGGAGGAAGAGGGTGCCGGAAGCGGAGGAGCTGGGACCCTGGCAGAGTCTGTGAAGCAAGCCCGCCTGAAAGCGGTGCCCTCTGTCGCGGAGTTCAAGTACAACAAGAGGCGGGTCAGGTTGGTCTCGCAAGACCCCGATCTCAAGGAAGGGGCTCAGGGCATCCTCTACTGGATGTCGCGAGATCAGAGAGTGCAAGGTGAGAGCCATTCCCCCCCCCCGGCCTGGGATACGCAGTCAGACTTAATTGGGGGGTGGGTTGCGCTGTGATCTCCACAGTGACCTCTTCCCCTCTGCATAAAGGGTGGGGTGGGGTGGCTGAGGGTGAAGGTAAATAAAGCATCTAGAAAGGAACCAGACTGGTTTGGAAACATCCTTGCCATGTTTGGTATAGATGTACTGTTTTTCCTCTTCCCGGGTGAGCTCTAAACACAGGTTTTTGCAAGTTTCTCCTGCAGTTAGTTTTGAGACAAGGAAAAACTGGCTGTGAAGGGTGCTGATTGGCTAGTGTCAGTGGCATGCCCCAACATCCATTTTTTTCTTCAATGCTGGAGGCAATTCTTTCACAACTTTTTTTTTAATGCTTCCAAATTTCTTATTATATTACAAGGGATTTTTCTTTTCTTGAAGGATAAATGTTTATAAAGCTATTAATGAACATGTGCTGCTTTAAAAAAAGATGGAGACAGCCCATCGAGAAGAATGGGGGAGGGGCAAGAGTGATGGCCAAACCAGCATTTGAGTTGCTAGTCTGTCTGTCTGTCTGTCCCAGAAATTGCCAATCCTGATTCATTTAATGGGTGAAGGTGCTTTTCTGGCTCCTCTTTAAATACTAGATGTGCCTTCATCCTAAGAGGCTGAGAGCTTTCACAGGCCCAGAGAGCTCTGTTTGGTCTGCTGTGGCCCCTTTGTCGAAGTATGGGCCACAGCAGGGGCCCAAATGAGTTGGTCTTTGGTGCCAGCATCTCTACACCATCTCTATATCACTGGGTGTCTGCCTTGCCCGAGGGCTACCAGCAAGCTGGCATATAGATTTGTGGAGGTCTGTCCATTGCACAGCTGCTGTTCTGCCCTCCCCACTCCCCACCCGGCATCTTGCACCGCTGCCTTCTGTCTGCTGGAGAGTCGGGGTCCTAATTTGCCTGTTCTTTCCCCCCCCTCAGATAACTGGGCCTTTCTTTATGCTCAGCGCCTGGCCCTGAAGCAGAAGCTCCCTCTGCACATCTGCTTCTGCCTAGTGCCCAAGTTCCTGGAGGCCACCATCCGCCATTTTGGCTTCCTGCTGAGAGGCCTCAAGGAAGTGGCCGAGGTACTGCTGGGGGGGGGGGAGACACTGCATGGGAGGGGGGGAGGAAGGGAAGAAGAGAGTGTCGGAAGGGGGTGTTCAGCAGTCAACCCACCTGTACCATGAAGGTGGGCCCCTAGTACAAGTTGCAGAGCAGCCTTCCCCAACCTGGTGCCCTCCAGATGTTTTGGACTACATCTCCCATCAGCTGCAACCAGCATGGCCAGTGGGCAGGTATGTGGGCCAAAACATCAGGAGGGCACCCTACTGTAGGGTAGTAATTCCCAAGTGCATACCACAAGCTGTAAATAGCCTGTGAGTCCAAAGCAGCCGTCTGTAGTGGTCTTCCACAGCGACTCTGTATGATTAACTGCTCTGGCCTTGCCTCCCTTCTGGTAAGCTTCCCTCTCAGGGCAGAGAGTTCCGTTGGGTCTCTCCATCGGGTGTGGTCGGATCATTTAGTCACTTGGCAGAACAACCCATTCTTCAAAGAGGCTGGGCTGTTGTGCCGCTGAAGGAGGAAGTGCTCTGGCCTTCTGTTCAAGGGGCCTGCTCAGAATAGAGACTCATGCAGAAACACAAGGGTGGGGCTCCTCTGATGCAGGGCAGTTTTGTCTATTCTTATATGCACACTAAAAGTCAGGGTTTGGGGGGGGATGTTAGTGGAATGTGCCAACTTTAATTTGGGTAAACAACACTTAAGCTTTTGCTGTTGGAAGTTTAAAAAATCCTGAGGTGAGTTTTTGAGAAGCTGGTGCTTTATTTAGGGGTGCAGGACAGCAGGTGGGTGACTGTAGCTGTGGGACAGACTTAAAGGATCCTGTTGGGTCCTGAATAGCTGGATTTGTACCTAACGTAATTATTGCAAAGGCTGTATTTGTGCATGTAACTCAAAACCTGCACCTGGAAGAGCTGAATTCTTGATCTCTTTGCCAGACACGGGGCCATAGCTCAGTGGCAGAGCACGTGAGTGACATGCAAAAGGTCCCGGGTTCAGTCCTTGGCCTGTCTGGGTAGGGCTGGGGTGATCCCTCCCAGAGATCCTGGAGACCTGCTACCAGTCAGTGCAGATGGTCCTGAACTAGATAGACCAGTGACCTGACTGGGTATGTGTGCGTTGCTCCCTAGCCCATCATTGTGCCATCTTTATCATGTCATGCTCTTCAATTTTATTGTGGCTTTATCTTCTTTGGAGAGGCTAGTGCTAGGCTGAGCACACACAATGTTTTATTCTAGAATGAATGGAGACCATTTACTTGTTTTTTTCTATATAGTTCACACACAATCGAGATCTATGGCATATTTCCTGCTCCTGGAAAGTGCTTCTTGGGAAACTGGTTTTATTCCAGAAATAAAAGCTTGATTACCCTTCCAGAGCTTGGAAAAGTTACTTTTTTGAACTACAACTCCCATCAGCCCAATCCAGTGGCCATGCTGGCTGGGGCTGATGGGAGTTGTAGTTCAAAAAAGTAACTTTTCCAAGTTCTGAGTGTAACTATGTGAAAACAGATGAACATAGGAAGCCGCCTTAAACCGATTCCTATGTGACAGAATATTCTCTGTTTTCTAGGAGTGCAAGGAGCTAAGCGTCCCCTTCCACCTGCTCGTTGGCTTCGCTAAAGACTTGCTACCCCCCTTTGTGACGCAGCACGGCATTGGCGGCGTGGTGACAGACTTCGCCCCCCTCCGCGTTCCCATGCAGTGGGTGGAAAACGTCCGGGCGAGGCTGCCACCTGATGTGCCCTTTGTCCAGGTGGGGAGACCCTCGAGTGTGGCAGCTGGGGTGTGGTCAGTGAAGGAGGGGGGAAGCAGCTCAAAGGCATGGCTTACTGCAAAGCAGATTTCTCTCCCTCTCATTAAGGAAAATGGAGGCCCTGGCCGGAGTTGAACATCCTGAGGCCTTGAGTGCCGCTGCAGCAGAACGGGACAGGAAGGAAGTGGTCAGATAGGCTGTATACCACTTCAGCCTGCACGTGGTGGAGATGTGCTCTTTTTTTAATGCTTCCCTGTGGATAAAAAACTGGCACAGCAAAAAATGAGCTAGGCTAGAATCTTTCTCCCTTCTATGCAGGGGGGAGCATTCAGAAATGGAATCCTCACCTGCAGTCTGGTGTGGTCTAGTCCAGTCCTCCCCCCCCCCTCGTCTAACTTCTTTGTTTTTCTGGTGACCCTGATCTAAATAAGATGCAGGCATTTCTGAACCCTTTAATTGTAAGCCAGACTATTTTTTTTTTAATAATGTTATTTGTTATTTAGTTTAATTTTTGTAAATTGTATTGCTTTTATTGATGTATTTTTATACTTGCATTTTTTTTTTTTTTGTAAGCCGCCTTGAGGGCCTTTGCCCGAAAGGCAGGGTATAAATAATAATAATAATTTCTCTTCCGGATTCCTAAATTTACATCATCTGACAAAGGAAGCTTCAGCCCGTAAAATGTGACACCACAATGAATGGACATCCAATGAAGCTGAGTGAGTGCAGAGTTAAGCTATGGAATTCGCTCCCACAAGAGGCAGCGGCGGCCACCAACTTGGAGGGCTTTAAAAGAGCATTGGGCAAATTCATGGAGGATCAGGCTATCGGTGGCTTCTAGGCATGATGGCTATGCTCTGCCAGTGTAGTCAGAGGCAGGACGCTTCTGAATATCAGTTGCTGGAAAGCACAGGAGGAGAGACCAGGGCTGTGGAGTCGGAAGCAATTTTGGGTGGAGTCGGAGCCGGTAGAAATGTACTGACTCCGGCTTCAAAATGAAATTAATGTTTTAATATTAATAATAATTTATTGATATTAATGAATTAATATACATTTGCCATTTATGAAGGAGTCAGACAGAAGAAAAATAGAGAAGTCGGAGTTGAAGGTTTGATGTACCGACTCCACAGCCCTGGGAGAGAGTTCTCTTTGCATTCAGGCCCTTCTTCTGGGTTTCCCATGGGCAACTGGTTGGCCACTGTGAGAACATTTCATTGTGTTTTGTTGTGTTGTAGGGAGGAGCCTTCCATCATATGAACTCTCACCTGCATTCTAAAGTGGTACAGCCCAGCACAGTCAAGATGAGATTTGTGGGCCTCTGCCGGTTTGAAAGCGTCAACCAGTATCAATTTGAGTTCATTCTTTGTCTGGTAGTCACTACTTTTATTGATCCATTTTTTTTCCTTTCTTAAAAAAACGGATATTAATATCAGTATTTTTAAAGGAAATGTTGATTATTTTAAAGGAAATATCAATATTTTGAAATGAAATATTGATAGAATTATTGTTCTTCATATCGCTATTTTAGAGGCAGATTTTTTTAAAAAAATCCATTTTCGAAAATAGCTGTGGAAAATTGCTGCATAAAAATCCAATCTGCACCCGATAAGAGAATAAGCGAATTAATGGGAAATTCAGTACCAAATCTGAATTGGGTGGAATTCTAGCATATCCTTAGTCAGAACTAGGCCCAAGTCTGCACTGAGCTGTAACGAGGCTGTTGAGTCTCAGAGGTGGCCTCTGGGAAGTAAGAATTCACCCTAGGCTAGACCATGGCCACTATCCTCTGGGTTGTAAATTGTAGGGGAAGATCAGTTGTTATGTGCCTTCAAGTCAATTACTTGGGGCTGCCTTTGAAGACGGTTCGGAAGCTGCAGCTTGTGCAAAATGCAGCGGCCAGATTGGTAACAGGGACCAGACGGTCCGAACATATAAAACCGATTCTGGCCCGCTTGCACTGGCTGCCTGTATGTTTCCGAGCTCAATTCAAGGTACTGGTTTTAACCTATAAAGCCTTACACGGCTTAGGACCACAATACCTGATGGCACGCCTCTCCCGACATGAACACCCGTACACTACGCTCAACATCTAAGGCCCTCCTCTGGGTGCCTACTTGGACGGAAGCTGGGAGGGTGGCAACAAGGGAGAGGGCCTTCTCAGTGGTGGCCCCCAAATTATGGAATGATTTTCTTGACGAGGTGCGCCTGGTGCCAACACTTATCTTTTTGGCTCCAGTTCAAGACTTTCCCCTTCTCCCAGGCATCTTAGCACGTGTTTTTAAATTGCTTTTTAAAAATGTGTTTTTAAATTTGTGCATTTGTTTTTAATGTTTTTAATTGTTGTAAACTGCCCAGAGAGCTGCGGCTATGGGGCGGTATACAAATGCAATCAATCAATCAATCAGGATGCTGGACTAGATGAGCCTCCTGTGACCTGATCCACAATGCTCTTCTTACGTTTTTATAGGAGTAGTTAGCTCTTAAGATAGGGAGGAGAACCTATGGCCCTCCTAATGACATTGACTCCATCACTCATCAGCTCCAGCGTGGCCAGTGGTCTGGACTGATAGGCGTGGTAGTTCACCAATATCTGAAGGGCCATAGGTTCCCCATTATTGCTTTAAGATGGCAAAAGACAGTTTATTTTTGTTACAATGGCCTGGTTCTTGCATGTATGCAGAACTCTTGCTGGCGGCCACATCCGTGATGACTTATCTGTATGACTGGATCATCACATATAGAACTTGCACATCACGTCAAATAGAAGGACTAGCTCGGTGGCAGAGCATCTGCCTTGCACGCGGAAGGTCCTGGGTTCAGTCCCCAGCATCTCCAGTACAGCTGGAGAGCCGCTGACAGTCAGTGTTAGGAATGGGAGAGCAATTCAATTCGGTTTGCATTTAATGCCGGATTTATCGAATTCACACTTTCCAAAACAATATGAGACCTGAAACACAGCCATCCTTGGAAATTCACGCTTATCTGAATTTTGTGATGCAGTTCTCCAACCAAGCAGTGTTTACAAAAAGGCATATATTAGAGGAAAGTGTGCGTAAAAATTAATATATTTGTGAAAATAAATAATATATATGTAAAGAATTCATTAGAATATATTGCTTGCACAAAATGTGCACATTAGTCAAAAATGCATACAAAAATGTATTTATTAGGAGAAAGCCCCACTAAAATGTTGACTGATTTTCATGAGGATTTTTTAAAAAATTGCTAATTGCTGCAGAAATGTAGAGAGCTGAAGATCAGAAAGATGAGGAACCGAGAGAACCGAAATTGACAGATCGTTCCATCCCTAGTCAGTGTAGATGATACTGAGGTAGATGGGCCTTTGATTCAGTATGAGGCACCTTCCTATATTCCTAAATGACATCCTCTTCAATGGTGTTCTGTTCATGTATTGTCCACTGGCTGTCAGCTAGGGTAGAGAGGTCAGTTTATGTACTGTGGAAGCTGCTTTATAGCAGGCCAGGCCATTGTTTCATTTAGCTTACCACTGTCTGTGCTGATGGGTAACGGCTACACATGCTCATTGCTGCCATCAACCAAGATGGCGGCAGAGGCTTCAGCCCCTTAGGGAAACCTTGGCTGCCATCTTGATAGCTGGCAAACCTGTGTGCACAGTGCACGCAGCCGCAAAAAAAGCAGAACGGTAGGTGAAGCAGGGGGATGGGATGGGATGGCGGGCGGCTCAGAATCAGCCTAGGGGCCCTCCTCAGCTTAATCCGGCCCTGGGGTAAGGTCTTTAACAGTGGGTCCGTAAGTGACTGTGGAGGCCAATTCTGGATCCACACAGCCTCCCACAGTGAGGACATAGATTTCCAGATGGAAGCTGGTCGCGATGGGGATTTGCTTGACGTGCCTTTTGCTTAGCTCATTTGTCCCTTTTGTCCTGTACTCGTGCTTCTTCAAAGTCCACAGCACTTTTGATAATAGCCGACCTCCATTTGGGATGTTCATGGGCCAAGACTTCCCAGTTGTCGATGTCCATGCTACATTTTTTTAGATTCCAAGGGGTCGTTAGATCTGTGTTCAATGCCAGTCTTTAGCAACATAGCACAACTGCTGGCTCTTGAATTTGAAACCAGAAACCCTTGGTTCAGATGTCCTCGGGGAGTTGCTGTGTCTTGTCCTAACCTACTTTAAAAGGGTGCCATGGCGCTAAAGCACTGCTCTGATCTCTTGAAGATTACAACTGAAGCAAATAAATATTTTTTGGTTTTATTTTAGCTTGAAAGATTTCGAAGCGTGTCACCGGATTACGGGGTGGGATGAGGTTGGTCCACCTGACAATTTGGACAGCCTTTTTCTTTGACTATGGTGGTGTAAGGTTATCCATTCTGCCATACAGGAGAACATCAGAAGTGTCCTGTGGCTGAATCAGGGCAGTGGCCCATCTAGTCCACCCTCTTGTTCTCACAACGACCAGCCAGATGCCCCAGTAGGAAGCCCACAAGGAGAACATGAATGCAACAGCACTCTCGCCTCCTGTGGTTTACAGCAACTGGTGTTCGGATCTATACTGCTTCCGACTGTGGAGGCAGAGCGTAGCCATCATGGCTAGTAGCCACTGATAGCCTTATCCTGCATGTTTTTGTCTAACCTTCTTTTACAGCCATCCACGTTGGTGGCCGTCACTGCCTCCTGTGGGAGCAAACTGCACAGTTTAACGATGCGCTGCGTGAAGTTCTTTCTCTTGTCTGTCCTGAATCTTCCAACATTCAGCTTCACGGGGATAGCCCTGTCGGGTTCAAGCGTTATGCAAGAAGAAGAAGAAATTTCTCTATCCCCTTTTTCCATGCCATCCATAATTTTAAAAACTTCTATCGCACCCTTTTACTTGTCCTTTCTCTAAACTAGAAACAGTGATTATACCAAAAGGTAGTCTGGAATAAAGGGTAAAGTGGCCTTTGCTAATGGTAGAAATAAAAGGAAGACAAGATTTTATGTGTGTGTGTTATGTGCCTTCAAGTCGATTGCGACTTACGGCGACCCTATGAATCAGTGACCTCCAGTAGCATAAACCAGATCTTGTAAGTTCAGGTCTGTGGCTTCCTTTATGGAATCGATCCATCTCTTGTTTGGCCTTCCTCTTTTTCTACTCCCTTCTGTTTTTCCCAGCATTATTGTCTTTTCTAGTGAATCATGTCTTCTCATGGTGTGTCTAAAGTATGATAACCTCCGTTTCATCATTTTAGCTTCTCATGACAGTTCTGGTTTAATTTGTTCTAGCACCCAGTTATTTGTCTTTTCCATGGTCTATGGTACGCGCAAAGCTCTCCTCCAACACCACATTTCAAAGGAGTTGATTTTTCTCTTACCCGCTTTTTTCACTGTCCAACTTTCACCTTCATAAATAGAGATCGGGAATACCATGGTCTAAATGATCCTGACTTTATCTTTGCATTTGAGGACCTTTTCTAGTTCTTTCATAGGTGCCCTCCCCAGTCCTAGCCTTCTTCTGATTTCTTGACTATTGTTTCCCTTTGGTTAATGACTGTGCCGAGGTATTGATCCTTGACAATACAGATCTGAAAATCCTGGCTCAGTGATGCCGGAGAGTTGAAAGTACTCAGAAGTTCTGTAGAAGTTTTCCCTCCCCTCTGCACTGCCATCTCTCTTGCTTTGCCTCCCCAGGTTGATGCCCACAATATTGTTCCTTGCTGGGTTGCCTCAGACAAACAGGAGTACGGGGCAAGGACTATTCGCCGCAAGATTCACGACCGGCTGGCAGAGTTTCTTACCGAATTTCCGCCTGTTATCAAGCATCCTTACCCTGCGGAGTTCCAGGCAGAGGTAACAACTGTTATTGGCGGTGGGGGTGGGGTGCAGGGAACTGGTCCTTTAAATCGTTGGCAAGCAGTTGCAGACGTTCCAGAAGGTTTCCTTTGGCTTTTCCCTGCAGCTGGGGCAGACTTGAGATGGAAAAGCCATAGTTTAGTGGCAGAGCATCTGGTTTGCATGCAGACGGTCCCAGGTTTGATTCCTGCCATCTCCTATGAATGGTCTCCCACCCGAGGATGAGTGGAACACTCCCCACTCCCTGGTACTCCTTCCTGTCACTTAAAGAGTGACCTCAGGCATTGCCAATCCACACAGTGGGCATTATTTATTTTTAATATTTATATCCTGCCCTTTCTCCCGGAAGGAGCCCAGGGTGGCAAGCGATAACACTAAAAACATCTTAAAAATTAACAAAAATATATTTTAAAAACAATTCCAGTACAGATGCAGACCGGGATAAGGTATTTAATAAAAAGGCTTGTTGAAAGTGGAAGATCTTCAGTAGGTGCCGAAAAGGCAACAAAGATGGCACCTGTCTAACACACACACCTCTGCCTCAAAGCAGGGGAGAACCACATGTTTCAGAGCTGATCATCTTGGAGATCAGTCTCCGTGAGTGCTCTTCCCCCCCCCCCCAAAAAAAACCCCTTGGGTCTGGAAAGTGGCAGGTACTTTACCTTCAGAAGAGCAGAACCTTGCACACCATTCCAATCCTCTCTCAAGCTCTGGCCTGGAGCATTAAGGATCCCAGCTCTTGCTTGGTCTGGGGCGCTGTCTCTTGCTATGCAGACTTCCACTGCTGTTCCTTTTGTGATTCTATAGCCTGTTGACTGGGACGCCTGCTACGCCAGCCTGCAGGTTGACCGCTCAGTGAAGGAGGTGGATTGGGCACAGCCGGGCACAGCCTCCGGCCTGGCAATGCTGGAAGAGTTCATGAAGGAGCGCCTGAAGTTCTTTGGCACTGACAGAAACAACCCTAACCAGGCAGCTCTGAGCAATCTCTCGCCCTGGTTCCATTTTGGTGAGTTTCCAATGGGAAGCTGGCCCCCTCTGGAGGGTGGCTCCAAGGCCTGCATTGAGCCCTTTGGGGGGGGTGTGTCCAGAGATGGTCAAGTCCCAGATGGGCCACAGATCAGTTGTCTGCTCTATCCAAAAGGTTTTAGGGCTGGTAGCAGCCTTCAAAAACAGGAAAAAAACAGCATATTTAAGAAATCTCAGTTGATGTTAGGAATTGTGCTGAGATAGGTGTGGCCAAAAAACATTTAGGGTGGTGTCCTCCAGAAGTTCTGTACTTACAACTCCCATCAGCCCCAGGCAGCATAGCTGTCTGGCTGGGACTGTTGGGAGCTGGTCCAAATCATCCTGAGGGCACCAGGTTGGAGAAGGTTGATGTAGGGCCTTGGAGGTCAATAACTGTAAGCCAGTTTACGAGCAAGTGTACTGGTTGGGTCAATGTAACTGGGTTTAGGCTGGTCAAAGGGCCTTCACAGGCTGGGATGTAGGTGACTTGCATCTGGTCCCTTCCGCAGGTCAGATTTCTGTACAGCGCGCCATCTTGGAGGTCTGCAAGCTCCGCAGCAGGTACAAGGAATCTGTGGAAAGCTTCATTGAGGAGGCCGTAGTGCGGAGGGAGCTGGCAGACAACTTCTGCTATTACAACCAGAACTATGACAAGGTGGAAGGTAATGGGGCTGGCTGATTTTGCCTTCCTCTGTTCTGCATGGCTGCAGTAACATTGGGAACAGTGGCGGGCTTACCTCGCAGGGTTGTTGTGAGGGCAAGCGGCAGCAGGCTTGCCTTGCAGAGTGGTTCTGATTATTATTATTCCTACAATGCCATCGGTGTATGTTACACTTCACAGAGTAATCCAAGACAAACTAAGACCCCTGCCCCAAAGCGTTCACACAGTCTTAGGGCAAACCCACACATCGTGCAAGAGAACTGCAATGTTTTATTCTTGTGAAATGCAGCCATTGCGGGCTGCCAGTTTGATCAGAGCAGAGACGCTGAGGGCAAGCACATTCCCTCAGTTCGTTACGCATTTGTGCAAAGAAGTGCTTTTTTTTAAAAAAAGATACATTTTTAGCCAATGGGATCCACAGCCCCAAGGTGTCTACATTAAACGTTCCGCGGGGTGCATGAATGTTGTAGGTGGACGTGTCACACTGGCTCTGTTCTGTCTTCCCAATCAAAAGCTTGCTTCCCAAACTGCTGTATGGTCTATGAAGGGGCGGGGGCCACAGGGGAGGAAATGAAAGTCTACCTGTTGCTCTTTCCTCCGTGGTGCAGAAAAATCAGATTGAAGATGGTGGGATCTGGATGGGGGAGATGGCATGAGGTGAAAAGGTTAAAACGCTCCCCCACCAGCACCACTGCTCTGATCAAAATGCACAACTGCATTCAATTAAAAAGAAGAAAATGTCAGGCAATTTGAATTGTGGATCTCTCCCAGAGTTTTATCCAACGTGGCACCACCTGTGGGCATGATGGCTTCCTTGAGGTGCCTTCCCTCAGGAGCCCCCCTTAGTCATGAGATGGTGAGGGTGGTTGCCTTTTTCCTCTCTTGGAAAACTACATAATGCTGAAGGAGGAAGTGGGAAAGAGTGCCGCTCTTTCCCACTTCCTCTTTCAGCTCTATGTGCTTTTCAAGGCTGAGATTAATTCTACGGGATTCAGCTTTGGCCAACATCCCTTGGAAAAGCAGGGTGCACGTGTGCTTTCTGTCTCTCGGGGGGGGGGGCAGGACCATCTGTTGTTGGACTCCCATCTCCATCAGCCCCAGCCAACAAAGCCAGTGGTCAGGGATGAAAGGAGTTGTAGTCCAACTACAGACTCCTCACTCTTGCATTAGGCCTTTCTGCCTCGGGCACTTCCGCACAACTCTGCTTCTTGTGCTTTTCATGAGGATCATGCAAGCGGGAGCACACAAGGAAGGAGAATGGATATGCACGCCCTGTTTAGTTACAGGTATATTGCTCGTGCCATCCAGTCACACCCTTTGACCATTTCATGTTTTGTACCATGACTGGAGGTAGACTACCTAAGGCTAGGTCAGGGGTGTGGGCAGCTTTTGGCTGCTACCCAGGCCAGAAGACTGGACAACGACTTGGCGCGCAATCCGGGGGGGGGGCAGGGGGAGTTTTCCTCCTGCGCAAACCTTGTTCATTTCAACAAGGTTTGCCCGAAAGAACTTCCCCTGGATTGTGTCCTCCTGGGGCTGATGGGAGTTGTAGTCCAAAACATCTGGAGGGCACCAGGTTGGGAGAGGCTGCCTTAGCCCACTCCTTGTTTTGTAAGCTTTCATGCCAAAACACATGAAATGGTTGCCTTTGGAAGGTGCTTATGACTGGGCAAAGACTACCCTGAAGCTCCATGCCAAAGACAAGAGGCCTCACCTGTACATGCTGAAGCAGCTGGAAGAAGGGAAGACTCATGATCCTCTTTGGAACGCTGCACAGGTAAGCCAAGACTGCCAAAGGTGTGAGGACCCCCAAGGCTGACGTGTGCTGGCTGGCTGCCCCTGCTTTGGACTTGCTGGCACATGTCTCTTGTGTGTTCCTTGCGTGTTTGGAGACATGCATCTCCCTTGTGTACTTTACATCTCTTCCGTCTCTCATAACGCTACAACTCAGTGATGCTAACGTAGAGTTAACACTAAAGCCAGTAGAGTGTAGTGGTTAGAGTGTTGGGACTAGTACCTGGGTTCAAATCCTCACTCAAGGTTGTAGTCACCTAAGTCCTACTCAGTGTAGACCCATTGAATTTAATGACCCTAAGGGAATTGTGTTTTGTCAATTTCAGTGGGACTACTCTGAGTAGGACCAACACTGAATACCACCCTTGGTCAAGAATCTCCCGGGGTTACCTTAGGGTCAGTCACTATCTCTCAGCATAACATACCTCACAAAGTTGTTGTGAAGATGAAACGGAGGGAGGAAACCACGTACACCACTTTGAGCTCCTTGGAGGAAAGGTGGAATAGAAATGTAATAATATTGTTATGAGCATGGGGGGGGGGGGGCTGGAATGGATGATTTCTGTGGGTCACCTTTCCAGACTCTGATTTGGAATCCTATGCCCGGGAGGCTGGCTCTGCTAGCCAGATGAATCTCCTTTGTTAATCAAATAGAGTGGACAGGAAGTTAATGGGCCTATTTAGTTGCCTCGGCAACTGGTGAAAGGGGCTAGGAAGATCCTTTTGTCATCTAAAACTCTACTAGAGGAGAGTCTCTCCCCCCACTCCTGGGCTGGGAGAAGTGTTTGGAGTTTGGAGTGTGTGTTCTAGAGAATGGCTGGGGCTGCAGGCATGCAGAGAGGCTATCCCTCTGCATCATGGCTATAGGATCCCCCTGCACCCAGATGGAAATGCTGGATACTAGGCTGCTGATGCCTTGAACCCCTGCATCCTAAGCTCAGGTTGGAATGTGTGTAAATAAACAAACCATATTTCATAAACACACCACAGTCTCCACTGACCTTCTTCCCAAAGGAAACCGAACCCTGGATGGGCGCAGGGACCCCTGAAATCTCACTGCTCGGAGATTGGGGGAGGCGTGCAACAATATAATAAATAATAAAAAGTTAGTGAACCCGTATAGCAGTAAGCTGATCAGAATGGGAAAGCACTGTTCCACTCAATACCTGGTTAAGTTGTACAAATTGCTGCCACCAGGTGTGGTGATGGCTAGCAGATTAAATGGCTTTAGAATTTGCCACCCTGGGCTCCTGCTGGGAGGAAGGGCGGGATATAAATCACATAATAAATAAATAAATAGAAGCATATTAAACAAATACTGGGAGGGAAATAACTCTTATCAACATCTGTTTAGCCATGAGCTAAGTGTAGAACCTCCCTGTTCAGAGGAAGTTTACCTTCTGAATACCAGTTACTTGGGGTCATACAGTGGGTTGCTTTTATGCCCTGCTTGTGGGCTCAAGATCATAAGAGCCCTGTTGGATCAGGCCAGTGGCCCAGCTAGTCCAGTATCCTGTTCTCACAGTGGCCAGTCAGATGCTCCAATGGGAAACCATCAAGACCTCAGTGCAGTAGTGCACTGCCTGACTAGCAAATTCCAGCAACTGGTATTCAGAGGCCTCCTATGTGGAGGTAGAACACATAGCTACAATGGCTGGCAGCCTTATCCTCCTTGAATTTGTCTCACCCCTTTTTAAAGCCATCCATGCTGGTAGTCCTCACTGAAATGGAAATGTACTCCCTTCAAGTCGATTCCGACTCATGGCGACCCTATGAAGAGGGTTGTCATGGTAAACGGTATTCAGAGGGGGTTTACCATTGCCTTCCTCTGAGGCTGAGAGGCAGTGACTGGCCCAAGGTCACCCAGTGAGCTTCATGGCTGTGTGGGGATTCGAACCCTGATTTCCCAGGTTGCAGTCCAACACTCTAACCACTATGCCACACTGGCTCTAGTGTTAACTGTCTGGTGTCACTACTTCACTCCCATCGCTTAACTGTGCTGTGTGAAGGAAGTGCTTTCTTTTGCCTTTCCTAAATGTTAGAAGATTCAGTGTCATGGATGGCCCTGTTGGGTTCTAACATTATATGAGCAGAAGATAACCCTGTGAGGTGGGTTAGGTTGAAAGGCAGTGACTGGCCCAAGGTCACCTAGTGACTTTCGTAGCTGAGTAGAGATTTGAACCCACTGTTGCTGCCCATTGGCCTGTTGGCTAGGACCAAGGGGAAATGGCCATTGGAGGTTGTTCCTGGTGTAGCTCCATCAATCTTCCTACCCCTCCGTCTCAGCTCCAGATGGTTCACGAGGGGAAGATGCACGGCTTCCTGCGGATGTACTGGGCCAAGAAAATCCTGGAGTGGACCACTTCGCCAGAGGAGGCCCTGGAATTCTCCATCTACCTCAATGACCGCTACGAACTGGATGGCAGAGACCCTAATGGATATGTGGGTCAGTAATACGAAGAGGCTGGGCGGTTGTCTACAGAGCTAAGCAACTGATTGAAGGCAGAAGGGCTAGCCCACCTCCACCCCCAGTTTTGGGCGGAGTTACAACATAAGGACTTCAGCTGGGAAAAGGGGAGGGGGGAATCTTGTATTATTCAGCTCTGGAGAAAATGGGCTGCAAATCTTAGCCTGGTAAGAGACTCCCTTCTAAGCAGCCCTCAGAGGATTACAACCATAAGAGTAAGCTCATTGACTACATACACTGGTGCGATCACATTGGTTTTCTCAATACAATTTTGGGGTTACTCAAAATGGAGGCCTTGACATAGCTGTGTTTGTGCAAAATTATTCCAGGTAATTAAGAAGTTTTACCAAACATGTCTTGAACTCAAAGGAGTTTATTCTGTGTTGAACAAGAGTCCATTTAGGATCGTACAAGCAATTGGCTATTGCTTTTTGAACAGAGTTGAGAAGAGTCATTAGCATTTGAACTATTCCCTTTCATTTCTTATGGATTTCAGTTGGCCATCCTCCTCCATTTCAACTTTCTTGTCCATTTTCAAATGTATTTCGGATACTGATTCTTCATCCATCTACAACGTGTGTGTAGGTTGAAATAGACGTGCTTCAACCTACAAAGAGATCTGGGGGTCCTTGCAAACCACTTCCATTTTCCCTCCAACTTTGAATGGGCTCTGAGGGTGAGACGCTCCTCTTGCTCTGTACCTTGCTTCTCTGACAGGCCTGTCATAGAGAGAACGTTTCTGAGGATCTGACAAAACTTTATGGGCTTCAGTGACTGCTTTGAATTTCTTCCTCGCCTCTGCCTTATTATGTGGGTTCTTCTGAGGGTGCCACTGTAGGACAAGTTTACAGTAGGTTTCTCAATTTCTTTTTGCGAGGTATTTTGATGCAGTCCTAGCATTTCGTAATAATTCTCCATCCCAAGGAAAGTCTTGCTGGGTTTAGAGATATTTGGTTGGTTTTCCCAGGGGACACAGTGGATGTGGTACTTCTTGGTGAGTGCTTTGCTCTAGTCTAGTTTAAAGGCACTTGCGACATTTCATGATTGTGAGGTCAGAAGCATTTCAGCCAGTCAGCATACAGCTGACTTTTAGTTCATCTGAGACATGCTGCAGTCCTATTGGTGCTGTGCAAATGAGCTCCCTGAAAAGGTCATATTTTACATCTATGATGCAACCTGTTGCAGATGCCTAGTCTAGTACACACAGAGGCCTGGCCTCAATCAAATTATGGCTGGCCAATAATCCAGAACCATTGGATCCATGATGAAGCTTATAGATAAGTGGTGGGGATCCTTCAACCCACACGCCTAGCAGGAGACCTAATTTAAATTGCAAGGCAGTTTTCTGCAAACCATGCACATCTGCTCCGCACCTGACAAAGATGCAGATGCAGAGGAAAAACTGGGAGTTTAAGGTGTGTTTCTGATAGTTCCTCAGCAAGTGGAGTTGCTGATAGTGAGCCCCACTGAAACGGTCCATTTGGAATCCAAAGTGGGGCTTGCTATCAGTAGATGGGTGATAAAAGCAATCCCCTTTTAAACTGTCACCTGATGTCACAATGTCAAGCGATTGAGAAGACGATGGCCCTGTCTACCCGTCAAAATGACCTGCAAGGGAGGGGGAGGTCAGGATCTGGCCCACCGTCTGGATCCAGTTCACTGCCCGTTTATAGATGCCCAGTGTAGAATTGTGACACTCCTGTGCAGGAGCAAGCCAGGCCAACATTTCTGTCCAGTCCTGTAGACTGGAGGTTAGAAGACCCTACAGGGGCTGCATATGTGCTTTCACCTGCTTTAGACTGGATGTGACACGCTTGTATGGTATTGGGGGGGGGGGAGGAGTTCCTCCTGTTACAGTTGCCTTAGCTTGGATTTACAAAATAATCTGTCTCCATGCTGCCTAAACTGCAAATGAGGAATTCGATAGGTAGCTGCAAATTCTACATTTTGGGATTCTTAGAAAGTTTTCTGTCATGATTTTTTGTGTGTACGCACACATGTACTAAACAATATTCCACCATGCATAGGTCCCAGTTCACATTTCAAGGTTTGATGTGTGTAAGACGGAGCTCTTCTGATCAGTCTACCTCTCTTTCACAATAGAAATAAATAAATGGAGTTCATGTGTATAGGTCTAGATGCAGCAGGAAGATTGTATATGTGAGCATATGGCTTATTCCTGAGCCCCATCACATGTGCCTACATACACAGCAGTGTAAACTGGCCCTCCATAATCCTTTTGTCAGCTTTGGAAGGAGGTGTGTACAAGGCTGGCACCAGAGGGCAGCCAGGTCAGGCCCTGGCCGAGGGGTCCCTGAAGGGCCCCTCCTTAGGGTGGGTGGGTAGCGCTTCCTTCCACAATCTGCGGCAGCATTGTCTCCCGAACCTGCCGTGGATCGCGGAGAGGGAGATTCCAGGTACCCCTCTACTACTGTGCAGGCCCGCAACACCTGCCTGCACACCCCACCTACCTTTCCCTTGAAGTAAATGCTGGCTATGCTGCGGGCGCATGCCTGCCATCAACGATAGCGGCTGAGGCTTCCCTAAGGGGCTGATGCCCCTGCCGCCATCTTGGTTGATGGCAGGCATGCGCACACAGTGCAGCCAGCATTCATTTCAAGGGAAAGGTAGGTGGAGCATGTGGGTGGGTACCAGGGCAGGCTGGTGCCCAAGGCGCCAGTCCTGGGTGTGTACAGTATCTACTTATTGGGGGTGGGTGTCACTTGGCTAACTGTAGCTGCTGAGATTCTCCACCAGGTATTACCAGTTCACAAGACAGCCCAGGTGTGGGGATCCTTCGGCCCTCCAGCTGTTGCTGAATTACAACTCCCCTCATCCCTGGCCATTTAGTTATGCCTGCTGCGTTTGATGGGAGTTGTAGTTCAGCAAAATCTGGAGGGTTAAAAAGCTCCCCACACCTGAGATAGCCGCATACTAAAATTCTATTAAGTTGTCCAAATTCCGTGCAAAGAGAAACTCAGCCCTGAAACTTTTATAAGATCTTTTTTTCACAACTTATTCTAGATTTACTGATGATGTAGAATGTGGTAAGGAGCTATATGAGGCACTGAAACTGCCTCCCTGTGTGCACACAATTCAGGATTTGAGCAGAAAACACTTGTGCATACTGTACTTTTGCAATCATAAGGGCTAGAGCCTCTCTTTTTAAAAACAAATCCCCATGCTACCCAGGAAGCTGAACCCTACACCTAGTACTATTACAGGCTGTTGGGGTTTACTGTGCTCTTGTGAAGCGTTGCTCCTAATGACTGTACCGCAGCTCTTATTTTGAGAGGGCGGGGCAAGAGTAAGAGTGGAGGCAGAAGCAGCCTCAGAGGAGAGTTGGGGAAGACTCCTGTTGGTCCAGATCGGAGAGAGAAAAATCCCAGTTCATGGTCAGCTCCTTTCCACAATCCCTGTGGCTTTCATATTACCTGTTGCTGGACAATCCTCTACAAGCCCAAACAAGATTTGGCAGAGGTCCCCCTATTCTGTGGGAGGTCTGTTGCTTCATTTGCTGCCTTGCTTAACCATCAGGACGGCAAAAGCAGAGACCTTGTGGTTGTTTTCCCTCCCTCAGGCTGCATGTGGTCCATTTGCGGGATCCACGACCAAGGCTGGGCAGAACGTGCTGTGTTTGGAAAGATCCGCTACATGAACTACGCCGGCTGCAAGAGGAAGTTTGACGTGGACCAGTTTGAGTGCAAGTACAATCCTCGCAAGTTCTCCCAGCAGCCTCTGCGGAGTAACAACTCCAAGGGCAAGTGGAGATCCAAAGCTGGAAATGCAGTGCCGGTGAAGGGATGTTCTAGCTCCAGGGGCAAGTGAATGCTTGCTTCCCCCCCGTCTCCTAAGGAGTAAGGAAAATAATCTGCTATTCTGTCTGGGTCTAGCTAGACCCATCTGGAGTGGAAGAGAATCCCTTCCCAAAAGAAGTCGTATTGTGTTTTTGTAGTGTTTTTTTGTTGTTTGTTTGTATATGTTTTTATGATTTTTATTATGATATATTGTATTTTATCTGTTTGTTCACCGCCCTGAGAGCTATTCTGCTAAGGGCGGTATATAAATGGAAATAATAAAATAATAAATAATAATAAATAAAAGAGAGCTTGTGCTTCTGAGTTGCTGCTTAACTCTAGGGAAGAAATGAGTAGTTCTTACCCCTAGCTCAGAATTCCCTGCAGCAGCTGAGACCAGGCAGGAGGGGCCTGGGCTGCTGTAAGCAATTAGCTATCAGTGGTTTTAATGGGTTTAAGTCAGCAGGGCCTCTCAAGAATCCTGGGGATATATAGTTGTGTAAAAACAGCTGCATCTTTCTGAAGGAACAGGCCAATGGCTTGAATTTGGAAGAGATCAGGTGATACCTGTGTGGTACTGGTCCATATGGTACTTCAGAGGAGCAATAATCTGCTGTAGTTACACCCCAGCTGCCCTTATCAAATGAAAATGAGGCCTCTGTTTCCCCACCTATGGAAGCTACTCCTCAGGAATTAGCATTTACAAAGTTTACAGACCTCAAGAACTCTTTTGGGGAGAAGCATGAAAATAAAACCCGATTGAAGGGTCTTAAGCTTATTGTATAGCTGCAGCCTTGCAGTTCCCCATCTTAATCTTCAGGGTTTCTCTATAGGCAAATGGATCACTGAAATGGCTTAGCCTTATGGTCCACTTCCTTGCTTGTGGGGCTTCTTTTAAGGGAGGAGACAGTAGTGACCCTCCTGTGTTACTCTCTGCCCATCACTGTTAAGACTGAATTCCTCCAGCACCAGCTGCTTTGGCTATGATGCTTGCAAGGAGATGATGCGGTGCTGAAGTCAGCAGTACCTTTACAGGATAAACCATGCTACGTAGGCCAGCCAAAGAGCTAAGCTATGAGCAAAGAGTTGCTGGTACCACAATCTTAACACAGCAGAGGCAAGCTTCCAAGGTGCAGCAGCAAGCATGTCTTGTACCACACATTGTCAGGATCTGAGATGGGTGGTTGTCATGCTTAAATTAAGCTAGGACAACATGCAGTCTTTATGTTGCAGAGGCATTTCTCCTTGGTTTCTAAATCCCTGGATTCAGGGCTGGTAGAACTTTAATAGTGCAGCTTCTAAAGCAGCATGCATGCACTGGCTTTCTGTTCAGCTAGTGACTGAACCACCCATTGGGAATGACAGCACTGCCGTGCGAAGTGTTTTCTATGAATTTGTACTTTTGTAGTAACATTTCAATTAAAAGATCATATCTTGAGAAGTCATGCTTCAGCTGTTCTTTGTTTGCGAACCAGCCTTCACCAACCTGGTGTCCCTCCACATGTTTTGAGACTGCAACTATGCGGGCTAGGGCTGATGGGACCTGTAGCCCAAAACATACGGCTAAGGCTGGCAGAACGGGGCACTCCCATTAAGGCCAGGTCACACTGTGCTGCAGCCATATGCAACCTTATCTAGACAAGGCTTTCACTTTTGCAAAGCATAATCCGTAAGATGCACTTTCCACTAGTGTGCAGCTGAACTGCTTTTACTCTTGCCCTCTGTGTTCCAGACACAGGCCACAGGGCAAGACTAACGTGTTAGGCTTCACACACAGCTGCAGTGTAAAATACAGTTTTGCTCTTAGGTATAAGACAGTGAAGAATGAGAAGTGATGAACAGTCAAACTACCTCACTCTACACCTACCAATGCAGTCCCACATGCCTACTGTGAGGGCTTTAGAAAACATTCTGGAACAAAAGAAATGGGGAAAAATGGTTGTGCAGGAAGGCAAAGACATTGGTCCAGCAAAACCACCAAAGCTGGCAACTACAAGTCAGGAGGCATTATTTCAGTGTTCAGCCAAAAACAAGACTGAAGAAACAGCAGGCGGATTTGTGTAGTTTATTATGGACAGCATTCCCAGTGCTAGGCTGTGCAATAGAACAGCAGATGGGTATCTGTTTTCAACACCATTGTTACCTCTTATTTTATAAAGAACTTTCACTTACCATTTACATTATTATAGATAGCAGTCATTCTGCAAAACCATGGGCAAACTAAAAACTGATCACAGCTTCATCAGTGTTGAGCACCATTTGGCTTTATAACCGCTCCGCTGTGCCTCAAGTTCTCCCTGTGAGCGCTTTCTGGCCACTGCAAAAGGGCCCTAACACAATTAACACATAAAACGCAACCTACTACTTGCTCTGCTGAAACTAAATCAGTGCTTCTAGGACAGCCTTTCCCTAACCTGGTGCCTTCCAGATGTTTTGGACTACAATTCCCAGCAGCCTGGTGGTGATGGAAATTGTAGTCCCCAAAAATGTGGAGGGCACCAGATTAGGGAAAGGCTGTTCCAGCAAACAGGTTTTAAAGAGGGCTTTGCTTGCAAACAGAAGAAATGTCCTGGAGTGCTGGAAGTGCTTATAAAAAGATAGTAATAAGCCCTAAACAACCCACGACCAAATTTCTTGAGTCTACATCTGAGAAGCAGCATGCTAGAGGGAGTCCGCTAAAGGGCTGCTGTGTGGATTTACACTCTTTTGAGAGTGCTGCAGAAAAAGTCTCAAGCGAGGTAACGTTCAGGGCTCACCTACACATAACACTAGTCATGTTTAAAACACAACACCCTCCCACACATGCTTAACCCAACTGCTTTCATTTTGGAGGAAAAATGCAAACGAGTGCCACACACATTTTCTGTTCATAACATATTTGGGGGCAGATAGCAGCCAGAAGGATGCGATGTTTAGCAGGAGACCAATGGAGAGTCCTGATCTGGATTTCAAGCATGTTCCAGTTCAGAGCCCTACAGCTGCATTCAACCTCCCCTCCGCAAAAAAGCAGACAAGTTATGCATGCTAGTTTATGCACATGATTAGCATAAAGTTTGGCCCTTAAATAAGTAAAGAGAATATCTCAAAGGATGTGTGTGTCAGGGAGAAGGTCCAGTGCACAAGCCACACAGTCCTGTACAGGCTTTTGTCAGTCATGGGAGCTGAATGTTATCAACAGAACAGATGCCATTCTTCAAAGTTAAAGTTTATCTGGCGAAAGCTCTTGGATGAAACGGGGGGGGGGGGGGAGGACACGGTCAAAATGAATAAAGTATTCCACATTGCTGCAAACCTTTCACTATCACCTTAAAAAAAAACAAATCTTAGATCAGGATGTCTTTGGGAAGCCAATTTCCCTAAGTTTCCATCTCAGGAGAATAGTAACAAGCTACTGTAGATGAGTGGCCAGAGGGCAGCAGTTCTCTTTGCAGTACCACAAGTCCTGTATATGAGTGGAGCTGCCATCAAGAACCCTCTCACAAGAATATCCAGCCCACAAACACCCCAAATTAAGTCAACAGGTTCTGAGGGTGTGCCTCCATCCCTCCTATCCCTTTCATGCAAGCATCTACCTTGCCAAGATGGTTACCTGTGTTCCCAGCTCCTTGTTCCTTTGCTTCTACTGGTCCAGTTGTCCACAGACAGGGTAATTCACAAACCAAGACACCACCTTTTTCTGCACATATCGTAAGCCAGTTATTTCAACATTTCCTTTCTAAATTCTGGACGTCAGTCTCTACACCACTCTGAGCACATTACATGCAGGGCTAAAGATGCTAGAAATTTCAGCCTGAGCCAAAGAGCGCTAAAAGGATGGCTGCAGAGCAGCACCAGCACCTTGCCAGACAACACCTTAGAGGAAGCACAAGGGGACAACATGGTGTTCACTCAAGAGTTAAAGCCAAGCAATCTTCTGCTTTAAAAAAAGATAGAAAGAAGACTTCCTTTATATAAACATTAAGTAACACAGATCTTAAGAGACCACCTGAGTCATTTTTGCATGCTTGTCAACTGCATGTCCCATCTAACTGGATTGCAGTCAGGCTTTTTCTAGTGTGCTCCCTATAAATATAAAAAAGCCCCACTGCTATTAATTTTTTTAAAATGGGCCTTGCAGTGTATGTCAACACAAAGGCACATCTGCAGCTGCCTGCAGGAGATTCCGGTGTGTATTAGTTGAACCAGAAATGTCACCCTCCTAATCTTCAGGACGACATGCCATTTTGACTTTCAGACAACACACTGACCCTCACACACATCCACAAACTGTTCTTTCACAGCAGACAGAACCACTTCAGATGTCCAAGCATCAGCTGCCTTTGAAAGCCTGGCCCTATTGCAAGGAACACAATTTCCAGCTTCCAGACAGCAACACAGACGAGCTCTCTGAAGGAAAAGTGAGAGGGGAAAAAGACACCACTGCACAAACTATTTTGCTAAGCAGCTGTTATGGAACAACAACATACACAGAACTGGGTGCATATCCATACAGTAGCATCTGATAGGAGAAGGCTGCTCCCACAGCCATGAGAGGTGCCTCCAATTTCATTCTCCCCCTGCACTGGAATTGCAGGCACACAAACCCATTCAGAGGAGTTTGTTAGTAGACCACCTAGCTGACAAGGGTGTGGAGTGATTTCCCTGTAAAAGGAAGGTCAGCAAGCAGAAGAGGATAAACTCTGATAAAATAATCCCACCAATCCCACGGAACATAGCTCATGCATATGCCATGAGCATCATGGGCGAGCAAGAGCAGAGATCACAGAGGTGTATGGCTTACAAAGAGAAAGGTCAAACTGCAGAAATGAAAGTATTGTAACTGAAACTGCAGATCAGGGTAGGGCAGGACTGAACAATCCTCCATGGCCTACACCTTCTGCTCACAGGGGCAGCCACCAGCTCCAGAGCAAGGAGAACATGGCATCTGGGACTATGACACCAGGGTGGAGAACGGGATACTACTGGTGGGCTGGGATCCTGGGTTCCCCCACTCCCACGAGCCATATCGATGGATGAGGCCACCTGACACTACCATGACATCAGATGGCCCAACTTCAAAAGGAAAGAATTGGGAGTGCGCCCCAAGTGCTCTCTCGATCATTTCCTTTCTTCCTTTGCAGCCTAGCTTTAAGTCAAGCTGGCTGCAAAGGAAGAGCCATGCCAACAGCAAGGTCTGGCTGCACTACGAAGCACTGACAGCAAGGCCAGAGATTCCCCACCACTGAAGCTCAGCTGCTTAAGGCAGAAAGGATAGACGAGGCTAGTAGGGGAAAGTCTGCCTGAGTATCAGAGGCAAAGGAGGGCAAAAAGCATCAAGCAAAACTCTCAGTCCAGGATGGAGCTGATTTGCTGCCAGCCTGACATTCAAGGATGCACAACAGTTTTGTCTATTTATGAATGAACCCAAGCCCTATTCAGTGAAACAGACCAGCTAACTCTCCTCCAGCCCCTAATTCTAGCAGACAGGATGGAGGTTAAGAAGAGGCTGCCATCTCACTACCAATACTCCCTAGTTATCACCAGCATGCCATATGCCAAACTGGTATACCCTCCAGATACTTTGGACTATAGCTCCCATCAATCCGAAATATCAGGAGGATGCCCACACTGGCAAAGGCTGCTCTAAGCTCTGCTCTTAGCATCCTGCCATGCTTCTGCAAGAATGAACTACAATCTTTAGTAGCATCACCCCCCCTCCCAAATGAATCCACTAAGGAACTGCCACTTCTCATCCTTGTGGCCAGCTTAAAGTCCCACGTCAAACAGGGCCAGTAATGGAACATTTCCTGAACCCAAACATGAAAAGGCATCAACCAATTTCCCATTTTGCCCTGTTAATTCCTTGGGATTATTATTTTGAGGTGTCAGACACAAACAGCAGAGATATCGGCAGGAGAAACAAATCTATCACTGCAACAGCATCAGGAACCCATCTCTCCTTGATCCAAGAAAGCATCCAGAGGTTACTTACAACAACAGGAAAGCCCCAGGCCTTCTCCCATATAGGCTTGAAACCTGAATCCCAGCCAAAACCAACACCCTGGAAAGGTATCATTTCTGCAAATTGCCATTCTAGGTTTTCTCTTCTTGCTAGGAAAAAAAATTTTTTTTAGGGAGATGGGAAGAAATGGAGGTAGAGAAGGAAGCAGGAGCTATGAAGTCTCTAATGGGATGCTGGAGATGGGAGACAGATCATTCTGAGAAGCGATGGGACACTTGGCTCCCAGCTGCCCCACCCAAGGTATCAGCAGATTTTTCTACAGCACCAGTCTTTGTGGTAAGCTAGGCAACTCCCAACAGAAAAAGCGCAGGCCAAGCACCTCTTCTTGTTCTCTGGCTTCCTTCAGGCACAAAAATGAGGGTTAGGATCAGTGACATTCAGCAGCAAAGTATAGAATTATAGGCAGTGGTTTTGGCAAAAGAAAAAAAAAGTAAGCACTGCCTCTTCTGGCAAACAGCAGCCAATACAGCAAATAAGATGATTTCAAGTGGGTTATTTTCCCTTTAGGAGTGTTTTGGAACTTGGCCAGAAGCTCACCAGCACAGCCCCTGGTTCGCCCATCATCATCGCTACCACCATCCAACAGCTTCTCCCAGATGGAGTTGGAAGGGCTTGAGGCGACCGACGCTGGCACACACAGACACAAAGCCGGCTGCTCTTTGCTTTGTGGTGGCAACAAAGCTGGGCTTCGTAGTGCATCGAAGCTCGTGGCAGAAGTAGCAACCAAAGTCACTCTCTCCCCAGCCCTGTGGCTCAGACAGTAGGGGAAAACTGAAGTTTCCCAAGCCAAGTGCAAAAGATCCCTTTGAAAACCCCTGCCTCTCAACATGTTGGCTTATTAGCTGTGGAAGGGTCTGTGTAAGTTCTTTGTCAGTTCAGTCTCTGGAGGCAGAGAGCACGCACCAAACGGCAGCCTGTTGACTGTCACGTGGCTGCTCCTGCCACAGCCTCTTCCCCTTCCTGCTCTTCCTCGTAGTCAGAGATGTCAGCCTCCATGCTCTGCCTTGCCAGCAGCTCTCTCCGTGCTTGCAGCCGCTCACATTTGGGGCAGGGTCCTGACCGGAAGCAGGCCTTGTGATAACAGGCTTTGCATTCTGCATGGGGAAAGAGAAATGAGGCAGGAATGGAGAAGTCAAGCTACAGGGGAAAGCAAACTGTGCACACCAGAGCTTGCATCAGTCCCACAGTATCACATCTCTTTGCAAGCATCAGAAGCTTTCAAAGAGGTCTGGACAAACTCAGACCCAGGCTCTGTTGGAAAAACTAACTACACAGGGAGGCAGCTGTTTTACGGGCCTCAATGAAGAAGCACATGATCGAGATGTCCCAGCATTTGCTGCAAGGCCATACAAAATGCTTATGCAATCTTCTACAATGCTGCAAGAGTTCCCCTTGTCTGTATGATGCAGCTGGGAGAAACTTAAACAAACCTAAACAAGAAATTAAGTTCCTGACCAAGAGCATACCTACACTAGAATTAAACTGCTTTAATAGTTATTCCCTCTTCCCAGGAAATCCTGGGAACTATCTTGAGGGGAAGAGATTAGGATTTCTCTAAACAGAACTTTCTAAATAACTACAGTTCTCAACATCCTCTGGGATAAGCCACGACAGTACAAGTGGCAAAAAACAGATATATGTTTGTTGAGCAGATATGCCCCAGCACAACACATTTGCTGCGCTGTGTCTATGGTGGGCCTTCTTTAACCTTGTGAACAAATTGCCACAAGTTCCACCTGTATGAGGCTTCAGCCACAAGGCCTCATAGAGGACAGAGCTATCAGTGGCTGCTAATGATGGCAGATGGAACCTCCATGTTCAGTGGCAGTGTACCCGATGCTAGGGACTGTGCATGCTTCACAAAGGCACCTAGTTGGTTACTGTTGGAGTCGAAACAGAAGGAGACAGGCTTTGGTACTGTGTGGAAGATTTACTGTGTGCTCTATGCGTTTCAGATAATATACCTCCTTCCTCAGGAGCTGTGGAGCCATATGTTTTCTTTAACCTGCCAGATTATCAAACGAAACAAGTAACAATCCTTTGCCAAAGCCTTACACAAAACACAAAACATCAGGGTGTCAGACTCTCAGGCTAATCTGGCAGAGTAAAGAAAAACATGACGAGATATATTCTTCAAAACACACAGAGCACGCAACAAATCTTCCACACAGCATCAGAGACTACCTCCTTCTGTTTCAACTACCACTTGGTGATTCCTCCCCCCCCCCCCATTCCTGGTTACTGTTGGAAACAGAAGGCTGGGCTAGACGGAGGTTTGGTCTTTGCTCTTTGTGTTTTCATGCCATAAACGCACTCTGATTCCCCACTCCAGACTCCCTTGCCTGGAGCAGGAGTATTATTCCCCCTAACAAAACCAAGCCAACACACCAAGCACCCAGGCACAGGCAATGTGGCTCCTGTTTGTTCACCTACCTTCACATTTCCTGCACTTGTTCAGTTCAAAGGGGAAGATGATGTCCTCCTCGTTCTGGCAGAACTCACAGATGAAGCCCTTGGCCTGGCACAGCTGGAAAAGAGATGCAGCAGCGTAGCGGAGTGAAGAGGAGGAGGAGGAGGAAGAGTCCAGCAAAAGCTGCAACCCCCCTTGCATGCCACTTCTGAAGCCCTGAATCTGTAGCAGGTTCAGCCCTTAAGACATTTTGGGGGCCATTTCAACACAACCGTATTTCTACAAATTATATGAAATTGTTGTTCTTATGTGCCTTCAAGTCGACTACGACTTATGGCGACCCTTTGAATCAGTGACCTCCAAGAGCATCTGTCATGATCCACCCTGCTCAGAGCTTATAAGTTCAGGTCTGTGGCTTCCTTTATGGAAACAATCCATCTCTTGTTCGGCCTTCCTCTTTTTCTACTCCCTTCTGTTTTTCCCAGCATTATTATCTTTTCTAGTGAATCGTGTCTTCTCATTATGTGTCCAAAGCATGACAACCTCAGTTTCATCATTTTAGCTTCTAGTGGTAGTTCTGGTTTAATTTGTTCTAACACCCAGTTATTTGTCTTTTTTGCAATCCATGGTATCCGCAAAGCTCTTCTCCAACAGCACATTTCAAATGCGTTGGTTTTTCTCTTACCCGCTTTTTTCACTGTCCAACTTTCACATCCATACATAGAGATCGGGAATACCATGATCTGAATGATCCTGACTTTAGTGTTCAGTGATACATCATTGCATTTGAGGACCTTTTCTAGTTCTCTCATAGCTGCCCTCCCCAGTCCTAGCCTTCTTCTGATTTCTTGACTATTGTCTCCATTTTGGTTAATGATTGTGCCATTGATAATCCTTGACAAGTTCAACGTCCTCATTGTCCACTGTAAAGTTGCATAAATCTTCTGTTGTCATTACTTTAGTCTTTTTGACGTTCAGCTGTAGTCCTGCTTTTGTGCTTTCCTCTTTATTAAATTTCATCAGCATCCTTTTCAAATCATTACTGGTTTCTGCTAGTAGTATGGTATCATCTGCATATCTTAAATTATTGATATTTCTCCCTCCAATTTTCACACCTCCTTCTTCTTGGTCCAATCTTGCTTTCCATATGATGTGTTCTGCGTATAGATTAAATAAATAGGGTGATAAAATACACCCCTGTCCCACACCCTTTCCGATGGGGAACCAATCGGTTTCTCCATATTCTGTCCTTACAGTAGCTTCTTGTGCAGAGTATAGGTTGCGCATCAGGACAATCAGATGCTGTGGCACCCCCATTTCTTTTAAAGCATTCCATAGTTTTTCATGATCTACACAGTCAAAGGCTTTGCTGTAATCTATAAAGCACAGGGTGATTTTCTTCTGAAATTCCTTGGTCCGTTCCATTATCCAACGTATGTTTGCGATATGATCTCTGGTACCTCTTCCCTTTCTAAATCCAGTTTGGACATCTGGCATTTCTCGCTCCATTTATGGTAAGCGCCTTTGTTGTAGAATCTTGAGCATTACTTTACTTGCATGGGATATTAAGGCAATAGTTCGATAATTACTGCATTCCCTGGGATGCCCTTTCTTTGAAACTGGGATGTATATGGAACGCTTCCAGTCTGTGGGCCATTGTTTAGTTTTCCATATTTCTTGACAGATTTTAGTCAAAATTTGGACTGATTCAGTCACAGTAGCTTGTAGCAACTCTATTGGTATGCCATCTATTCCTGGTGATTTGTTTCTTCCAAGTATTTTAAGAGCAGCTTTCACCTCGCATTCTAAAATTTGTGGTTCTTCATCATATGGTTCCTCCGTGAATGAATCGGTCATCCTTGCATCTCTTGTTCAAAGGGGCTTTTCAAAATAAGAAATGCTAGGAGATCCCTGCCAAAAGATCCCCCCCAATTTGTTCTTAATCAGAATACCCTTTTGCACCCAAAATATGCAGTTCTTTGTCTCCCTTAGCCCTGCAGGAGACATTTCCTGATTTCCCTCTAATTTCCTTGAGGTCTCTGCTTCTTGCCTTGCCTCAAGCAACCTCCATGGGCTTCTAACTGACTCTGGGTAAAGTAGGGCCCCACTCATATGGCGGGTTACGTTCTGGACCCCCATTGTAAAGCGAAAACCTCTGTAAAGCGGAACCCATTGAATAGAAAGGCACATAATGCCTGAAAACCGCCGTAAAAGCGGAACAAGCGAAGTATGAGTGGGGCTTTAGTCTAATTGCGTCTAATCGAGACCGCTGTATTAGCGAATTGCTGTAAAGCAAATTGCTGTAAAGCAAGGCCCTCCTGTACTGTAGTTCCACAAAAGTGACTAGTGATCTCTAAGAAGGTTACCTGCTTTCTCATTAACTACCATCACCAATGAATCACCAACTCCCCATTTCAAATCTTACCGCAGCCATGAACTCATCGAGGGCTTTAGGCAAGCATTGAACTTACAACACTGAACTTACAAGATCTGAACAGGGTGGTTCATGACAGATGCTCTTGGAGGTCACTGATTCATAGGGTTGCCATAAGTTGAAATGGACTTGAAGGCACATAACAACAAGGCAAGCATTTCTCTCTCTCAGCTTTAACCACATAATCTGCAATACAGAAATAATTCCTCCCCAATCTTCCACAGCTGTTGCATGTGCTATGTATATCGATTACAGGTGGCAGACTGGATTATAGGAAAGCGATGTATGTGATATATATATACACACACACACACATATACACAAGTATATATATAGTTGTATCCAATGGCAGCTTTGCACTAGCAGAAAGCATTTTTGCTTACGCAATGCAGGGCATCAGATTTTCAATAATTCCCCCGTATCTACTGCAGCCTTCCACACCATACTCTTCTGCAGAATCCCCTAGCCCTCAGGAGCACCTTGTTTTGAGGGGGAGGACTGCAGTGGGTAGAGAGGATTAGTGCAGTGCAGTCCATTAGTCACCACTAATCTTGTTTCAAATAAGCTTCAACCCAGCTGAGAGTTTGCAGTGCAACAAGTGTGCTCCATCACAAGAAGTCTACCAAAGTTACCGGTTCCAAAGATGCAAGAGCTATTATAAGTTCATCAACTTATGTCCGCATAGAGGTTTCAGCCTGAGCTGTCACATATCTTCCCAACTACTAGGAAGGGCTAAGATCAGCAATCCCAGTACTCATCTCATTCACACATACATGCCCCTGCCTTTTGAGAACCCAGATTTTCCTGTATGCTTGTTTTTTGTATAAAACCTGACCCAGTGGAGAAATAGAGACAATAGAAGTAAGGAAAAAAAACTGAAAGGGGAAAAAAGGAATAAGGGTACCCACCATGCATTTCTCCACATGCAGGGTGCCTGCCTTGAGCAGCTCCGTCAAGCAGGGAACGAGCTCCCCCTTCTTGGTGCTGCTGAGGTCATTCAAAGAGTAGAGGTGGAGATCCTCAGTCAAATGACCTGGCACAGTGTCAAAGCCATCCAGAAGCCTGCAGGGAAGGACCAGCCTGGAACTCAGCGCCATGACAAAACTACCTGCACTCTGTTTTGAGCACTCCCTTGATAAATGCTGCAGCCAGACTAAATGATGCAAAGGAAGGCTACTGATGTAGAATCTGATCGCTCTAGTTCACACCATCCCCACCTATCATCTAGCTGCCCTTCTGCTCTTCTCCCCTGCAATGGCTATTATTCCAACCATCTAGAGCCCTCTGTAAATGCTTTACCAGCAAGGCCCATCTCTCTCTTCCTTATTATAGAGGAGACACGTGTCAGTTGGCCAAAGCCACCCAACGGCAGCTTCACACATTTTTTCTACCCTGACTTGCAGCAGCACAGGGGTGGAGGGAGGGGGAGGGGACACCCGCATATTGAGACCCTTGTGTGATCTTCATGCATGGCAATTTGGGCAGGTGAACCCTTGCGGGCAACCTGCTGCCGGGCATGGCTTTCCAGCCTGTGTACACCTCACAAAAACAGATGGCTGTGTAATATTCACACATGACAAGTGTACACAGATACACAATGTACACAGCTATACACAGATAGAGAAAATGACCCACCCAACCCCACACACAGGCCGGGGGGGGGGAGGAGTTACAACAAATGCCTTGCTTAAGACTAGGCCTAGAGGCAACGTAACAAGCAGAAGAATGTGTCTTCTGCTCAATATAGGGAGGATGGAGGTGCTTGACAGGTTGAAAGTGGGACAGAAGTCTTTATTCTGTTGCTATTGATGGAGGTTGTGAGTTTCTAATGGTGCAAGAGCATGCCCTAGAGGCCTTTGTGGGGAGGGTCTTGCTATTTAGGTGAAATGCATTGGGGAATTCACTGCTGCTTCTTACTGGCCCACCATGCTCTGTGCTAGCCTTCTCCTCCCCCTCCCCAAAGTGCTGGGCTTCAATAATTTTGCAGGTAGCTCCACAGTACTTACGCTTTAGCTAAGCGGCAGGTCTTGAACATATTCTTCATGTGGTACAACTGGATTCTTAACAACTGCAAAAGACCAAGGGTGGGGGGAATGTCTCAGATTGGAAGGGTTTTTTCCAGCAGATAGATCATTTTAGACATATCAGGTATGTGCTTTGCAGAAAGGCGCTGAACAGGAAAAAAAATACACACACACACACACACAGTATGCACTCATTACAGCAAGAGATTCCAAAGAACTAGAAGCAATAAATCAGAAAATCACAGCAAGTCTGGGCATGCTCTGTTGCTTTGCAAGATACATAAGTGATATGCAGATTTGCATATTCTGCATAGTTTATTCATTTCTCCAGTCCTGGGGTGGAACAGAGCCTGGGAACCACATTTTGGCAGAAGTCCCAAGAAGTAAACTGGCCTAAAACCTATACATGTTTGCAGCGTAGGAATAGTCTTAAGGGATGCCCCAAGCTCAGCCTGCCTTACCCTGACTTGGTTGAGTGGCTTGACCTTGCGGTAGAGGGCAGTGTTGATGTCCTGCACGTTGAAGAGAGGGTCGCTCCAGATCTTGCTCAGCAGGTCCTTGGAGAAATTGCTGATATAATATTTGCTAAAGTCCCACTTGTGCAGGATGCGGCTGGGGATGACCATTTGAGCATTCTCATGGCAGCACTGGCAGAAGTATTTACCCAGGTACTCACAGTAGCGCATACGCTTGATGTAGTCTGAAGGTCCCAGGGTAGGAAAAAAAGAGAGAATGAATGTGAATGTGTCTCCTGGGGAACAAGGACTTGGCCTATCTACAAGTCATGTCAAGAACACGAAAAATGTAGTGCCCAAGGTGGCGTTTTTCAAAACCTCAGCGGGGTGTATGTGTATATTTTGTCCTTACTGGTTCACAGTTTGAACCATGTTTAAGTTCACTGGTTAATTATATTCTGCTATTTTGTTCAAAACAAAGTAGCTTACAGTAACTAACACACTTGCACACACATTAAAGTAACAACCATTTACGTTAAAAGCCTTGAAGGCTCAGGTAAAGGGCTGAGGGAACTGTACTGGCTGCCACTGGGCCATGTTCAAGGTCTTGTTAACATATAAACCCTGAACAACTCAGGACCAGGTTACATGAAAGACCGCCTCCTCCTGTACAGGCCTGTAAAATCACTGAGATAATCTGGGGAAATTCTGCTCATGGCACCACGCTTTAGAGAGCATCACAGTGTGATGACCCCAAAACAGGCACTTCCTGCTATTGCTCCTGCGCTACAGAATGCCCCTCCTGCTGCTGTAGGGGAAGCGGCAACCATCAGTTGCTTCAGCCACCTCGTAAAGACACATCTTCTTGCCCAGGCTTTCCCTGACCAGTACGTTTGGACCCTGTTTTATGGGTTTGAATCCCCTAATCCCTGTTTTATCTGCTTTTATGCTGTTTTAGTGGTATTTTAATAATACTGTTTTTAAAATATCGTACATCACTTAAGAGATTTCTAAAATATTAAGTGGTCTATACATGCATTTTAAAAATAAATACATACAAGTTAGAACCTCCCAAACTCTGCCAAGTCCAGCACTCACCAGGGTCTGTCCTGATGCCACAACCTGCACAGCGATAGTTCTGCTTGGCCACTGCCACCTTTCTCCTGCAGACACATGAAAACATGATATATATCTAAACATCAAGGCCACCAACCCATCTCTCCCAATGGGGGAGGGGAGCGGGCTGCTAAGGAAAGCATTATGAGGTGCAGTGTCTGAACATGGTGATAACACCCCCTCCTCCCAGAGAGGTAACCTCTCCATGGCCTTGCATTATTATTATTATTATTATTATTATTATTATTATTATTATTATTATTATTATTATTATTATTATTAAAGGGGTAGAAGTCATTGCCAGTATTGTTATTTGAATCCTGCTCTAAAATCATGGGGACCACTAGTTTTGCGAGAAAAGGTCTGTGCTTGCTGAGTGCCACCAGCCAGGCATGGCCTAGGGAAGGAGCTTGGAGAACAAGTACTATCAGAAGCTGTGATTTTTTTGGGCTGGCCAGTAGGCAGATCATGAAAAAGCCACCTACCAGCCACCTACCAGTCACCTCTAAGGTGACGGGCTTAGCAATCCTCCTCCTCTGGGGAGGAGTTGTAGTAGCTCTGCAACAGAGAAGCAGAATATTCCAGGTTCAGTCCTGGCATCTCCAAGCGGGACTGGGGAAAGCCCATCTATGACACCCTAGAAAGCTACTGCCAGTCAGTGCAGGCAGCACTCAGGAGACAGACCAATGGCTTGATCTGGTATAAAGCAGCTTCCTGTGTTACTAAGCCTTCCCTTCTTAAATGCACCTTGTAGAAAGCATTTAACCATCTGAGAGCAGACAAATGCCTCTTGCTGCTGTATGCAGATTCTGCCAGTGCATGAATGGACATCTTGGAAAAGAGGAAGGGGCATGCACAGAATGCTGTAGACTTGAAAACAGCCTATCTCCTTACGTTGGTGCTGGATGGATATTGAAGATTATCTGTGGCCGTGGCGGTGCCCACTCCAAGTTCCCACGGACCCGGATACGCAGTTTGTAGATGTCCGCATGTTCCCCATCGTCAGGAGAAATGGGCACGGAATCAGGAATTGGTAACAGCTGCAAGAGAAGAACATGACACACAATGCAAACATGCACTGTTATATTCTGCAGCAAGGGTGGCTCAGAGATTCCCTTACTGCACTCCCCATCGGAACAGCTTCCTGCATTTCCAGACTCTCAAAAATGGCCAGGGATAATCGTTTCTGTAGATCTTAACACACACAAAAACAGAAACATTTTCAACCGCTGTGCTTTCAATTTCAAACTGGATTGCTGCTATTCCTCTCTGGTTTGCTCCCAGGCAGAGAAATAAAGACAGGGCCATTCCCTACTGCATTGTAAGTCAGCATGGAGGACAATCCCTTTGGAGAAGACACTGCCCAACTCAGCCTAGGACAAGGATTGGGAACCTGTGGCCCTCTAAACGTGGCAGAACTACAGCTTCCATCACCCCTGGCCAGTGGCCATGCTGGCTGAGGCTGATGCGAGCTGTAGTTCAACAACACCTGGAGGACTGCAGGTTCCCTATCCTTGGCTTAAGCCTAAGGGAACAGAAGCAATGATACTCTAATCCTCCATCATCCAGGCCCAGTTTCCCTTCTCCAATCCTGCAAAGTTCACTGTTAGCACATTCCACTGACACATCCACTCTCACAATCATCTCTGGGTTGGCAACTGAAGGGCCAAACTTGTGGCAGTCAAGGAGGCAGATTTAGAGCTGGGGCCTCCAGTTGATGATCCCCAAGTACACTCTGGGTAGAGACACACTTACTGTTCTGCCAATTCCAGTATGTCTCCACCTCTCTTTTCTGCAAACGGAGGAACATGATGCTAGTCAAACCCCACCCCTTTTTGCCATAAAACCTGGTGGGATCAGCTGGAGTGTATTTTTAAAAAAAATAGCTTCAGACAGATTTCACAACTGATTGGCAGATCAACTTGTTGTCCCTCCAGGTGTAGCCAATGGAAACACTTTGCTGTAGGCAACTAGCGTGCTCATAGCCTCTCTCTTTCACACATCCAAAGAGGAAACAGCAGTGGGGTACTGTCAGGAGCTGCTAGATCTGTGTGCAGCTGCCCCATGTAGTGAACCAATGAACTGCAGATGGTAGCTTCTACCATGTGGTGAACCAATGAACTGCAGATGGTAGCTTCTCAATGAAGCATCTTCAGGCCCCGGACTGACTCCACCCACCCAGGCTGGCCATTGGATCAAAAGCACTATAACATCAGAACTGCCAGAGAAAAGCTACCCCAGACCAGCACCCTGTTTCTCACAGTGGCTGGCCAGATGCATTCAAAGGCTCACAAGTTTGTTTGCTTCCCATAATATTCAGTGGTATTCTAGGTCTGGGCACAGAGCTTCCAAGGTGAGCCATCAGACTGATAAGCCTTCTCTCTGAACTTAGGCAAGATCTAGTTACTGCAGGATCTTCTGGAAATAATTTCAAAATTCAATAAATGCTTCACACCCTACAGCAGTCCAGTGGGTATTCCACAATCCAGTGGAGAACTGCTAGTGTGACTGCATCCTCTTGTTATTTATCCTAGTAATCAGCCTTTACTAGGCTGGTACAATTCCACGCTAAAAGTGCAGAATCTCACATCAGGCCCTCCCTACCCCCTTTGTCAAATTTCACACACAGGTGGGATTTTGTAATCCCTGAGTGCATGCATGGAATGCCCAGAGGGCACTTTGTGGAGTTTTCAGTCGCTGGAAGATGAAGCTTCCTTCCGGCATTACCCAAGAATAAGCAGACAAACAATGATTCCTTATGGACAGACGTCACTGATAATATGAGAATTTGGAGTGAAGGTGAGTGGAAAGTGACAACAGTCCAAACTATGGTGCATAGAATTAAACAGCATCTTGCAGAGAAACTCAAGAGCAGAACTGCCAGTCACAGCTGAACCATATCTGTAAACCCAACGCAGAACTGACTTGCAAGGGGACCAAGGCGTACAAGAAGAACATAGCCCCGCTGGGGAAAGGCAGCTTTCCGCACCCATCGGCCACATTGCACAGGCTCACACTGGTGCTGTTAGTCGCTTTCAGCAGTGGTGATGTGCTTCACTCTCTCCAGCGCAAAGCATTAGCTTTGGGCAGGCCATTATAACCCCATCAAAGTGTATAAACAGGGCCATTCTGTTTTCTGCAAGCCCTCCCAATGTGCCTTGCCGAACTCTTGCGTGCAATCAAAGCCTGCCGTCTGAATTAGACACATTAAGAAAAATATACTGAATTTGCTGACTCTCTGTGAGTCTCTTCCCTACTTTACAGCTGTAGTGGAGGCCAGGAACAATGCAAGCAACAATGCAGTTCCACCTCCCTGGCCCACACGCCTGCTCAGTCCCTGCTCAGCTTCTGGGATTTCAGCACAGCCCATGAATGCACAAGTCTATTTTGGCAGCCTTAAGAGCTAGGAGTTTAAAACATAGCGAGATTCTCAGAACACTGAATTCTGCACTTTAATACCGGGTTGTGCGCTAGTGCTGTAGGACTGTAAACATGCCAGATACGCGGTACTTCTTGCCACTGACCCCCCAGACCTCAAGAAGCTGTCAGATGCTAGCAAAATCCCCCCTCAGTGTTGAGGTGGGGGCTAAAGTGTGAAATCTGAACCCACAGATTTATGTAACTATTGATTTGTGTAGTTCACACACTGAGCTGGCTTGTATTTGCAGTCTAGGTTTCTGGTGTGGAGAGCCCTGGTTATAAACTCAGTTTCCTACTGACCAGCACTGGAGCTCTCTCTGTACTCAAGCCAAGTCCCTCCATGCAAGGAGCGCAGCCAGCCAGCCACACACACACACACACTCGCCCTTCAGGTGAGCAAAACATAAAGATGTTAGCACACTCAGTAAACAATTCACTCCCTGGGCACACTTCCCATTTGGAACATACCAGCAGCAACTTTTTGGAAAGCAGTCTTTTCTTATACCATTTGGGCCGCTTAAGAAGCTTTTTAAGTGACAGTCTTGGGTCCTGAAAACCAATAGCAAATGATCTATCAAGGTGGCTCCCTGAGCAAATTTTCTAAGCTACTGGGAACAGAAGCAGGGACAGAGTTGCGCCTAGTGAAAATGAAGGCTGTCCAATCACTGCTGGTGGAACTACTTCACAATCTCATGCTCCCATGAGACTCCTAAGATCTTTTGCTCCTTATCTTGCAGGTGGGCACAGAGCAGCCTGTCACAATGTCACTACTAAATTTTGCAGACTGCATGGCTCACTCAGATAAGCCACAACTCTGGTCAGTTGTCACCTTACATGATAGAACCATGCAGTCAGAAGGAGCCCAACGCATCACCTAATCCAGTCTCCCCCATCCTGGTGCCCTCCAGATATTTCAGGTTACAACTCCCATTAGCCCCACGCCTGCGCTGGCTGAGATTGACAGCAGACATCTGAAAGGCACCAGTTAGGAAAGGCTGACCTAATGCATTCCCCTGCCAAGAGCAGAGCAACTAAACAAAGGCAGCCCTGCCATAAGATAAGGGTAGATAAATAATGACAGCCAACAGAGTTTTGGGTAGCTAAGAGGGACACGGACCTGACCTATTGGGGTACAATCCAATGGAATGACTCTGGACGCAAGCCCTGCTGAAGAGACTACAGTGCAGCTCCAGTACATTTCAATGGGGCTTGCACAAAGAGAACATCCCAGAAGAACGTGCTCGATGTTAATTAGTGGAAGGAGCTTGGAGTGCTGTTTCTATTTTTTGCCGCAGGTACCAAATTGTCTTTGGCCAGCCAGGTATCTATTTATGACTGACATGCACCTTTCTGACCATCTTTTGAAAGTCAAGGAAGGAGGATCTCATACTCTCCCAGGATGTGTTCCATTCTCAATTCCTTTTGCATTCAAGAAGTTGGGCAAAGTGTGGGGGTGGGAGATCTCTGCAGCCTCTAGATGCAGCCTTCCTCGCTATGGCCCCAGAGGGAAGGAGGAACGTGACAATCACCCTTGTACTCCTCCTCCTAGCACAGCTGATGTCCCAGTGTGGCCTCCTGGGTGATCGTGCTTCCTACCTCATCCTGAAGTCCTGCAAGATGCCCAGGTCTTGCTGTGCCATGGCATGCATGCTACCACATCTTGGCAACTGGGCTGTCACTCCCTGTCAATCCCAGTGTCTGCAGATCACATCCTTGACACTATGGCAACAGGGCAAGCATCTTCGACTTTTAGGCAGTCATAGGTCTGGCTGCCCTTGCCACCTCAGCTGCCGGCTCAACTGGCCAAACCACCTTGCCCTCCTGCTGCATTGGGACTGCTGCCCCCCATTCTTAACACAGGGTGGTTACTACCGAGTTTAAAACCAACATATTTGGTGTGCTAAGGTTTTGCTGCTAATTGCTATCAAGCAGGAGAAAAGGCGCTATTCAGTGGGGAGTGGTGCCCATTACTCTGCCCAAGGCGGACGGTGCTAAACTGGGGCCAAGCCCATCGGCAGGAGCAGTTTGGTAGGACTCACTTTCTGTGGGGCGTCATGCTCTGGCACGAGCCACTCTAGTTCAGAGGCTGCGGGCAGCTGCATCCCTTCAAACTGCTTCAGAAGTCCCATGGCCACGGCCTCTGCAGAGTTTGAGTTGAGGAAGGAATGGAAGCTGTTGAATGAAATGACAGAAATTGGTATCAGTACAGAGCAGCAGGAAAGAACTCTCTCTCATCTCCACATCTCTCTGGAAATCCCACCTTTCCCATGAAGTCTTGGGCTTAACACCTTACTCCTCATCCCTTACTGCAGAGATACTAACCTCTGGACCCCCACATGTTGTTAAGAAAGAGCCTGCTGGTTCAGGCCATGGACCATCAAGTCCAGCATCCTGCCAACCAGATACCTGTGGGAAGCCCACATGCATGACCTCAGTACAAGAGCAACATCCCCTACTGCTCTTTCCAGCAACTGGTATTCAGAAGCATACTGTCTCCAACATGCTCCGACAAGCATACTGCCTTTGGTCCATGACTTTGTCTAAACCTCTTTTAAAGCCATCCAAGTTCACAGCCAGTACTTTATTTTGTCTGTTCTGAATCTTCAAAGCAAGGCTGATGGGAGTAGCCAACAACATCTGGAGGTCCAGAGGTTCCCCATCCTGAAACAAAGCCTAAGTACATTTGCTCACATCCCGCTCTTGTTATCTGTTGCTCTTCCCCCAGGAATCAAAACTGAGATCAAGGTAGGAATCTTTTTTCTTTACCCTTTTGTCATTCTGTAAAAGTGCCAAGGATGTGGTTGGCACAATATAAATAACAGGTTATCCTTTGGTTGACAGAGTCACAAATCTTGTGCCCGAGTCTATTAGGTCTCAGCCCATTCTTGGGTGTATCTGAATGCTGCCTCAACCCCAGTGTGTTACTTCTGCCATGATGGACGAGCAATAATAAACCCCCCATCATTACTTGGTTGCCAGTTTGTTTCTGGGCCCAATTCAAGGTGCTCACATTAGTGTTTAAAGCCCTAAAACAACTTAAGTCCCAAATCTCTGAAAGACTACCTCCTTCCCTACAGACCTTCCCGGGTATTGACATCAGCAGAGGGGGACATTTTGGTATTTTCGGGGGTGGCAAGGGACAGGCCATTCTCTGGGGCAGCCCCTAAGCTGTGGAATTCCCTCCCCACTGAGGTGCATCTGGCAACTTCATTGTACAACTTTTGGCGAATGCTAAAGGCGCACATCTTTACCCTGGCCTTTGACACCTGAGATGTACATTTTTAGGACCCACCCCATTTTCTGTAATGTTGTTAAGGTTGCTTTTAACTGTTTTAATTGTGTGTTTTAAAATTGTTGTAACCTGCCCTGGGACCTCTGGGTGAAGGGCAGGTAATAATAATAATAATAATAATAATAATAATAATAATAATAAAATAATAAAATAATAATAATAAAATAATAATAATAAAATAATAATAAAATAATAATAATAATAAAATAATAATAATAATAATAAAATAATAAAATAATAAAAAAATAAAATATAATAATAATAAAATAATAAAATAATAAAAAATAAAATATAATAATAATATAATATAATAATATATTATTATTATTTTATTTTATTATTATTAATAATAATAATAAAATAATAATAATAATAATAATAAAATAATACTAATAAAATAATAATAATAAAATAATAATAATAATAATAGAATAATAAAATAAAATAAAATAATAATACTAAAATAAAATAATAATAATAAAATAATAATATAATAATAATATAATAATAATAAAATAAAATAATAATAATAATAATAATAATAATAATAATAATAGCAGCAGTAGCACCTCTGTCTGTGCAACTAGTTTCTTGGGTGGTCTCTGTTCAAGACCTGAGTTGAGACATTTGACTCTGCCCTTGTGGGTTTACTGCTTTTACTCCATTTCCTGTTCTGGCCTACTCCCTTCCCTCTTATCAACAGATGGCCAGCATATTTGAAACTTGCCCCTGGACCCTAAGTACTACCACCATCTGCAAGATTCAGTCTTGCGATCTGGTCCTCACTCACTCATCATTACTGGGAAGCCAACCTAGATACAGGACTTAAAATCCTTGCCATCTCTTGGACCTGATCCTACCAGAACTGGCTTCCAATCAGCCCAGCTCCTACTGACACTTTGGCCTCCAACACCCTTCAGATACGTTACTGACAGGAGAAGCCTATTTGGATCTTACTTAAATCTATACTCTGTCCCCCAGTTGCACTCTTCACTTTTCAGCCTAAATCTTCTCAAGTGTTTCACTCTGGTTGGAGTGGAGTGCTACATCAGAGATACATACGTGGAGCCAGACGAGAGGAAGGACTTCTTGCTGGGAGCTGCATTCCTCTTGATGTCTGCATCTAAATCACAGCACAATGAAAGGGGGAGGGGGAGGTTAGATTTGGTGACAACTGTGCTGCAGATACTGGCTTGGCTAACACATATCACACAATTTTAACAAAGAACTGATCTACAGCAGAGATGGGCAAATTTGTCTGTGGGCCAGGGCCTTTTCTTCTTCACATAATGCACCAGTTCAAAGTCAGCCCAAACCTCTCCCCGCTTTCAGCACTGAGTGCCTCAAGGAGGATACAACAGCCTGCACTCAAGATTTCCTAAGGCTAAAGTAGCACATACAGTGGTAGTTCTGGAGGCTACACATAAAGAATGTGTGGCCAGAGAACACATCCAGCCTCCACCCCAATTTGTGCCAGGTTAGAAGCATGAGGCATCAGTTCTTAGCTGGCTTGCATTCTTCCCATCAGGAAGTGAGACCACTGAAGAGGCTTCCAGGGTGACCTCACTTCCCAAGAGGATTGGCACATCCCAGGTAAGCAGTGATGCTTTGCTCACTGATTTCAGTCTGGATAGTTCTGCTCTCTAGGTCTAGTTTGATATGTGGCCCTCCCACCAGAAAATGAGTGGGTTGTTTCCTGATACGACTGCCTGCCAGGTCCTTCAATGGGGTGGTGTGGGAGGTGGACTGTCCCCAGTCCTCCAAGCAGTTTGATCAGGAACAGCTTGGCCTCCCAAAGATTAAGACATTTTGCTATCACCATTTTAAACCACATATTCCCTCACATGTCATATACAACCCCATTTTAACAGAATGATGGCACCTAGGATCAATGGCTTTAAAAACCAACGACATTTCGGTCACTAAATGGAAGACTAGTTGACCAATGGCTATTAGCCTTGATGAGGAAGATGAGCCTCCACTTCAGAGATAAGGAGCCACTGACCCCTGGATACTGTTGATTATTTATCTAGCAATATGGAAGATCAAAATCAAGCCCTCTTCATAAGCTTCCACAGAGCATCTGGTTGGCCACTATTAGGAGACAGAATGCTGAAGTAGACCATCAACCTGACCTTGCTTGCTAATTCTTAAAAGTTCCCAAAAAGCTTTGCTAGCCATACGTTGCTCACTCTGACCTAAACCATCACTCAGCAGCGGCACTGCTCTTTTGTTATCTTCTAGCTTCACTTATTGGTTTTTATTTATAAAGTTGCTGTTTTGTTATTTTAACTGGCTTTTTAAATCTATTATTAATTGTGTGTAGGCATGATTCATGGATTGACTGATTCCGTAAAGGAAGCCACAGATCTGAACTTACAAGATCTGAACAGGGTGGTTCATGACAGATGCTCTTGGAGGTCGCTGATTCATAGGGTCGCCATAAGTCATAATCGACTTGAAGGCACATAACAACGATTCATGGAAAGGTGGGTTACAAATATTCATGACAGCCTCTCCAAGACCACAAGGGGGAAATATACTCAGACTAAATGAGGCAAGTGCATTCTGCCTATAAGACAAAATCCCTATAAAGGAATGTAGCTACTGTAGTTAAACCAAATATTCAAGGAACTGCCTGTTCCTTAGTAGCAGGGCTCACATTTGCCAGGTCAGTAACCTTATGCCTCAGCTGTACCACTTGGCTGTAAGTGGGGTGCAAGATTTAAAATTCCTCTATTCAAAACAATTATCTTCACATAGAAACTACCATGTCAGGGAGATGCCTCTATGTTCCTAACTGCATACTAGTTTTTTATCTGGAGGGAATTTTTTTTTAATGGAGAAGCATTCCAGCACGTCAGTCTCCACTTGCAGTCTCAAATGGTACAGCCCAGGCACAGGTTTACCCCACCAGTATGAACTAGTCCCCATTTCACTTGCTGGTAATGATTACTACTGAGTGATGTAGCGCCACTACACACATCAAGAGGCTTTTAGACATGCGTGCACAGAGCAAAAGACAAAATGTTTGCGCTATGTTCCCTTGAGAGAGATGTATGTACACCCATCTAAGTGTCACATGTGGGCTTCATTCAGTACAGGGCATAGTTATTACATTACGCCATGCTGTCATGCTTCCATAGGCATTTGGCTAGCCAATGGAGGAGACAATTCTGGACTAGATGGATCTTAACCTGATCCATCAAGGCAATTCTTAAGTTCTTATCCACACTTGGAAAGCCCCAAATCCTGAGCCACTGTAGGAGACAAAAGGCATTAGCCAGTGTTAAGCCTGACCTTACTGTCCCTTGGTTAACATAGTAGCAGTAGTCATGATTATCTCCACAGAAACTCCATTTTTGTGTACACCACACACTTATCGCAAGGTTCAAAAAAGGTCATGCATTTTTAGTGCTACTGTGCTCTTTGTAATATTCCTATAAACATGTTTTAAAGATGTTTTGTTTCAATATGTTTTGAAATATGTTTTGTTTTAATATATTTTAGGGTGTTTTTAGTGTTTTTGTTCGCCACCCTAGGCTCCTACTGGGAGGAAGAGTGGGGTATAAATTTAATTAATTAATCAATAATAATAATATTCACACAGTTGTTTTTGTGATAGCTCACACTAAAGTCATTTCAACTCCTTGCAGCTCAGTCGGATTGTTTGGGATTACAATACTGTAAGGAAGAGAAATCTAGGGGATTCTATGGCATACAGACACTACAGGTAAGAGCTCAAATATAACATTCAGAATATCCCAAGGGTTATCTAATTATTTGAGCCCAGATGACACAGACTGACCGACACACACAGAGTGAGGTTACTACCTGAAAACAAGGAAGCCATTGAGACAGACAGGCCGTTCTTGGATATTTGAATGAGGTTAGATCCATCGTTACCATCTGCATGATACGGTGATGACAAAATATTGCATGTCAGCAGAAGGAGGGGAGAAGAGGGTGCAAGCACAACAAGAGCGAGGGTAGGAGAGACTCCCAATAGCTCAGGGCCCTTCAAGCCAGATCAGTGGTTTTCAAACTTTCCACCCTGAGTGAATTCTTTCCATGTTAAGTTTGCCTTCCAATCACAAATTATTCTGGGGCATATTTGTGGGGCATAGGGCATGTGCCAGGACTCACTGTGATCCCAAGTGCACCAGAGAATGCAACCAGTGCCCCCTTGCAGCTGCACACGGCAGGGGGAAATCAATAGTGGCAGGCATGCTGACTTCACTGAAGAACCTCTGAGAAGCTGCTGAGGAGTCCCAGAATTCCACAGAATAGAGTTTGAAAACCACTAATTAGGGGGTTGAGAAGAGCACACCAGCTCTCTTGACCCTTTCCTCCCCTCCCTCTCCCTAACACACAGGATTCCAAGCACAGCCTTGCCACCACACAACTGCCTCCCCTAGGAGGTCTGGATTGTTGGGTTATTATTTGCTTAGAAGCGAGTTTCAAACCAAATGTCTTAAATGGCTGACAATAAAAAAGTAGAATATTTACTTTTGTGTCTCTGATCTCTTATAAAATATTTGACTGAATGGAACTACAACAGATTCTTGAGAGAATGGGGGTGAGAAAAACTGCTCATTTTACAACTTCAGATGAATGGTTAGGGAGGAATGAATGAAACAGTCACACAAGATCAAGATACCCCTACACAGAGGTTTCAAAAGAAATTCTGATGCACTTTGGAATCTCACAGTGCGCGAGCACACGCACACACAGAGAGAGAGAGATAGAGGGGGGGGAGGGAATGAATATGCTGGTCTCCATTCAGTTTTTGGCAGTTCATATTACAGTGTGAGAGTATGGGACCAAAGGCACGGTGTGGAAGAGGCAAATGGAGGACAAAGGATAGATGGTCTGCAGCCAACAAAAGGAGGTCTCCTAACTTCACAGACTGGGAGAACAAGCTTGACTAGGAAGCTTCCACAAGGGTTAAGGAGCATCACCCAGATCATTGATGTTTACTGATGTAAGGATGTTACTGGGCTGATTTCTCTGCCACGTTCTCCTTTGGTCAGAGAAGGTTAATCGTGCAGAGATAGAATCCCTAACTCACATCCCTAATGCTCAACACACACTGTGGTCTCCAGCCCTGTTAGTATGCGCGCCGGCACTGATGCCGCACTCTGCAAAGCTAGCTTCTGCTGCTCGAGGTATAAGTACCACCTCCACACTTCCAGTTTTTAAACATTTAGAGCTTATCCTTCCTTTCAAAAGCAAGCACAATCTTGCTATGCGGATATAACTTGGGATTTGAACACTAAACTTTATGTTGCAATAAGCTTACCATGGGGAAGCCTCTCCCCACTGTGACAATTGCCTTCAAATTGACATAATCACTGGAAGGATCAATCAGTGCAAGAAGCTTTCATGCCAACAGGTATCAAATAATATTCATGAATATCCCCCCTAGGCCCGTCATTTGCACCTTTCTATTCTTGTTGTACCCAGAGGACCAAGCCACTTTCATTTTTTGAGACAGCCACATAGGCAAACAAATTGCCTTCAGAGTCTCACGCACACACACAGAGAAAGAGAAAGAGAAAGAGAGAGATGTTGAGGAAAAGCCACAGTAGGTCCCAGGTTCAGTCCCTGACATCTGTGATTAAAAAGGGTCATGTAATAGTGCTGGGGCAATGCTTCAGCCCAAAACCTTGGAGACACTGTCAATCTGAGCGGACAATATTGGGGCAGATGGACCAATGGTGTCAGTATAAGGCAGTTTCCTATGTTCTGATAAAGAGACAGAAGCAAAGGGCTCATTTCAGTGATTCCATCTTACCTCTAATCTCATACTCATCAACCTCTTCTACAGAGCCCGAGTCAGACAAGTGTGTTGAGTCTCGGGAGCTGAAGTGGGATCCGCTGTCTGTTGCCATAAGACCTGGGAGAACAATGGTAGAAAAAGGAAGACTGCAATGTACGACCACGAACATTCTCCAATTACCATTGAGATTTTTTTTTTAAAAAAGGGATGACAGAAGTGGGGCTATATTGCACAGCATCCAAGTTCTCCCACCTTCATAGCACGATCCTAATTTTTCAGCCTTTGCCAACCTGGCACCTCCTGATGTTTTGGGGCTACAATTCCAATCAGCTTCAGCCAGCACATGCATGGCTCCATGCACAACGCTCCAGCACATGATTTGGCTCCAAAATAGCCCCCAACCTATTTTTATCAGCTCCATCATGGGGCAATCCAAGACAGAGACAGGGTGTATAGCTAAACTTGTAGCATATGCGATGAGCATGACCCATGTAGAAGTCTTATCTGCTTGGATCAGGTAGATGCTTCTGACTGATTCCCAGAAAAAAAGTTTCCCTTTCTGCCTGAAATGTGTTACAAGAGATGCACATAGAGGAAGGTGGTCTTTGCCATCTTGTTTGACCCCCTCCCTTCCTCCTCATTCACGCTGCTGGTTTCTAAAAAGTAGATGAAGGAAGCAAGAATGCCATGGATGGGGGAGAAGGAGGTTTTCTGGCAAGCTACTTGGCGTGACAGAGACTCCTCAGAGTCAGGCAAAACCAGTTACTGAAACCCCAAGGCAAGGGTGTATCTATAAGTATTCTGTGGTCTTCAGGTACCATGCACAAAAACAGGACTAAATTTGCACTGAATTAGGGTAGAATTTGGTGTGCAACATAGAATTTAGCCCCTTAAGAAAGCCTCTCTCTTTCAGTGCTAGCTTCTATGAAGAAAAAGAGCTTCAGACACCCAGGCATTTCCTGGAATGATCACAGGTTGAACAGGATTTCTAGTGGTCAGGGACGAAAGCTTCAGTATAATTCAATCATGCTCTGACATGACAAAAAGGAGTACACTTATCTGTCTTGCTGAATTGGCACAAGAATAAAGGTTTCTTTGGTAAGAGTCTATCAAGCTCTGGCTGTTGATTCAGGATCAGTGTCCTGAATCTAAAACCTTGGCAATAGTCTCAGATACCCATAATCATGTAAAAACCCTGCCCTCCAAAAAAAGCTGTCCTTCTATTGATGTCAATATTACAAAACTTGAACAAAGCGAAAGGAAGAAGTGGAAAAAGGCACCCACTGTCTGAGCTCATCTCCCGGTACGCTGGGTGGAGGTGCCGGGTCCTGATCTGTTGTCGGCGGATGCGGATTTTCTGTTTGAGCTCCTGGATCTCCTTGTCGCTGTCCTCCTCCTCCTCTTCCAGCTGCCTGTTCGTCATGTTGCACTTCATCAGCTCAATGGCAGCAATGAGTGACTCTGAGATGCTAAAGTGAGCATTTTCCTGGAGTGAAGGGAAGACAAGAGCAGACTTATGTTTTACACAGGGCACAGAAGGAGGGAGAAGAGCTACGCATTCTCCAAAGAAATAGGCAACGGGTTTTCAGAAAGGACAGGACAGGTGAAGTGACAGGTATCTAGATCTCCTTCATCACTCAAGCTGGGTAAAACACACTTTTGCAGCCCTGTGCGAAATCAGTGCAGCTGTGAAGGGCCAGATTCAGATCAGGGTTGCAACACTGGGGGAAAGGAGTGAATCCTTTCTTCCTGAGCCATTTCCTTCAACTTAAAATTGACCAACTGAACTTCCTATTTACCTCAAGGGAAAAAACTAGCTTAGCAGGAGGATGTCACAGCAAAACTAGAGGCAAGAGTTGCTTCCAGGTAGGTGGCTTGTAACGCTAATAATCACTGCTCTTCCACTATAGGTTGCAAGCAGATTTGCAACTGATTTTTCACACTATTAAGATACTGAGCTTTTTCTTTTCAGGGGTGTAGCTGTCCAGGGTCTCAGGGGGGTCTTTGAGTTTTTACTTTTTTGGGAGCTAGGTCCCAGCAGGGTCCCTATGTCTCCAGCATCCTATGTGTCAATCAGCATGAAAAGGGGAGTATGTTGGCCACTCAGAAGAGTCTTCTAACATGCTTCCTTGTCCTTTATTTGTCTCAACCCAGCAGCAAAAAAGCCCCCAAAGACAGAGAGAGGGAAGGAGGGAGCCTATGCAACCAACAGTTTTTAAAAAGTTTGTGTTTTTCTTTATTTCTGTAGGGCTTTCTGTATCAGTTATGCAGGCCTCAATGAGTGTCAATTGCAAACAAGTCTTTATTAGTCCCTACTTCAAAAAGCCAAGACAAGTTGCAGAGCATGAGAATTTTTTAACTGCAGAGGAAGAGACAACGAATCCTGATAACAGCATCCCATCTGCATCATCAAACAATTTGGTAGCAGCAGGAGATAAATGTGTAGACACTGAATTCTGAATTCAGTAATTCAAGCAATATATCTGACGGTGAGAAAGGACATTCAAACGGTGACAGTGACAGAGAAGGAGAAAGCAGTCTTCAAGCCTGGCCAGATTATTCTGTCATCTTAGAAGGCTGCATAATCTTAGACGGGTGTGGCTGCGATTATCATAAAGGGAGTCTGCATTTCTGAATTTGCCACTACACTATTTATTATTTATTTATTAAATTTATATCCCACCCTTCCTCCCAGAAGGAGGCCAAACAAAAACACTAAAAGCACTTTAAAACGTCTTAAAAACAAAAGACTTTTAAATATATTAAAACAAACATCTTTAAAAAACCATTTTAAAAACATCTTTAACAACAATCCCAGCACAGACACATTTTATTGCTCCGTTTATTATTTCTAATCAAGCTTTTAGGAACATAGGAAGCTGCCTTATGCAAAGTCAGACCATTAATCCATCTAACTCAGTGTTGTCTACACTGAATGGCATCAACACTCCAGGGTTTCAGGCACGAGTCTCTCCCAGCCCTGCCTAGAGATTCTGGGGATTGAACCGGGGACCTTTTGCATGCAAAGCAGATGCTCTGCCACTGAGCCAGCACCCTTCCTCAATTTAATTAGAGTTAAACACGTATCTCCGGCTGTAATTTTTTGAATGTTAAATTATTAATGAAATATCACTTAAATGGAAGAGTGTTCTGGCATTATAATGCTAATTTTTAAAAGTTATGAAAAAGTTTTTTCCCATTATTGTCATTTTGTGGTGACCAGAAAGAGTTTTCATCATTTAAAAAAGTATAGCATTATAGAGTAAAAGTGTGATAACACTGTTTCATTTAAGTGGTATTTCACTAATCTAACATATTTTAAAAATTATAGCTGAAAAATGTTTTATTTCCAATTAAAATATTGATTAAAAATAAGTTAAGTGTGGTGATAAAATAGCACCCACCACAAAGGTTATACTGAATGTGTGCTGAGCTATCCCAGGTTCTACGTCATTATATGTCACTGTTCTAGCTTTTTAAGTGACAAAAGAGTGGCACTGAAGGCATCTCTCCCTGTGGAGATTGTGTTGCTCTTCCATTTTTCAGGGAATGAAGGGATTCAGACTTTCTCCAGTGTTAGAAAAGTTGGAAGAAGCACATGGGAAAATACAGGATGACAATAATGGGATGAGACTCATGTGGATGCACCATGAAAAGCCAGTGAACGAAACATGGCAATTCCACTCTCAGTAACTAGTTAGAAGCACTCAAGCTGAAAAATGGAAGAGCAGTACCAGGTCAACTCACGGAATACAGGCAGGGCCTAAGCAAGCTATTTGCCAGGGTGTAGAATCCTTGCCTCAACTAAAACTGAGTAAGTTATGCAGAATGGGCAAATATATATCAATTTGTATAATGTACCCAAGGAACAACTGTATTCGAGGCAACACAGAATCTGGAGGAATTTTAGTGCGGCACACACAAAGCTTTGCTTTAAGATGAAAGCACTCCTTAAGAGAAGCCAGAAATCCCAAGAAGAATTTTAAAAGGCATCACCAGAAAGGGAAGGGTGTTTTGTAAATAGCCAGTGAGCTTCTCCTGGCATTATCATTAATATCCTTTCGGCACCAAGGCTTTTTTAATAAAACACACAACACCCCTCTTCTCCCAGGCATTTGACTGATTAGTTTGATGTTTACTGATAACCGTTCTCTACTACAGATGTTTAGCTGGGTCTATTTATGTACTTGAACTTACAAGATCTGAGCAGGGTGGTTAATGACAGATGCTCTTGGAGGTCACTGATTCATAGGGTCGCCATAAGTCATAATCAACTTGAAGGCACATAACAACAACAACATCCATGTACTATATTGTTTTTGTTTTTATGCTCTGCCTTTGGCTCTTCATTTTTTTGTAAGTCACTCAGAGACTCCTTGGTAGTGAGCAACTAATAAAATTGTATTTAACTTCTTACATTTATACCCATCATGGAACCCAAAACAGAGTACCAATGGTTTCCAGGCAGTTAGCACTGATCAGAGACCTAGACCTGCCTATTAGCTTCAGCAAGGTGCTGAGTGCTTTCCACGTTTGCTCCCACTGTGCCACCCAGGCTCTCTGCTTATCTCCAGTTTCACTCCTTCTGTTGTCTACCTTTTCCAAGTCTGCACAGCTGCCAAAGTCTTGCTCCGACAAGTAACTAATCAGGGACTGGCCTTCTGAGGGTCTCCGGAATATCCCTTCCCCAGAGTTTAGATACTGCCCAGTATCTGGTGGGGGAAAAGACAGAAAAAAGGAAAATGGTTATTCGCATCCTATGAAATTTGTCATGAGGAGAACTAGGAGAGCCAGAATCCTTGGGTTTGGTGGCAGAAGCCAAGTTAATCGGAGAGCCTTGCAAGGTCCATGATGGCTGTCATTCTGTAGCCTAAGGGTAGCCAATGTGGTGCCCTCTAGATGTTGGGATACTACAACTCCCATCATCCCTGACCATTTCCTATGCTGGCTGCAGGTGGAGTCCACCAACATCTGGAAGGCAATGCACTGGCTATCTCAAGCCCCAATTTTTTGGAGGGGGGGAGACAGCTCTTAGCAAAAACCTATTAATATTGGACAAAACTCATCCACTGTGTGGATGTCCAACTCCAACAGAGAGCTGAGAAGCAGGCAAAACACAGTCCTGCCATACTCACCGTATTCCATGTAGACAGAACCAGGGGTGCTCATCTGGCTGCTCTGCACTGAGCAGGACATGCTGCCTTTGAATCTGGAAATGTCTCCATTGGATTCTAGGGAATAATACAAATAAAAGAGAACATCAACTGCCACGATCAGAATGAGCCTGAGCGGTAGGGTGGGGAGGAGAGTGAACAGAACTAAGTGGGACAAGGTGACACATCATGAAAGATGTGGAAAAAATGTAAATCAACGGGATGGGAAGAACAGGGACATTTGAGCCAACAGCAGGCCAGAAGGAACAATGGGAGAAAGACAGGCTGTGGGGTGCACTTTCAGAGAGAGAAGTGGCAATCATGCAGACGTTCATATACGGGATGTTTCGACAAGCTAACCTAGATGTACCATCACACGTTGTGTCGGTGGATGTCAGGCTTGGCTCTTGGAGAGCCAGGGTCAGTTTTCCAGTTGTGGACTCACTAGGCCAGGTGTGGGGCACGTGTGGCCTTCCAGATGTGTTTGGGCTCCAACTCCCATTAGCCCCAGCCAGCATGGCTCCCCATCCTTCCCCTAGGCAAGCACAGGCAAGTCACTGTTTCTCAGCCTCAGTTTCTGCCAACAGGAGGGGCAGCACCCTTCCTCACAGACAACTGGCATGCTGAGGGATGGCATAACCCCGCTGCCAGTATATGGCATCCTTAGGTGGAGGACCCACCATGTGTTGACACCTACCCTGGACTCTCTGCATCAGGGAGGCTGAGAGCTGCTATTTTCAATTTTCCTCCCAGAGGGGTCCTATGAGTGGGCACTTTCCCACAAAGTCTCTCCACCATAGAGGTGGTCCTGAGGGCTTGCTGCAAAATGGCTATCTCCTTCCCTTGTAACAACAAGGGAAAACAAGCCCCTGGAAACCAAAAGAGGCAACCCACACAGGCAGCAGAATCATGTGATGCAGCTTTTCCTGGATAGTATATTTAACAGTAGGCTGGGGGAAGTTGCAGGTTTGAACTCTACTCGCACACGTTAGCGAGAAGGGTAGTTCAGAATGCTTCTGACGTGCCAGTTTCCTAGGTTTCCCCCCTTGAGGGAGTATTCAGATATGCAACCCCCCTCCCCACTGATGCCCTACAGTCTAAGAAAAATCACAAGATCCTGCTGCGTATGTACATTGGTCTAGTCATCAAGTCAGGCCTGCACTGTTTAAGGCACACACTTCTTATTAAGCTCTGTAATAAAAGCTTTCCTGGGAGACCACTGTGACGCACGCCGTTGCGAAGCTTATTCGCAATGACTGTCCAGAAGCTTGAGCTACTACAGCAGCACTCCAGAACAGGCACTGAATCCTCAGGGCACAATTCAAAGATGATGTTTTTACACCTGTGATGCTTAAATGGTTTGGGCCCGACATACCAGAGCCCACTTTCTCCCACCATGCAATGCCATATTACAATGATTGAGACTAATAGCACACCTGGAGGTTACCAGTGGAAGTTACCAGGGAGCTATGCCAGCAGCTCCCTCCGCTTCCTCCCCGTGGAGACTCAAAACCACAGCATCATTTAAACGCCCAAGACCTTTTTATCTGGCCTGGCTTTTGAGAAGGTTATGCCAATACAGAAATAGTTTTGCCATCAGCTGCATATTACTTGGCTAATTTTTTTTTTAAACACAGCTATCCTTGTTTTTTAGAATGCTACACTATTATAATACCAATGTACACACATTCTCTGCTGTTTACCCCTTTGTGAAGCATTGCTACAAAGTCACCTTTGAAGCTCTGGGCCAGGCTGGCCAAGGTCTTGTAGGAGAGTGGCTGTTCTCCAGCTTCTTGACAACATACAAAGTCTGTCCTAACCTGGATTTCAAGTTAATGGGAACAAGACAGACTCTGGGATGCAGCTGCTAAGGAAAACTCATGCATAACTTGGACCTGAGCATGGGCTTGACCTCAACAACAGTACCTGAAGTTCTAGGGACAGCAAAGGCTCCACTAGAGAATAGCCAACTTGAGTGCATTATCGGAACTGATAATGGCATGAAAAGGAGATGGAAAGAAACCAAAATCTGAGACAGTGTATACATCTAGAACATGCAATGGAAGAAGAAAGGACAAGACAAGGGGATCACTGGTGTCAACTCCAATAGCTTAGAAGACCAGGCCCAATTTAGGGCCACTTCACAGGTTAAATTTTTCCCACTATGAAATGTACTTCCATCTGGGAAACAATGCACAACCCACATGTGACTACATACGCAGGCGTATGCTTTGCTGTGCAAACGTGAAGCACATACACATATGGGAAGCAGTGGCCACTTGAAACTTCCCAGCGTGTATTCATGCATGTACACATGTGACTGTCCAATACGATAATCTATAGGGAATTCTTCTTTGTCTAGGAAAAACACAGCAACAAAGCAGTCCTTACAGAGATGCTGGGACATGTTAGAATCACCCTATCAAGTGACACTTTTGGCACCATCGTCAACCTTGAGAAAGCTTCAGTGTGGATCAAGATCTCTTTATCAAAAGCCTTTGCCATATGGGTTGTGCTGAGGGGTGACAAGACATGATCTTTGCACATGGAAACACGTCAGAGCGCTTGTCATGGCCAGAAACTGAGCTATGATAACTTTGTGGGCCAAAATGGTTACACAAATAACTGGTAAGTCTGCAGGACACCAAACACTCACCCTTCTTCTCCTGCTTGTGGCAGAGGAACCCTCACACCTGAGTAGCACCAAGCCTTCGAAGGAAGGAAGGCAGGCCTGTATGTACTTAATGCCCTGAATACAGGCCTGAAGCCAACCAGATGGAATCTCATTCCTGCCACTCCTCAACATCTAGGCAGGCAGACCTCTGAGCTGGTTCACTTTAAGGAAGGTAGCCCAGGAACAAACACTAGGTGAGGAAGAATCCTTTTAAAATTTTTGTTGTCCAGAGAACTTTCATTATGGAGTGACAAAAATCTAATAAAACAAGGTCCTCAAGCTGCCAGAGGCTTTTATGAGGTTGACACCAGAGTTTTTAAACAAAGACCTTCAGGTCAGTGCAAGAGATGATGATTTATGGGTGGGGAGAGGAGAGTTGCAATGTGCTGGCTCCCAAACCTGCAACAGGATCTTCTATTATAATGCTGATGTCTCTGTGCCCTCCTAAGGACAGGCAGCAAAGCAGACAAAGGAGTGTGAAGAGAGTGAGAGAGGAGGAGAGAGAGAAGAGAGAGGAAAGTTACTTACCAAGGCAGAATCCTGTCTCTGCCTCCCCTTTTGGGAAGACACTCTTTGTTTTCCCTTAAAAGACCCCCAAGAGGCTCAACCATGCCCTATACCATGAAAACGTGGAGATTCTTAAACATTAAGAGCAGGGGTCCCCAACTGCTTTGGGCTCAGGGCCCATTTGAAAATCTAAAATACACATTTCATAGAAGAACTGGTAATGCTCAGACCCTCGCCCCCAAACAGGCAAACCTCCCAAAACCTAAAAAAATAAAGAGTCAAAAAAGTAAATAATCCTCCAAAGCAGGCAGCCCCTGCCCCAAAGAACCAAAATAACTTTAACAAAATTAAAATGGGAAGGGATGTTTGGCAGGCACCAGGGAGGCAGGTATAGAGTAAGGTGCGGTGCTCATAGGTGCCACATGGGGGACGCCAACTTTACAGCCATTTCCTTGGAAAAAATGAGTCCATCAGTCATTCCAAGTTCTTCCCTCAGATGTTTGCGTCTACCTCTGTGCAGTTGCCATGCCCTCTTTCTTGGCTGCTTGCTGAAGCTGCTGTTGGCCTCAGTAAGATCTCTGTATCTCAACAGTCCTAAACAAGCTCAGCCATACGTTCATGCAAAATATGATAAAGTGACCAAGACTGGTGATCTTGCAGCAACTGTGGGAATCAGGTGCATGACACACATGAGGGCCTCTGGGGGAACAGGCCAGGCTGGACAGGCCCATATTACAGAATTTTGAGCGCTTTAGAGGTTTAGGCAAGATGTCAACTGAGACATGAACTGACTAGTGCAGGATTAACGTCTATGCTAAGCATAGCACAGAGCAGAGGTCAAGGAAGTGGGCTCATCATTGTTGTGTAAATTATCTGAGGGTGCTGTGCTACTTGTAGTAGGAAGCTTTACAGCCCTTCTCAGCATGATCCTTTCTCAAGGAGTGGATTTCTATATGTGGCCAAAGTTAGAATACTATTAGTTGAAAGAATGACTGTGCTCTATACAGTGTGACAGGCTTCTGGGGTGAAGTTAGTAGCACAAGGAAGGGCCGCCCGTGCAGTTGTGCATCTCTGTTGCTACCTCAGCATCTGTAAGCAACGTAGTGCAGAAAAAAGTTTGGCATATCCCAGTCTGTGTTGGAACTGCTGTTTAATATGTTTTAAACCATTTTTTTTAAAAAGATGTTTTTAAAGCTTTTTTTAAAAAAATGTTTTTAAAGAAGTTTTGTTTTAATATATTTTAAAGTCTGTGTTTATGAGGTTTTAAAGGGTTTTTAGTGCATTTGTTTGCTGCCCTGGGCTCCTCCTGGGAGGAAGGGCAAGATATATTAGTGTACATGGCCCTTTACAGGATTTCCTATGCAAGAGAGAGGGGCTCTGTCTGCAAGGAGCCTGTAATCTAAGAGTCAGAGGGAAAGCCAAAAGGAGGAGGAAACGAGAGGGAGAAAGAAAAATAGCAAGGATAAATGTGAGCAAGTGCAATTACATGTACTCAGGCTTGGTTACAGCTAAGGCCAAGATTAAGGGGTTATACCAAATGCTTTATGGGGAAAGGTGGGTTTTGAGCATGGCTTTGAAAGAAGAAAGAGAGATGACATCATGTACATGCCCCAGACAGGGACATCCATGATTATTTGATAGTGAAGGAGAATAGGCAAAGTTGTGTTAAAGAGTAGAAGATCTTCAGATAGCTGCGATTGGAGGACCAATAGCGTTTTAAAGAGAAAAAGGGACAGAAAAACAGGGTAGAGTGAGGCTGCAGAGAGCTTTAGAGAGAAGGCCAAGGAGTTTTTGCTGGAAAGAGTGTGGAAAGCCAGTGAAACCATATGAGAAGGGGTGTCACACACTTGAGTGACAGGAGAGGCGGATGACTTTGGCAGATATGGGAGAGAGCGGTCATGATATATGGATTAACCTTTAATCCAGCACCAACCATGAATTTTAACCAATTGCTTTGAAAGCTCTCCATCCCCCATCAGCTCTTCTCCGTCGTCATGTTATTCTCACCCTTTATGGTCTGGCTATGCTCAGCTTTCCAGCTTGGCCTCCTTCTACCACACTGTTCCCCTGAGACTATCTATAAAGCAAGTCATAAATCAAGGAGAAAGGTGCAGAGGGCAAAGTGGAACGAGGAAGAGAGATTTAAAAAGTGCCACACTGCTGCAACTTTCTATCTATCAAGCTGATTCCTTCTCCTCCTCAGCTTCTTTAAACAAAGCCTTTCAAAACTCAATCGGGAGGCAGCCTTTAATGCAACCCCATAGGAAGGGCAATAGGTTAGTGGCAGAGCATGTGCTTGGCATGCAGAAGGCCTCAGGTTCAAGTTCCGATGTCTCCAAATAGGGTTTGGATAGACCCCTGCCTGAAATGCTGCAGAGCCGCTGCCAGTCAGTGTGAAGACAATATTGAGCTGGAGGGAGCAATGGTCCAACTCAGTTATCAGGCAGTTTCCTTTCTTCGTATGTTCTACCTATAACGGAGGAAGCTGCAAAAACTTGACCTAGAGCAAGTGGGGGTGGGTGGGAAGGGCTTGACTGCCCTCTACATCCCTTCTGCTATTCATTGTGACCAGTTCCTGCCTTTTCAGTTAATGGGAAGGAACCACACGTAACACATTGCACGGAAGCTGAAAGCAGTTTTAACAGAAGACCCGTGTTCAGTAGCAGCAGTCACAACAGATCTGAGCTTTATCCACCAGCCCTTTTGTACATCTTACCATGAGCATTCCCAGAGGCCACGCTGGTGTCCGAGTGGGAGCGCATGTGAATCCTCTTGGGCATGCCGTGGAGAGTTGACGTCTGTCCCTCTGAGAAGCTGGACCTGCGCAAGAGGCTCGTCCCCCTGCTCCTGCCGCTACCACTTGCTCCCTGCTCTCCCAAGGAGGAAACAGACTCCTGCTTCTGAGAGCTGCTGGATGAGAACAGGTTGGAGGTGCTGCCCTCAGCGCTGTTGCTAGTGGGCGTGCTGCACTGACTCGGGCTACTGCAAGGCTGACTCTGCCGGCCCAGATTTCCAATTGCCAGGTATTCTGGCCCGTCTGTATCATCCTGGCTGCCTGCCCACGGGTCATCGCTTGGGTTGGCTGAGGTGCTGGCACTCATGTTGCCAGTCAGAGAGGTGTCTTTTGGGGAAGAGACGGTGAGGTGGGGAAGAGGAACAGTTCGGCGCTGGGGGGACCTGCCCTCCAGCTGCCTTCGAGATGAGGCACACAGGGAGTTTTCCTGAGGTTGGCTGGTGCCACTGCAAACCCAAGTGCTTGATGGTCTCCTGCCTGGAAAGAAGAAGAAAAGCTTAGAACACTCAGACAGAACAGCCCAGATGAGCACAGCTGAAACTACTGTACAATGAGGGGCAAGAGCTCTCAGGAACCCAAAATCTGCTCTGACAAAAAAAAGAGGCACTTATTTCATTGGCAGCACCTGACAGCATTGGCCACTGGCTCTAGTTTCTATAAAAGCGTTCATTCAGATGCTTCTTGCAATACTTCCGGGTCAGGGATGATGAGAGACAGAGTGGGGCTGATGATGGAGCGGGGATAGTGCCAGTTCGGAGCCTAACAACATCTGGAGGGTTGCAAGTTCCCCCTCCCCTGCTATAGTGCTTTGGGAACTTGGGGATAATTGCTATTCAAAACAGTTCATGGTTACATATTCAGATATTTGGCTACACAATTACCATCTGGACAACATTTTATAGTGTTTAACAGAAAGTTTTTAAAAGCTACATCTTAAACCTTAATAAGCTTCTTTGTTCTTATTTTAGGGATTATTTCATTTAGATGTTTGTTCTGTTTTTAATCTGATTTGGTTAAATACATTTTTTGAACTCTGCATAGGTTTCAGTATATATTTTACCATTTTTGTAAAAATACAGTCTCATACTAAACTTATCAAATTGTTATTTTTTCAACAAACATGCATTGGGTGGTATTCAATGCTAGTCCTACTCAGAGCAGACCCACTGAAGTTAATAGACATGAGTAACTTAGGTTCACTAACTTCAGTGGCTCTACTCCAAGTAGGACTAGTACTGAATACAAACTACTGGCTCTTTAAGCATCCCGATTTCCTCTTTTTTTTTCTTGCCTCTGTGAAAAAGTCAGACAACTGCAATGGGAATGAAGGAGGAACAAGGTAGACCTTCAGTGAGCCTTCCATAAACTTGCATTCAAATGTGTGATGTCAACACTTGTGAGGAAGAAGACAACATGCACCAGATAATGTGTGTACTTTTGTGGATGTAGGAATGCACATATCTGCTTTTCTCAGTACTGAAGGGTTGGGAACATGGCCCACATTCCAAAAGGTTCCTCAGGGCAGCCATGGAAAACTCCAACTAAGCAGTGAAGTGCCTGCACGTAACTGAAGGGATAGCAAATGTTCATGAACATTCCTCCTTCTTATGGGAGATGGGGGGGGCGGAGGAGAAGTGTCCATAACAGAATATTAACCAGAATCTGTTTAGCTGAATCAGAGCAAGCATTCTTCTAGCTGAACTACCTGTTTCTGACAGTGGACAGCCAGATGCTTCCAGAAAGCACAGAAGCAGGGCGTGAAGGCAACAGCTCTTTCGCTTTCTTTGCCTCCCCCTGCAACTTGTACTCAGAGGCACACTGCAACTGAAGTGCTTCTCAGGAGGATCAAATGGAATACACTATGGCCTTATGTTGAAACACGGGCCTGCAGGACAGCAGTTCAATGGCACAAAACAGGTTCTCTTGGGTGAACTTTGCCCTAAGTGCAGAAGTACTCGAGCTGTCTCCTTTACCTTGCATGCTGGCAGAAGCAGAGTGAAGACCTGAGAAAGAGCCAAAATACCGGTGGGTTGTGCATTCAGCCGGAGGGGTACATACGGATCCAGGAAGTGCTGTGAGGCTTTGACTCTTTGTCACAGGCACAGAGGACTCGCTTTTTCTGGCAAACTGAAAGAAGGTCCTAGTGGATTATTATTATTATTTATTAGATTTATATCCCACCCATCCTCCCACTAGGAGCCACAGCAGGAAACAGAAGCACTAAAAATGCTCTAAAACATAATAAAAACAAACTTTAAAATATATTAAAACACAGCATCCTTAAAAACATATTAAAACAAAACATCTTTAAAAACATCTTTTTTTAAAAAAAGCTTCAAACACATCTTAAAAAGCAATTTCAACACAGATGCAGACTGGGATAAGGTTTCTACTTAAAAGGCTTGTTGAACGAGGAAGGTCTTCAGTAGGTGCCGAAAAGACAACAGAGATGGCGCCTGTCTAATATTTAAGGGGAGGGAATTCCAAAGGGTAGCTACCACTGCACTAAAGGTCCACTTCCTATGTTGTCAAAACAGACCTCCTGATAAGATGGTATCTGCAGGAGGCCCTCACCTGCAGACCGTAGTGATCTGCTGGGTATACAAGGGGTAAGATGGTCTTTCAGGTATCCTGGTCCCAAGCTGTACAGGAAAATGTACACCAAAACTAGAATCTTGAACTTAGCCTGGTAGCTAATAGGCAGCCAGTGCAATTCATTCAGCAGCAGGGTGACATGTTGGCAATACCCTGCCCCAGTGAGCACTCTCACCGCTGCATTTAGCACCAACTGCAGCTTCCAGACAAACCTCAAGGGCAGCCCCACATAAGAGTGCATTACAGTAATCCAGTCCAGAGGTTACCAATGCATGGGCCACAGTGGTCAGACTATGCTGGTCCAGAAAAGGCTGCAGCTGTCTTACCAGTCAAAGCTAGTAAAAGGCACTCCTAGCCACTGAGGTCACCTGGGCCTCTAACGACAAAGATGGATCCAGGAGCACCCTTAGACTACATACTTGCTCTTTAGAGGGAGTATGACCCCATCCATAGCAGGCAACTGACCAATTATCCGAACTCGGAAACCACCAACCCACAGTGCCTCTGTCTTGCTAGGATTCAGACTCAGTTTATTGGCCCTCATCCAGCCCACTACCGAACCCAGGCAGCAGTCCAGGCTTGCAGAGCCTCTCCCGATTCAGATGTTACAGAGAAGTTGAGCTGGGTATCATCAGCATACTGCTGACACCTTGCACCAAATTTCCTGATGACCGCTCCCAAGGGCTTCTTATAGATGTTAAACAGTATGGGGGACAAGATGGTACCCTGTGGCACCCCACAGCACAACTGCCAGGGGGTCGAAAGACAATCACCCAATACAATTCTCTGAAAACGACTTTGGAGATAGGATCACAACCCCTGTGAAACAGTGCCTCCGATACCCATCTCACCAAGTCGGCCCAGAAGGATACCATGGTCAATGGTATCAAAAGCCACGGAGAGATCAAGTAAGAATAGCAGGGTTGCAGTCCCTCTGTCCTTCTCCCGATAAAGGTCATCCAACCAAGGCTGATTCAGTCCCATAACCAGGCCTGAACCCAGATTGGAATCGATCAAGATAGTCTGTTTCATCCAAGAGTACTTGCAATTGCTGCGCCACAACTCTCTCAATCACCTTCCCTAAAAAGGGGGTGTTTGCAACCAGGCGGTAGATGTCACAAACCAATGGGTCCAGGATGGGCTTTTTCAGGAGCAGTTGGATCACCGCCTCTTTCAGGGCAGCTGGAACCACTCCCTCCTGCAACAGCGTGTTGACCACACCCTGGATCTACTCAGTCAACCCTCCTTGGCAAGCTTTAATAAGCCAAGAAGGGCAAGGGTTGAGAGGACACATTGCTGGCCACATTGTCACAAGCACTTTATCTACGTGATCAGGCCACATCAACTGAAACCGTTCCCAAGAACTTGCAGCAGACATTGCACTGGACACCTCATTGGGGACTATATTAGATGTGGATGGGGCATCGAGATTGCTATAGAGGCAAGCATCTTTACCCTCAAAGTGCCTTGCAAACGATTCACAGTGGGCCTCCAAAGGGTCTAAAACTCCATTTCCTGGAGTTGATGTCAAGAGACCCCTGACAATACGGAAAAGCTCCACTGGATGGCTACTTGAGGATGCGATGGTGGCAGAGAAGTGGGCCTTCTTCACCACCCTCACCGCCACACAGTAGGCACGGTTATGATGTTTTACTCGTGCCCAATCAGCCTCACAGCAATACACGGGGGAACAAAGCAGCTGTGTGCAGGGGTTTCTGGGGCACATTCTAGGGCCACTGGCATGCCTATTGTGCCACAACAACACTGTTGCTCTACATTAACCAAGCACACCGAGAGAGCACCCAACAAGTCCCTGTAGCTCTGCATTGCAGGGAAAGGTGGCCAAGCAGTTTTTCAGAGAAGTTTGTGAGCCACTGCTGATCATCTTATTGAGGAATCCCACTTAGCTTCTGACACCACTGAAAGCCACTCATTAAACCCAACTGCTGCCCCAAGGTTATACAGCTAAAGCGCCCTGACAGATCCCTGGCCAACCTTCTTTTAAAAACCCCAAGGAAGAAGAGACATCCACAACAGGCAACTTATTTCATTGTCTGACAGCTGTTCTTCATATGTAGCCCAGTGACTGCTCATGTCCTATCCACTGTGGCCTCAGGAAGAAAGGATCTCTTTCTATTTTCCTGAAAGTGGGCCTGGCAAGCTAAGTTGAGCAGCTAACTGCAAAGCTTGAGACAATGGGGGGAAATCCCCCTGGGTCCTATCTACATGGCAGATACTTCGCCACCAGCATTGTAGCCTGCTCTCTCATGATTACAGCTAGTTGAGCAATTTCATCCATGCCAGCCATTTTGCAGTGCTATGGCAAATGCCTTATGGCATTGAACCTCCAGGGTCAAGTAGTCAAAGCACTTCTTGAAAAGGCCTCTGTTTGCTCCTGAATGAGATACTGTGTGCAGGACAACAGCAAAGCTACATCTGGGAGACAGAGGGAAGACATAAGGTCTCTCTCTCTCTCTAGTCTCTCTCTCTCTCTCTCTCTCTGGTCTCTGGTCTCTCTCTGGTCTCTGGTCTCTCTCTCTCTCTCTGGTCTCTGGTCTCTCTCTCTCTCTCTGGTCTCTCTCTCTGGTCTCTCTCTCTCTGGTCTCTCTCTCTCTCTGGTCTCTCTCTCTCTCTGGTCTCTCTCTCTCTCTGGTCTCTCTCTCTCTCTGGTCTCTCTCTCTCTCTCTGGGTGGGTGGGTGGGTGTGACACAAAGAAGAAGAAATGAGGTCCTTTCTTACCATAGATGCATCTATTTGAGCTAGCAAGCAGGGATTGTTCTGTTCCACAGCCTCCAAGCACTGTAACATGACTGTGACATGAGCGTCACTGAGCAGAAATGCTGAGTCTGCAAAAAAAAAAAAAAAAGAAAGAAAGACAAGATGACAATAACAGGGAAACTCAGATGGATACAGCCTATCATTCCTATCATGGTGAAGCATTCCTAATGTTCCAAATCCTCTGGGCTTTGTAATGAAGAAGAAGGGGGAGAAGAATAGGTACCCAATGGACTTTGAGGAGGAAGGAAGGGACTTGCTGCAAGCTCCATATTTAGATTTCTATTCTGTCCCGAGGATGCAGAGCAATGCTACAAATATATTTTTTAAAGTCTAATAAAAATAAAAAATATAGTCTTTAGCTAAAATAGGAAATACTGAACAAAAAATAACCTTTGACTGCTAAAGCCCAAACATGATAGTCTTATAGCCCTTCTGAGACTTTCAAGCCCTGATGAGTCTCCAGAGAAGAGATCTGTATCATAGTGGGGCAGTTGCTAACAACCTCTCATGATACATAAAGGAAGAGGCCATCTTGAAAAGGTTTAGTCCAGTTCCGCTGCACACTCACTTAGCCTGTCCCAGTTTACATACAATCATGGAGTCAGAAGGGTCATCTAGTACAACACCCTGCTGATGCAGTCTCCCTGAACATCAGAAATTATCAAGTCAAGGAGAAGGGTTCCAGGCTTGCCTTTTCCCAGACAGCAGGGATGTGTCCCTGTATACAATGCTTCTGCCACATCCAGTCACCTGGAAACATGCAACTAGACACAGCCAGAACATCAGTACAGCTACTTTTGAAGGAACAGTCCCCTAGTATGTCCCTTGAACAGTTGCATCATACACATGCACACTCCATCTCAACAGAAGAACTGCAAAACAGACTCTGCAGCTGTGTTACAAATACAAAAGCCTCTTGAATATCTCCTTGGGGCATGCCAATTGGAACAGGGATGGACACACACACACCCTGCTACAAGCTCTAGACACTGAAGGTTTTGTACTCTGGGGATCAACAGGCTATGTTCATAAGCATATGGGGGCTGGGGATTTAAAAAAACCCAGAAGGGTTTAGGAGTTAAGGAAGTAGCCCCCAAACGTAAAGGGCCCATCATTTAGTGGCAGAGCACATGCTTTGCATGCAGAAGGCACCAGCCCCAGTCCTGGTAACTCCAGTTAAAAGGATTTCAGTTAGTAGGGCTGGGAAAGACCCATACTTAGGGCTTTGGAAAGCCACTACCAGTTAGAGTAAACAGTTCTGGCCTAGATGGGTTAATACTCTGACCTGGCACAAAGCAGCTTCTTCTGCCTGTATGAATTTATTCATAAGAACATCAGAAGAGCCCTGTAGCCGGATGAGGCCAAAGGGGGCCCATGTAGTCCAGCATCCTGTTCTCACAGTGGCCAACCAGGTGCCCCAATGAGAAGCCAGCAAGCAGGACCTGAGTGCAACAGCAACTGGCATTCAGAGGTGGATTGCCTCTGACAGGGAAGACAGAGCACAACCATTGTTGCCCAGTAGCCACTGATGTCCTTATCCTCCATGAACTGGTCTAATCTTTTTTTAAAAAAAAACAAATAAAGACTTTGTGTTCCAAACATCTGCACGCTAGGGCAGGGCCACTACCAATATATAAAATTCTCCTTTCAGTACCACATTTTCAGCAGTGGCCATCAGAGTCTAGTAAATGTTTTGATACCATATTGGGTATCAAATATATTTGTGGGTTGTTTTTTTAAATAGAAAAGTGGTGCTTAAAAACTGTCACAGCATGCTAAAACATGAGCTACAGTATATTTATTATAAATAAATTAGAATTTTATTTATTTAGTTTAGAAATTTGTATCCCACACTTTCAGTGGGTAACAAATAAAAAATATGAGTTACAGCAACAGAACAGAATAACTATATGAAACATGACGTGGGACAAGAGATGAGACAACACAGCTTCCTGATTTTTTCCCCTGAGGGGTAGGGAATGTTTTTCAGACTGAGAGCCACATTCTCTCATGGGCAAGCTTCTGAGAGCCATACGCAAAACTGGAAGGAGCCGTGGATGCAACTCTTACCTTTGCAGAGTAGGCTCCATTCCAGCCACACAAAAATCAAAGGCTTCTCTCTCTCTCTCTCTCTCTCTCTCTCGCTCACACACACACACACACACACACACACACACACACACACACACACACAGAGAGAGAGAGAGAGAGAGAGAGAGAGAGAGAGAGAGAGAGAGAGAGAGAGAGAGAGAGAGAGAGAGAGAGAAAAGCAAGGGCATTATCACACTTCAAGGATACATTTCAGCCAGTCAAAGCACTTCAGGAGGGCCAGTGAGAGGTACGGCCTGTGGGAAGAGTCTGAGGGCCACATAGAGAGATTTGGAGGGCCACATTCAGCCCCCAGGCCTGAGGTTCCTCATCCATGCCTTACCCTACTCAATCTTTTTGCAGTTATATGTCCTGCATTTCTTGAACATGAACAGGCTAAAACAATAGTTCACAGCTACATGGCCAGCAGGACACTCAGCCCTTCACTCATTCCCCCATCCTTAGCCTCTTGCAGCCATGGGAAAAAGAAAGAAGCAAGCTGTATGCTGCATTTTGCCTGTATGCTGCATTTTGTTTGCAGGCTGCCAGTTGCTGACCACAGGGATACAACACCTTAAAGCAGGCTGCTCAGCAAGGGACAAGATCATGCAGCTAATTTTGCTTGAAGAAAAGAGACGAAGAGCGCTGGTTTCATCTTACCTGCATAGAATTTCCTGATGTACTGCTTATTCTCAAGCAGGGGCTTCAGCTGAGCTGACAGGCAATGGTACTGCAGACTGTGCTGGAGCCACAGCTCTGCAACGGCTTGGTCACTGGCACAGTCGGTGTTCCGTTGTCCATTCTCATGCAGACTGATAAACTGAAAGACAGATGGTACTTCCCGGATAAAGCTGTCAGAGACCAGCAGGTAATGGAAAGCAGCATCCCAGAGCATCCATGATTACAGGGCTCCTCTTCGCATTTCTCAAGTTGCCACTGTCCCAGAAAGCATTAAGTGGGACTGCTGTTTGAGGGCAGAGCTGATTAATGAGAGGGAGTGTGGCCTAGGCTGTAGGCAAGCAACTATCTTTCAGCTTCACTTCCCTATCCATAAAACAGGGAAAATAATGGCCTCACAGGGCAAGTCTGAGAAGATGCAACTTACATCCTTTTGGAAAGGAATAAGCAGTGCCTGCCTTTCTTAGTGGACCACATCCTCTAGCCTGATAAGCTTCTAAATGAAGGTTGTAGCAACAGCCCCCAGCCCCAAAGCAACACAGCTGTATGTTCCTAGGGAAGGTTTGTGTTTGGCCTAAGTAGGGTCTGCATGCTTTCCAAGATAATTAACCCAATCTCCCCATTTGACATGCACTACTCCCTCCATTGATCCAGTGTCAGGACTTGAGAGGTGTTAACCTCTCAGGATTCAGTCACTGTGCTACATCCTAATCATGGCTGGAGAAGGGAACTACAGAGAAACCATCAGAAAGCTCCTTAACAAGGGGCTTGGGTAGGTGATAAAAGCTCCCAGGTAAGACTTGCTCACTGATCTGGGCGATATGGGGACTCTGCTGGTTCAAGAGACCTTTTTCAAGAGACACACTTTTGCTTACATGCTTCCCTTCCAACAGCTCAACAGAAGCTGGGTCCAACATCCAACGAGGAACACTCGGCTCTCTCCCTCAACAGTCGCCAAGTGTCCCTATTTCCTGAGATCAATGGGAGTAACAGAAGCCAAGCCCCACAGCTGAAACTTTGCTTTCCAGTCTCTTACGCCTCAGGTTTAAGGCTGCTTGGTCCCCACCATTGGCCTCATGCTGCTGGTAAAAGCTTCTCCTCAGCTCCCTCCCACATCCTGTCAGCACCTTTGTTGCATACCAATTTCTTTCAAACTGTGTTATTTGCCTTTCAAACCTTCTGTAAGAGTTAAAAACAACAGAGAGGCACGTGATCTCCACTCACCTCATCGATGACAACTACCTCTGCAGTTTCCTTACAACTTGAACCCAGCTCCTCTGGCAAAGCCAAGATTTTCTTTCCCCAAAACTTGAGCTCACCTTTTCAACATGATGGGCAACATGTGGGCTCAGCCAACGGATGTCCTTCACAAACTGCCAATAATCCCTCTGCCTGCAGTACACCTGCCCAGGAAATATACACAGTGAAAATTCCCCTGGTAGTGCCAGCTCAATAAGCGCTCAAATACCAGATCAAGTTGTAGAAACACCCCCACACACCTGAATTCTGAACATGCACATTGTCAATTTTTAAAAAATCTTTTAAAAAATCTGAGCCAAGATTCTCAGGCATCTTTGTTTCAGAAAAAGATTTGTTACTCTGGTCTGCAGAAGCAAAAAATAAACACTTTATAGTACTTTAGTTACATTATTATGCCTCAACTTTTCTCAGTCAACAACCTATTTTTTTTAATTTAGAATATTTATATCCTGCTTTTCCAATTAAAATTAACAAGGGGGCTAATATAATATACATTAAGAATGCATGAAACAGACAGTGAATGGTGCAGATACAACTGGACCAAGTTAGAATTGACAGGAACACACTAAAGCACACACATTACTACACATCCCAACAGCTGGAGTTTTAAAAACAAGAACACATTTGCTAGAGCAACCAACATGAATACAATGCAGAACCAGATAAGAAACAATGTAATGTATTCTCGAAGCAAGAATATCAAGACCTTTGAGATACCAGGTACTGCATGGGGTTTAGGAGGATACAGAATTGACTTACACCAATTAACCTACCTTGCCCGGTACTACTCTGCAAGGCAGTGGCTCTCAAGGGTTGCCTAAGTAGACGTCTTTCCCCCACTTTCCACCTACTATTCTTTAAAGATTCCAAGATCCAACTCAGAAGCTTCTTTATAAAGCTCCTGAGCTGGAGAGAGGTCTTTGTGTACTTAGCACATTAAGCACAAAGATAGTTCTGCACCAATAATTCAGTGTCAAGAAAAGCTGAACTCCACAGACTTTAAAAAATGTAAAATATATCTTTGTGCTCTTTGCACAATTATTTTCTACTAGCTGCAGATCGGATAAGAGATCTATGAGCACTGAAGCCCCATCTTGAGCACTGAAAGTCCTACTCTGTCCCATCCTCCATATTTTATTTTTTCACAGTCATAGGCTACACACAATGTCAATAATCACCACTACAAAAACTAGTAACTTGAGGTTTGTGTGCACATTCTAATTAAAATGAGGGCCAAATTACTGCTGTTTCTTCACTCTATGGAGAAAAAGCACTGGGTCACTCCTAACTCTGGTTAAAGCTTCTCCACTATTACAACAAACAGTGTGCTTTTATCTTTGGAGAAGAACAAAAGCCCTACAAAACAGATTATTTCTAATTCTTATCTCAAAAGGACAATATTCCAGCCACACAATCATCAAGGCAAGTTAATGATTTATTCTTGCTACCACAGAGGCAAAAGAAACTGTTGTCATGGGAGGGAAAGAATGAATGCTGCTCTGCATCTAACAGAAGCAGAGCCAAGAAACATGTTCAGAAGTACTCTCACTATGAAAAGTGCAGGGGAGACATGATGGAACTTTATAAAATCATGAATGCTGTGAGAATACTCTGAGGTTACCCCAAGAAACTGTCTGGTGGTAGATTCAGGAAACAGGAACAGAGCACTACCTCACACAACATGAATTCACTAACACAAAATGTGATGATGAGCAGTAGTTTAGACAGCTTTAAAACCAGATAAGTACATAAATATATGAAGCAGTAAGGTTCCGGCAATGGCTATTAACTAGAAGTAGACAGAACCTTCAGGTTCAGAGGAAACCTGTCTCCAGGAGATCATCTTCTTGGTACGGCACGTCTATTCTGCTCTGCTTGTCAGCTTCCTGGGAGCATTTGGTGGGCCTATGAAGAAGGCAAGAGTTCTGTACAAGATATACCCTTGGCCTAATCTAGCCAAAATGGCTTGTACGAGACCTTCCAGCAGCCACAACCTTCTGGTCATGGATGGAACTAGCTGAACCATTTGAACCTTGGCGAGAACTGTTGACCACCCATCAGCTGAAAATTCATAACTGAAGATGATCAGCTGTGCATCCATATTTGAACTGCTTCCTTTCTTGAGAATCCAAAAATAGACAGTAGCCCTCCTGCTCCCTTCTATGCAGATCCGATGGAATGCTCCCAGCTTGAACCTTGCTGCACAATCCACTTGGAAGGCATCAAGAAAGAAGTCAAACTGTAGCCAAGTAAGTTCTAGACTGCGCATTCAGGAACCAGAAGTCTAGGAAGGAAGGATACTGCATCGTGATTACTGGAGGCCTTTTGAGAACAAGCTAGACAGACATTTAGTTGGAATTATTGAGGCTCACTCTCTCAGTGAGGCAAGAGCAGAAGTGCTATTCCCTCTCTTAAGTTTTCATCACTGGAAAGGAGAGGGGAGGGGAGTCCCCCCTCCCGCCACATCATGCACAGATATCCTGTGGGAGCGGAGTCCCCCCTCCCGCCGCATCATGCACAGATATCCTGTGGAGGGAGGCATGCCAGCTAGACTTTCCTCTCTCTTCCCACCACAGGGCAATATACCATCAACTGCCCTGTGGGAAAGATCCTGATGAGTTTTAAATATGTTAATATTGTTTATTGTGTTTTTAAAATATGTACTTGAATGTTACTTGCAAGCTGCCTTGGTAGGATTTATATCCTGAAAAGCAAGATGTTATTATTGATGAACAATTGTAATAAATTAGATTACTTGCAGGAAAGATAGGAGTGTAGGCAGAATTGGGAGTGGAGCATTGAAGTAAGCAACAGACACGGAATAATAAAGGGGCAGAGATGAAAAAAGCAAGAGCCATTTTGAAAGCAGGGCTAAGAAAGACTCTCACACATGGGCTAGAGACAGGAAGGGCTGCAAACTGTTGGTGGGCGGGGAGGACTGGAAAGACTGCAGATGGGGAGGTCTTGGGTGGAAAGAGAAAGGAGCATGCCTAAGGTTGCCTAGTAACTGACATATGATTCAACAACCTCCGAGATCACAGGTCATTCTCTTAGCCAGCATACTATACCTGCTCTTTTTCACAAAAACAAGCATTAGTTGGCCCAGGTCTCAGTCTTTCCTCACGTTCCGTCATGTCTTCTTGGGTGGATGCAACCTCCCTACTAACATTACTATCTACTCTCTTCAAGATATGTTCACTAGGATAGATATTAGGCAAGATGATTAAGGGTTCCCTTTCTGCTAAGCAATTTTATGACAGTCCCAGGTGAACAGCACACAAAATAACCACCTGCTAAACCAACAGAATGAGCAATAAATTCCAGGGAAATTCAGGAGAGCCTACCTTGTCTGGAATGAGCCCATGATACAGAATGCTATGCATGTCCCTGCACAGCCGCTCCAAGCCACCGTATTTAGACCAGACATTGGGATTGTTTATTGACACCAAACCCTCCACAGTTGTCTTCAGGTTACCCAGCAGCTTCCAATGCTCCTTCCTGAAAAGTGCAAACAAGCGGCCAGCAGACCATCAGTCCTGTTGTACAGGTAACATTTCCTCCCTGCTTCCAGGAACCAAGAGAATTGTAGCCCTTTACAATGTCATCCTTGTGGAAAAACAGTAACATAAGCAGGGCATGGCGTCACCCGTTTGTTTTCAGCAGAAACTCCATCCATGCTGTGCCAACATAACTACTTGTGCCAGTACAGACAGAGCTGCAGCTACTCTGCTGCAGTCCTGGTTGGAGAGCTTCCTCTCTAGGATTTACATCACTGTTCACCTATAAAAGCCACCTTCTGAACTACCTATTTAAAAAAAAAATAAAACACAAATGGGGCAAATTAGAGAAGTTTGTAAAAATTTATCATGGTCCAGAGAAAGCAGGCACAAATATTCCTTTGGGTGGGATAGAATGTTGATGATGATCACAGTCTTCCTCTCACGCTCACCCAAAGCAATCTACAGGCAGCAGATTCAGGACAGTAAAAAAACAAGTACTTCTTCACACAGCACTTACGGAATTTGCTGCCACAACAAGCGACAATGGTCAGTGCCTTAAAAGGGGAAGTAGGCAGATTCATGGAGGATAGGACTTTCAACAGCTATTAGCCATGATAGCTAAATGTAACCTTCAGGTTCAGAGAGAGTCCTCCTCCGCATACCAGTTGCTATGGGAGAGGGCCTGCTTCTGTGCTTTCTGGAGACACTCAGCAGGCCATTGTTGCAACAGGATGCCAGAGCAGATGGATCTTTGGTTCCAATTTATCAGGACTCTAAAAGTACCACTGGAGTGCCCATCGGAGAAGTGCAGTTGCTGGGCAGTAAGGTAATGGGGAGGGGCTATGGTCTGAGTGTTGTCATGCTCAAGTCCTCCTTGCCAGCTTCCCAGAGGGGCATCCGGTTGGCCACTGTGAGAACAGGATGCTGGACTACAAGGGTCCTTGGCCTGATCTAGCAGCCAGGTTGTTCTTATGCGGCAGTCCCTGAAGAAACCTGGTCCCAAATTGTGTAGGGCTTTTTAAGTTAAAAGTATAACCTTGAACTGCACCTGGTAGCATAATGAAAACACTAAATGTTGAAATTAAGAGACTGAATTAAGCAGAGGAGTTATATGGTGTTGACAGGATGCCCCAATCAATAACCTAGTTGCTGAATTCTGCACCAGCTGCAGCTTCCAGACTAAACCCAAGGGAAGCCACACAAAAAGTGCATAGCAGTAATCCAGTCTTGGAGTTGCCAGTGCGCCAGGACCACAGTGTCCAAGCTATCTCAGCGCAAGAGCAGCCGTAGGTGACTAACAAACGGAAGATAAACAACCAGCTTACCATCTACATTTTGATTGCAGAGGAGGAAGGGCAGGGGAGCCACAAAGGCAACAGGGAATTAATACGTGCTCTGAGTTCACGGTTTTTTTCTGTCGCTGTTTGGTTTGCACTGCACTGTTTTTGTTTCAATGGCTTTTATTGTTTGCTGAGCTGCCTTGGACACCACTGCTCAGTAGAAGGAAAGCCTTGAAAACCATCACATGTATTTTGGTTTCATTTCAATTGAGATGAGGAGTTAAGCCAATTGATTCACAGTAATTGAATGTGGGGGGAGAGAAGGGAAGAGAGAGCGGTGGTGCCATATATGGTGCTCCGGGAGGGAGTTCCAGATTTAAGAGAGCAGAAAGAGAAAATGGACTGAAGTCTTTAAGGGAGCGGGACCTTTCAGGCAACTGTGGGTGGTGGAGTTCAGCTTCAAGGGCTTTGTAAGCCAGAGAACAGAAATAAGGGTTAGCAGGCTCTGAGCTAGGTCTACATTTAGAAGCCTCCTCCTGTTTTCAGCTGCATCAGAGAACCTGCTTTGCATATTAAGAATGGAACTGGACACCTACGGGCCACAAAAAACAGAGCTGTCCCAGGACAGGAGCTGCGTTTGTTCACTGCTGTTATGAGTGCTCAGGATTGTGAAAGTCTGAGTAAATGCTCAGCCACATAGAAGATGATACCCTGCTATCCCTGCAGAGCTTTTTTAAAAAAAAAAGAATCACAAACACATGTTGCAGGAAAAGCTTACACACACACAAACAAACTTCCAACCTCAAGGATTTCGGAAAGGTGAGTAATGCCACCATGTACTAAATGGCATGAATAAAGCCCTCTTGTAATTTGCCACTTTCCTAAGGCAAATAGCAAATGAGTAAGCAACTTAAAAACAAATGCAGCACTCTTATGACTTCCTAAGTGTTCCTCCTCTCCCACTCCCGCAAAACATGGCCTTAACAAGAATATATGTTAATGCTAGGTAGTTTTGTGCCCCAAAGCTGATGATGGCAGTGCTGAGCTGGCTGTGTACATGTCTATCTACCTCCTGCCTTACATGGTCTATAACTTTTTAGGCAGAATTAACTCAACCATTCTCCATTAGATCCCCCTATAGCTGCAAGTCCATCCCGGAACACCTAAACCAGGGCTTCCTAACTTTTCTGGACCGAAGGGCATAATAAAAACTGTTGTGGCACCACAAAATACCCATTTCACAGAGGAGAAACTGGAGCCCCTCAGATCAGGACCCCCCTCCAAAATTCAAAATGCCTACACTTCCCCCAAAAGACAAAAAAACCAGACAATATATTCCCCCCCAAACAGACACACACCCTCCAGAAACAAACAAAAAGCTCCCCTCCTCCCAAATTTCTCAATTTAAAAGTAAACCAATATAAAATTGAGAGGGCAGGGGTCCTTGGTGCCTACAAGCTCCACATTGGGAACACCAAATCTGAATCACTGCTCTCTATTCCTTCAAATTCCTCCTCCAAATCCACATTTCCCATGCAGCCTTTGGCCTAACACATTCACCCTCATACCCAACTGAAACAGAGCTCACACACATGGAACTGCACTTGTCCTTTTAGTACTCTTGACTCTCTGATAACCCCAACCAACCCCACATTCTCTCTGCTGCTAACTACATTTAGACTCTCCATTGCAGGTAAAAAATGCAGACAGTTATATTAGTCCTGAGGGCGCAGGGGGGGATACTGGTAAATGGCATGGCAGCAGACCTGTCTGCATTGTGTGATTGTCCTAAGATGTCAATTCAGGAAGCTCTTTCCAGATTAATCAAGTTAGTTTGGACCAAGTACAGAAGATCCGAGATGACATTTCTTCTTCAATTTACTATTATCCAGTGCATGATCTAAAATCCATTTCTAAGTTTGCTAACACAGAGATTCTACCACTGGCTACCCCAAATTTGGTGCCCACTAGATGCCATGGACTCCCGCTCAGCCAGCAAGGCCAGTGGTCAGGGATGATGGGAGCTCCAAGTCTAACGTCTAGAGGGCACCACATTGGCTATTCCTTCTATACCACATTTCCCCTTATTTCTTCCTTCTCCCCTATAAGGGGCCTGCATGTTCCAATTAGTCCTACCGACAGATCTCAGTATCTATGGGCTTTAATATTTTCAAAAGAAAGAATGGCCATCGTGCAGACAAAGACACAGAGCTGGCAGTCATCAACCTGAGACCCCAGGAGAAGTGGTAAAAAATCAAGGGCAGGGGAGCAAGAGGAAGGGAAGAGCAAAGATGGAGAGGAGGGCAGGAAGGGGGAGAGACAATCACTTCCTCAGCAAGTTGTTGCAAAGCTGGCTTTAAAAAGTAGCAAGAGATGCAGATCTGTCACATTCCTACAAATGAGTCACTCTACTACACTGGAATTACCACTTTCTCCCCCTTAAAAGAAGGCATTCAATGCATCACTGAGCCAAGACTTTATTTAGTGTTTGTGTATTTATAAACTCATTTCTACCCCACATCTTCCACCTAAATAGCAGGTGTGGGGAATGTTTGGCTCTCCAGATGTTGCTGAACTACAATTTCCACCAGCCCTAGCAAGCATGGTCAGTGGCCAGAGATTATGGGAGTTATAGTTCCGGAGGGCCAAAGGTTGCCCACACCTGCAAACAGGGTCCTCAGAATGGCTTACAAACCACCAAAAGCATAATTAAACAAAAAAATCAAATAAGCAGCAACAACAGAAAAACAATAACACACATCGAAATAGCACAGCAGCAAAAAAAAAGGGTTGTCACTTGCTAGCTGAATGTGCTCACATACTAAGAGTAGTGAACTTTCAAGGACAGCGTATTCCATCATCTGACCACCGCTGGTAAGAAAACGCAATCATGTGTCTCTATCAACTGCACTTCAGAGTGGAGTGATCAAAAGAGCCGGCTGAATCAGATCAAAGGCTCATCTAGTTCAGCATCCTGTTCTCAGAGTGACTAACCAGATGCCCTATGGAAAGCCTGCAAGAAAGGACGGGGCCCTGTGATTTCCAGTAACTGGTATTAAGAGGTATTCTGCCTCTGACAGTGGAGGTAAAACATAGCCATTGTGGCTAGGAGCCACTGATAGCCTTACCCTTCATGGATTTATCTAATCCTCTTTTAAAACTATCCAAGTCTGTGGCCATCTCTACCTCTTGTGTGAGCAAATTCCATAAATTAACAATGCATTGTGTGAAGTAGTACTTTCTTTTACCTATCCTCAATCTTCCAGCATTCAGTTTCATCAGATGGTCCCAAGTTCCAGTATTACGAGACAGGGAGAAAAACCTCTCTTTCTCCACACCATGTATAATTTTGTTCATGTTCCCTGCACTAGCCTTTTTTCTACTGAAAAAAGTCTTACCGCTTTAGCCTTTCCTCACAAGGGAGTTGCTCCAAGCTCTTGATCGGTTTGAATGCCTTTTTTGCAGCTTTTGCAGCTCTACAATATCAGCAACCAAAACTGTACAGAGTATTCCAAAAGGGTCTCTCCCGATGACCTCAACATGCAGGTAGGCTCCTGCAGGAGGCAATCCTTCAAATATCCATGTCCCAAATCATGTACTGCTTTAAAGACAACAACTAGTACCTTGAGTTGGGCCTAGAATCCAATTGGGAGCCAGTGCAGTCAATAAAGCAGTGTTGCAATAAGGTCACGTGATAGACACTCATCAGCAACCTTGCTGCTGCATTTTGCACCAAATGCAGTTTTCGGACACTTTTTAAGGGTAGCTCTACATAAAGTGCATTATAATAGTGCAATATGGAAGTAACCATGGTGTGTGTAACTGTAGCAACATCAGCCCCTTTCCAGAAAAAGTCAGACAGCCTACCAGTTGAAGCTGAACAAAATCTCCCCTGGCCGCAGCTGCCATCTCTTTATACGTGAGCAAAGCTAGGTCTAGGAGAACTCCTGAAATGCACACCTTCTCCTTCAGGGGACATGCAGCCCCATCTAGAACAGACTGAACACCTCTTTCCAGATGAGCCTTCTCCCCTATTATCATTACTCTATCCTATTTGGATTAAGCCTCAGTCGCATCCAGGCCTTCACTCATCTTAGGTACTGATTAGAACTTACATAACTTAACTGGAACCAGGTAAAAAGGAATGACAGAGATCAGTGTGATCAGGCAGAATGAGAGATGTGACTGAATGACATTTCCAGGTAGGGTCATGTAGACACTGAATAACTTGGGGGAAGGATAGACCCTTGCAGGACCCCAAAAGCCAACAGCCATAGGGACAAGAAGTCCACCAACACCACTTCTAAGGACTTGCCCTTCAAGAATGATCAGAACTATAGACCCTCCAGGCTCCATCCCCTCTAAGGGTTCAGAAGGATACCCTAGTTAATGATCTAAAGATTTTCCAAAGGGGCATGTGCAACTGAAACTAATTTAGCTATTGTGGTTCCACCCACTTCCATTCTCTGAAGTATGGGGACTATAAATTGTAAAAATGGTTACAGAACTTAAAATAATTTTCAGCAACCATACAAAGTTACAGTTCCTTAAAGAATTAACATAATTCAGCAAAGCGAAACCACAACCAACTACATATGAAACTGTCTATTTAGTAGTCCACTTAGACTGAGGTCTACTCTGGTTGGGAGCGGCTTTCCAAGGTCTCAGGCAGATTTTCCCATATCCAGATTTTGGATACTGCTGGGGACCGTATTGGGGTCTTTCGGAGCTACAGCCTCTTGGATGAGACCGATTATCTGGATCCATTCCAGTCGGGTTTCAGGCCTGGTTTTGGCACGGAAACAGCCTTGGTATGATGACCTTTGTCGGGAGAGAGACAGGGGGAGTGTGACTCTGTTGATTCTCCTTGATCTCTCAGCAGCTTTCGATACCATCGACCATGGTATCCTTCTGGGGAGACCAGCTGAGTTGGGAGTGGAAGATACTGCATTGCGGTGGTTCCACTCCTATTTGGCAGGTCGCCTCCAGAAGGTGGTGCTTGGGGAACATTGCTTGGCACCCTGGACTCTCCAGTATGGGGTTCCGCAGGGGTCAGTTCTGTCCCCCATGCTGTTCAACATCTACATGAAACCGTTGGGTGCGGTCATCCAGAGCTTTGGAGTGTGTTGCCATCAGTATGCTGATGACACGCAGCTCTATTTCTCCTTTTCATCTTCTTCAGGTGAGGCTGTCAATGTGCTGAACCGGTGCCTGGCTGCGACAATGGACTGGATGAGGGCTAATAAACTGAGGCTCAATACAGACAAGACTGAGATGCTGCTAGTGGGTGGTTCTTCTGACCAGATGGTGGATGTCCAACCTGTTCTGGATGGGGTTGCACTCCCCCTGAAGGAGCAGGTTCATAGCTTGGGGGTTCTTCTAGAACCATCTCTGTCACTTGAGGCTCAGGTAGCCTTGGTGGCACGGAGTGCCTTCTACCAACTTTGGTTGGTGGCCCAACTATGTCCCTATCTGGACAGGGATAACCTGCCTTCAGTTGTCCATGCTCTGGTAACCTCCAAATTAGATTACTGCAATGCACTCTACGTGGGGCTGCCTTTGAAGACGGTTCGGAAACTGCAGCTTGTGCAAAATGCAGCGGCCAGATTGGTAACAGGGACCAGACAGTCCGAACATATAAAACCGATTCTGGCCCGCTTGCATTGGCTGCCTGTATGTTTCTGAGCTCGATTCAAGGTGCTGGTTTTGACCTATAAAGCCTTACATGGCTTGGGACCACAACACCTGATGGAATGCCTCTCCCGATACGAACCCACCCATACACCACGTTCAAGATCAAAGGCCCTCCTCCGGGTGCCTACTCCAAGGGAAGCTGGGAGGGTGGCAACGGAGAGGGCCTTCTCAGTGGTGGCCCCCAAATTATGGAATGATGTACATGACGAGGTGTGCCTGGCGCCCTGTTATGTTTTTGGTGCCAGGTCAAGACTTTCCTCTTGTCCCAGGCATTTTAGCATGTGTTTTAAATTGTTTTTATATTGTTTTAAATTTTAAAATTGTGTTTTAAATTGTTTTTAAAATATGTGTTTTAAATTGTATATTTGTTTTAATGTTTTTGATTGCTGTAAACCGCTCATAGAGCTTCGGCTATGGGGCGGTATACAAGTGCAATAAATAAATAAATGGTCTATGGCAGCACTACTGAGTGATCCCACTGGCTGCTCAGATTTGGTGGCTCCTCACTGCGAGACAGAGACATTCCTTGACTTGACCTCAGTTGTCAGAGGCAGTGGGAATGAAGCCTCTGACTCCATCGTGCTCATGAATCCTGTTCTATAGTTCCTTCCATTTATGTGCAAGTTGCTGATGCCTACAACGAAGCCTCTGGACAGGATGCAACATAAGATTAAAACAAATATGGTACTCCATATAATCAACTTGACCGGCATCTCATTATCAAGTACATGTTCTCTGTCAGTCATCAAGTGAAAGAAGGCCAATGAAGTCAGCTCCAGTGACTCATAACACATCCTGGAAGTGGTGCTACCAAACAGAGCTGTTCTTCTTTAAAATAAATAAATAAGGATATTTGAAAAACACACACACATCAGTTTAAGTCTGAAGCAGGAAAGGCAAACTTTTAAACATTTGGGTTTTAACATTACTGCAGAACAGGACCTTTCAGCAAGGGAGTCTTTTCTTGAAGCATAGCGACACAACTAGTTGCAGCTTCTTCTTCTACACAACTATATTAAAGGCATATGAGGCCTACCATTGTGTGGTTGGGCATCCCTGGGTCTAAGGCAGCCTTTCCCAACTAGTGGGCCACCAGATGTTGTTGGACCACAATTCCCATCTTTCCTGACCATTGGCAATGCTGGCTGAGGCTGATGGGAGTTGTGGTCCAACAACACCTAGTTGGGAAAGGCTGGTCTAAGGAATACATAATTAATCTTCTAGCTGTAGATGCCACTTTTAAGTGTTGCTACTTGGAGGTTACAAAATGTCTGCTGTATGTAAAGAAACTCTGTCACCCAAGAAATAACCCAATGCCAGCCTTGGCAACAGCTGAAGAGAGCCCACATGTCCACACTCCCTTTCTTGCACTGCAAAGCCATTCCAGGCAGCACTGCCACATTGTAAGGCACAAACTAATGTTCCAGCTTGAAAGCTACCAGGTAACCAGGAGATCCAGTAGTGCAACAGATGTGTGAATACCACCCTGTATTTGTCCGTAGTCACATCTGTCAGTGTGAACTAGAGTAGGCAGATGAAGAGAGCCAGTGTGGTCTAATAGTTAGAGCTGGACTAGGATCAGGGAGACCCAACTTCCTATCTCTGCTCAGTCATATAACTTACTGGCAATGATAGACCAGTCACTACCTCTCATCCTAATTTTTCTCACAGGATTGTTATCAGGATAAAGGGGAGGGGAACTATGTACTCCTGGAGGAAAGATGGGATGTAAATGTAATAAATTAAATAAATGGGTAAGTAGAACAACTGTATATTTCAGTAGTATCTAGGCCATACTGTGAAATTCCATTATAACCAGTCACCTCTATGTTTCCATTAACGCATAAAACCTTCTTCTGGCAGCAACCATGTCCCACTACTTCAACATTATGAAAAGAGGGCAGCCAGCCAATTATAAAAACATTAGGAAAGCAGCAAATCCACGTCTGTACCCAGAAATGAAACTAGGCCCACATGAAACATGTGATCGGGTTGGCACAAAAGTATGGCAAGCCTTTAAAAACACAGATGCTTGAGCAACACATTTGGAAATGAGGAGGACACTTTCAAGAGGTGCTTATGCATGCATGCACACAGGGCCTCGCCCTGCCCTCTTTACTGGTATTGACCCCATGCCCAACCCTTGCTGAGTGACAACAACTTTCTGCCTGCCATTTCTGAGAAATGCAAACAACTATAATCATAGTAAAATACTAGGAATCCCTGGGTTCCTCAGAAGGTTACTAGGGGTTCCTTCAAAGGAAATGTCATTAATGACAAATTAGTCAACACTGGCAGTAAGCTGACTCCCCACCACTAATGATCTTGATGAGTTCTGGGTACATGGTAGGGTAGTACACTTGGTTCACACATGATGACAGGGAGGTCCAATGGATCTAGACAACACCCCACATGAACCAGGAGCACCCTTTAGGATGTGCCCTAGAATCCTCTCCAACTCAGGTGTCCTTGATAAGCAAATGGATGCAAAAAGGGTTCCCCGAGGGTAAAAACACTGAAGACAAAGGGGGTGATGTGAGGGAAGCCTGATTTGCTGAAAACAATGCCTGCAATAGGTTCTCAGAATCAGGTTCCTAGCCCTTGGGATACTTGACTAGCCCAGGACGTACATCACCAACTGCAGAATATTAAAATAGGGGGTGACCTCATCACATTTGCCAAGGTCTTCTCTCCTATGGGGAGACTGTCTGGACGAAGTCGAGACATGCAGACCGAGTCCACATTCAGAACATCCCAAGGCCTATGGCTCTTTCTACACTGAAATATATCAATGATCCTTTTTGGTTCACTTAACAGTGTCTGGAAAGGACTGTCATCCAGCAGTCACTATTGGGGGACACCCATCAGGAATTCTGAAAGGGCCATCCCTGTTTGTCTCACAAGTTTGAAAAGGTTGCCTGAAATCTGTGACTTAAACACAGCCCGCTTTAAAAACGAGGGTTTGGTTTCCAAGACAAGCGGCAAATTGGCTTATGTCATCAGGCCTGTTCCTCACATAAAGCTGGTTCTCCTAGGAAACGGAAACCAAACAATCTTAGGGAAATAATCTAAAGTAACCCATGAATCACAAAAGACTTCCCTACCAGAGAAAAGCCAGAGAGCTAAAGTGGTTGTTTGTCTGGAAGAAAAGGGACCCTAAGATGGCATGCACAATGCCTTTGGTCACAGCCACACAAAAGGGCAACATTCACCTTAATAAAGCCCTGAAGTTACTAACTAGTGCTAGGAACTGAAGAAAGGAGGGAGTGGGTGAACAGACTCCTTTTTTGAAGAGAGGGACAAGCAAAGCTTCCCCACATCAGATCAAAAGTCTGTCTAGTCCAGGATCCCTTTTCCCATGGTGCCTACGGGAAGCCCATAAGCAGAACATACTGGCAACAGCCATCTCCTATTCTTGCTCCGCAGGAGCTGGTAGTTGAAAGCATGCACTATCTGAACCTGGAGGTTGCAGAGCCACCATGACTAGCAGCCATTGACATGCCACTATATTTCTAAAATGTTGGTTTGGAAGAGGAGGACACTTCCCAGTGGGCTTCTGTCAATTGTGGGCAAAAAAAGTTGGGAAAGGTTCATGTATTGCCAGTAGATAGCATCCTTTTCATGATGAAGAACAGGAAAAGGTCCAAATAAAGTGTAGGGTAGGTAGGTTGACAAAATTAGGCTAAGGTTCATAAACTAGAAAGGTCACAATCCTCAGGTCAGGAAGGAGCTCTCCCTTGAGACAAGGCAGGCCACTATGCTGAATGGGTTCCAGCAACAGTAGAAAACATTTCTATTTTAGGCCTTCAAGCATTAGAAAGAGCTTAACTATACTGTTTTTCAGATGTAAGAAATACTGTGGGTGAGAGCATTGGATTTATTGGTTCTAGTGATTTAGTTTGTGGCTAATGATTGTGTTTCTTGCTGACACTATTTAATATTGTTACCCACCCTGTGGTCTTAGAATGAAGGGCGGGATATACATTTTAACAATAAATAAAGCACCTGTTTGAGCCTTGTCAGAAGCTGATCTCAAAGTACCCCCCATCAGATACATCAAGATTAAAACACTTCTTCATCCTGTGATAAAGGGAGAAGCCACACAGTTCAGTAGTAGAGCACACACCTGAGATGCATGAATTTCCTGGTTCAAACCACACCAATTCCAGTTAAAGTATTGGGTAGCAGGGTTGGGGAAGGCCTTTGCCTGGGAGATTGAAGAGCAGCTGCCCGTTGGAGCAGAATGTTTCTTAACCCTCAGCAAGGTGGAGGTAAAGCACCCTTTGGGGTATGTCAGTGCTGTAATCCTAAGGGAAATGACTCGTGATGCAATTGGTTCTCACACCTTACATAACACTTTCTGGCAAGGTGTGGACTTTCTGTTTTGACCAACCACATGCTCTATCAAGCTGAAGCTCATATTGCTCCCAGGAGTCCCTCACTGCTTCTTTGTCACTCTAGGTAATACACCTGGTTTACTTCTTTTCTGCTGCTAACCTGCCACACCTTCCCAAAAAGAATCTAGACAGCAGATCTCAGCATGTTCCTTAACACTAGCATGGACAAGCCCTTCAGCTGATGCCTCGCTTGAACTTTCTAATAGCTTCTGACCCAGCAAATACCTGCCACACCCAGCTTACTAAGATCACCTGATGCAAGACAACTTTCAAAGTGAAAAATAGGCTACCTTTCAGAAGCTCAGTGCTCAGAAAGTACAGAGGACACTTGATGAGTAATAGATTGTAACAGTTGTTCATACCTCCTTAAAGGAATGTGTGCCATCCAGACTTAAGATAGCTGTAATAAAACAACCATTTTAAACGAAGCCTTCTCTTAAACAATAGTTCTGGACAATTTCCAGCTGATCACAAATGCATAAGTATGCTGTGGTAGCCCAGTTGCAAAGGTTCTTGGATGAAATTGATTATCTAGACCTATTTCAATCTGATATATTTGAGGAAGAAGACTGCTTTGATCACTGTGGTAGACAACCTCTACCAGGAAATAAATTATGGTTCTGCCAGACCCTTGGCAGTTTTTGATACCACCAACTATGGTATCTCTTTGACTGCCTAGCTGGAATGGGCTTTAAATACAGTGTTTTGCAGTGGTTCCTGTCCTATCTAGAGTCACAGAAAATGTTGTTGGGATCTTCTGCCTGACAAGGTTCCATCTTGTAGTACACATCCATTATTCTAGTAGCCACTGAGAGCATCATCCTTCATGCACGTGTCTAATCCTCTTTTAAAGACTTGCAAGTTGATGGCCATCACTGCCTCTTGTGGGACCAAATTCCGTAGTTTGTGTGCTTGTGGAATTTTCTTCTCTTTCTCTGGCCCCTTCTCTTTGCAGTTTCAGCTGTCTGATTAAGACTATTTCAACAATCTTTCTATTAGCCTATTTAGGTTTTTAATGCCTGCTGGTGTTTAGTCTGACATACCATCTTTAAAAACCTAAGAGCCTGCTAGATCAGGCCAATGCTTGATCTAGTCCAGCATCCTGTTCTCACAGTGGCCAACTAAATGCCTATGAGATGCCCTCCAGCAGCACCTGAGCGCAAGAGCACTCTCCCCTCCTGCGATTTCCAGCAACTGGTATTCAGAAGTATACTGCCTCCGATACTGTTTAAATTTTTAAATTGTGTTTTAAATTGTTTTTACAAGATCTGTTTTAAATTGTATTTGTTTTAATGTTTTTAGTTACTGTAAACTGCCCAGAGAGCTTCGGCTATGGGGCGGTATACAAGTATAATAAAATAAATAAATACAGAGGTACAGCATAGCCATCATAGCTAGTAGCCGCTGATAGCCTTATCTTCCATAAAAAGTATTTTATGCCTTTTTGATTTTCTCTTTTGTTAATTAAAGTATTGTTAAGCACCTTGAGTGCTATTTTTATTCATGTATATATTTTATAAGATTTATATCGCATTACATTCAAGTAAAAGCAATACAAAAACATACAATAAAACCCGATACAATCATCTCAAATCTGAAAAATGTAATCAGTTCCCCATAACAACCAGGTGATCCAATGTGTCAGTCCCTTACCCACCAGAGGCCTGGAGGAAGAGATGGTGTTTTAGCTGGCACCAAAAGCTGAACCGTGTTGGCACCAGCTGCCCCTCAGGAAAAGTGCATTCCAGAGTTTTTTATGAAAAGGCAGGATATAAATTATCTTAAAATATTTCAGGCATTTATCCAAAGTATGTAAGAGGCATTAAGCGTGTTAATAAGTTGACTGGATTTCTAATTTAGAAAGATGCGGGGGCAGGGGTAAAGAAAAGAGTAATATGATGGTAGCCGCTAAGGCACTTAACTGGGAGTAAGCACCACTGAATTCAGTAGGACTTACTTTTAAGTAAACACATAGGACTACATTGTAAATTGCCTCCTAGCCAACAGATATGCAAAACTCTCCACGCATGAGTTGTGATGTTTGTCCCCACCTGTGTAGACTGTGCCACAGCCTGACAGCATTGGGGGGGGGCAGAAAAGCCATCAAGCCTAGCAATGCAAAGTAGGTGGGTTTCAATGGAGGAAAGGCTGCCAACAGCCTCTTACAAAGCTAGAAAACATCAGGCAGATCTGAGCTAGGCCCACTTGCTTTCCCACCTTGTTCCTGACATGCACTAATTACCACTCACACTAGTCAAGGTAGTGGCCCTGGACTGGGCTGCCTTCTGCTGGCATAGCCATGGGCAAGATTTTGAGTTACATATAAGTCTACAGGAGAGGTGTTTTCATTAGGCAACAGTTGAAAATGACTAAAGTCACTAGTAAATAACTTTTTCCTCCTTGTTGCCAAGATCTAGCAGCACTTCTCATTTTAGTGTGTATCTGTGGCAAACTTACATATGCCAGGCGTTGGGGTGGGGAACAACCATAGCCACCACATCTACTTTCCAGTTCTGCTTCATAGCGTTCTGTATTACTCTAAAGCAGACACCCTTTTGCCCTGCCTATTTTCTCTTACACTCTGAAAAGACAGTTTCCACTAAAAGCTATCTTCGCACACGGCAACTTAACAGCCTGCTGTTTCTCAAACCAGTCTTGTCTCTTAGAAGTCTTCCAAACATGTATGATTCTACTGAACCCCAACTTAGTTAATACAGGAGATCCTCATACATGCCCATAAAAGGCCTTTTTAAAAAAGCTGCTTTTCCAAAAAGTTGCCCATGTCAGTGTACAAATCTTTGGAAGAAACCAAATATCTACCCTCTTATGGCTTCTTTGCACATTACATTTCACGGTATGATTAAGATAGCAAGTTTCAAGCCCTTAAGGATTCAAAGAAATGAATGAATATTAGGGTTGCCAGGTCAGAAGCATCCCAAAACCTGAGATTTCAGGGGTGGACCCTAGTGATGTCAGGGGGTGGGCCCTAGTGATGTCAGGGGGCGGGCCCTAGTGATGTCAGGGGGCGGGCCCTAGTGATGTCATTAAGCATGATACATTAAGCATCAATCACAGTTGCTTGGAGCACACACTTAAAAAAAATCTAATTGGAAATTAAGATAGAAATCTTAGCTAAAAGATAGAGCCTGGGTAGGGAACATTTAATCTATCCCACCTGCTAGCAAGAAGGGTTTACGTGCCCTCAGGCCAGGCCAGTCACCAGAAGGCCACTGTAGGAAGAAAGGAGCCTAGTGCTGTGGAGATGTTAGATGGGAGCACTTGGGAGTAAAGATGGATGCCCCTGAAGGCTGCAATTTTAAACACACTTACTAAGGAACTAAGCCCCATAGAACTCAACAGGACTTACTTCTGAGTAGATATAGTTTGGATTGTGCTGTTGGTAAAGCTTGACTAGGGATCCTCTGCAAAGACATCCATATCCAAATAGGGTTGGCACCCCCCTGCCTGGAATGCCCTGCCCCTATCTTTTAACATGGCTGCTCCAACCATCTTTACAGATTTAACCCTTCACTTCAGAAAGAGGTCTGAGAAATGAGTGAGAGTAAGAAGATTCTCTACCCTGTGGGCTGCTATAAACTCAGTTTGACAGCCAACCCAATCCCAGTGAGTAATAACTGACAGAGAGAAAACACAAATGGTTTGGTCTACCTTCACAGGCAGCAGCTTGGGAACAACAATTGCAGCCACGCTTCCAAATATGTGAATTCTCTTTTATTGGGCAGGAAACAAACTGCCATGCAACCAACAAGGTGCATCATTAATGGGTTTTAGGGGGTTGAGTTGATTACATGGACCCACTGCTGTTGCTTCTATGGATGTAAGGGAGTGAGGTTAAAGGTAAATGAAATGTAAACAGAAAAAGAAAAACAAAAGACAGTGATACTTTCCTAAATGCAATATCACACCAACCACAACAAGATTCCTATGAGTAAGGCAGACAACTCAGCATCCCCCAACCAGTCAGGATTCATAACTAAAAACCAAAACTAAAAAAATCCTGTCAGCCAAGGTCACAGAAATCCCCATGCAGCACATCCTGACCTGGGGACTGCAGTTAATGCAGAATGCTGCGGCACAATTGCTGACATGAGTGAGATCCTATCAGCACATAATATCTCTGCTCTGAAGTGTGCATTGGTGTGCTTTCCATGTTATGGGTGCCACATACTACTTGTTCTGCTCTTGCAAGAAATCAATCCTGTAATGTGGCAGCACCTACGCTTTGGAACTCCTTGCCTATTGACATTAGGCAGATGCCTCTTTTCATCACCTGCCAAAATCATTTTTGTTTAGGCAAGCCTATCCAGGCATATAGAGGCTATTGTGTTTTTAAATCTGTTTTTAACTCATTGTTGGTTTTATTATTATGTTTTTAAATACCTCTCTTTAACTGTTTTTGCCAATAATTGTATTGTTTTAACTCCTTCTGTAAACTGCTCTGAGATTTTTTTTATAATAAAGCGGTATATAAATGTTGTAAATAAAATACAGAAATAAATTTTGGAGTCACTATGGCCCTTGGGTCTCTTCCCACTTTTAGGAACAAAGGAATCTGCCTTATACCGACTTGGGCCATTTGGTACCATGTAGCTCAGTACTGACGACATGGACTACCATTGGCTCTCCAGGATTCTAGGCAAAGGTCTTTTCCATAAATTGAATTTTGGACGTTTGCATGCAAAGCATATGCCCTACCAATGAGCTACAACCCTTCCCGTTTAAAAAAGTATATTTTAAAATTGTTCTTTTAAGTACACTCTTGAATGCTCATCATGCCTCAGATCCACACCATTCATTTAAAGCACATTCAACACCCATTTGAAGCACATGAATCCCACCACAGAATCATGGGAACTGTAGTTTGTTAAGGGTGGTGAGAACTATAACTGTGAGGGGGAAACTACACTTCCCAGGATTCTTCAGGGGAAGCCATGTGCTTTACTGCAAGTTGGGTGTGCAATGTATTGTGTGGATCTACTTAATCAACTTTGCCTGCATGTAAATCACTTTAATTAATTTTTCAAAATGGAAATGAGCTATAAAGTGTACTGGGCTACTCACCATCTCTCAGCCCCTCAAAATGAAAACAATGGAGAACTATGACCACCCCAAGGAAGAAGGGACACTTAAAATGTAGAGGAAAAAATAATCTACAACCATAGTGTGAAATCAAATACTTACTGTGACACAGTATGAAGAAATATTTATATAGGCATGACTATCAAATATGTTTATTATTTACACAACCTGTGAAGATATTTATAGTGCAATCCTATGTTTGTTTACTCAGAAGCAAGTCCCAATGTATTCAATGGGGCTTACTTAAACAGGGAAGTGTCTAGAGAACTGCAACCTCAAGTGATAAAGAACTTGTTCTTTCAACAAGCCTTTTAGGTTGAGACCTTATCCAGTCTATGTCTGTGTTGGAATTGCTTTTTAATATGTTCTAAAACCTTTTCTTTTAAAAAAGATGTTTTTAAAGCTTTTTTAAAAATGTTTTTAAAGATTTTTGTTTTAATATGTTTTAAAGTCTGTTTTTATGATGTTTTAAAGTAATTTTAGTGCTTTTGTTTGCCATCCTGGGCTCCTACTGGGAGGAAGCGCAGGGTATAAATCAAATAATAAATAAATAAATAATTTCATTCACCCAAAATTCAGAATCATGCCACTTTAAGCTGTTTTGTAACTGTTTATACTTGTTTTATGGTTATTGGATTTTAAAGGGATTTATTTCTTATTGTGAGCTGCCTTGGTATCCAATCACCAACCTTATCTCACAGGGTTGTTGGAAAGACTCCATATACACACTGCAGATGTAAAAATATATACACCCCATACAATAGTTTATTATCAAAAAAATCAGTATTAGTTTCCTACATAATAAAAACTGTGATACCTAAGTAAGCCCTGCCTAATTGCTTTAAAAATAGGATTGGAGAGGTAGAGAAAGATTTACAACACAAACACAATTCTTTGCTATGTTCACTCAAAAGTCCCATTAATTTACAGCACAACCCTAACCATGTCTACTCAAAAGTAAGTCCTATTGAATTCAATGGGGCTTACTCCAGGTACTTGGGATTAGCATTGCAGCTTCATTCCCAGAAAAGCAAGTATTGGATTATAGCTTTCTGATTGGGAAGGTTTTCAAAACGCTGCTCTCTTCCACAGCCCAGGGTCTGACTCTTGCACACAAGAGAAAAAAAACCTGAAAGCTATATACTTACCCAATTTATGAGATTTTCGAAAAAGCAGTACTTCTTTACTCAGCGCATAGTCGAACTATGGAATTTGCTCGCACAAGATGCGGTAATGGCCACCAGCTTGGATGGCTTTAAAAGAAGATTAGACAAATTCATGGAGGACAGGGCTATCAATGGCTACTAGCCATGATGGCTGTGCTCTGCCACCCTAGTCAGAGGCAGCATGCTTCTGAAAACCAGTTGCCGGAAGCCTCAGGAGGGGAGAGTGTTCTTGCACTCAGGTCCTGCTTGCGGGCTTCCCCCAGGCACCTGGTTGGCCACTGTGAGAACAGGATGCTGGACTAGATGGGCCACTGGCCTGATCCAGCAGGCTCTTCTTATGTTCGGGGGGGGAACCCACAATTTTCTGGGGTTGCAATGAAGTCTAGGCACTGTCTGGAGGTCAACAAATCACAACCCTGGCTTCACTTATTGGCTACTATCCTGAAAGGGTGGGGTTAGACCTAAGCTGCTATAATAAATCTG